>NC_057813.1:293715290-294315290 GCF_018294505.1 Triticum aestivum
TCCTCTCCAGCTCCTCCCCCTCGCGCTCCCCCGCCGTGACCGACGCCACCATCGCCGTGCCTTCGTCGTAGCCGTGCTCCCCGCCGCCCGTGCGTCCTCTCATCGCGTCCAGGAGCTCCGCCGCCGTCCACTCCATCGAGCAAGCCGAGCCCCGAGCGCTCGCAACGCTCGAGTCCACCGCAGCGACCTCGCCCGAACCGCCGTCGCCGGAGATCCCCTTCAATGCCGTCGTCGCTCCGGTCCATCTCCGGCCACACCAAGGGCTTCGTCGCACTCACTGTGAGCTTAGCCATCTTCCCCTCCCTTCCGTTCTTGCTCCCGAGCTATGTAGCGACCTCCCGGAGCTCAACCGCACTCACCGCCGTGGAGCTCGTCGCCGACGTGCTCCTGGTTACCCTCCGACCACTCCACGGTGTCCTTCATGCTCACCGTGTCACTTAGCACCTAGCTAGCCACCCCTCGAGCCTCACCGACCCCTCTAGCGTCAAGTTCGTCTTTGGCCGAACCCCGGTGGCCGCCAAAGTCGTCGCCGGCGCCAACTCCGGCCACCCCGACCCCAACGGACTCCACCAAGAGCTGCGGCCCGTCCTCAGCTCCACTCCGGTGGTCTCCGCGACCCATTTGGTGACCGAAACGGCCAAAACCACTTCCGCCGCTGCGTCGGGCTCGCCGGCGGCTAAACGCCGGTGCAGCCGACCCGGGTTTGACCACGGGTGGGCCCTGGTTGACTCCCCTGAGTCAATGACAGGTGGGGCCCAGCCCTGTTAATTAAACAGGTTTAGTTTTAATTAAACTTTAATTAATCTAATCACCCTGACATGCGGGACCCACTGTCAGGTTTGACCCGGACGTGTTCCGTTGACCTGCTGACGTCACACTGACGTCAGGCTGACGCAATAATTGATATTCTGGAATTATTCTAATATAGGAAATTCCAGAATATAATTTAAACTTTAAAAATTCATAACTTTTATTCTGTAACTCCAAATCAGACAAATTATATATGAAAAATGATCAGAAAAATCCAATCTATCCATCTGTACTATTTTCATGCATGATTAAACAAGTTAACCTGATGTTCAATGCAGAACAAGGAAAATCACTTTAAAAGGCCATGTTTGAGTTTGAAATTTGAATCTTTGATTCAAATTGGTTCAAACCCTTCTGGTCTTAGTTGCATTAGCCCAACACACTCATATTGCTATGTTTCATGCATACATCATATTGTTGCACATTGTTTGGTGATGGTTGTGTATCGGTGTTCTTTGCGGCAGGATCTGCCTCCGAGGAGTATCGTGATTACCCTAACAAAGAACCGTATCAGTGCATCGAACCATCAGGCAAGCAACCAACCATTTGATCATATCGATACAATCCCATGTTCTCGCTCCTGCTCTCTTTTACTGCATTAAGACAACGCGTTTCAAACTGCTGTGTGCTACGGTAGTTGAACCCACTTCCTCTGCATGACCTGTCATTGCCACAGTAACTAGATGAAACCCACTAGCATGTGTAGGAGTTGATTGAGCCATATGTATGTGTTGTTCCTACCTTGCTATGCCTGCTATGCTTAGAGTCGTGTCAGGTCTGGTTCATCTGGGTGATGGGCTAGAGTGAAATGATTATGTCGGTAATGAGAGTGGTGTGGTGAACACGATTTGGTAAAGGTATCGATGAGAGGCCATGTAGGAGTACATGGTGGGTTGTTTCATTGAAGCCGACCGTAAGCACTGAGATCTGTATGTGTGATTTAAGATACAGCTACTACCATGCATTGGGCCCTGAAATATGACCCCGCTCGACTTCTTATTCACCCTAGCTCTCTGTCCAGAAGTTGCAAGTAGTTTCTGGTGTTTGTAGCCTACTGGAGGACGTGGACAGCGCTGACCGTAGGGGTGGGCTGTGATGCGGTAGGTACGTGGCTGGGTGTACCGAATACCCGTTAGGTATCTCGGGAACCCTGTTCACATCGTTCGGGGCCGTATGGGAAACCTCGGCCGGACTCCCTGCGGATGGAACCTGGATAGGCGATAAACCTGGACTAGAGGCTTAAGTGTTTAGGTAGGTCGTGGTCTACACCCACGTCGGCTTTCGCTTGAAGTCTGCCGAGCACATGTCGTGTGCTGACGCTAAGTGGTGGAAACATGTATGAAGAAGTACACCCCTGCAGGGTTATCATGATCTATTCGAATAGCCGCGTCCACGGTAAAGGACTACTTGGTTGCCTATACAGTTCATAGACAAGTAAATGGAAACTACTAAAAGCCTCAAGATAAGTGTGAGTGCCGAGGATGGCTCTTCCGTAGGAAGACGGAGGTGGATTCTCGGTAGTGTATTGAATTGGTGAGTAGTGGACTCGTGTGCGCAAAACCATTTCAAGTTGGAGTCTCGTAGGTTAGCCTAGCCAAGAGTCAAAGCTGGCTTGCTACAATAACTCCACCAACCCTTCTTGATAATATGCATGTATGTAGGATCTGATGTAAGTCTTGCTGAGTACCTTTGTACTCATGTTGCTATAATTTACATTTTTTACAGAAGACGCTGCAACCCCTTCTGATGGGTTCTACGTAGACGTTGACATCAATGAGTAGGCTAAGGCCCAGGTGGTGATCCTGAGCTTGTGAAGGACCTCCTAGTATAGCTAGGCTTTCCAAGCCTCTTTTATTTTACTAGTTGTCTGTACTCAGACAAGTTACTTCCGTTGCTGGTTTGTATGACTGTATGACTTGAATGCTGGGTCGTGTGACCCGTACCTTTGTGTATGTTATGTATGGCTCTCTGAGCCTTAAATAAAGTACTTGTGTCATAGAGTCATGTTGTGATGCCTTGTTGTATTTGCACATATCGAGCATATTGTGTGTATGTTTGAAATGCTTGGTATGTGTGGGATCTGACTATCTAGTTGTTTATCCTTGGTAGCCTCTCTTACCGGGAAATGTCTCCTAGTGTTACCGCTGAGCCATGGTAGCTTGCTACTGCTTTGGAACACTTAGGCTGGCCGGCATGTGTCCTTCTTCGTTCCGGTGTCTGTCCCTTCGGGGAAATGTCACGCATTGAGTACCGGAGTCCTGTTAGCCCGCTACAGCCCGGTTTACCGGAGTCCTGCTAGCCCAGTGCTACAGCCCGGACCCACTTGCTGATGACCGACACGTTCGAAGCTGGGTCATGGATGCCTGTCCCTGTAAGTCTGTGCCACTTTGGGTTTACGACTAGTCATGTCAGCCCGGGCTCCTTATCATATGGATGCTAGCGACACTATCATATACGTGAGCCAAAAGGCGCAAACGGTCCTGGGCAAAGGTAAGGCGACACCCGTGGGTATACCGTGCGTGAGGCCGCAAAGTGATATGAGGTGTTACAAGCTAGATCGATGTGACATCGAGTCGGGGTCCTGACATTAGCTCTGCAGTCCTCTTGTAAGGACATAACATCATCTATCACTCTACTTGCATTAACAGCTACTCCCTTCGTCCGTTAATATAAGAACGTTTTGTACAGTACACCAGTGTTCAAAACACTCTTATATTATGGGTAGAGGGATGGGTTCATTATGTAGCATTCTGCATCTTATCTCCCTCGCTCACCATTTATTAAAAAATATCAGATCTATATTTAATTTTACCAAAAATTTGAATACACACACAATGCCAGAGCAGAAGTGTAGCCCATTGCTCTTGTTTGTACATTTTGTAACGCTTGTACTTCCATGGATTGGTAGTAGATTATGTAGCATCAATCTGCATCTTATCTTCATTATCCTCTATCCCTTCCAGTATTATCATATCTATAATTACTCTCTACAAAATGTAGAGTACATGCAATGCCTATGAAGAAGATCCTATGCTGAAATTCTTGAGTTATCCTTCCCTTGACATGGAGAAGGGCATTATAAAGCCGGTGTTAACTGTTAATGTAAGTCAGTACTTCTAAAGCCTTTATCCTCAATTGCTTTTTGAATTTGCTCATACTCCCTATGGAACTGCTTTTTAGTTTGTTGTTTCTACCAAAATGCATGTTCGCAACAACCATAAGTTCCAAGTTTTACTTGTAAAACCAAATTCCTTATTCATACCATGCACATTACTCAATACTCCCTATATGTATGCTTGTTTTTGTGGATCTATAATCCAGTGTGTGGTGAAGCAGCCCATGTTTGCACCCTGTCATCTCCTGTTTTATCTTACTGATGTGGCTGATTATATGAACAACATGCCATGCACATTAACCAAAATGGATACAATGATTGTCTTTGCCCTTCATCTATGCTTGTTTTGTTGACATGGTAATCGAGTAGTGTGGTGAAGCTCCCCGCATTATGAACAATGCCAAATTATGCTATTGCTATTTTGAACTAACTCTTTATTTTCTAATTTGAAATTGGATGGAATTGACAACACAGTTATCATCTTTGTTTATACACGTGCAAAACCTATCATCTCTCTGCTTGTTTCAGGGTGTTATGCCTGATGGCATGCACAAGTTTGGTGAAGGCTGCGAGACAAACCCAACATATATTGCAGCAAGGAAGGAAAAACATCTTGAAGATAGCGAGACAACCTAGAAGTCTTGTCTTGATGCAGTGTTCAAGTTACTTGAGACTAGCAGTCAAACAAGCTCACATAATTCACTATCTAAATCAGTTCGACTTCTTCAGTCCCAAGTTCTAGCAAAAACTTTGACTTGAAGTCCTATCTCTAAGAAAGATTGCAGAGAACACCAATGAGAAGCTCATTGCTAAATAGCTACACCTAGAAGCTATGACCGACATGCTTGGCCAGTCTCAGAACCTTGCTCAGCAGCTTGCGCAGCAGTTCCCATGCAAGGCCAACCTTTCTTGAACTGTCTTGGAAGTGGTCTTGGTTCAGTATTATTTTGTTACACTGCAATAGCGCCTACTTTTTGTAATCTGCTTCTTCGTTGCGCTTTATGATCACTGGTGGCGAACTTCGATGCCCGGTGGATGTAATATACCATAAAACCTTTATTGTATAGTGTAGGTTTATTCTAAGTTAGTATGCCATAATATCTTTATCGTATAGAGTAGGTTTGTCTTCCATCATTCCCTACCTGAAAAAATGGAGAAAATCTGATGTAGTCGACCGGGCCGAAACATTTGCCTCTAACGGGCGTGCTGTTTAGCAGTCCACAATTGGGCCAGCCTGCAACTTTCTTGGGCTTGAAAGGCCATTGGGGCCTTCACTCTTTGCACCAGGCCCACAACTTACATGGGCCTATATTCGACCAAAAGTTTAGTTGGGCCCAAGTAGCTTTGGGCCATTAGCAGGCCAAAATGCATGTTGGGCCTCAATTTTCACTAGTCGTCGACGGGCTTTCAGCAGGCTGAAATGTAGATCGGGCCTTTTTTGGCCCAATTATATGATGGGCCATTACCAGGCCGAAACATATCTTGGGTATTAGTTGGCCCATTGATATATATCATGGGACCTTAAGAGGCCGAAAGCTTAGGAGAGGCATCATTGTGCCTAATTATATGACATGCCTTTAACAAGCCCAAAGTCACATTGGCTGAACTGTTGCCACCTTTATCACGGGCTGTTAGAGGGCCGGATGTCGCATCAGACCATATATGGCCCATGGGCAGCATAGGCAATTCCCAGGCCGAATGAACATCGGGCTGAAATCGGCCCATGTCTACATCGGGCCTCTAACATGCCAAAATGTCATTAGGCATTAATTGGGCCCAAATATTTGGCAAACAATTAACGTGCCACATCTGGCTTCGGGCCGTAAATGGGCCATGTTTAAACAGGCCGTTATTGGGCTGGCCCACTAGTACCTGAGTATATACTACGGGCCTTTGACTAGGCCGACCTTTTTAACCTATATGGGCCTCTGTTGGGCCCTGCCATGTGACGACGTATCATAGGCATGTCTCCTCCATTGGACAGATGACATCTGGCCCACCGAGGAGCCGACACGTGTTGCCTCCAGCCAATGATGATTTTACACATGGAAAATCCCCAATGGTCCGGGCTGTTAACGGGTTATGGATCCAAACCAGAACTCGATAGCTTAACGGCGACCCCTTACGTGGAAGCCACGTGTCGGTTACCCTTGACGAAAGCACTTCCATGACGCGCCATTTATCGTCATGGAAGTGGATACTTCCGTGATGATAATTTTAGTATTGTCATGGAACACTTCTATGATAGCACATGTATGACTATCTTTATTCTGTCATAAAATCGTCATGGATGTACATGCATGACAAAAAACGTGACCTACTGTGACAAACATGTATCATCACGAAAGTGTATTTTTTTGTAGTGTTGCACGTATTCGATCATCTTGATCACATGCAGGCTCAGTGGATTTCCTTCCTTCAGCTTACAATCCATCAAGGATTGCCAGCCATTGAATCTTTGTTAGGACCAAGAGTATATCGACCAGAGGGGGGGTACAATGGGAGATTCAAAAAATTCTTGCAAGTGTTTTGAACTGATCCCAAACACAACAGCGGAAATAAGGTTCAGTAGAGAAGAACTCAAGCACGCATGCTATTGAGGGAGAAAACATTATATGTTGGACGCAATAATGGTTTGAACATAGGATATCATTGGTTTGACAATCACGATGGTAATGTAAGATGAAAATAGATACATAGCATGAGGGAAAACTTGATATGAACTACAAGGGAAAACTCAAGAAAGAACAATGATGAGGTGAAAGAAAGTAATACAAGGAAAACACACTAGTCTAAATAGTATAAGCACGAGGAGAAATATGTATGATAGGGATGACTAAAATGAACAATAAGAATGCAAGATGATGGGGACAATCAGTGAATGATGCGAAAGATAGTGATGACATATAGTGAAAGAAATGCAGCAGACAAAGATTGATAAGATAAACTATTGTCACAGAGCACAAATAGTCAACTGCTAAAAGAAATGCAGTAAAGTAGAATGAACCTGTGGTGCTCGATGGCGACATATGGATTTGGTAGACCAGTACGCCCTTCTGCCAAAGGACTACATCTAGTTGGAGGGGTTGTGATTTAACACAAAAGATAAACTCTCTTCGCCCTATTCTCCTTCAACTCGGAGTTGATCACACTCTAGTTGATTTCACTCGTGGTAGATACTTGTCGACGATCTCCAAACCTTTGACAAACACTCTTCGCAAACCACAATGACACTTGGTTGCTGAAGATCTTGCTCGGTGAAGACAACAACTCTTCAACGCTCGAGCCAACACCTACCCGTCTAGAGAGTGCACAGCTCTGAAGAGTAATAGGTACAAGAACTCTAACTCAGAATTACTGTGATGCTCAACCATTGTCTAAGTTTTGGCTCTTGATTTTTTCTCTATGGATCTTGACCTCAAATCACTCAGAGGGGTTCCTCAATCAATCTTCTCAGAAATCTTAAGCGGAGCAGCCAACGTACAATGTTGGAGCGGTGTGGCTATTTATAGCCACAGCCTTCCTTGAAGGGAAAATACCAAATTGGACTTGGGGAGTAGCCAATGGCTGAATTACATGAGTCCAACAGTTAGAAATTGAGCCCAACGGTAATAGTACTTGCGGAGCAAGTAATGCTAACTCCTCAGTTCGAAAGATATCTCCTGCAGCATGAAGAACAACTTTTCCTACCGCTGTTTGGGCTAAGCATCACGTCGGATCTAAGCTTCGAGAACCTATACCCCTCTTAATAGTTTGAGGTCCTATGTATCAAATAAATGAAAGAGCAACAACAAAATGAATTCTACGTCTTCGCTTTATCTCTGACTTCCATTCGCTACAGTCAACTTTCTTCGGACAGAATCTTCAAACAAATTGCTTCATGTTAGCAATTATTTTTAGTTCCTCGAACTTGACACCGGAGACAACATTCTCTTCAGTTCTACATGGACTATTTCTCTCTTTATGCACTAGTAAATAAATCAATCCATGCTTGTTTCCGTCAACACTCTCCAAAACCGAGGAGGGCAAATATTGCGACAACAATCTCCCCCTTTTTGGATGATTGTTGACAAAATAGAACACATCGAAGGATACATAATAGACTACAATGGAATGGGAACAATAATGAAAGACGAGAGATAATTACAAAGATAAAACCTGCTCCCCCTGAAGATATGCATCATTTGAATAATGCATAGAAGATAAAACGGAAGGTAGCAAGATGAATCTTCGTATAAGTGACATTGACATAAGATCTCATTTGTGGTCTCTTTCAATGCACACGACAGTGTTTGAGATATTTCCTGTCACATGCAATCTTCGAAAAAGATTTGTTAGATAGAGTGAATACTTTGAAATGATTTATGATGAAGGATAATTCAAGAGAATTATTCTCAGAACACAGTTTGAATCCACATGAGATTTAAGTTCCCTGCATGTTAGATGTTCGAGGAGAATCGCAGCAAGGGAATCACAAGTATATTGCTCGGAGTAGATATACTTCGGACATGGTTTTCCTGCAATAAAGATGATACGAAGGATATATGCGGGGAAAATAGCTTAAGGGACGTATAGAAAGAATTTGCTTTCGAGTAGCAATAAGTTTGACCTAAAGCTACTTTCTTCTCTTGCAATGTTAGATAACGAAAGATAATCATTAAAGCATATCTAAACATGAGACATATAACGTTTCAAGGAGTAAAAACTCTTTGTTAGAGAGGCATTAAATGCAATTCTCCTTGAAATGCTTTTATTTTCAATACATGAAAGATAATTATCAAGGATAAGTACTGCAAGGAAGTAAGCTTTCGATTTCACCTACAAACAAATAATTGCAAGCAAATAGCATTGCAGAGGGTTATTAACAGTACATGACGACCAAGTATATCAACACCACATGCGGTGCTTTAAGTTTGAAAAGCAAATAGTTTGACGAAAGCCAAATAGTTTGATTGAAAAGCAAATGGCGAATGGAAACACCATGCAAATAGCCAACTTATCTATCACTCGATGTTCTTCTCCCTCGTTTTGTCAAAAAGTGTCAAAAAGGAAAGAGAATGCATACACGGAATTATTTGTCCTCAGAATCCTTAGAATCAGAATTCACACTGCTTGGCGAAGAAGAGCGAGCGATAGTCGAGGCTGAAGCAAGAGTTGCAACATGGGCTCTAGGATCAACTTTAGAAGTAGCATTGCGAGGTGCACCTGGCTTGAAGATAAGAGTTCCAGCTGTGTCTTCAAGATCATCATATGGCTCGACAAATAGCAGATCGATGGATGCATGCAGAACGCTGAGGAATCATTGGGGTTTGCCTTTGGATGCGAGGAACTTCAAACAACTCGAGATAATCATATTCATTCTTGGTGCACTTGGCAGAAAGTTGCTTGCGAGAGTAAAGCTTGTGCAACAGGGTACAGAGTACTTCGTTTGTTCCTTTTCATGCAGGAGAGTTTGGCAAGCATAATTGTGAAGCAAATTTATTCCAGTCATCATTTCCAGCTTCACTTTTTGATTGAGCTTGATGTGGCTTTCCAGGTCTTGCTGAGTGTGAAGACAAATCTCATACAGACAGTGATTTTCTTCATGAGGGCTTTAAAGCTTTGCTTTCTTGAATTTCGAAGCAGAAGCAGACACATGAGCAGAACCAGTTGCATCCATTAGTATCTTTCCTTTGCCAATATCCTTCACCATCCAGAGAGTGTCGTGAAATAGTGGCATGAAAACTTTCGGAGTATGGGGGCATAGAAACTTTTCTTCAATGACCTACTCAATGGCAAACATGACCCAAGGTGCATACGACTTCAAAGCTTGATGACTATCAGGAGCACAAGCTAGGTTGCGAATGAAAAGATCTAGAATGTCAAAATGAATTCCCTGAGTAGTGGCTAGAAGAGCATTTCCCATGATGCCATTGATAGTTTATGTCTGTTTGTTGGGGTGAGGGAGTTGCAGAGGATATAGAACAACACTTTGTTCTCATAAGCCTGATTCTTTGGATTTGCTTCAATGCATTCATCACCAACAATTTGGGGTCCATCAACATATGGAGTTGGGCTTCAGATACATCCCAATAGTACAGTCTATGCTCACGAGCCATATCAAAATCATCACGAGGAAGATTCAATAGAGCTAAAGACTGGTCAGCCAAACACTTGATCTTTTTTTCTCTAGTCATCCATTCGAGGATTCAAGTATTACAATTCGCGAGGTCTCCTGAGATGTAAAGAGTGACATACAACTGAAGGATTACTTCACAATTCCATCCATGATTGAAATGCAGGAAACTCTTCAGGAAGACAAGTTCAATTTGCTCGATGGTGTGATGAAAACATGGTAAACTTTCGATCTCTGCAAAATCAAGAATCTTGTGCTCGAATATTCGATTCTTGCCAAATAGTATGCGAGCATAATACACGGGTTGTTCCTTAGTCCAGAATCAAGGTTATAACAAAGTTCTTTCTCCATCGTATGGGCTGGTCCAATGCAAGCTTCGAAAGATCAAGCTGCTCATTAATGCAGGACCATTAGGGCCATCTTCAACAGAAACAAAGGAAATGTTTCCAGTGGGTTTCTCAGATGTTGTTCATCGCTCATAGCCTTGTTCCGAATGCCATCAGGTGCAGTCACATCTTCATCAATGGGCTTCAAAGGAGCGTGAGGCATCCTTGTCTTTTCTGGTACAGATTGCTTTGAGGCACTTGTCCGACTATCACTTTTGCTCCCTAGAACTCCTTCATCGGCTTTCTATCCTTCGGGCACTAGGGCCTTTTCTTTCGGTGCATTTTCTTTGGCTGGAGACACAACAACTTTTTCACACGCCTAGGTCACAACTGGTGGGGTGACAACTTCTTGAGCCATCAGCTCATCATGTTTCTTTTCTTCCTCTTCCAACTATGGTGAAGTGGAACGAGGAGCAAGATCAACATCCATATAGGTAGAGGCACCAGATGATGCGACCGGGGTGGTTTCGTCCCGGGAAGCATTTAGCTCCCCCTCATTCTTTTCAATCTCCTCCTTATTTGATTCGGAGGGCTCAGCCTGTAATTTTCTCGGAGGCGATGGATCTGCCTTCTGAACTTCAATTTCCTCATTAACTTCATCAACAGGAGCTTGCTGCTCGGATGAGGAATTTCCAGAAAAATATCAACCACATCACTTGTTCTTCAGCTGCTGGAGTGCGAATGATAACCTCCATATCGATTGGAAAGATCATCAATAGGTGAAGATAAAACATCATGTTCTTCGATCTCCTTTTGATTCTTCTCCGTCTCTTCGACCAGTAATCCTTCGGTTTTACTAAGATTTTTCTCCAGTATTTCAAGCTCATCTTGCTGAGATTTGCAATCTTAGCATGTTTAGCATAGGCAATGTACTCAGGAGAATACCCATTCATGATTTTTTGGTGTTTTGCTGATACCTGATCCTTAGAGGTCTTTGCCATGAGATAGGATGTGATTGGTTCATCATCACTTGAAGCATTATCATCATTATCTGCTTCGAGTGATTTCTCAGATGATTCATAAGCAATGAAGGCATTGCTCCTTCCTATCCTTTTGTGAAGCTCTTCATCATCTGATTCTGATTCGGATGTCTCATCTTCAGATTCCATCTTCATTTCAGCACATACTCTATTTAGCTACGATATTTTCTTCATATTAGATTCGATGGTTGCTTTGGCTTGCACGTTAGTGACTGGTCTCGTCAAATAACATGAAGACGGTTCATTTTTCTTCAAGAGCTTACTATGATGATTCATTCGAGTGAATCCATTGCAGTGAAGATATTTCCATTGGTTGCTAGGATTTCCTTCCCAACGTGGACAATCTGCTATGAGGTAACCGAATTGTTTGCACTTGAAGCATTTCATTTCATTTCCATTGGAGATAACTTTCTTGAAGATTCAGGCAAGTCAAATTCGTCATCATTTGTGAGGCATAGATTTTGTCTTCTATGAGCATTTCAAGTTCCCTTGTGATGGTGTGTTGATTTTAGACATCTTCTTGTGAGATACCATAGTGTGCAAGAATTTCCCTTCACATTCCGAAGAAGATTCTTGATATCCATTTTCCAGTTCCATCTTTTCTTTGTGAATGGACAACAACATCATGACCTCGACGTAGTGAAGTTCTTCATAGTCAGGTCTTTGCTTGGTTTCAGCTACGATGGGATCGAAGGTTGCATCAAGAGCACTCAGTAGCTCGTTGACCACATCTCTACTGGTGATATCATTTTTCCTCGTTGATGAAGTCTTTCAACAATATTTGTCAATCGATTAGTGAGTTCCATAGCACTTTCCTTATGAAGACTTCTGAACCCAGCAAACATGGCACGGAGCATTTGAGTGTGAACATCCGTTCTCGTGATGAATTCTTCGTGAGCATTTTTGATGGCATCCCAGAGTTTCTTTCCAGTGTCAAGCTTTTGGAACCGAATGAAAATTTCTTTTGAAAGACCGCTACATATAATATCTTTTGCTCATGCATTCAATGCAACATAGCTTTTGAAGGAAATATGCCCTAGAGGCAATAATAAAGTTATTATTTATTTCCTTATATCATGATAAATGTTTATTATTCATGCTAGAGTTGTATTAACCGGAAACTTAGTACATGTGTGAATACATAGACAAACATAGTGTCCCTTGTATGCCTCTACTTGACTAGCTCGTTAATCAAACATGGTTATCTTTCCTAACCATAGACATGTGTTGTCATTTGACAAACGGGATCACATCATTAGGATAATGTTGTGATGGACAAGACCCATCCGTTAGCTTAGCATCATGATCATTACAGTTTCATTGCTACTGCTTTCTTCATGACTTATACATGTTCCACAGACTATGGGATTATGCAACTCCCAAATACCGGAAGAACACCTTGTGTGCTATCAAACTTCACAATGTAATTGGGTGATTATAAAGATGCTCTATAGGTGTCTCCGAAGGTGTTTTCTGGGTTGGCATAGATCAAGATTAGGATTTGTCACTCTGTGTTTCGGAGAGGTATCTCTGGGCCCTCTTGGTAATGCTCATTACCATAAGCCTTGCAAGCAATGTGACTAATGAGTTAGTTGCGGGATGAAGCATTACGAAACGAGTAAAGAGACTTGCTGGTAATGAGATTGAACTAGGTATGATGATACCGACGATCGAATCTCGGGGAAGTAACATACCGATGGCCATTCTTGGCGAACCGATGGCTCTCCTCTCTCCCCCCCTCTCCCTCCCCCTCCCGGGCGGCGGTAGCGACGGTCTTGCCTCCTCCTTCCGGCGGTCCTCCACGTGTTACCTCCACGTGGAGTCTTCCCCTCCCCCCTCCCCCATTGTCCTCCCCGCGTTCCGTTCTCCGCGTCTCTGCCCCTGCCAACAGGTTCTGGTCCCTTGGGTCCAAGGACTCAGACTCTGACCCCAGCTCCCCTCCTCCGCCCCCTTGCCCCGCGCCTTCGGGCGTGCTGCCCGGCGTTTCTTCTCCTATGTGGTGCCCTAAATTCGCCCCCGATGGACATGGTCGCGCTGCCCCCCGCTCCGCTGGCCGTGGATGGCGGGACTCGAGTTTCGTGCAGATGGCGTAGGGCTCCTCCGCCGTCTCCGTCTTGTGGCATCCTTGGTCTTGGGCGGTGCTGCTCGCAGGAGGTGGACCTGGTTCCCCTCACCCCTTCTCGGTTGCCTCCTCTGCCTACGCTCCGTCCGTTTGCTCGCTGGCGGCCTTACCAGCGGCGGCCGGGTCATCCGAAACCCTAGATCTGGTGGCGCCGTCCGTGGTGGTGCCAGATCCTAGGTGTCGGGCCTCCGCGCCTCCCGGTGGGCCTGGTGGGCCTGGGGCCCCTCCCTCCCTCTCCAGTGTGTCAGATTTCCCCCCTTTACCTCTCGTGGCTCTTGGGCCTTGGGTGTCCCAGCCCCATTCCCCCGCTCCCCTTTTGGCCCAACCTGTCGGCCCTAGCCTGGCGTGGTCGGGGTATTTATGGGTTCGAAGGGGTATGCTCCCCCCATTTCTAGGGTTCCCAGCCTCTCTCTCTGACCTGCGTCGGCACCGCTTCCCCATCTGTGTCTTCTCTAGATCTAATCCTCCTTCGCATCTCTCCCTCTCATTCGCGGAGGTCGTCTCGATGGACCATTCGCGCGGCTCCTCCAGCGAGGCCTTGTCCGTCCAGAAGCACCAGTGGGAGGGCTCTACTGAGGGGGAGGTGGCTCTGGAGTACGAAGTGGCCTTGCGCTCCAAGCTCCAGGCGGACTGCGCTCGAGTGGAGGGGACCGCGGTGCCGCCCGGCGGCGCCTCGTCCCTTGGATCTGGCTCAATGGCGTCCGGTCCCTCTTTTCTCCATGGTGGCTCTGTGTCGCGACCTTCAGATCTCTGGGAGGTGGCGGCTGAGGCGAGTAAGGCTGGCTCTGCTGGCCCGTACTCGCGGCCCCCTCCTCCTCGTGGCGCTGCGGCCTCATCGCGGGCTTTGGCCTGGGTCCCGGGGCCTCTGGTGGTCCTGGGCGTTTCGTGCCTCGTGGCTCCTCTGGGGCTACGGGTTGCCGCCCCCCTTCTGGTGGTCTGGGTCTTGCCTCTGCTTCCGGTCCCTATGGTGATGGTATTCTCCCACCACCACCACCCGCTCTGGCGCGCACCCCTCCTCTAGCCCAAGTGGCCAACCCCACCCTCACTTGCTTAGCCTACCACCGTCCTGATCATTTTCAGTCGCGTTGTCAAAACCCGCCCTTCTGCCTCATTTGTAGAGAGGACGGCCACGTCACGGTCGATTGTCAAAACCGCCTCAAACCCCCCGCACTCGTGCGTTACGACCTCAGCCTACCTGGATGTGCTTTCTTGGCTCTCGATCGCGAGGTCCCACAAGTGGTTCCTATCCCTTCTCTCTCTAATGCTGGCATCATTTCATTCAAGGACAAGAAAATCTCCCCACAGGTTCTCCTCGATGAACTCCGTCTATGGGACAATGGTGGATGGGATTGGTAGATGTCGGTGTACAAAAGTAGGGGCTCTCCTTTTGACCCATTTACTTGTGCACGGGAAGTCAGAGCCTCCCGGCTCGGCCACGCATAGACATGGCAGAGAAGAGAAGCCAGAGAAAAGCCGAAGCCACAAGGCAAACAGAACAACAACAAGGACCAAGGCCACAAAGACCGAATGGGCAAAGCAGGTTCCCCCGGCAAGGACCTTTGCCGGGGCAGCCTCAGCAGCCCCGACAAGACACTTGCCTGGGCAGCTTACCCACACCAGCTGAGTGAGCCACCCTTGAGCCCACCAACGCTAGACGAATGCATTGGACAGGGGCTCGAGAAGCAGCTCCGTGGTGGTATGCAGATCTTTGTGAAGACATAAGATTCTCAAGTTCAAATGGGGATATGGAGGCAACCATCCTCACCCAAGAAGCCCACGAGACCCCCGACAAGATCCTTGCCGGGGAAGTTAGCACACCACAGCAAGGCCCTTGCCGGGCCACCCGACGAGACCCTCTCCAAGGGCGCCGGCAGGGCCACTGCCAGGCCCACACCAGCCAAGTCTTCACAGCCGTTCGCACACAGCCGTCGACCCAGCCAGCTGGGCAGGCACCCACATGGCGACATGCAACCCTTGGTGGAGGCTTCACTACCACGCCACCTCAGCTGCTTGCCTGCCTACATGGCACTACATGCACCGCTGGCCAGGGCGCGTGTCGAAGCAAGGAGGAGCGATGATGGACGGGACGGGCCTTGCTCCCGTCCCCAATAAAGTGAAGGGACACCTAAGCCTCGCATTAAATGCGTCTTGTCCTGTAACACCAGCGATATGCTTGCAATGCTGTAGCACTTTCCACCTCCTGTGTGCCACTGTGGCAACCCCTTTCGTCTATAAAAGGAGGCCCATGGCACACTGAGAAGGGATTCGGCTTTTCGAACCTCAGAGCACCTAGAGCTAGTTCGAGAACCCAAGAACACTAATACATCCACCAAAGCAGGATCATAGGGTTTTACGCATCTTTCCGGCCTGAACCTGGGTAAATCCCCCCTTGTGTCGTCTGCTAGTCCTGCTCACCTCACGATCCCCGTGCCCCGCAACCATAGAAGGGATTCCAGTGATCCCATAGGTGTCGTTTCCCACCGACATCTTTGGCGTGCCAGGTAGGGGCGCACACAATTGTGAGGATCTGGCCTAGCAGGTGACCTAGCTTTTCTTCATTTCCATGGCTCCTAAGAAGAACACGACCACGACAATCGGTTCATCCGACACCGGGTTGGTATCGGCACGAACTGGCAGTGGGCCAGTCGCGGAGAGAACCCGCGGCGTGGCCCGCGACCATCCACATCACCCTGACGGTCCAGGCCTAGCGAGCGGCGTTGTTCGCGCGCCGAGCGACGAGCCCCCGGCCGCAGGCTCTGGAGGCGGAATTGGGGCCCCCGCAGGTGGCGCGGGGCCTTCCAGGGGCGCCGCCATTCCACCAGGTGGTGGCACGGCGGCCTCCAAGACACCGACACCAGCGCCCATGGTGCGCTCCTCCCAGATTGTGCCTGACGAGCAGCGTCACCCTGCCGGTAACCCCGCGCGCCGCCCTGTGAAGAGTCCCGTACGACCATCACATGACGAGGAGGGTCAACATGCGCGCCGAAGTTTTGACGGAGGTGGCGAACGGCTGCGGGGCCGTGGCGCAGCTCCTTCTAGCATGGTTAGAAGTCGAGGCGCATCGCGGTCCACCTAGCTTTTGCGCCGCCCACGCCAGCGGAGGCACTAGCGCGCGTGCAGCTGCTCCTCGACTTTCCTCCCGCCGCCGAGAAGCTCGACGGATGGAGGGCCACTGTCCGGAGCCTCGTCGGCATCGCCAACAACGATGAGTTGCGACCGGCAGGACCCGTAGGCCATCGCTCCACCAGGACACCGCATGCCAGCAGAGACCATGCTGGAGGCGATGCAGCCACGGTGCACTCCCCTCCTCCGTCTCGGCCACCCCGGGCGTCGGCTCGTCACGACAACGCTCGTGATGATGTCTCTATCGTGTCGTCCGACCCGTGAACCAACCGCGATCAGCGCCAAGTCCTTCGGGAGCGGGCTCATGAGGACGCTCGAACTACGATCAAGCGCAGACGTGACACGCGCCACCAGTCGGACAGGCGGGCAGGGCCCACTAACGACCACCCAACGCCGGGGGGCTACGGCGCCCTACCTTACGAGGTAGGCTATCCGGCTTTCACCATGAGCTGCGGCAATTCCAGTGGCCCTCCCACCGCACGTTCAAACCCGATGTTGGCGATAAGTATAATGGCAAGACTCACCCATCAGAGTTCCTCAGCATCTACACCATCGCGATGCAAGCTGCTGGGGGCCGCGACGATAAGGTGATCGCCAACTACTTCCCGTTGGCACTCAAGCCTAATGTTATGTCATGGTTGATGCACTTGCCGGTGGATTCCATCCCTTCTTCGGCGGATTTGTGCCATGAGTTTGTTGGCGCCTTTACCGGAGGTCACCAAGCTCATGGCTAGGTGAGTGATTTGCACATCATCCCCCAGAAGGAAGGAGAAAACCTGCGCAAGTACATCTAGAGGTTCAACCGAGGGCAGTACAACATCCCCGACGTTCATCCTGCCGCCGTGATCAGTGTGTTCCATCAGAACATGCGCAATCGCAAGATGCGAGAACACCTCATGATGAACAAGGTTAAGGATGTGGCCGAGCTCTATGTCCTGATCAATCGATGCGCTTGTGCTGAGGAGGGAAGGAAGTACCCCAGCGAAGGCGCCGGTGCAGAAACCGACTCCACGGATGACACCGTCACCCCTGCAAAGAAGGGCCGGCGCCATAACAGGAAGTGCAAGAGCAAGACCGTGCTTGCCGTAGAGGGATCCGACGATACTGGTCCCGCCAAGAAACCCAAGGCAAGTGACCCCGGAAAAGGCGGCTGCCGGGTGTGCCGCTTGCCGAGCCTTGGCGGCTGGCGATAAGCCAGGAGGCTCCGACAAGCAGTATTGCATGATCCACCGCACCAAGGGCCATGATCTCCAAAACTGCTGGCAGGTAGAGCTACTCACCGAGAAGAAGAGAGCCGAGTATGAGCGGCGGGACAAGGAAAAACTTCCGGATGGTGCCGAGGGATCCGGCAAGAAACGTGGCAGCCAAGGGGGCCGCCCTGGCAAGGATAATCAGCAAGAAAGGCCCGCCAGGGGCAACGACAAGAAGCAGGAAGACGATGATCATGACGAGGATGACGAGTCCGGCGACCACGAGTTTCAGAAAGCCACCGAGGCCATGTGCGTCGATGGTAGCGCCTCGCTGCACACATCCCACCGCCAACTCAAGCAGTGGGCGCGTGAGATCACTGCGGTGGAGGCATCGTGTGACGCACGGAAATCGCTGAAATGGTCCAGCACACCCATCATCTTCGACACCGAGGACCACCCTGACCGCACCACTGCGGTCGGGTGCTTGCCTTTGTTAGTTTCACCAACAATCCACAACCTCAAGGTGACGAAGATGTTGGTTGACAACAGGGCCGGCCTGAACTTGATCTCACCTGTTGTGGTCGGAAGGCTGCAGATCCCTGATGGAGACCTCGAGGAGATGGGTACGTTCCAAGGGGTTAACCCTGGGAAGAGCCAGCCAAAGGGAATGATCATGCTGCCCGTGACATTCGAAGGCGAGCTGAACCACAGGACAGAGAGGATTGATTTCGACGTAGCCGAGATCCCCTTGCCTTACAATGGGATCCTCGGCCGCCCGGCGCTAGCCAAGTTCATGGCGGCTTCACACTACGCCTACAACATGTTGAAGATGCCCGGGCCGATGAACATCATCACCGTCCCCCCCGACAAGAAATATGCGCTGATTTGCACCGACCAACTCTACCGGGAAGCAGTCACGGCAGCTGCCGCTAAGGCACCTGCTCCTGCTAACAAAGTCCCGGTGGAGAAGAAGACCGGTGAGACCCCTTGCGCCCACTCCGACAAGCACACCTCTTCGGGGTGTTGTGCTTCCATCGAGAACGTGCCGGAGGGCTCTGCCAGCAAGAGCAAGAGGTCCAGAGCTACACCACCAGAGACCAAGAAGGTGCCCGTCAAGGAGGACAACACGGGGGGAGCGTTCACTATAAGCTCCACCCTCGACGGCAAAGAAGAAAGCGAGCTCGTCACCTTCCTACTAGCGAATGTCAATGTGTTTGCATGGCAAGCCTCCGACATCCCCGGCGTTCCCAGGGAGGTGATTGAGCACCACCTTGCTGTCTGTCCCCATGCGCGGCCCATCATGTAGAAGGTCAGGAAGCAAGCTCTGGAGAGGCAAGAGTTCATCACGGAGGAAATCAGAAAGCTAGAGGCAGCGGGCTTGCTGAGAGGAGTACTCCATCCAATGTGGTTGGCCAATCCGGTAGTGGTGCGCAAGGCAAATGGGAAGTGGAGGCTATGTATTGATTACACAGACATCAATAAGGCATGTCCAAAGGATCCCTTCCTGTTACCACGCATCGACCAGATTGTTGACTCCACAGCTGGATGTGACCTGTTATCATTCCTTGATGCCTACTCAGGATACCACCAGATCTTCATGACGAAAGAAGATCAGGAAAAGACAACATTCATCAGCCCATGTGGTACGTATAGCTTTTTACGGATGCCTTTCGGGTTGAAGAGTGCTGGCTTGACCTTTGCAAGAGCAGTCCAAATTCGTTTTGAACCCCAGCTACATAGAAATATGGAAGCTTATATGGACGACATAGTGGTCAAAACCAAGGACAAAGTAACACTTGTGCAAGATCTGGAGGAAACATTCGGGAAGATGGCAAGATCAACCTCAAATTGAACCCTGAGAAGTGTTTCTTCGGTGTTCCGTCTGACAAGCTTCTCAGGTTCTTTGTGTCCCAGCGCGGGATTGAAGCAAACCCAGATAAGATCAAGGCCATCGAGCAAATTGAGGCACCCAGATGGATCAAGGACGTGCGCCGACTCACTGGTTGCGTTGCCGCCATGAGCCGGTTCATCTCCAACTCTGCAGAGCGTGCCCTTCCTTTTTTTCAAGATCTTGAAGAAGGCAGGGCCAGTGGAGTGGACCCTAGAAGCCAAGGCAGCGCTGCAGGATTTTAAGAAATACCTCTCCTCTCCCCCAGTGCTAGTTGTGCCCAAACCACAAGAACCGTTGCTACTTTACCTAGAGGAAACAAATCAAGTGGTTAGCGCCGCACTAGTGGCGCAGAGAGAGGTTGATGAGAAGGCAGTAACAGTGGCAGAGCCAACAGAAGGCAAACCAAAACCCTCTCCGGCAGGGCTCGATCCCGGCAAGATCGAGTCCCCGGCAGGGGCCAGCGTCAGCGCGACAGGACCCACATGACTGGGTGAAGAGGCGCAGAAAAGGAAAATGGTGAAGAACCCAGTGTACTTTGTCAGCTCCCTCTTGCAGGGGGCAAGGTCGAGGTACTGAGGTCTGTAAAAGTTGCTCTTCGGCTGTCACGCCCAATATGCGATACTATCCTAAAGAGACTCGCAGGTCCCACCAAGGATAGAACCGCATATTGATACACTTTTGCAAGGTGGATAGCATTACATCAACATTACATAATAGAGGGGGATACATACAAAAGGTATACAAATCCACACGAATACAACATCATCTTACATAAGAGCACCATCCGACTACGGATGAAACACAAACAGAAACTGAAACGGCATCCACCCTACTAGCCCAGGTTGCCGACCTGGAACCTATCCCCTGATCAAAGAAGAAGCAGAATAAGAACTCCAAAACAAGCAAACATCGCTCTCGCGTCATGATCATCACATAACCTGTACCTGCAACTGTTGTTGTAGTAATCTGTGAGCCACGAGGACTCAACAATCCCGTTACCATGGGTATCAAGACTAGCAAAGCTTAATGGGTATGGAAAGGAGTAAAGTGGTGAGGTTGCAGCAGTGACTAAGCATATATGGTGGCTAACATACGCAAATAAGAGCAAGAAGAGAAGCAAATGGAATGATCATGAAGCTAGCAAGGATCAAGAAGTGATCCTGAACTCCTGCTTACGTCAAACATAACCCAAAACCGTGTTCACTTCCCGGACTCCGCCGAGAAGAGACCATCATGGATACACACGAGGTTGATGCGTTTTAATTCGGACCTGGTGTCAAGTTATCTACAACTGTACATTAACAAATTCCCATCTACCACATAACCGTGGGCACGGCTCTCGAAAGTTTATACCCTGCAGGGGTGTCCCAACTTAGCCCATGATAAGCTCTCACGATCAACGAAGGATATACCTTCTCCCAGGAAGACCTGATTAGTCTCGGAATCCCGGTTTACAAGACATTTTGACAATGGTAAAACAAGACCAGCAAAGCCTCCTGATATGCCGACAATCCCGATAGGAGCTGCACATGTCTCGTTCTCAGGGCAACACTGGATAAGTCAAGCTACGAGTAAAACCAGACCTCGAGTTTCCACGAGGTGGCCCCGCAGGCTGCTCGGTTCAGACCAGCACTTAGAGAAGCACTGGCCCCGGGGGGGCTAAAATAAAGATGACCCTCGGGTTGGCCGACCCAAGGGAAAGGTGTAGGTGGTGGTGAGGCAAATGGTAAAACCAAGGTTGGGCCTTGCTGGAGGATTTTTATTCAAAGCGAACTGTCAAGGTGGTCCCATCAATCACCCAACCGCGTAAGGAACGCAAAATCCAGGAACATAACACTGGTATGACAGAAACTAGGGCGGCAAGAGTGGAACAAAACACCAGGCATAAGGCCGAGCCTTCCACCCTTTACCAAGTATATAGATGCATTAATTAAATAAGAGATATTGTGATATCCCAACATAATCTTGTCCACCATGGGGTAATCTTCAACTTCACCTACAACTAACAATGCTATAAGAGGGGCTGAGCAAAGCGCCAACATAGCCAAGCAACGGTTTGCTAGGAAGGACGAAAAGGTTAGTGGCTGACATGGCAGTTTGGGAGGCTTGATAAAATAAGTGATAGGTAGCGCAGCATAGCGATAGAACAAAGCAACTAGCATAGCAATGATAGTAGTGAGATCCAGGGTAGCGGTCATCTTGCCTGAAATCCTGCTAGGAAGAAGAACGAGTCCATGAAGAAGATGAAGCCATGAAGACGAACCAAGCGTAGACGAACGAATCCTCACGATCGCAACGAAACAGGAACTATCGAGAGAAGCACACAACATGGTAAACACACCACACATATACAAGACATGATGCACAACCAAGCATGATGCATGACAAGGCTACATGAAGCTACTCATGGCAAGAGATGATGCATACAAGAGCAACACATCAAAGCAAGTTTAAATGAGGCCGGAAACAACATATAACAATTCCGGTAAGTCCTCATATGCAAATTTCGAAATTGGTCCAGATCTGAATAAACCTTATGTTCAAGTTTTTAAATAGCAAGTTAAAATGCACCATGATGATCTACACAAAATTCTAGTCAAGTTACATATAAAGTTCGTTTAATTCGGAGCTACGGCCTAGAAGATATGAGCAAAACAAGATAAACATGGCATTGATGCAAAATGCATACAAACATCAAGCAAACACCTCAAAACAAGGATTCAACATGATAATATGAAACTACATGCACAATCAAGCAAGTTTCATATGGAGCACACTCAAAACGGTGCAACGGTGCAACGCATACACTCCAAACAAGATATAATAACAATCTATCCAAAACAGCAACTAGGCATCTAGCAAGCATCAAAACAATATGCCACAACACCTAAACATAAAAAAAGCCATGGACATAATGTACAGGTAAAGCATAACAAAACATGAACACTGAGCTATCTCTAGAAAACAGTAGAACATGCTCAAAAAGACATGGCAAGATTGCAAATAATAACAGTTTCAGGCTTAGCAGAAATAATATCAGGTTGCAATATTTAGAGCTATCAAGCAACATGTTGCAGGAACTTAACAGAGAAAAAATAAGGCATGTCATGAATCTACTAAATGCATAGAACAAAAGTCCTGTACTGACCATGAGCCAAAAAGGATCAGAAGATAGGATGGCACCCATGTAAACATGGCAAATGATATGACAGATTCAAACATGGCAGGAACAAAGATAAGTCGGCATGTTGGTGAGCTTGTACCACTCACCAACGATTGTTAAGCTAAGCATGGCAACAACAAGTTCATAGGGTGCATGGTTCACTAGCAAAGCTCATGGCAAAACTGAACTTAATGTTAACAGGCTGACAGCAACATTATTTAGCAACTTTGGAGCAAGAATACAACAAGCTACAACAGGCTACAAATGCAACCAGGGGCATGGATGGATAGAGCATGACATGTATAACAAAACATACTTAGTGATCATCTCCAGATTATGCATAGAATGACATGTAGCAGGTTGTTTACATAGCATCATGATATAGCAGATTCAGACTAGCAAAACAGTAACAGCAAGTACCCTACTTAACAAGCTCGATGGACTCACTACAAGACCCACAAAAACAAAAGGATTGCAACACTGTGAAGATGGTATGATGTATCTCAAAACACATGTAGAGCTTATGCTCATATGATGCACACATCAAATGCAACAAAAATGTCAACACACCAAGTTCTGTTAACAGACAACAATTAACATCATATTGCACTTTTGGAACGATGATTAGGGCATCAAGATGGACTCAAACAAGCATGAAACTATGGAACAAAATGAAGATCATCTCACAATGTACATTTTGATATATCATATGCATGAATCGGAGCTACATGAATGGAGATATGGCATAGAAAAGATGCGCACATATTGTTGGAAATCTGGGACAGCCAAATTTCGAAAAAAACAGGGTGATCGTAATATAACTAAGTAGCGCACGGGCGAAGGATAGTGGGCTGCTCACAAACGGGCCTGGCCCAGTTCGGAGGAGGACGAGTCGGGCCGGTGGAGCAGTTGGGCCTGCGGGTCGGCGCGCTAGGCCGTGGCCCATGCGCGAACAGGGCCGGTCTGAGCGGGCGCTCGTCCTCCTCCCGCTCGAACAGGAAGGAGGCGGCCATGGCAGGGGACACAGCGGCGTCGATCGGCAGGGGCGCTAGGAGGAGGCCGGGGCAGGTCCGGCGAGCTGCGGAATGGGCCGATCCGGCCATGGGGGACCGGATCCGGCCGCCGGAGGGGTCGATGGCGCGGTCACGCCTTTGCAGGAGGTGGGGTCGGGGCTCCTGCGGGGAGAGGGAGAGAGAGGGGTTAGCGAGAGGGAGAGACGGGATGGAGAGGGAGGCACAGGGAGGCGGTGACCTGGGTTCGCCGGGGCGGTCGCCGGCGGGCGGCGGCCCTCCGCGAGGCCAGCGGAAGGCGGCGACAAGGAGAAGGCGGGGCGACGGGGAGGAACCCTCACGCGGGCTGGCTCGGAGTGGGAGGTGCGCGCCAGGGGCGGGCGGCAGCATGGCACGGACGGGTCGGGCGGGCCCGATATGGGCCTACAGGGCCGCGCGGTCGCAGGCGGCGCCGGGGACAAGTGGCGACATGTGATTGGAGGAGGGCGACGGTTGCGGCGGCGCTGGCCGATGAGGGTGCAACAAGTGGCGGAGTTGGGTTCGGTTGGCACAGAATGCGAGGAGGGAGGCGGCTTGAGGTAGGGGAGGGACTAGGCTGCCCAAAAATGGAAGGAAGGGGTCTATATATAGCAAAAGGGGGCTAGGGTTGGGGATTTCTATCTGTTTTCGGACCCTCGGATCATGATCGGATGGCTCTTGACTGAGGGGGGGCTAGGTAGGCTGCGGTGGGCTGTGCTAGAAAGGCCAAGGGCTGCGGGCTAGAAGAGAGAGAGGCCCAGCGGCAGTTTCGAAGACCGAAACGTCCGACGAATAAACCGACAACGGTGCCGCTACGAATGATGGTTGGGCTACCAAACGAACTCCGAATGCGACGAAATTTGGCAGGCGGTCTGTCTACACTATAATAAGACCGCACACGAAGTTCCAACCCATTCCGGGAACATTTTTATGCCACTAATAAAATAATATTTTGGAGGTGCCACGGGCGCGTGCGAGAGGTCTGGACTCCGAACAGATAACGGAGAGAACCGGGGGAACCCGAACGGATGCAAGTTTTGAAAAACATGCAGATGAAATGCAGCTGATGACATGGCAAAATGCAACACGCACGCAAATGACATGGCAACAACATCGAATAACTGGAAGACACCTGGCGCATCGAATCCGGGGCGTTACGACACCCCTCCACTAACAAGAGATCTCGTCCCGAGATCTTAGGAGCGAGATGGAAGAGAGAGAAAAAAAGAAGAGGTGAAACAAGAACTCAAGAGAAGAAGCAAAGAATCGAGAGCACTCGAGAAGAAGAGAGGAACGACGAGAATGACGAGAATCGAGAGCTCACGGAATCAGATAGACTATGAAACCACTCCGGTTAGAACGATAAGAAACGAATAAGACTGAAAGGATTTAGGCAGCACTCCGGCTGAAACATGGAGGAATAGAACCCGAGCTTGCGAGGATGGAATGATACTTGATGAAGACATGAGACAAAACCTCCGGAAAGAATTGAAACAGTTGAATGAAAAGAACTGAGAAGAAAATGGCAGCTTGTGCCACGAATGAAATAGAGAGCATCTTAGATGGAAGGTTTAAACGGAGTTGGTGAGAAAATCAACAACGAAAAGAATAAGCTTGTTGTGGTCTTATGGTAACATCTCAAGATCATAAGTTGATAGCCAGCCAAAAATGGAAATGATTGGATAGCTGAGAAGAACGATGAAATGCAAAACTCCATTTCAAAATAATACGAAGAATTAATTGCACCTCGAGAAGCAAGAAGAAGGATACTTGAGCTCCTTCGATTAGAATCTTGATGAACTCTTTGGAGAATGAATTAAATCATGACGATCCACCATGAAGAACTCCGGTAACAAAAAGGATGATTAGATAGAATGAAGGAAGAAAGAATAAGATTAAGCCTTGCAATGATTCAGGTGGAGGTTCGAGACAAGGTCACCGAGGAAACTTGGAACTCCGGAAATAAGGATGAACAACACATAACTGAGGAATTGGTAACACGAACAAACTCCAGTAGAAAAGAATTAGACACTTGGATAAAACAAGAATAAGAATTATGTTATGCGTATCCTGCATCAATTAAATTGATGAGAAGCAGTGGATTGCATACAACTTATCCGCGTTGAAAAGGATTAAGGGGGGATATAGCGCAAAACATGAGAAAGTCTTCATGAACCACCTGTAGATTGGAAAGGACGAATGGATTGAATGATAATCAAGGAAAAAGAATCTTGAACAAACCATCGTAAGAATTTGGAAATGACTAATGAAAGAGACTGAATCACCGGGAAGAATTAGAAGAACAAATATGCTTGAGGGGATTTAGATGCAAAAGAACGAAGAGATAATGAGCTGATTAAAGAACACTTGAATGAAGCACCGGGATAAATGGATATCGGTAGATGAAATGCGAGGACGAAGAATTCTTCTGGAACGATAGCCTTTGGTGAAAAGAAACAGAAATCAACTCCTGAAATACTCCGGATGGTTAAGAAAAGGAATATCTGACAAATGGAATAATTCGATAGGATAACAAGAAGCTGGAACTCCGAATCTTCGAGAGAACGAGCAAGATTTAGATGAAAAACTCTTCTTCGGTCTTCAAATGACGACGAGAAACACCACCAAAATTACTGAGATACTCCGGTAGAATGAAAAAGAGGAAGGGTTGAACCAAAGATGAAAAGAATTTGAAAGCGATCTTGGAGATGGCATCTGACTGATGAAATCCCTTCTTACATCACACTTAATAGGAATTTGAGAATAACTCCGGGAGAATTAGAAGAGTCAGGTAAGATCCTAGGAAAATTCCTGTGGGTTAGGGCCCACTGAAGAGAAAAATACGGTTGGAAAGGATTGTTGTAAAGATAGATGATACACCAGAACAATTGAAATATTTGAATGACGTGACAACCTCGAATTAATTGAAACACAGATGAATCTCCTGAGATGTCTTCCGAACTCCGGAATAATAAACTGGCGAGAGGCAAACAAGCAAGGAGAACACTTGATCCCAGGAAAAGAATGTGATCAACCCGAAAAAAAACTTGAATTGAGTCCACCGGAGAAGAAAAAGAGATGAAGAATCGTAATGCCCCGAGACCGACGCTCCATAAAACTTCCAGCTACTCCGAGTTTCGTCGTGTGATTTTTTTTTGTTTGGTGCATCATTTGCATTGCATCATGCCATCATGTCATTTAATTTTAAAAACTCATCTAACTAAATTGTATGGATCTTCGATCCATTTAAATCGAGTGAAGGGTGACTTCTCTTTATAAAATACCCTCCCAATATAATTAGGGAGCTATGATAAATATTCCATTCTTTAGGAATAAACCATAACACACTTACAGATTAAGTTCCATGCATTCTCTATCTCAATTCCTTGCCTCAATCTTTTCCAACAATTCTTATCTCTTTTATTGAGGCTCCTCAAGTCTCAATATTTTGGCCACTCCTAAACCTTGTCCTAGTTCAAACCATTTGAATTAAATTCAAATGAGTTTGAATTTAGATCTTGCATTTGTGCCACTTTTATTTTTCCTGGATCAAGCGCATTTTTATAAGTCCGGGAAAATAATCCCCATGCGCAAAATCTTTCCCTAACCCTCTGTTTCTTTTCCACTCTCTATTTTTTTCCGCTAGAAAATTAGAGGGAGAGAGAAGAGAGCCAGCCCAGCCGGCCTCTTAGGCCCGACCAACTAAGCCGGACCACTTCTTTTGCTAAAGCCTAGGCCCAGCCGCCTCCGCTGATAACCCTAGCCTGATCCCGCGATCCAATCTCTTCTTCTCGTTTCCCCTCAGCGTCGTCACCTACCCTCGCCCCAGCGCCCGATCCCCTTCCTCTCCATCCCTTCCTCTCCCCTTGGTTCTCTTCCTGCGCCGCCACACGCAGAGAGCAGCGAGCAGCCTCACGGCTCTGCCACCTGCCCGGCGAGCTCGTCGCTGGCCGGACCTCCTCTGCGCCCCATCTCTCCTCCCTCTGTTCCCATCGCCCTCGCACCCGTCGCCCGTGGCCTCTCGCCTCCTCTGCTCACAGCCGCCATTGGCCGCTCCCTCCCCGACCTCCGGCTTTGTACAGGCCATCCCCGCCGTCGCCTCTCCAGCCGCGTCGACCCGCCGCCAGACCCGTGCTCGACCCCAGCATTCTCTGCTTTGCCTTCTCACCGGAGATCTTGTCCCTGCCGTCTTCTTCACCTCCTGCCCAAGACCCACCTTCGGCCTCGCCATGGTTCGCCTGTACCAGCTCCGTCCGACAAGGATGTCGCCCCGCTGCCTTCTCTTGTCGCGACCAGGATCCCCCTCTCCTCGCGCCTCTGGTAACCTCGCCACCCCATCACCCGTCATGTGCCCGCGTCCGCGCAACACCATATCTGCGGCCTCCACGCACTTCCGGTGACCTCCCTAGGCAGGGCCTTGGCAAGTTCCTTAGGCCCCTTCAGATTCATCAAGACTGGCAAGTTTGACTTCGGCGCCAAGTTCGTCTTCAAATCTGTACGACTACATCCGATGTGGATTTCGGCAAGTACCTGGAGGCCACAATGACGCCAAGTACCACAACACCCATGTTCGCCTGCAGAATGCGTACCACGACGCCGAAGGCCTTGGATACACCGGGTTGCACTACGAGATGTACCACTACCGTCGCCAAGATCGCGAGTATCTCTACCATCGCCGTGAACGACTACTTCCACGACGTCTGCGAACCACTACTTCCACTATCGTCGTGAGAATGACTATTTCCACTACGGCCTGTGTACCACTACTTCCTTCATCGAACTCGACCCGCTCCAAAACGCACACTACAAAGGTATAACCGCCGAGACAACCTTCCGAGAATGCATGTTATATGAGATGAAACATATGTTTGCATCGTGCCCGTTTGCTTCATGCATGTTCCTCCTTGTTTGCCATGCCGTCGACCCATGGGAACCCGGTAAACGCGAGCACCCCACCATCCTTGCTTGACACGCTCACGGCCACTTCTTTTGCACCGGTATCTCCGTGAGCTACCGGAACCGATATGTTGCTCTGACATCATTTTCGGATTCGTTGCCATGGCACCCCTTTCGTTCATGATAACAACAATTAAAATGTTTAAAATTGTTGTTTGCGTTAAATTGCTAAATAACATATGGGAATGTTCGGAATTGTTGTTTGTTGTTCCCGGCCTCACTTAAACTTGCCTAGATAGGTAGTTTAATTATGTTTCCCTCTTGCCATGTTTATAACAACATGTAACATTGTTGTGTTCCTAAATGAGAGTGAACTAAATAACTCGAATGTGGTGTCTTGTCAATATGCAACTGTTGCATATTGAGCTCCACTTAACTTGTAGTAAGGTTTATTGCACTTTGCCATGCCATGCCTCATTAAACCGGACATGCATCATACTTGATTGTGCATCATGCCATGATTATTCTTGTATGTTTACCATGTTGTTTGCTTCTTTCCGGTTTGCTTATCTCGTTAGCTTTGGTTTCGTTCCGAAGTTGTGAAGATCCGTTCGACTATGTGGGTTCGTCTTCTTCTTGGACTCGTTCTTCTTCCTGGCGGGATCTCAGGCAAGATGACCATTACCCTCGATATCACTTCTATCTTTGCTTGCTAGCTGCTTCGTTCTATCACTATGCTGCGCTACCTATCACTTGTTTACCATGCCTCCCATATTGCCATGTCATCCTCTAACCTTTTCACCCTTCATAGCAAACCGTTGTTTGGCTATGTTACTGCTTTGCCTCAGCCCCTCTTATAGTGTTGTTAGTTGCAGGTGAAGTTGAAGATTGCTCCATGACGGACAGGATTATGTTGGGATATCACAATATCTCTTATTTAATTAATGCATCTATATACTTAGTAAAGGGTGGATGGCTCAGCCTTATGCCTGGTGTTTTGTTCCACTCTTGCCGCCCCTAGTTTCCGTCATACCGGTGTTATGTTCCTTGATTTTGCGTTCCTTACACGGTTGGGTGATTGACCCCCTTGACAGTTCGCTTTGAATAAAACTCCTCCAGGAAGGCCCAACCTTGGTTTTAACATTTGCCACCTAAGCCTTTTTCCCTTGGGTTCTGCAGACTCAAGGGTCATCTTTTTTTTAACCCCCCCGGGCCAGTGCTCCTTCGAGTGTTGGTCCGAACCGAGCAGCCTGCGAGGCCACCTCAGGGAAACTTCAGATCTGGTTTTACTCATAGCTTGACTTATCTGGTGTGCCCTGAGAACGAGGTACGTGCGACTCCTATCGGGATTTGTCGGCACATCGGGCGGCTTTGCTTGTCTTGTTTTACCATTGTCGAAATGTCTTGTAACTGGGATTCCGAGTCTAATTGGGTCTTCCTGGGAGAAGGAATATCCTTCGTTGACCGTGAGAGCTTGTGATGGGCTAAGTTGGGACACCCCTGCAGGGTATAAACTTTCGAGAGTCGTGCCAGCGGTTATGTGGCAAATGGGAATTTGTTAATGTCTGGTTGTAGAGAACTTGACACCATATCCGATTTAAAACGCATCAACCGCGTGTGTAGCTGTGATGGTCTCTTTTCGGCGGAGTCCGGGAAGTGAACACGGTTTTGGGTTATGTTTGACGTAATTAGGAGTTCAGGATCACTTCTTGATCATTGCTAACTTCATGACCGTTCTGTTTGCTTCTCTTCTCGCTCTTATTTGCGTATGTTAGCCACCATATCATGCTTAGTCGCTGCTGCAACCTCACCACTTTACCCCTTCCTTTCCCATAAGCTTAAATAGTCTTGATCTCGCGGGTTTTGAGATTGCTGAGTCCTCGTGACTCACAAGATACTATCACAACAGTTGCAGGTGCCGATGATACCAGTGCAGGTGATGCAACCGAGCTCAGATGGGAGCTCAACGAAGACCTTGGTCGTTGTTATGTATCATTTCATGTTGATCATTAGTGGAGCCCAGTTGGGACGATCGGGGATCTAGAAGTTGGGTTATCTTCTTTTCTTTTGGCTTCGTCCGTAGTCGGACTATGTGTGTGCTCTGAATGATGTATGAATTATATGTTCATTGTGTGAAGTGTCGATTCTAAGCCAACTATTTATCCCATTCTTATTCATTACATGGGATTATGTGAAGATGACCCTTCTTGCGACAAAACCACCATGCAGTTATGCCTCTAAGTCGTGCTTTGACACGTGGGAGATATAGACACATCGTGGGTGCTACAAGTTGGTAATCAGAGCCATCCCCGACTTAGGAGCCCCCTGCCTGATCGAATCGTTGGCGTTGTTTAGTCTAGAACAAAAAAATGTTTTGAGTCTTAGGATTATATATATCGGAGAGTAGGATTCTTTTTACTCCTCAGTCCCTTCATCGCTCTGGTGAGGTCTCCTGACATAGATGTTTTGACTTTCCTCTCCTCAAATTTCACTAAAAAAAATTTTGGATCACGCGGGTATCTTGGAATCGTTCCGATATTCTTATGACGAGAACATTTTTCTTGGTGCCTCCTGACATTTAGGGGTTATGGCAGTGTCCCGGGGAGTTGAGCTCCGAGGTGTTGTCGTCATAATTTTATCGTTGCAGTTCTGGAATACCTGAGTTTTGCTGATATCGAAAATCTCTTTTATGCAGTTGTTGGTGAGATAACCTTGACGCCACCCAGTACTGGGGCGGGAGTTCAGGAGTATTGCCATAGCTCGTATAACAGATGCTTTTCGAAGGTTGAGGTACACGATTTCTGGAGTTTTGTTGGTTATGTGTTGACGGATGGATACAGCTGGATGTAGGGATTGTTAGTTTTGGGTGAGATATATTGCTTCCCCTGTATCCCCAACACCAGATTGCATAAAGTTTCGGGAGTTTTATAGGTGGGAATTCAAGTAGCTCCTAGAATATCTTTTCGACAGATGCATGATATGAGATTGGGGTTCGACGTCTAGTGGTCTGCCTATCCACGGTCGTTTTTACAGTGGTCTCGTTGTGTCTTAAAGAACCCTTGGCTATGCTAGTTGGGGGACGCTTTGTATGTCATGTGCACTGCCTTGTACATGATGGTGTTGTACGATCGAGCCCGTGTGGGCCTCACCACGAAAACTTCGGACGAAATCTCTATCATATGTTTGTTCCGGCTTATTCTGCAAGCCAAACCCTTGTTTTGTTTTATTTGTGGTATTCGAGTTGCTTCAATGTCAAGTGTTGATTCCATACCTTTCCTAAACGGTGTTCTCATATTGCTATGTGAATACTAATCCTTCTTGATCATCGAGGTCGTCATGTTAATTCTTTTTCAACCGGCGTGCTTCTCTTCAAGTGAATCCGACCATTTCAACATTTGCGAGATCAATTCTATGTTTTCTCAATGGTGTTTGTTTCATCTATCCCAAGTTGTCCTTGTTTTCCCTCCCTCCCACCCTTTTCTTCAAGGACTCATATATTTTAATCAAGTATCCATTTATTCACGTGAAGTCTCTTCACTCTTTTCAACCAATGTTGTTATCCAGTGAATCTTACGAAGATACTAACGGAGATTCAAGTTCATTACTCTTCATCTATTTTCTTCTCCGGTGGATTAATTTCAAGTTTTGGTGTTGATCATGTCTCTTCCTTTTGTTTCACATATCTTCCCATGTGAAATTCTTATCCAAGGCTCTCTTATTTATTCACCTTGCCCAGTTCTTATCCAGAGTGTTGAAGATATCTTGCAAGATTTGTCTTTCCATTCTCAATCCGTTCAAGTTATTTTGAGGTTGTTATCTCATTCAAGCCATTTAATTCAACCGGTGCAATCCCCCCTTTCAATCAATCATTCAATGGTGTATCTTTTAGTGGGCCCTAACCCACAAGTCTTTTTCCAAGATCTTACAATACTCTTCTAACTTATCCGGGGCGATTCTCAAATTCTTTCAAAGTTTGACATAAGAATGATTACTCAACAGTCAAATGTATCCTCCAAGTTCGCTTTCATATTCTTTTCATAGCTGGTTCAACCTTTTTGCTCTTCATTCCGGAGTACCTCAACAAGTCATGGTGGTGTTTCTCCTCGTCTTTCTCTGCATTTGAAGACCGAAGAAGAGTTTCTCTTCAATCCTTACCCTTTCTTCCAAAGATGCTTAGTTCAAGCTTGCCGCCATCCTCTCATAATTGTTTTTTCGATTGTGAGAGTTCTTTTCACCCATCCAGAGCAATTCAGGAGTCTCTTTTGTTTGATTCTCCGGAGCCCATCATCTCAGAATTATTCATTCTTAGCTTTCAGCTCTCATTCTCCAAATCTTACCGGTGAATCGTTCAAATATCCTCTAATCAGTTCATGATCTCTTCGTTCTCTTGTATCTAAATTCTCTTAAGTATCTTCATTCGTTTTCCAAATCTTCCCAGCGAATTGTGCCTTTTCTATTTTCATTTTCAATTCTTACTGTGGTTCATTCAAGATTTCTCTTCCTTCATTATCATATCAATTAATTCGTTGTTTCAATCCTACCGGTGGTTTGTTGAAGACCTTCTCAAGTTTACGCTATATCTCTCTTAATCCTTCTACAAGAATAAGTAGTATGCCAAATCCGTTGCTTGTCATCAATTTAAATTGGTGAAGGATACGCATAACGTAATTCTTATTATTGTTTCATCCAAGTGATCTAGTTTCCTCTTTCCAAAGTTGTTCGTCATGTCATTTTTCTCAGTTCGAGATGCTTCATCTTTTCTTTTCCGGAGTTCCAAGTTTTCCGCATTATCTCGTCGCGAAGCTCCATCTAAATCATCGCAACGGTTCACCTTGTGTTTTCAACTTCTCTTTCTTTCTATCATCCTTTCATTATTGGAGTTCTTCATGGAGGCTCTACATGGTGGTTCGTCAAGGATTCCTTTCATTCTTCAATTGTTCTTCAAGTTTTCTCTCGAAGTTATGATCCGCCAGGCTATACTTAGAAATAAACATGGTGCCCAACACATGTTTTTTTCCGGAGGAGTTCAAGTATTCTTCTTCTTGCATTCCAAACTGCAATTCTTTCTACCTTATCTTTTGAGGTGGTGTTATGTCACTCTTGACAATTTGATTCATGTTTCATGATTCATATTGTTGTCAAGAATGAGGTATTTTAAATCCATCAATCTCTTCGTTGGAGTTATCATGGTATAGATTTCACTTAAAGCCTTCACTAAGGAATGTTGCTAATTGTGGTGTCTATCGATAATCCAAGTTTCCACCTATTCTCTCGGTGAAGAAGTTTTTTATCTCTTTGGTGTTCTCAGTCAAAGCAATTGTTTCCGTTAGTGGCCGGTTGTCACCTCATAATTTTGAGATGTTTTCCGTAAGCCCACAACAAGCTTATCCTTCCGTTATTGATAATCCAACAACTCCGTTTTTCCTGTAAGCGTTCTCTTCCAAGATCAAGTTTTCCTCCGTTCATTCCATGCCATTCATTCATTTCTTCCAAAGGAATTGTGATGTTGTGTTCTTCACCCATCACCTTGTTTTGTCAAGTTCATGTTATTTTCTTGCTTATCCATTTAATTGGAGTGTTGTGTTCTCATTCAAGTTCATTCATCTTATCAAGTTTTGCCTCTCTTTTCAACCTGAGTGCTATTTGAAATCCTTCTTACCCATTGTGCCATTCTTTCAATAGTTCCGGAGGCAACGTGTTGTTGTTTTCATCAAGTATCATCCCATCTTCTCAAGTCCATGTCATATTCCTTCCATGTTCAACCAGAGTGCTGCCCGAATTCTTCCTCTCTCATCTTGTTTTAACCTGAGTGGTTTCGAATTTTATCTTGTCCATTAAACTCTTGATTCATGTCTTTGCAACCTTCAAGTTCTCGTAATATTCCTTGTTCCTATTTTCTAACGGATTGTTTGCAATCTCGTTCATCTCTGTTGTACTCTTTCTTTTAAATTGGTCAACCTACCAAGGCTCGTGGTTTCACTCGTTCGTCAAAGAAGCAACTTGGTTTTACCTCTTGCTCTTCCGCTTCCCTTCGGTGCCATCCTAGATCTCGGGACGAGATCCTCTTGTGGTGGTGGACGAGATCCTCTTCGGCACCAAGTTCGTCTTCAAATCTGTACGACTACATCCGATGTGGATTTCGGCAAGTACCTAGAGGCCACAATGATGCCAAGTACCACGACACCCACGTTCGCCTGCAGAATGCGTACCACTATGCCGAAGACCTTGGGCACACCGGGTTCCACTACGAGATGTACCACTACCGTCGCCAAGATCGCGAGTATCTCTACCGTCGCCGTGAATGACTACTTCCACGACATCTGTGAACCACTACTTCCACTACCGTCGCGAGAACGACTACTTCCACTACGGCCTGTGTACCACTACTTCCTTCATCGAACTCGACCCGCTCCGAAACGCACGCTTCAAAGGTATAACCGCCGAGACGACCTCCCGAGAATGCATGTTGTATGATATGAAATGTATGTTTGCACCGTGCCCGTTTGCTTCATGCACGTTCCTCCTCGTTTGCCATGCCGTCGACCTGTGGGAACCCGGTAAATGGGAGCACCCCACCATCCTTGCTTGACACGCTCACGGCCACTTCTTTTGCACCGGTGTCTCCGTGAGCTACCGGAACCGATATGTTGCTATGACATCATTTTCGGATTCGTTGCCATGGCACCCCTTTTGTTCCACCACGGTGACAAATGCTTCATAACATGCTCATGTCAACATTATCATAAAATTGCATAAAACTTGCATATGTCATCCGCATCATGATAACGACAATTAAAATGTTTAAAATTGTTGTTTGCGTTAAGTTGCTAAATAACATATGGGAATGTTCAGAATTGTTGTTTGTTGTTTTCGGCCTCACTTAAACTTGCCTATATAGGTAGTTTAATTATGTTTCACTATTGCCATGTTTATAACAACATGTAATATTGTTGTGTTCCTAAACGAGAGCGAACTAAATAACTCGAATGTGGTGTCTTGTCAATATGCAACTCGTTGCATATTGATCTCCACTTAACTTGTAGTATAGTTTGTTGCACTTTGCCATGCCATGCCTCATTAAACCGGACATGCATCATACTTGATTGTGCATCATGCCATGATTATGCTTGTGTGTTTACCATGTTGTTTGCTTCTTTCCGGTTTGCTTCTCTCGTTAGCTTTGGTTTCGTTCAGAAGTTGTGAGGATTCGTTCGACTACGTGGGTTCGTCTTATTCTTGGACTCGTTCTTCTTCCTTGCGGGATCTCAGCCAAGATGACCATTACCCTCGATATCGCTTCTATCTTTGCTTGCTAGTTGCTTCGTTCTATCCCTATGTTGCGCTACCTATCACTTGTTTACCATGCCTCTCATATTGCCATGTCAGCCTCTAACCTTTTCACCCTTCCTAGCAAACCGTTGTTTGGCTATGTTACCGCTTTGGCTCAGGCCCTCTTATAGCGTTGTTAGTTGCAGGTGAAGTTGAAGATTGCTCCATGACGGACAGGATTATGTTGGGATATCACAATATCTCTTATTTAATCAATGCATCTATATACTTGGTAAAGGGTGGAAGGCTCGGCCTTATGCCTGGTGTTTTGTTCCACTCATGCCGCCCCTAGTTTCCGTCATACCGGTGTTATGTTCCTTGATTTTGCGTTCCTTACATAGTTGGGTGATTTATGGGACCCCCTTGACAGTTCACTTTGAATAAAACTCCTCCAGCAAGGCCCAACCTTGGTTTTAACATTTGCCACCTAAGCCTTTTTCCCTTGGGTTCTGCAGACTCAAGGGTCATCTTTTTTTAACCCCCCTGGGCCAGTGCTCCTTCCAGTGTTGGTCCGAACCGAGCAGCTTGCGGGCCACCTCGGGGAAACTTGAGGTCTTGTTTTACTCATAGCTTGACTTATCCGGTGTGCCCTGAGAATGAGGTACGTGCGACTCCTATCCGGATTTGTCGGTACATCGGGCGGCTTTGCTGGTCTTGTTTTACCATTGTCGAAATGTCTTGTAACCGGGATTCCGAGTCTGATCGGGTCTTCCTGGGAGAAGGAATATCCTTCGTTGACCGTGAGAGCTTGTGATGGGCTAAGTTGGGACACCCCTGCATGGTATAAACTTTCGAGAGCCATGCTCACGGTTATGTGGCAGATGGGAATTTGTTAATGTCCGGTTGTAGAGAACTTGACACCAGATCCGATTTAAAACGCATCAACCGCGTGTGTAGCCATGATCGTCTCTTTTCGGCGGAGTCCGGGAAGTGAACACGGTTTTGGGTTATGTTTGATGTAAGTAGGAGTTCAGGATCACTTCTTGATCATTGCTAGCTTCACGACCGTTCCATTTGCTTCTCTTCTCGCTCTTATTTGCGTATGTTAGCCACCATATCATGCATAGTCGCTGCTGCAACCTCACCACTTTACCCCTTCCTTTCCCATAAGCTTAAATAGTCTTGATCTCGCGGGTTTTGAGATTGCTGAGTCCTCGTGACTCACCAGATACTATCACAACAGTTGTAGGTGTCGATGATACCAGTGCAGGTGATGCAACTGAGCTCAGATGGGAGCTCAACGAAGACCTTGGTCATTGCTATGGATCGTTTCATGTTGATCAGTAGTGGAGCCCAGTTGGGACGATCGGGGATCTAGCAGTTGGGTTATCTTCTTTTCTTTTGGCTTCGTCCGTAGTCGGACTATGTGTGTGCTCTGAATGATGTATGAATTATATGTTCATTGTGTGAAGTGGCGATTGTAAGCCAACTCTTTATCCCATTCTTATTCATTACATGGGACTGTGTGAAGATGACCCTTCTTGCGACAAAACCACCATGCGGTTATGCCTCTAAGTCGTGCTTCGACACGTGGGAGATATAGCCGCATCATGGGTGTTACAAGAATGTCGAACAAAACGAGAATTCACCGGTTGAAAGAATTGAGGGAAGACTAAAGAGGCTCCGCACGAATGAAATAGCTTCTCGAATAAAGGCTCAGGCTCTAGGAAGAAAAGGGGTGGGAGGGCGGGAAAAACAAAGACAACTGGAACAACGAATAATTGAATAGAGAAACACCGATTGAAATGATTGAGGAAAGAAAGCAAAGGCTTCACACGAGTATCAAGACTAGCAAAGCATAATGGGTATGGAACGGAGTAAAGTGGTGAGGTTGCAGCAGCGACTAAGCAGATATGGTGGCTAACATACGCAAATAAGAGCGAGAAGAGAAGCAAATGGAACGATCGTGAAGCTACCAAGGATCAAGAAGTGATCCTGAACTCCTGCTTACGTCAAACATAACCCAAAACCGTGTTCACTTCCCGGACTCCGCCGAGAAGAGACCATCATGGCTACACACGCGGTTGATGCGTTTTAATTCGGATCTGGTGTCAAGTTATCTACAACTGGACATTAACAAATTCCCATCTGCCACATAACTGCGGGCACCGCTCTCGAAAGTTTATACCCTGCAGGGGTGTCCCAACTTAGCCCATGATAAGCTCTCGCGATCAACGAAGGATATACCTTCTCCCAGGAAGACCCGATCAGTCTCGGAATCCCGGTTTACAAGACATTTCGATAACGGTAAAACAAGACCAGCAAAGCCGCCCGATGCGCCGACAATCCTGATAGGAGCTGCACATATCTCGTTCTCAGGGCAACACCAGATAAGTCAAGCTACGAGTAAAACCAAACCTCGAGTTTCCCCGAGGTGTCCCCACAGGCTGCTCGGTTCGGACCAGCACTTAGAGAAGCACTGGCCCGGGGGGGCTAAAATAAAGATGAGCCTCGGGTTGGCCGACCCAAGGGAAAGGTGTAGGTGGTGGTGAGGCAAATGTAAAACCAAGGTTGGGCCTTGCTGGAGGAGTTTTATTCGAAGTGAACTGCCAAGGGGGTCCCATAAATCACCCAACCACGTAAGGAACGCAAAATCCAGGAACATAACACCTACGGAAACTAGGGCGGCAAGAGTGGAACAAAACACCAGGCATAAGGCCAAGCCTTCCACCCTTTACCAAGTATATAGATGGATTAATTAAATAAGAGATATTGTGATATCCCAACATAATCCTGTCCACCATGGAGCAATCTTCAACTTCACCTGCAACTAACAACTCTATAAGAGGGGCAGAGCAAAGCGGTAACATAGCCAAGCAACGGTTTGCTAGGAAGGACGAATAGGTTAGAGACTGACATGGCAGTTTGGTAGGCTTGATAAAACAAGTGATAGGTAGCGTAGCATAGCGATAGAACGACGCAACTAGCATAGCAATGATAGTAGTGAGATCCAGGGTTGCGGTCATCTTGCCTGAAATCCCTCTAGGAAGAAGAATGAGTCCATGAAGAAGATGAAGCCATGAAGACGAACCAAGCGTAGACGAACGAATCCGCACGATCGCAACGAAACGGGAACTATCGAGAGAAGCACACAACATGGTAAACACACCACGCATATACAAGACATGATGCACAACCAAGCATGATGCACGACAAGGCTACATGAAGCTACTCATGGCAAGAGATGATGCATACAAGAGCAACACATCAAAGCAAGTTTAAATGAGGCCGGAAACAACATATAACAATTCCGGTAAGTCCTCATGCAAATTACGAAATTGGTACAGATCTGAATAAAACTTATGTTCAAGTTGTTAAACAAGAAGTTAAAATGCACCATGATGATCTACACGAAATTCTAGTCAAGTTACATATAAAGTTCGTTTAATTCGGAGCTATGGCCTAGAAGATATGAGCAAAACAAGATAAACATGGCATTGATGCAAAATGCATACAAACATCAAGCAAACACCTCAAAACAAGGATTCAACATGATAATATGAAAATACATGCACAATCAAGCAAGTTTCATATAGAGCACACTCAAAACGAAGCAACGGTGCAACGCATACACTCCAAACAAGATATAATAACAATCTGTCCAAAACAGCAACTGGGCATCTAGCAAGCATCAAAACAATATGCTACAGCACCTCAACATAAAAACAAAAGCCATGGACATGATGTACAGGTAAAGCATAACAAAACATGAACACTGAACTATCTCTAGAAAACATTAGAACATGCTCAAAAAAACATGGCAAGATTGCAAATAATAACAGTTTCAGGCTTAGCAGAAATATCATCAGGTTGCAATGTTTAGAGCTATCAAACAACATGTTACAGGTACTTAACATAGCAAAAGTAAGGCATGGCATGAATCTACTAAATGCATATAACAAAAGTCCTTTACTAACCATCAGCCAAAAAGAATCATAAGATATGATGGCACCCATGTAAACATGGCAAATGATATGACAAATTCAAACATGGCAGGAAGCACAATAAGTAGGCATGTTGGTGAGCTTGTACCACTCACCACAGAGCAATACATGGCATGACAAGGCAACCAGAAGTAAGAAGACATATTTATGAAACTAAGAACGGCAAGAACAAGTTCATAGGGTGCATGGATCACTAGCAAACCTCATGGCAAAACTGAACTTAATGTGAACTGGCTGACAACAACATTATTTAGCAACTTTGGAGCAAGAATACAACAAGCTACAGCAGGCTATAAATGCAACCAGGGGCATGGCTGGATATATCATGACATGTATAAAAAACATACTTAGTGATCATCTCCAGATTATGCATAGAATGACTTGTAGCAGCAGGTTTACATAGCATCATGATATAGCAGATTCAGACTAGCAAAACAGTAACGGCAAGTACCCTACTTAACAAGCTCGATGTACTTACTACAAGACCCACAAAAACACAAGGATTGCACCACTGTGAAGATGGTATGATGTAGCTCAAAACACATGTAGAGCTCATGCTCATATGATGCACACATCAAATGCAACAAAAATGTCAAAACACCAAGTTCTGTTAACAGACAGCAGTTAACATCATATAGCACTCTTGCAATGATGATTAGGGCATCAAGATGGACTCAAACAAGCATGGCACAATGGATCAAAATGAAGAGCATCTCACAATGATCATTTTGATATATCATATGCATGAATCAGAGCTTCATGCCTGGAGATATGGCATAGCAAAGATGCGCACATATTGTTGGAAATCTGGGACTTGGCCAAATTTCGAAAAAAACAGGGTGAGTGTAATATAACTAAGTAGCGCACGGGCGAAGGATAGTGGGCTGCTCACCAACGGGCCTGGCCCAGTTCGGAGGAGGACAAGTCGGGCCGGTGGAGCAGTTGGGCCTGCGGGTCGGCGTGCTAGGCCGTGGCCCATGCGCGAACGGGCCCGGTCTGAGCGGGCGGCGCTCATCCTCCTCCCGCTCAAACAGGAAGGAGGCGGCCATGGCAAGGGACCCGGCGGCGCCGGTCGGCAGGGGCGCGAGGAGGGGGCCGGGGCAGGTCCGGTGAGCTGTGGAACGGGCCGATCCGGCCATGGGAGACCGGATCCGGCCACTGGAGGGGTCGGCGGCGCGGTCATGCCTTCGCAAACGGCGGGGTCGGGGCTCCTGCGGGGAGAGGGAGAGAGAGGGGTTAGCGAGAGGGAGAGACGGGGTGGAGAGGGAGGCACAGGGAGGCGGCGACCTGGGTTTGCCGGGGCGGTCGCCGGCGGGCTGCTGCGCTCCGCGAGGCCAGCGGAAGGCGGCGACAAGGAGAAGGCGGGGCGACGAGGAGGAACCCGCGCGCGAGCTGGCTCGGAGCGGGAGGCGCGCGCCAGGGGCGGGCGGCGGCGTGGCGTGGCGCGGAAGGGCCGGGCGGGCCTGCGATGGGCCAGCAGGGCCGCGCGGTGGCAGGAGGCGCCGGGGACAAGTGGCGGCATGTGATTGGAGGAGCGCGACGGTTGCGGCGGCGCTGGCCGATGAGGGCGCAACAAGTGGCGGAGGTGGGTTCGGTTGGCACGGAATGCAAGGAGGGAGGCGGCTGGAGGTAGGGGAGGGACTAGGCTGCCCAAAAATCGAAGGAAGGGGTCTATATATAGCAAAAGGGGGCCAGGGTTGGGGGTTTCTATCCATTTTCAGACCCTCGGATCACGATCGGACGACTCCGGACCGAGGGGGGTTGTGCTAGAAAGGCCAAGGGGTGCGGGGTAGAAGAGAGAGAGGCCCGGCGGCAGTTTCGGAGACCGAAACATCCGACGAATAAACCGACAACGGTGCCGCTACGGATGACGGTTGGGCTACCAAACGAACTCCCAATGCGACGAAATTTGTCAGGCGGTCTGTCTACACTATAATAAGACCTCACACCAAGTTCCAACCCATTCCGAGAACATTTGTATGCCACTCATAAAATAATATTTCGGAGGTGCCACGGGCGCGTGCGAGAGGTCTGGACTCCAAACGGACAACAGAGAGAACCGGGGGAACCCGAACGGATGCAAGTTTTGAAAAACATGTAGATGAAATGCAGCTGATAACATGGCAAAATGCAACATGCAAGCAAATGACATGGCAACGATGGCGAATAACTGGAAGACACCTGGCGCATCAAATCCGGGGCGTTACATCGGCCTCCTTATGGCTTCGAGGAAGTTGCGCCACTACTTCCAAGCGCACGAGATCACAGTGGTCACCCGCCTCCCATTGCAACGGATATTACACAACCCAGATGCAATGAGGAGGATCGTGGAATGGGCCCTGGAGCTGTCGAGTTTCGGCTTAAAGTTTGAAAGTACCTCGACGATCCAGAGCAGAGTCTTGGCGGAGTTTGTTGAGGAATGGACCTCGACGCCCGACGAAGAGGTGCAAGAGACCACTCTCCCCGGCAAGGAAACAAGCCGCAACTGGATCATGTACTTTGATGGTGCTTTCTCGCTGCAAGGTGCCGGTGTTGGTGTGCTGCTTGTTGCACCCACCGGAGAGCACCTCAAGTTTGTTTTCCAGATGCACTTTCCCCGGGGGATGTCGACCATCAACACCGCCGAGTACGAGGGTTTGCTTGCCGGTCTCCGGATCATGGCAGACCTCAGAGTTAAGAAGCTCATCGTCAGGGGTGATTTATAGCTCGTCGTCAAGCAGATCAATAAAGATTATCGAAGCCCATTGATGGAAGCTTACATTGATGAGGTGAGGAAACTGGAGGAGCGCTTTGACGGTATACAAGCGGAGCATGTCCCTCGGGCGGAGAACGACGTTGCCGACTACCTGTCAAAGCGCGCTTCCCTCAAGCTACCTGTGGAACCAGGTACCTTTGTGCTTCAGTTAACCCAGCCATCCGTTGAGCCGTCGACCGGGCAGAGGCAAGTAGAGGAAGCTAGGCCCCGGCAAGTACTTCCCCACCGAGCTCCCCAGAGCCGCCGGCGAAGATGTTGTCGTGGATGCCGACCATGCCGCAGGGCAACCGACTCCGCCAGGACCTTAGGTCATAGCCGGGGAGACGGCCGCTCCCGCGGCAGAAGAGATGCCTTTGGTCCTTACCATCAAGCCACAGGCTCCGGCATGGGCACAACACACCGTCCGGTTCCTTCAAAAAGGGGAGCTTCCCGAGGATCAGGAAGAGGCAGAAAGAGTAGCCTGCTGGTCTTCTCTGTACTAATTCGTTGATAGCGTATTGTACAGAAGAAGGACGAACGGGGTGAAATTGATGTGCATCTCCCGGGAGGAAGGACTAAAGATGTTGGCAGAGATACATGGAGGCATATGTGGCTCCCACATAGGGTTGAGGGCCCTTGCTGGCAAGGCTTTCCGGCAAGGTTTCTTCTGGCCCACCACCCTCCACGATGCGACGGGCTAGTAACCAAGTGTGAAGCATGCCAGTTCCATTCGAAGAAGCTTCATCAACCAGCTCAAACCCTTCAAACTATCCCTCTCTCCTGGCCCTTCTCGGTCTGGGGGCTCGACATCTTGGGCCCTTTCCCCCGTGCAGTCGGGGGCTTTGAGTACTTGTACGTCACAATTGACAAGTTCACAAAGTGGCCGGAAGTGGAAGCAGTGAGGAAGGTGACAGCGCAGTCAGCCATCAAGTTTTTCAAGGGACTAGTGTGTCGTTTTGGGGTACCCAACAGGATCATCACCGACAATGGCACACAGTTCACGAGCCACACCTTCATGCAATACGTTGAGGATCTCACTAGCAGGGTCTGTTTTGCTTCCGTGGCACATCCACAGAGCAACGGCCAAGCGGAGAGGGCGAATGCTGAAGTCCTGCGAGGCTTAAGGACAAAGACTTTTGATAGGCTGCGCAAGAGTGGAAGGCGCTGGATTGATGAGTGATACGTCTCCAACGTATCTATAATTTATGAAGCATTCATGCTATTTTATTATCTGTTTTGAATGATTATGGGCTTTATTATACACTTTTATAATACTTTTGGGACTAACCTATTAACCGGAGGCCCAGCCCATATTGCTGTTTTATTACATGTTTCAGTATTTCGAATAAAAGGAATATCAAACAGAGTCCAAACGGAATGAAACCTTCGGCATCGTGATTGTTTGGAAGAATATCATCCGCGAGACTTGAGTTCACGTCAGAAGAGCCTCGAGGAGGCCACGAGACAGGAGGGCGCTCCCCCCCCCCTACTGGGCGCGCCCCCTATCTCGTGGGCCCCTCGAGCACCTCCCGACCGACTTCTTTCGCCTATATAAGCCTACATACCCTAAAAACATCGAATATCAAGATAGATCGGGAGTTCTGCCGCCGCAAGCCTCTGTATCCACCAAAAACCTCTCGGGAGCCTGTTCCGGCACCCTGCCGGAGGGGGAACCCATCACCGGTGGCCATCTTCATCATCCCGGCGCTCTCCATGACAAGGAGGGAGTAGTTTACCCTCGAGGCTGAGGGTATGTATAGTAGCTATGTGTTTGATCTCTCTCTCTCTCTCGTGTTCTCTCTCGTGTTCCCTCTATGGCATGATCTTGATGTATCCCGAGATTTGCTATTATAGTTGGATCTTATGATGTTTCTCCCCCTCTACTCTCTTGTAATGAATTGAGTTTCCCCTTTGAAGTTATCTTATCGGATCGAGTCTTTTGTTTGATAACACTTGATGTATGTCTTGCCGTGTTTATCTGTGGTGACAATGGGATATCACGTGCCACTTGATGTATGTTTTGGTGACCAACTTGCGGGTTCCGCCCATGAACCTATGCATATGGGTTGGCACACGTTTTCTTGACTCTCCGGTAGAAACTTTGGGGCACTCTTTGAAGTATTTTGTGTTGGTTGGATGAATCTGAGATTGTGTGATGCATATCGTATAATCATGCCCACGGATACTTGAGGTGACAATGGAGTATCTAGGTGACATTAGGGTTTTGGTTGATTTGTGTCTTAATGTGTTACTCTAGTGTGAACTCTATGATAGATTGAGCGGAAAGAATAGCTTCATGTTATTTTACTACGAACTCTTGAATAGATAGAACAGAAAGGATAACTTTGAGGTGGTTTCGTACCCTACCATAATCTCTTCGTTTGTTGGCCACTATTAGTGTCTTTGGAGTGACTCTTTGTTGCATGTTGAGGGATTGTTATATGATCTATCTATGTTATTATTGTTGAGAGAACTTGTACTAGTGAAAGTATGAACCCTAGGCTTTGTTTCCTATCATTGCAATATGGATTACGCTCACTTTTATCATTAGTTACCTTGATGTTTTTATAATTCCAGATTACAAAAACCTATATCTACCATCCATATTGCACTTGTAACACCATCTCTTCGCCGAACTAGTGCACCTATACAATTTACCATTGTATTGGGTGTGTTGGGGACACAAGAGACTCTTTGTTATTAGGTTGCAGGGTTGTTTGAGAGAGACCATCTTCATCCTACGCCTCCTACGGATTGATATACCTTAGGTCATCCACTTGAGGGAAATTTGCTACTGTCATACAAACCTGTGCACTTGCAGGCCCAACAACGTCTACAAGAAGAAGGTTGTGTAGTAGACATCAATGAGTTTCCGGGGGTTCTTTGGTCGATCAGAACGACGCCAAATCGAGCCACCGGCCAGACACCCTTTGACCTGGTCTATGGGGTAGAGGCAGTTCTCCCCACGGAAGTCATATACGGGTCACCTCGAGTGCTCGCTTATGACGAGCTTGAGCAAGAGCAATTGCGGCAAGATGACACAATGCTCCTTGAGGAAGATCGTCTCCGGGCGGCTGTGAGAGCAGCATGCTACCAGCAAGCTTTGCGCCGCTACCATAGCCGCAAGGTTCATGCCCGGAGCCTTGAGGAAGGCGACCTTGTTCTTCGGCGTGTTCAGTCGGCCAAGAATTCCAACAAATTGACGCCAAAGTGGGAAGGCCCTTATCGGGTAACGCGAGTCACCAGGCCGGCACAGTCCGGCTGGATATCGAAGATGCCATTCCAGTGAGCAACTCATGGAACATCGAGCATCGTCGCAAGTTTTACCCATAAGGCGCGGCTGCCGAGCCTCCTGGCAAGCCACCCTTTTGTACAAGCTTTGCCGGCAAGGCATGTAACCCTTTGTACAAAGCCAGGTGCAGACCCTGACCATAAATAAACGCAGCGCTGGCGCCCTAAGTTATAGCATGCATGCTAGGTCGAGTCTCTTCCTTGGTTAGGGTTGATAGTGCTTAGCGGCGGCTAACGCCTAGCTTAGAGGTCGAGTGCGCATCTCTCTGTTCTTCTCTGTCTTCTTTGGCTTGCAGGGCACGTAAGCATTCTTGTCAAGCTATTTTGGAAGAAGGGAACAAACCGACATCCGAGCCTCGGCAAGCCTAAGGTTGCCGGGGGCTACAAGAACAAGGATCCCTCCGCGACAAGCCAAGGTCGCCGGGGGCTGCAGATCCAGATAAGTTCTTTATCCCCCATCATGCATTTCATTATGGAATGGGATGCGTGAAACCTCGTTCTATCCCTGGGCTGTCGTGCTCCCGCTTCTCGGCACCCAAGGGTTATCCCCTGGGTCTCAATGTGGTCGTAGCCGCGACAACAAAGAAAAGGGGCGAGGAGCCTAAGCCCACCTCATCCATGCCTCCGTCAAAAGCGTGAGAAAGGTCGAGCAAGGTGGGGGGACGGCAAGGCATGTTGCCGGGCAAAAAAACGTTTATCTTAAGGATAACAAGGACTCAACCCTTGTCATGGGTTCCGCCCACCAACGAAGATCCCGGGAAACATCCCTTTGTCATTAAAAAAACACCCCGTATAGGTATAGTCCATACGAAATGAAAAACATAAAAAAGGAGGATTACAAGTTCTAAAACTAGCAATGGACCGAAGGCTTACAAGACTAAAAAGATATAAGGTTCCCGTAATATCTTTCTTGTCCCTCTCCTCAGGAAATGGAACAAGAAAGCAGAAGGGAAAAAGGGGCGCCTAGGCGAGCTACGAGTGTTAGAAGACACCAAGAGGACATCTCGGTGGCCGTCCAAGGGCTGGATGGTGATGGCGGCGCTGGAGGCAGAGCTCGAAGACGAGGCGGCATGACGGCAGTACACGATGAAGGCGTCGGTGCCCACGTACTCTGATTTGACGGCCTTGCCGCCCGCCCTCTTCCTCTTGCGCAGCCTCCCAACGTCTGCCGCCCAAGGAGACGACCCCGAGAAGTTCAAGGAGCTGGCAACACGGATGATGGGGTCGCCGGTGCCGCCCGGAGCGGGGCCCGACACCTAGTCGGACCCGTCATCCTGTCGCCTGCTGCCCTCGTCGTCGCTGCCGTTGTCTTCCTCGCCACTATTGCTTGAGGAGAAATCTTCGTCATCAGAGGAGCGCTCCATGCAGCACCTCACGCGGGTCCCGAAGTGCCCGAAGATCTTGACGGAGAGGAGGCCACCCTCCATTAGTTTGAACTGGAGAGGTAGCCAATCCGTCAAGCTGTGGAGGAGAGCGAAAGCCTTCCACCCTCGGTGAAGGTACATGACATGAGGGGCGGGGAACTCGACATCGACCCAGGTGCCACTGTTCCCGCAACCCCTCAAGTGTAGTCGCAGCGCCTGCGGCGGATCCAGCTCCATCTCCCGTGCAGATGGAGTCGGGAGGCGAAGGCGACGGCGCGGTGGGTAGCGCAGCCTAACGAAGAATTTGCAGGGGTTGTCCCCGGCATGGCCCTCCATCGGAGGAGGGGCAACTGGAGGAGGCGAGGCTAACCTGCCGCCCCGTCCTCCTCTCCCTCGGGCACCACGTCAGCCTCGACCTCGGCCCCTCCCCCTTCCTCTAGCAGCCGGCTCTGCCGCTATGAGCTCTTGGGGAGGAGCAATGCGCTGCCTGGCTGAAACCCTCTCCGCCACCGATGAAGCGTCGCCACGCCCCCTCGCCATGGCGGAAGAAGAAAGAAGGCAGGAATGGGGAGAGGCAGATGGCGGAAGGATGAGGGGCACCATTCCGCCTGCTCCCCTCTTTATAAAGCGGCAGGGGCGAGGCTCGGCCACACCCTCTCGACCAATCCGGGTTCTCAAAATGACAGCAAGTGTGGCCATCGACCGCCCTCCCCGCTCCATTGAAGGCGTGTGGGAATCGACCTGCACGCGGGCAACTACACACGTCCCCTTCGCCTATCAGTTGCTCTGCGTTATGCATGAAGCGAACATGGCGCAAGGGGCGGGCATAGTAGGACGCGTGGAACGACCGTTCCCGAGCAAGGGCAGTAAATGGGAGGCGGCCCTGCAGTCTCAAAGAGACATGCAAGCCGCCTCTTTAGTGTCCGCCACAAGGTGACGCCAGCACGCCCAAGTCATGCGCGCGCACGACCCTCCACGTCGCGCGTTCAATGCGGGTTGTGGGGAAGCGCAGCGGACGGAACCGTGGCCACGGTAAAAATCCGCCCCAACTGCCTGCGCACCGTTCTGGACCTGGCCCAACAAACGTGTCGTTCTTATGTATGGCCCAGGCCCAGGGCTCCTGTTGGTGTTCAAAAGTAGGGGCTCTCCTTTTGACCCCTTTACTTGTGCACGGGCAGTCAGAGCCTCCCGGCACGTCCACACATAGACATGGCAGAGAAGGGAAGCCGGAGAAATGCCGAAGCCACAAGGCGAACAGAACAACAACAAGGACCAAGGCCACGAAGACCGAATGGGCGAAGCAGGATCCCCCGGCAAGGACCCTTGCTGGGGCAGCCTCAGCAGCCCCGGCAAGACCCTTGCCGGGGAAGATCACCCACACCGGCTGAGCGAGCCACCCTTGAGTCCACCAACGCTAGACAAATGCATTGGACAGGGGCTCGGGAAGCACCTCCGTGGTGGTATGTAGATATTTGTGAAGACATAAATGCTCAAGATCAAATGGGGATAGGGAGGCAACCATCCTCACCCAGGAAGCCCACGAGACCCCGGGCAAGATCCTTGCCGGGGAAGTTAGCACGCCACGGCAAGGCCCTTGCGGGGCCACCCAGCAAGACCCTTATCGGGCGACCCGATGAGACCCTCGCCAAGCGCGCCAGCAGGGCCACTGCCAGGCCCGCACCAGCCAAGTCTTCACCGCCATTCGCACACAGCCGCCGACCCAACCAACTCGGCAGGCACCCACATGGCGAAATGCAACCCTTCGTGGAGGCTTCACCATCATGCCACCTCAGCTGCTTTGCTGCCTACATGGCACTACATGCACCGCTAGCCAGGGCGCGTGTCGAAGCGAGGAGGAGCGGCGACAGACGGGACGGGCCTTGCTCCCGTCCCCAATAAAGCAAAGGGACACCTAAGCCTCGCATTAAATGTGTCTTGTCATGTAACACCAGCGATAAGCTCACGATGATGTAGCACTTTCCACCTCCTGTGTGCCACTGTGGCAACCCCTTTCATCTATAAAAGGAGGCCCATGGAACACTGAGAAGGGATTCGGCTTTTCGAACCTCGGAGCACCTACAGCCAGTTCGAGAACCCAAGAACACTAATACATCCACCAAAGCAGGATCGTAGGGTTTTACTCATCTTTGTGGCCCGAACCTGGGTAAATCCCCCCTTGTGTCGTCTGCTAGTCCCGCTCTCCTCATGATCCCCGTGATCCCATAGGTGTCGTTTACCACCGATAGCAGATCCCCCAATTATGTGAATATGAATTCACTACAATTTTCCCCTCCAAAGAAAGCTTGAAGATGATCTCTTCGTGTACCAGTTTCAGCCTTCCCCTTAACCAACTGGTCGTCTCTATTAAGGCCGCCTCCAATGGTTCCAAAGCCATATCACCTCTGTCTGACGTTTGGGTCCTCGTCAATGACGTTCCCCCTTCGCTTCTCTCTCCACCCTTCCTTATGGCATTCGATGTTCTTATTGGCAAACCAATTGAGGTTGATCTGGAGTCTCTACTTATCTTGGGTCTGGCATGGCTGCGGGTCTGGTGCATTGACCCTCATTGCATCCGCGACTCGGTTGATGGTGATGTTGCTCCAGTGTCGCCCCTGCCCCCAACCCCTCGGCCGGCCTCGGGCAATGATGATAAAGATGGCATAGATGAGGATGGTCTGCCGTATGACTCAAACCCCGGCGCTGAGCACCATTTTACTCAGTTAGAGTGGGATGAGCTGATCCCTGAAGATCATGACCTGCTTAAGGATATATAATGCTCCGGTGGGGGGTGGGAACAAGCATGTGATGGAGGACGCCGGTAGGAGGGTCGCTGCTTTTGATGGAGCGAGGGCCACTCCTTTCTCTCGTGTGTGCTCCAACCTCCCTACACGTCCTGCTTCTCCCTCCCTTTCCAGCATCGAAGATCTACCTCCGTCTGGCCCCTTGTCCAAGAAAAAGAAGAAGAAGTCGTCTGTCAAGAAATTCTCTGCACGTAGCAGGGTGTCTAGTGATTCCAAGCAGTCTGCGGCAGGGCTTTGCCGCAGGCTTGATGCTGATCTGGGTGTGGCTTCGGGTCCTTAATCTGTGGCGGCTTCTCCGTGTCGTGCCCATCCCGCGCCAGTGCTCTCTCCAGCTTCCACCACCCGCAAGAGCGGCCGTGTCCCCAATAGTGGTGAGCGGGTGGCTGACCGGGCGGCGCGACGCGCTGCGGCCAGAGATTTCCCCCTTCAGGTACACTGCCATGCTCTCGATCCCTCCTCCTCTCGTTTCTTGTCTTGTTTGGTTAGTTCTACCGTCGCACTCCAATGAACATCTGCTGCATATTTTAGGGGACGTAGGCATTTCTTTTCACCCTAATTTTGGTTCTCCCATCTACCTTGCTGGATGTTGTTCGGGCACATGAACTGGCCCAGGCGGATATTGCCAGGGCCAAGGAAGCTGCCTCTCAGGCTAGTGTCTCACTGGTTGTGGCCAGTGGGGTCGAGGTGGCACCTGACAGGGATCAGCTGCCCACCGCTGCGCCTCGGCACGGGGATGGCAAACGTGCTAAATCCTACATTGCCCCATGCAGGTCGAGTCTTCGCATAAAAAATCTTTCCCTTCGATGAAGGCTTCATTTTGGAATATTATAGGTTTCGGCGCTAGGGGGCGCAAGGACCAGCTCAAAGATCTCGTCCGGTTTGAGAATATTGACATCATTGGTCTTGTAGAAACTCTTAAATCTTCTTTCTCTCCTAATGAACTTTCTTCCGTTGCTGGGATCGATAGGTTTGACTGGAATTTTCTGCCTTCTTTAGGCCAGTTGGGTGGAATCCTTATAGGTACTAAGAGAGACATGTTTGATTTTATGGCCTTCATTCATGAAATTTTTTGGGCTAGCACAGTAGTGTCTCATCAATCCCTCAATATGCTTTGGGAAGTCATGGTTGTCTATGGCCCAGCTGACCACTCCCTTTCTTATATTTTCTTGGACGAAATTCTGAATAAGACCAAATCTTGTGACTTACCTCTGCTTATTGGTGGTCACTTTAACTTGATGCGCTCTCCTCTGGATAAAAACTCTCCTAACTTTTCTTGGCCGCTTGCTGACACGTTTAACGATTTATTCATGATTCCGCAATCCATGAAGTGCCTAGGGTGCGTGCCCGCTTCACTTGGACGAATCATCAAACGAATCCTATTAGATCTGTTCTTGATCGCGTGTTCATTTGTCCCAGATGGGACTCCTTGCTCCCTCGGGCCGCTCTTCGGGCTCTTCCCATTGTGGGGCTGAACATGCGCCCCTGATTCCTGATGATGGGATTCTCTCTATCTCCTCTCTGCGGTTTCAATATGATGCCTCCTGGCTCCTGGTTGATGGTTTTGTTGATATGATTTCGCATAAAATTTCTTACTTCCTTTCCTCTACTCGCCGCTCCTTTGTCCCGATGGACGACTGGCACAAATGCTCATATTACATTCTAAAATTTCTACATGGTTGGGCGAAGAACCACACTATTGAGTCAAGGCGTGACAAGGTGCGACTTTCTTCTCAAATTGACATTTTGGACGTGCGTGCAGATGGCCCTGGCCTCTGTCCCCCGGAATGGCAGGCCCGTTATGATTTATAGGAGGCCCTTTTAGCCTTGCACCGCCAAGATGAAATTTATTGGAGGCAAAGGGGCACCATTAGCTGGACTCTGAAAGGCGATTCCCCTGCCATGTAGTTCTTTGCCATTGCTAACGGTAGGCGTCGCCATTGCATGATTGATAGCTTGATCATCAATAATGTTATGGTGTATAATCACCACCTGGTCATGTCACATGTGGTCGACTTTGTCTCCTCTCTCCTTTCCGCTAAGCCCAAGGTGGGCTTTAGACTAGCTAACTATTTTTGGGTGCCTCAGGACAAGTTTACTAGTGCTGAGAACAAGGCCTTGTTGATACCCCTCTCTGAGGATGAGATCTTTGATACGATTCGCTCTGCTAATTCCAGTGCAGCCTCGGGCCGAGACGATTTCTCCATCCCCTTCTTTAGGTAGTTTTGGCCCCAGCTGCGGGGCCTCGTCCAGGCTATCATCCAAGGCTTCTGGTTTGGTACTGTTGACATATCTAGGCTAAATTACGTTGTGCTTACTCTCATCCCTAAAGTTAAAGGGGCAGATCTGATCACTCAATTTAGATCTATAGCCCTAATAAATAACATCGCCAAGCTTCACACTCTTAGTCCTTTTCAATCGGCTTTCGTTAAAGGCAGGTTCATTCTAGATGGCATTCTTTGTCTTCATGAGATAGTTCATGACTTGCGTGTTCGGGGCTCCAAAGCGGTGATTCTGAAACTTGACTTCAAAAAAGCTTACGACTCGGTTAGTTGGAATTTCCTCCGACAAGTGCTGCTAGCCAAGGGCTTTGCTAGGGCAGTGGTTCACAGGCTTATGCAGTTGGTCATGGGTGGCCACACTCCAGTCTCGGTTAACGGGAACATTACTCAATTCTTCGCCAACGGCACGGGCTTGAGGTAGGGTGACCCGGTTTCCCCCCTCCTCTTCAACTTTGTGGCTGATTCCCTCTCTCTTATTCTGACTCAGGCTGTGGCAGCGGGCCACATTTCTCCTACCAGCTCCCACCTTGTCCCAGATGGCATCTCTCATTTACAATATGCGGATGATACTATAATTATCATGGAATTGAATGAGGCTAGCATTGCCCACCTGAAGTTCCTTCTTCTCTGCTTTGAAGCTCTCTTTGGGCTCAAGATTAACTTCACCAAAAGTGAAGTCATTGTTACTGGGGTCTTGGATGCTGAGGCCCAAAGAGTTGCTCACCTTCTTAACTGCTCGCTAGGGTCCTTTCCTTTCTAATATCTCGGCCTTCCGATCTCTCCCCACAAGTTGTTGGCTAAAGATTTTGCTCCGGCTGTTACTAAGGTGGGCAATCGGGTTTTGCCGTGGAGAGGTCGCTACAACACCCAAGCGGGCAAGGTTTCCCTAACCAACGCCTGCTTGTCCTCCCTCCCCATGTTCCTGATGGGTTTCTACCTCCTTTTGGTAGGGATTCACGCTGGCTTTAATAAGCACCGGGGTGCCTTTTACTGGAATTCGGCGGATAATAAGCGCAAACACAGGATGGTGAAATGGAAATACATTTACAGACACAAAAACATGGGTGGGTTGGGTATCATTAACACGGTTGTCATGAACAAGTGCCTCATTTTAAAGTGGTTGTGGAAAATCATGTCTTCTATGGATCCCCCTTTGGCTCACCATTCTCAAGGCTAAGTACTTCCCTTCGTCGAGTCCCATGTTGGCTTCGTCCTCTAGTGGTTCCCAGTTTTGGCACCAACTTGTTAAAGTTCGGCCGGATTTTCAATCCTTGGTTAAATTTATTGTTAGTAATGGCAAATCTACTCGTTTTTGGCTTGACTAGTGGTTCGGGGAAGCCACCCTTGCGGTGTCGTTCCCTACCTTATATTCTTACTGTTCTAACTCGGAGATCTTTATCTTTGAGCTCTCACTAAATAATTGGGATCTTGACCTCCGTAGAACGCTATCTCCTGAAGAGTTGGAGACTGGCATCGCCTTATTGCCTGCTTCCCTTTGCTCTCAGAGGAAGAGGACTCGATGATCTAGCCTCATTCTTCTTCAGGCCAATTTTCGGTTAAGTCTGCTTACACTAAACTCATCTCTGGCTCCCCCAATTCTAAGTTCGAATGCATTTGGAGTGCCCAGATCCCCCTTAAGATCAAAATTTTCATGTGGCAAGCTTTTCGTGGGAAGCTTCCTGCGGAGGAACAAATCAGGAAAAGGAAAGGCCCGGGTTCGGATAGATGTCCCTTATGTGGGGCTATTGAAAATTCTGATCATATCTTCTTTCGATGCTCTTTGGCTAAGTTTGTGTGGTGCTGCATTCGCTATTGGTTGCAAGTGAATTGGAATCCTTCGTCGTTTTTGGATGTGAGGAGACTAGCCAGCGGCTTATCTGGGGCTTCTAAAAGGATATTCTGGGTTGGGTTTGCAGCGATCTGTTGGTCGCTGTGGACCACTAGAAACAACTTCACCATTGATCATATCTTCCCAGCTAATCCTGTTGGTTGCTTATTTAAAACTGGTGTATTCTTGCAGCAGTGGAGATCATTGATTAAAGAAGCAAACCACGAGGGCTTCGATGCTATACTGTCCAAGATTCGGATGAAAGCTTCCTCCTTGGCGCGCTCGCATCGGGAGGCGACTTAATCTTGTCTCTTTCTTCTTACCTGTTTAGGGATAGCCTGCGTGCCATGACTGGCTGTGTTGCCATGTATGCGAACCTATTCTTTTGCTGTTCTGCTACTGTGTTTGGTTGGTGTTGGTTGTGCTAATCATCCTAGTGGCTCTATTTATAAAGTCGGGCGTATGCCTTTTTTTGTAAAAAAAGTAACACACCGATGACAAAGGGAACAACGTATGTTGTTATGCGGTTTGACCGATAAAGATCTTCGCAGAATATGTAGGAGCCAATTTGAGCATCCAGGTTCCGCTATAGGTTATTGATCGGAGATATGTCTCGGTCATATCTACATAGTTCTCGAACCCGTAAGGTCCGCATGCTTAACGTTCGATGAGGATTTGTATTAGGAGTTATGTGTTTTGATAACCGAAGTTTGTTCGGAGTCCCGAATGAGATCGCGGACATGACGAGGAGTCTCGAAATGGTTGAGACATAAATATTGATATATTGGAAGGCTATATTCGGACATCGGAATGGTTCCGAAGAAGTTCGGGTATTTTCTACAGTATCGGGAGGTTACCGGAACCCCCCGGGGAGTTGTTGTCCCTTAATGGGCTTTAGGGGAAAGGAGACAAGTGCCTCAAGGGGTGGCCGCGCGCCCCACAAGGGCTGGTCCGAATTGGACTAGGAGGGGGCGACGCTCCCCTCCTTCCTTCTCCCCTCTTCCCCCTTCCCTCCTTCTCCTAGTTGGAATAGGAAAGGGGGGATCGAATCCTACTTGGACCGGGAGTCCAAGTAGGACTCCCCCTTGGCTCCCTCCCTCTAGAGCCGGCATCCTCCTCGCCCCTCCTTTATATATGGGGGTAGGGGGCACCCTAGAACACACCAAGTTTTGCCATAGCCGTGTGCGGTGCCCCCTCCACAGTTACACACCTCGATCATACTGTCGTAGTGCTTAGGCGAAGCCCTGCGCCGGTAACATCATCATCATCGTCGCCACACCATCGTGCTGATGGAACTCACCCTCGTCCTCAAAGGGATCAAGAGCATGAGGGACGTCATTGACCTGAACGTGTGTTGAATGCAGAGGTGTCGTACGTTTGGTACATGGATCGGTTGGATCGCGAAGATGTTCGACTACATCAACCGCATTACTAAACGCTTCCGCTTTTGGTCTATGAGGGTACGTGTATACACTCTCCCCTCTTGTTGCTATGCATCTCCTAGATAGATCTTGCGTGATCGTAGGAGAATTTTGAAATTACTATGTTCCCAACAAATTTGTCATCAGAATTAGGAGCATTGATGTCTACTACGCAACCTTCTTCTTGTAGACGTTGTTGGGCCTCCAAGTGCAGAGGTTTGTAGGACAGTAGCAAATTTCCCTCAAGTGGATGACCTAAGGTTGATCAATCCGTGGGAGGCATAGGATGAAGATGGTCTCTCTCAAACAACCCTACAACCATATAACAAAGAGTCTCTTGTGTCCCCAACACACCCAATACAATGGTAAATTGTATAGTTGCACTAGTTCGGTGAAGAGATGGTGATACAAGTGCAATATGGATGGTAGATATAGGTTTTTGTAATCTGAAAATATAAAAACAGCAAGGTAACTAATGATAAAAGTCAGCACAAATGGTGTTGCAATGTTTCGAAACAAGGCCTAGGGTTCATACTTTCACTAGTGCAAGTTCTCTAAACAATAATAACATAATTGGATCATATAACTATCCCTCAACATGCAAAAAAGAATCACTCCAAAGTCACTAATAGCGGAGAACAAACGAAGAGATTATTGTAGGGTACGAAACCACCTCAAAGTTATTCTTTTCGATCAATCCATTGGGCTATTCCTATAAGTGTCACAAACAGCCCTAGAGTTCGTAGTAAAATAACACATTAAGACACACATCAACCAACACCCTAATGTCACCTAGATACTCCAATGTCACCTTGAGTATTAGTGGGTTTGATTATACGATATGCATCACACAATCTAAGATTCATCTATTCAACCAACACAAATAACTTCAAAGAGTGCCCCAAAGTTTCTACCGGAGAGTCAAGACGAAAACGTGTGACAACCCCTATGCATAAGTTCACAAGTTCACGGAACCCACAAGTTGATCACCATAACATACATCAAGTAGATCACGTGAATATCCCATTTTTACCATAGATAAGGACGTGCAAGACATACATCAAGTGTTCTCAAATCCTTAAAGACTCTAACTGATAAGATAACTTCAAAGGGAAAACTAAATCCATTACAAGAGAGTAGAGGGGGAGAAGCATCATAAGATCCAACTATAATAGCAAATCTCGCGGTACATCAAGATCATGCCACATCAAGAACACAAGAGAGAGAGAGAGAGAGATCAAACACATAGCTACTGGTACATACCCTCAGCCCGGAGGATGAACTACTCCCTGCTCGTCATGGAGAGCGCCGGGATGATGAAGATGGCCACTGGTGATGATTCCCCCATCCGGCCGGGTGCAGAACAGGTTCCCGATTGTTTTTTGGTGGCTACATAGGCTTGTGGCGGCGGAACTCCCGATCTAGGTTATGTTTCGGGGGTTTCTGTATTTATAGGAATTTTTGGTGTCGGTCTCACGTCAGGGGGGGGTCTCCGAGTCGTCCACGAGATAGGGGGGCGTGCCCAGGGGGGTAGGGCGCGCCCTCCACCCTCGTGGACGGCTCGGGACTCTTCTAGCCGAATTCTTTTACTTCGGGGGCTTCTTTTGGTCCATAAAAAATCATCAAAAATTGGCACGTCAATTGGACTCCGTTTGGTATTCCTTTTCTATAAAACTCAAAACAAGGAAAAAAACAGAAATTGGCACTTGGCTCTAGGTTAATAGGTTAGTAACAAAATCATATAAAATAGCATATAAATGAATATAAAACATCTAAGATGGATAATATAATAGCATGGAACAATCAAAAATTATAGATACGTTGGAGACGTATCAAGCATCCCCAAGCTTAATTCCTGCTCGTCCTCGAGTAAGATAAAAACAGAAGTTTTGATGTGGAATGCTACCTAACATATTTATCAATGTAATCTCTCTTTATTTTGGCAAGAATATTAAGATCCATAAGTTTCAAAACAAAAGTTTAATATTGACATAAAAACAATAATACTTCAAGCATACTAACAAAGCAACCATGTCTTCTCAAAATAACATGGCCAAAGAAAGCTATCCCTAGAAAATCATATAGTCTGGCTATACTCTATCTTCATCACACAAAAGATTTAAATCATGCACAACGCTAGAAAATCATATAGTCTGGCTATACTCTATATTCATCACACTAAAGATTTAAATCATGCACAACCCCAATGACAAGCCAAGCAATTGTTTCATACTTTTGATGTTCTCAAACTTTTTCAATCTTCACACAGTACATGAGCGTGGGCCATGGACATAGCACTATAGGTGGAATAGAATGGTGGTGGTGGAGAAGACAAAAACAGGGAGATAGTCTCACATCAACTAGTTGTATCAACGGGCTGTGGAGATGCCCATCAATAGATATCAATATGAGTGAGTAGGGATTGCCATGCAACAGATGCACTAGAGCTATAAATGTATGAAAGCTCAAAAAGAAACTAAGTGGGTGTGCATCCAACTTGCTTGCTCATGAAGACCTAGGGCATTTTGAGGAAGCCCATCATTGGAATATACAAGCCAAGTTCTATAATAAAAAATTCCCACTAGTATATGAAAGTGACAACATAGGAGACTCTCTATCATGAAGATCATGTTGCTACTTTGAAGCACAAGTGTGGTAAAAGGATAGTAGCATTGTCCCCTCTCTTTTTCTCTATTTTTTTGTTTTTTTGGACTTCCCTTTTTTTTGGCCTCTTCTTTTTCGTCTAGAGTCCCATCCCGACTTGTGGGGGAATCATAGTCTCCATCGTCCTTTCCTCACTAGGACAGTGCTCTAATAATGATGATAATCACACTTTTATTTACTTACAACTCAAGAATTACAACACGATACTTAGAACAAAATATGACTCTATGTGAATGCCTCCGGTGGTGTACCGGGATGTGCAATGACTCATGAGTGACATGTATGAAAGAATTATGAATGGTGGTTTTGCCACAAATACAATGTCAACTACATGATCATGCAAAGCAATATGACAATGATGAAGCGTGTCATAATAAGCAGAACGATGGAAAGTTGCATGGCAATATATCTCGGAATGGCTATGGAAATGCCATAATATGTAGGTATGGTGGCTGTTTTGAGGAAGGTATATGGTGGGTGTATGGTACTGGTGAAAGTTGCGCGGTACTAGAGAGGCTAGCAATGGTGGAAGGGTGAGAGTGCGTATAATCCATGGACTCAACATTAGTCATAAAGCACTCACATACTTATTGCAAAAATCTATTAGTTATCAAAACTAAGTGCTATGCACATGCTCCTAGGCGTATAGATTGGTAGGAAAAGACCATCGCTCGTCCCCGACCACCACCCATAAGGAAGACAATCAATAAATAAACCATGCTCCAACTTCATCACATAACGGTTCACCATATGTGCATGCTACGGGAATCACAAACTTTAACACAACTATCTCTCAAATTCACGATTACTCCACTAGCATGACTCTAATATCACCATCTTCATATCTCAAAACAATCATAAAAAATCAAACTTCTCATAGTATTCAACGCACTTTATATGAAAGTTTTTGTTATATCCCTCTTGGATGCCTATCATATTAGGACTAAAATCATAACCAAAGAAAATTACCATGCTTTTCAAGAATCTCGAAATAATATAAGTGAAGCATGAGAGTTCATCTATTTCTTCAAAATAAAACCACCATCGTGCTCTAAAAATATATATGTGAAGCACTAGAGCGAACAACTCCAAAAGATATAAGTGAAGATCAATGAGTAGTTGAATAATTATGTAACTATGTGAAGACTCTCTAACATTTAAGAATTTAAGATCTTGGTATTTTATTCAAACAGCAAGAAAAACCTAATAAAATAAAATGACTCTCCAAGCAAAACACATATCATGTGGTGAATAAAAATATAGCTCCAAGTAAAGTTACCGATGAACGAAGATGAAACAGGGGATGCCTTCCGGGGCATCCCCAAGCTTAGGCTCTTGTTTGTCCTTGAATATTACCTTGGGGTGCCTTGAGAATCCCCAAGCTTAGGCTCTTGCCACTCCTTATTCCATAGTCCATCGAATCTTTACCCAAAACTTGAAAACTTCACAACACAAAACTCGACAGAAAACTCATAAGCTCTGTTAGTATAAGAAAATAAATCACCACTTTTGGTAGTGTTGTGAACTCATTCTTAATTCATATTGGTGTAATACCTACTGTATTCCAACTTCTCTATGGTTCATACCCTCCTATACTACTCATAGATTCATCAAAATAAGCAAACAACACATAGAAAACATATTCTTTTAAAAACAGAACAGACGGTAGTAATCTGTAAGTCTCAAATACTTCTGTAACTACAAAAATTCTTAAATAAAATGCTGGACATGAGGATTTTGTCTATTAATAATCTTCAAAAAGAATCAACCTAAAATCACTCTTCTGTTAAAAATGACAATTATTCTCCTGAGCACAAAGTTTCTGTTTTCATAGAAAGATCGCATTAACTTTCACCCAAGTCTTCCCAAAGGTCTTACTTGGAACTTTATTGAAAAAAGCTATAAAACATGATTACTACAGTAGCTTAATCATGTGAACACACAAAAACCATAGGGGTAAATATTGGGTTGCCTCCCAACAAGCGCTTTCCTTTAATGCCTTTTTATCTAGGCATGATGATGACAATGATGCTCACATAAAAGATAAGAATTGAAACATAACGGGAGCATCATGAAGCATATGACTAGAACATTTAAGTCTAACCAACTTCCTATTGATGCGGAGCATCCTACGAGCATCACCATGTCAAGAGTCCGTTTGGCAAGTGACACGTGCGACCTCTACTTCTCATACATAAAGGTGAATCTTCTCCTTTACACGTGTTCACTTGACCCCTTCGAGGATGGTATACTACTTGACACCCCTCTCGTGTGCATGCATAGGTATTGTCGGAACGCTACGGATGACGAGGAGGAGTGCAAGCGCAAAGGAACAACTACAGCATCTGCGAGGGAAGCATGGAAGAGAAGACGGAGCTGCGGATTCTATAGCGGCCAGACGTCCTACGTGCCACCGGACATCTGACACTCTATAGCGCCCGGACGACCGACGTCCACCGGACGTGCGACACGACCACGCCAGGACCAGCCAGGAGATTTACAATGGCCGGACGACCGACATCCTTCGGACGACCGACAAGTCCCAGCGCACGGACAACCGACACCGACAGGACGACCGGTGCCACCAGTCCAGAGAAGAAACGTTGGAAGTCCGATGCCCTCCGGACGTCCGGACCCCCGCGAGCGACAGGGCGTCCGACCCTGACCGGACGTCCGACACTGCCTGTGCGCAGTCTGGCCTTTGGCCTTGTATCCCTCTCTCACTTACCCCTTTGTGGCTTAGACTATAAATAGACCTCCCCCTCATCCTTTCTAGGGATAGAAAATATGATAGCTCATTCTTAGGTGAGCTTTTCTCCTACCTCTACTCTTGAGAGAGAGAGAGAGACTACCACTCCCATGGAGTTCAAGACCTCCATGTGAGAAGATCCTGCGGGTTATCATCAAGACCCCCTCGCGGGAAGATCCGTCTAGGATAGCATCAAGACCTCCTCTTGGAGATGAACCTTACCTTGTATCTTTCCCTTTGTTGTTCATGTAACTTGTGATCTTGTGTGTTTGATTGTCTAGTGGATGTGTGATTGGACTTGTTCTTGAGTGTTTTCCCTTGTGATTTCTTCCCGTTCTTTCCCGTGTTCTTCGTGTTTTTCGTGGGATCCCACTCCAATCGTGAAAGATCGGCCTACACCGGGTTAGCCCCGTATCATATGGTATCATGAGCCACGTTGATCACATATTTGGAGTCCTTCCCACCGTTTTCTAGCCTTCTTTTGCTTGATTTCGTCCTAAATTTCGAAAATCCCCACCAAAAATTGCCCCAGTTTTTTTGTGATTTGTTGGTTTGATGATGTTTTGTTGGCTTTGATCCACGGATTCACTTGGTTTCGAGTGGATCTAGAATTTCTCCAAGTTTCCCCATCTTTCATCCACGAAATCTCATCAGTTTTGACCCCCAAATCCCCAAATTCCGCCCAAAATCGCATCACGAAATTCGCATCTCGCGTTGACCCCGACCCACGGACAACCGACGTTTTTTCGGACGTCCAGACCCCCCCCCCCCCCCGAACCATCGGACGACCGACCATCACCAGACATCCAACACCCCCGATCCAGTACCAAAACAGCGGATATCCAGCCATTTCCGGACGTCCCTCCCGCGCTCCAGCCACCGGTTGTCCGACCATCATCAGACGTCCGACAGCTGTAGATATCAACTACAGCTGATTTTTGTTTTGTCCATAACTAATTCATCCGAACTCCGATTTTGACGTTCTTTAGCTCGTTTTCAAGCTATTGACATCTCCCGTCACACAAAAATACTACTAATATCATTTGACTCCATCAAGTTTTTGGAATTTTGGCATCTTTGCCTAGGGCTTCCACCACATCATCCGCTACATCACCACCGACTTCCGCCACCTAACCCTTTTTGCTTGCCATAGCATTAGTGGTTGCTTGAGTAGTGATTCAAGTCTCCTAAGGTGTTTTGGCTACTTAGGGATGGTTGCTTCTTCATCAACCACCACCACCATTTCCGCATAACCTTGTCCACCATACATTTCGTCGCCCCAACTTAACCCAATCTTGTTTGAGCTTGTTTGAGTTGTGGCTTGTGTCTCCTAAGGTGTTGCAGCTACTTAGGGACGACAACTTTAACTCCGACATGTGTATAGCCCATCATTCCACTTCTGCATTGCCAAGTGCAAACCACCACTGCTTTTTGCTACCACCATTTGCCATTCGCCTTTGGAGATTTTGAGTTTGCTGTTTTTCCGTTTCCTAAGGTGTTTCAGCTAACTAGGAACGGGTCGACATTGGCAACACCGCCTCTCATCATCGCCAAGGATGGTAACCTCGACGACATCATTGTATTTTCCCCTTGCAAATTGCATTGGTAACCCCTAGCCCATTTTGCGCTACTTGCCTATAGAGACTAGCCATTTGAGTATTGCCGGCAATGTTACTTGTACACATTAGTGATCTACACCTCCCATTGCATACATACCATCTCATTGTGGTGCATATCTTGGTGTCATATCTTGTGTCACAAGTTTGTTCCCGCATATACACTATTGCTATCTTGGTTTGTGCATTGTTCAAAAGTGGCCATACAAAAAAAGAGAATAAAGCTTTTAAGCAAAAGAGAAAGAGCAAAGAGCTTGTAAGCAAGTGCCATAGCATCATACCACATTGCATGTAAGATTGGCATATCCGATAATCTTGGATCATCTTGAGAGAAACACGGAGAACCATACATACATAGCATACTTGGGATAGAAAGTTTATCCATTTTGCATCTTATAGGTTGTGCACAAGTGTCGTATCCGCCTATTGAGCAATCGTGCTAGCGTCTCTCTTGAGTTGTGCAACACGAGCGTTTTTCATGGATTCCACATTTTGTGCTCATTCCTTGGTTGCACGACACCATTTATCTATCCGTGTGTGTGTTTCTGTGTGTCATTCTTTGCTATTGGTCTACTTGTTTCACTTGCAAATTTGTGAGTCTCTTTCAACATTATTGACTGTTGCTAACATTTTGCATCAAACTTTTGTGCCACTATACTCACCGACCTCCACCATAAGCTTTACTTGATAGGCGTGAGTGATCAAGTCCGGTACCAATTCCACTATTGTTTCATCTCACATTGAAGTAAACAGGATACATCCTCAACTTTGGGAAAAGGTAACTTGGTATTGTTTATCTCATTTCCTACTCACCTCTACTCGAGTCTTGTGATGGATAGGCAAGGCATTTCACCTTCGGTCTACAACAACGACAAGTTCGATGCCACGAAAAACAACTCCGGCGCCAAGATGCAAGCTCAAATGGAGGAGATCAAAGCCCTCATCAAGTCCTATAAGAGATCTTCCTCATCTTCGAGAAGACGCTCAAGAGCACATACTTCCGAGCTACCATCTCCAGCAAGGTCATATCGGCATCGACACCATCACCAACAAGAACGTGAAGGTCAAGAGCTCAACACCAACAACCGCTCAACAACTTCACCATCTCCCTTGGCATCTTCACCAAGTGACTTCAAGGCATCTTCGCCTATGGACATATGGCATCTTCGCAAACAAGCACCCCAAGACTACGCTCAAGAGAACCTCCCCAAGCTCATGTCCGCGACTTCCGCGAGCTACTACGACATCGACATCGACCACGAGATTCCTTTCTATGGGACTCTAGAACCCGAGGAGTATCTTGAGTGGGAGCACCTAATGGAGGACTACCTCAAGCTACATCATGTCCCTCCCGAAGATCAAGTGAAGTGCGCCACAAGAAACTTCCACGACTATGCCTCAACCTGGTGGCTTCACACACCTTCGGAGAGCTACGAGATGAGTTGGCACAAGACGAAGAGAGCTTTGTGGCGAGAATTCGTGCCTCCAACCTACACGGAACAACTTCAATGCCAATTGGAGAACACCATCCAAGGATCCAAGTCCATCGACAAGTACCTCAAGGAGATGAAGATTGCCTTGCGACGAACCAGCATGGACGACCCCATTTCGATGAAATTCCACTTCATGATGGGATTAAACAACGACATCTCCAAGACTATCTTCCTCGAGAACTACAAGTCCCTCGACGACTACTACATTGGTGCTCTCAAGGCAGAACAAAAACTCATGAAGGCCAAGGCTTCTTCACCCCAAGAACACTTCACAGCGACCAAGCTCTACGACTACGAGCATGACGATAGTACCACCAAGATATCCAAGCCCGACGAACTCCAAGACGATGCTCCCAAGTTCGACTTCACCGCCATCCCTCTTTGTGGCATTGATGATGCTGAGTCTACCTTGACTCCTTTTCAAGATGGTGCGGCGACGAGTACGACTACGGAGACCTTGAAGGACCAAGCTTTGGAGGCGAGCGACAAGGTGACAAGCAAGGATGATGCTTCCATCTTAGGAGGCGAGAGCGATGATGTGCCATCTTCGGCCTTCATCCACGGCGAACGTGACGAGATGATCGAGCATGGGATTTTCCCTTTGGTCATGAAGGAGATTGATGATGTGCCATCTTCAGCCTTCATCCACGGCGACAACGACGAGATGGTTGAGCATGGGATTCTCCCTTCAACCATGGCGACGTATGATGACTTGAGTGATTTTTGCCACCATATTGAGAGTGAGAGTGACTTCACCACTAGCCCCATATATGATGAGTTGCCCCACTTTCCACGTGAGGAGAGCCACAACCCGCACCACTTGAGTGAGACGAGTGACTCCACCATACGTGAGATTGAGTGCACCTACTTTGAGGGAGTGAGTGAACCACCACATAGAGAGAGAGTGATAGTTGATAGGTATCGTGAGGCCATTTGCATTTCTAACAACTTGATCTCTACCTCTATTGTGTCTCATTTGGTGCTAGGTCCTATATATGATGACGCACCGATCCTCGATGACTTCGTCGTCCCTTTGGACAAGACGATGGCCATGGTGGAATATGATGCACCCCCCACATGGTTCCATCAAGATGAAGATGACCACCATTTGGTATTTCCCACCTCACCTACAACACTTGAGTGGAATGAACAAGGTAACATAGGTGAAGGTGATGGTCTGGTCCCACTAGTGGACATTCTTGACATTGATTGCTTGCATGATGTTGATCCACCTAGTACCATGCCTCATGCTAGTATGATTTCCCTATGCGATGATTTGCCCATTTATGTTGAGTACGATGATTCTCACGTGGAGTCTATTAGTTGTGATGCCATGTTACATAGGATTTCTTGTGACAATTCTTTAGGTCACATCATGTTTGATAATCCGCTTGACTTGTCATATGCTATGCATGACATCCATCATATGTCATATTTGCAATCTCATCGTAGTGACTATTCATATGCCATTAAAATAAACCCAATTTGCACTTATGGCATAGATGACAAGCCCATGGTTATTGGCATTTGTTTTTCTTGTGATGATATTGATATGATCCCTTTGCATCATTTCTCTCATATGCCATGCCATGACCACATACCTTCGGATATGCATTGTTTTGGATGTTGTCCATTTTCTACATATGATGTTTCCAATCTTGCTCATGAGGATACCCCCATAGTTCCCTCATACATGTTAGGAGAATTTGATCCATCCCATTCATTGCATGATCCCAATAATTATGTGCACCATATGTTTCCCTTGAATGAAAATGCTATTGATGTGCCATATAATTGTATGCTCAATTTGCATCCCCATCGTGTTATACATAACAACTATTCTTTCATGATGGATGACATGTTCTTATACCATGCATCAAATTTCTTTATGCATTTCTTATCTTGTGCTAACTAACATGTGCACATACACATCATGATGGATGATGTGTACATTTACCATGCACACAATTTTTTGGTTTGTGTCTCTTTTGTGTAGGTACCCATGAATACTTGTCTACTTCGCAATCCCACGAGTTGAAAAAACAAGCTCTAGAGAGCAATAATGACATGGGATCCCATGGATTGTCTTTCCCACCGCTCTCTTCGCGCATTTCTTCTACATGGCCCTCACTTAGCTATGGGTTATTCTCCATTATATATCCTTTGCCCATATTGCCATGTTCACTTTGCATGATATGCCCATTCCTATGCCCTTGTGACCCATGCTTTGCATTACACATGATGATTGATTCTCATACTTTTATGTGTATTTGCAAGCTTGGTTGAGATATTGCTTATTATTGTCATGTTTGCTTTGTGCACCATTCCTATAATGTTTCTTTCATCTTGCTTTGTGTTCATACTTGCAATATGTCATGTGCATTGTCTATGCCTAGTATTTGCTCACATGACATGATTGCCATGATTTACTCTAGTGTTTTGCATCTTCGCCCCACTAGTTGGCACGACTTGATCTCTATGCTTGCTCATGTTGCATCACCCACGATTCATACTTGCTCCTTTCATGCGGTTGATGACAACCATCAATATGCTTGGCACATGATTCATATTGTTTCTTGTCATATATCTCCATGTGTTGCCTCTCTCATGCTAGATGATTTTCCATGTCTTGAGTGCAACAATGATTCTCTTCTTGCTCATGAGATTGCTCCCATAGAATTCTCACATATGATTGGAGATTTTGACATAATTCTTGTGAAGCATGCTTGCCTTCCTTCTTTGCACCATATGCCTAGTGCCATGAATATAGCCATTGTTGCATCATATTTTTCATGCACTTGTGCTACTAAAGGATATGTGCAAGAGATGAGAACCATCATGATGTACGATGTGCTTTTCCACCATGCGCATACTTTCTTTGTTTTGTTTTTTGCATGTGTAGGATACTTCGACTTCGTGTCGACTTCCACTTCACGTGAGTTGACCATTCTAGTTCTTGAGAGCGAGCCTCATATATTCTACCATGACTCGCTTCTACACCGCATTCCCTACCACTCCGACATTGTGAAGAATGCGCTAGGACACACTTTCAAGGTGACATCCTTCTTGAGCTTGGATATTGTGGATCATACTTCATGTGTTGCTTGCACCATTTGCACGCATGTTCGAGATATTGCTTTCACCCATGATGCCACATTTCCTTGCTTCATGACATATATACCTTGTGTGTTGCATCCAATTCTTAGATTACTTGCTCCTATCATATGTTTGGTTGCAACAATGTCACTTCTTCACATATGCCATGTCCCATTGCTTATCACATGATTGACTTGATCGCCTCACACATGTTGAACAGTTGCTCTTTATATTGTGTTGAGTGCCACACTATATTCACTACAAAATATGCACATTATGCTTGGATTGTCTTGCACTTGACCCATGTGTTTAGACACTTCATTTTATTTGGTGTTGTGGAAGATTCTTATGCCTACCATAGACATTTCATTGAGCAATTTGTGAATACTTGCTATGCACTTGAGGTAGATGCTTATTGTCTTGTTACACATATTTGCGTCTCTACCTCACATTTACATGCTTGTTTACATGATGACCTTGATTTTACTTAATTCATATGCTTACATGTCATGTCACAATCCTTTGTCACACCCTATGCTATGCTTGATGACGACACTTGTTTGATGAGTCACCTCTTGAATGCTTGGGTTTGCACTAACACTAACCATATTTGTTTTTCCAAGTGTTTGTTCTATTTGCTCCTTTTGAAGGAATCACAAGACGGTGCGACATTGGAGAGTGCTCATTTCGAGCTTCTAGATGATGAGTTCTTGGTGACCGACCACTTCGACACAGCACCGCCATCTCTTTCCCATGGTGATTTGGTTTTTGATCCAAGGTCGGATCTTTTCCAAGGGGGAGGGGATGATGCGAAGCATCCTACGAGCATCACCATGTCAAGAGTCCATTTGGAAAGTGACACGTGCGACCTCTACTTCTCATACATAAAGGCGAATCTTCTCCACTACACATGTTCACTTGACCTCTTCGAGGATGGTATACTACTTGACACCCCTCTTATGTGCATGCATAGGTATTGTTGGAACGCTATGAACGAGGAGGAGGAGTGCAAGCGCCAAGGAACAACTACTCCATCTGTGAGGGAAGCATGGAAGAGAAGACGGAAGAAGACATTGTTGTGGAGTCTACAGCGGCCGGACGTCCGACGTGCCATGGGACGTCCGACACTCTACAGCGCCCGAACGACCGACGTCCACCGGACGTCCGACACGACAACGCCAGGACCGGCCAGGAGATCTAGAGCGGCCAGATGACCAACATCCTCCGGACGACCAACAAGTCCCAGCGCACGGACGACTGACGCCGACCGGACGACCGGTGCCACTAGTCCAGAGAAGAAACATTGGAAGTCCCATGCCCTCCGGACGTCTGGACCCCCGCGAGCGACCGGACGTCTGACCCCGACCGGACGTCCGACATTGCCTGTGCACAGCCGGGCCTTTGGCCTTGTATCCCTCTCTCACTTACCCCTTCGTGGCTTAAACTATAAATAAACCTCCCCCTAATCCTTTCTAGGGTTAGCAAATATGATAGCTCATTCTTAGGTAATTTTGCTCCTACCTCTACTCTTGAGAATGAGAGACTACCACTCCCATGGAGGGTTCAAGAACTCCATGTGAGAATATCCTATGGGATATCATCAAGACCCCCTCGCGAGAAGATCCGTCTAGGATACCATCAAGACCTCCTCTTGGAGATGAAGCTTACCTTGTATCTTTCCCTTTGTTGTTCATGTACCTTGTGATCTTGTGTGTTTGATTGTCTAGTGGATGTGTGATTGGACTTGTTCTTTAGTGTTTCCCGTTGTGATTTATCCCCGTTCTTCCCCGTGTTGTTTGTGTTCTTCGAGGGATCCCACTCCAATCCTGAAAGATTGACCTACACCGGGTTAGCCCCGTATCACCTATGCATAAGGATTTTGTGAGCAAACAACTTATGGGAACAATAATTAACTACCATAGGAAAGCAAAACAAGCATAGCTTCAAGATTTTCAACAAATAGAGAGGAAACTTGATATTATTGCAATCTCTACAAGCATAATGTCAGGACCCCGACTCGATGCCACATCGATCTAGCATGTAACAACTCATATCACTTTGCGGCCTCACACATGGTATTCCCACGGGTGTCGTCTTACCTTTGCCCGGGACCGTTTGCGCCTTTTGGCACACGTATATGATAGTGTTGCTAGCATCCATATGGTAAAGAGCCCGGGCTGACATGGCTAGTCGTAAACCCAAAGTGGCACACACTTACAGGGACAGGCATCCATGACCCAGCATCGAACGTGTTGGTCATCAGCAAGTGAATCCGGGCTGTAGCACTGGGCTAGCAGGACTCCGGTAAACCGGGCTGTAGCGGGCTAACAGGACTCCGGTATCCATCGCGTGACATTTCCCCGAAGGGACAGACACAGGAACGAAGAAGGACACATGCCGGCCAGCCTAAGTGTTTCGGAGCAGTAGCAAGCTACCAAGGCTCAGTGGAAACACTAGGAGACATTTCCCGGTAAGAGAGGCTACTAAGAATAAACAACTAGATAGTCAGATCCCACACATACCAAGCATTTCAATCATACACACAATATGCTCGATATGTGCAGATACAACAAGGCATCACAACATGACTCTACAACACAAGTACTTTATTTAAGGCTCAGAGAGCCATACATAGCATACACACAAGTACGGGTCACACGACCCAGCATTCAAGTCATACAGACATACAAGCCAACAGCGGAAGTAACTTGTCTGAGTACAGACAACTAGTAAAATAAAAGAGGCTTGGGAAAGCCTGGTTATACTACGTGGTCCTTCACACGCTCAGGATCACCACCTGGGCCTCGGTCTACTCATCGATGTCAACGTCTACGAAGAACCCATCAGAAGGGGTTGCAGCGTCTTCTGAAAAAAATGTAAATTAAAGCAACATGAGTACAAAGGTACTCAGCAAGACTTACATCAGATCCTACATACATGCACATTATCAAGGGGGGGTTGGTGGGGTTATTGCAGCAAGCCAGCTTTGACTCTTGGCTAAGCTATCCTACGATGCACCAACTTGAAATGGTTTTGCGCACACGAGTCCACTACTCACCACTTCAATACACCACCGAGGATCCACCTCCATCATCCTACGGAAAAACCATCCTCGGCACTCATGCTTATCTTGAGATTTTTAGTAGTATCCATTTACTTGTCTATGAACTGTATAGGCAACCAAGTAGTCCTTTACCGCGGACGCGGCTATTCGAATAGATAATGTTGACCCTGCAGGGGTGTACTTCTTCATACATGTTTCCACCACTTAGCGTCTGCACACGACATGTGCTCGGCAGACTTCAAGCGAAAGCCGACGTGGGTGTATACCACGACCTACCTAAACACCTAAGTCTCTAGTCCATGTTTATTGCCTATCCAGGTTCCATCCGCAGGGAGTCCGGCTGAGGTTTCCACATACGGCCCCGAACGATGTGTACATGGTTCCCAAGATACCTAACGGGTATCCGGTACACCGTGCCATGTACCTACTGCATCACAGCCCACCCCTACGGTCAGCGCTGTCCACGGCCTCCAGTAGGCTACAAACACCAGAAACTACTTGCAACTCCTGGACAGAGGACTAGGGTGAATAAGAAGTCGAGCGGGGTCATATTTCAGGGCCCAATGCATGGTAGTAGCTGTATCTTAAATCACACATACAGATCTCAGTGCTTAAGGTCAGCTTCAATGAAACAACCCACCATGTACTCCTACATGGCCTTTCATCGATACCTTTACCAAATCGTGTTCACCACATCACTCTCATTACCGGCATGATCATTTCACTCTAGCCCATCACCCAGATGAACCAGACCTGACATGACTCTAAGCATAGCAGGCATAGCAAGGTAGAAACAACACATACATATGGCTCAAACAACTCCTACACACGCTAGTGGGTTTCATCTAGTTACTGTGGCAATGACAGGTCATGCAGAGGAAATGGGTTCAACTACCATAGCACACAATAGTTTGAAACACGTTGTCTTAATGCAGTAAAAGAGAGCAGGAGCGAGAACATGGGATTGTATCGATATGATCAAATGGTTGGTTGCTTGCCTGATGGGTCGATGCACTGATATTGTTCTTCGTTGGGGTAATCACGATACTCCTCAGGGGCAGGACCTGCCGTAGAGAGCACCGATACACAACATCACCAAAGAATAAGCAACAATATGATGCATGCATGAAACATGGCAATATGGGTGTGTTGGGCTAATGCAACTAAAACCAGATGGGTTTGAACCATTTTGAATCAAAAATTCAAGTTTCAAACTCATACATGGCCCTTATAAGTGCTTAATCTAGTTCTGATCTAAACATCAGGTTAGCTTGCTTAAACATGCATGAAACTAGTGCAGATGGATAGATTGGATTTGTCTGATCATTTTTCATATATAAAACTTTGCATTAGGAGTTACAGATGATTTACTATGAATTTTTGAAGTTTGGGGGATTTTCTGGAATTTATAAATCATTCTGGATTTATTTTAATTCCAGAAAAGGATTACTGCGTCAGCATGATGTCATGCTGACCTCAGCAAGTCAACAGGCCGGTCCAGGTCAAACTGACCAGTGGGTACCACATGTCAGTAGTTAATTAACTAATTAAATTTAGTTTAATCTAATCTGGGTTAATTAGCAGAGGGGGGGCCCCACTTGTCATAGACTCAGGGGAGTCAACCTGGACCCACCCTAGTCAAAGTCAAGGTCAAACACGCCGGCGTCTAGCCGCCGGCGAGGCCGAATGCAACGGCGAGAGTGGTTTTGTGCACTCCGGCGACCAAATGGGCGGTGGAGAGCATCTACAGGTAGCTGGGACCGAGCCGCAGCTCTTGGTGGCGGTGGTTGAGCTTGGGGTGGCCGGAGACGTCGCCGGCGACGACTTTGGCGGTCGCCGGAGTCGGGTGAAGACGAATCCGAGGCTACAGGGCACAGCGAGGCATGTGGTGAGGTGCGTTGGGCTCCTGGGAACACGGTGAGGGCGTTAGACAAGGTGGGGTGGCCGGTGGTTAGCCGGAGACACGTCGGCGACGAGCTCCGCGGCGGCGCGTGCGGGTGAACTTCGTGTGCTCACGGTGGTGCACGAGAGCGACAAAGGGAAGGGGGAGAAGGTAGCCAGGCTCACAGCACTCTTGAGGAAGCAGACGATGCGGTCGGAGATGAGCTGGTGCGGCGGCGACGGCGAAGGGGATCTCGGACGGTGGCGAGGTCGAACGAGGTCGGGGCAGTGGCTTCAGGGCAAGCGAGCGCTCGGGGCTCGGCTTGTTCGAAGGAGCAGAGGGCGACGAAGCTCCTGGACTGGGTGGCGCAGCGCGGGGTTGACGGAGAGCGCGACTACGGCGTGGGTGCGGCGGCGGTGGCGTCGGCTATGGCGCGGGAGAGCGAGGGAGAGGTGCTGGGGGGAGGAGCTGGTGTCTGCGGGGTCGGGGAGAGGGAGAGGGGTCGATCCCCGTTATCAGCTGGGCGAGGGAAGCGGCGAGGCGGCGGGCAGCTGCGTGGCACGCATGCTGTGCTCGCCGTTGAGCAGCTGCCTTCCTGCCTGGCCAAGCCAAGCAGCTCACTGGAGCGGTGGCTGGGCTGGGCCGGCAGGTGGGCCTGCTAGGTGGCGCCAGGTAAAACTTTCCCTACTTCCTGTTTTTATATATATATTCTGTAGGTTTGTTGCATTTTTAGAAATACCTAAGAAATTCCAAAAAATCACCAAACTGCACCTGGTCCTTAGTTGGAATAATTCCAGCATGGAACATTTTAGTTTGGGAATATTTGAGCATTTGAGATATTTTATAAATTTTAAATTCCCAAATTCAAATATTTATGACTTAATTCAAAGACCTTAGGATGACCTAGAAAATTGTGCATCACTTTTGGCAGAGGTTCTGAACCAAGACAAAAATGATGGACATTTTGGAAGGGCATTTCAGGTTCATTGAAAATATTTTTAGTAAACCCTAGTTGGATTCAAAGGGGGCTGGGGGTTGTGTCATCCCCATTTCAAGTTTCTGTTGATAAAATTAGACATGATGCAATCACTCTAATGCATGAACTAGCTAGGGTGTGACAACTCACCCCCACTCAAAAGAATCTCGTCCCGAGATTTAGGTTCCTCCGGAAAGAAGGCGGGGTACTCAAGTCGAAGATGATCCTTCCTTTCCCAAGTTGCTTCCTTCTCTAAATGGTGCGACCATTGAACCTTGAGAAACTTGATATTATGATGTCGAGTGGTACTCTCGGCTTGATCGAGGATACGAACGGGGTACTCTCGATACGTGAGGTTATCTTGAAGATCAAGCGTTTCGTGGTCCACTCCACGGATAGGATCCGAGAAGCAACGCCTGAGTTGAGAAACGTGGAAGACGTCGTGGACTCTGGAGAGATGCGGAGGTAGTTCCAATTGGTAGGCAACTTCTCCTTGTTTAGCGAGAATGCGAAAGGGTCCAATGTAGCGAGGAGCCAATTTGCCCTTGATACCGAAACGATGGGTTTCCTTCAGAGGAGTAACCCAAAGGTAAGCCTTCTCATCAACCTCAAAAGTCATATCCTTATGTTTTCGGTCGTATTGACTCTTTTGACGAGATTGGGCTAGTTTCAACTTGCCACGAACAATGCGAACTTGCTCTTCTGCTTCCTGGATCATGTCCAGGCCAGAGAATTGTCTTTCCCCGGTTTCTGACCAGTTAAGAGGCGTTTGACACCTTCGTCCATAGAGAACTTCAAAAGGGGCCTTACCCAAACTAGATTGATAGCTGTTGTTATAAGCAAATTCGGCAAATGGAAGGCATTTCTCCCAATCCATTCCGAATGAGATAACAGAAGCTCGAAGCATGTCTTCTAGAATCTGGTTGACACGTTCTACTTGACCACTTGATTGAGGGTGGAAAGCAGTGCTAAAGGAAAGGCGGGTTCCCATAGCATTTTGGAAACTTTCCCAAAATCGAGAGGTAAAGAGACTTCCTCGATCCGAGTTAATTTCCAGTGGAAGACCATGGAGAGACACTATTCGGGAGATGTACAAGTCTGCTAATTGACTAGCGGTTATACTCTCGCGAACAGGTAAGAAATGGGCTACTTTGGAAAGACGATCGACAACGACGAATATAGCGTTATTCCCTCTCTTGGTCCTGGGAAAACCGGTAATGAAATCCATACCAATTTTGTCCCATTTCCATTCAGGAATAGCTAAGGGTTGAAGGGTGCCAGTAGGCCGTTGATGCTCTGCTTTTACACGATGACAGACATCGCAACTAGCAACAAACTGAGCAATGTCTCTCTTCATCCTAGTCCACCAGAACCTCTCGCGTAGGTCCTGATACATCTTAGTACTACCGGGATGAATGGTGAGAGGAGATTCATGAGCCTCCTTAAGGATCAACTGCCGTAGATGCTGGTTCTTGGGAACCACTAAACGGTTCTCAAAGTACACAACACCATGATCATTTGTGGAGAAACATCTAGCACCTCCGCTAGCAATGTTCTCCTTGATCCTAGATATCCCTTTATCTCGCTTTTGGGCAGCGATAATTTGATCCGTAAGAGTAGGTTTTGCCACCAAGGTGGAAAGAAAGCCTTGAGGAACAAGGTGAAGGTTAAGCTTCCGAAATTCCTCATGGAGAAGCGGTTGACCTTGTTGTAACATTAGATTGTTACAATAAGATTTACGACTTAGTGCATCAGCCATGACGTTGGCCTTTCCTGGGGTGTAAGTTATTCCTAAGTCGAAATCCGTAATCAACTCAACCCAACGTCTTTGCCTGAGATTCAAATCCGGTTGGGTGAAGATGTACTTCAGACTTTGGTGATCGGTGAAGATTTCGCAACGATTACCGAGGAGGTAATGTCGCCAGGTTTTAAGTGCATAGACTACAGCTGCAAGCTCTAGATCATGAGTAGGATAATTCTCCTCATGTGGGTGCAATTGCCGTGAAGCGTAAGCAATTACGTGACGATCCTGCATGAGAATGCAACCTAGTCCTTGTCGCGAGGCGTCGCAATAGATAACAAAGTCCTTAGAGAAATCTGGTGGTACCAATACGGGAGCAGATGTCAGGCGTCTTTTCAGCTCCTGAAAGCTGTGCTCACATTGTGGAGTCCACTCGAACTTTTTATCTTTCTTGAGGAGTTCAGTTAGAGGTTTGGCAACTTTGGAGAAGTTCTCGACAAAGCGGCGACAATAGCTCGCTAAGCCCAGGAAACTCCGAACTTGCTTGACCGATTCAGGTGGAGTCCAATTAAGGACGGCTTGAACTCGCTCGGGATTAACAGCAATACCTTTACCAGAAATTACATGCCCTAGATAGGTCACTTCTGGCAACCAAAATTCGCATTTGGAGAACTTGGCATAAAGGCGATGCTCTCGAAGTTTCATCAACACTAGCCTTAGATGTTCGGCATGTTCTTCCTCGTTCTTGGAGTAGATGAGTATATCATCGAGGTAAACCACGACGAATTTATCCAAATACTCCATGAAGATTGAGTTCATTAAACGAGAGAAAGTGGCTGGAGCGTTGGTTAAACCGAAGGACATGACGGTGTACTCGTATTGGCCATAACGAGTAACAAAGGCCATTTTAGGAATGTCCCCGTTCTGGATTTTGATTTGATGGTAGCCCAACCTCAAATCCATTTTAGAGAAGACTAAGGATCCAGCGAGCTGATCATACAGGTCGTTGATCCTGGGGAGCGGATACTTGTTCTTGATTGTGACCAGGTTGACTGGTCGATAATCTACAACCATCCGGTCCGTACCATCCTTCTTCTTGACGAAGAGGATGGGGCAAGCCCATGGAGACGAACTAGGACGGATGAAACCCTTTTTCAAGGACTCATCGAGTTGTTTCTTAAGTTCGGCTAGTTCAAAAGGTGCCATCTTATAGGGTCTTCTAGAAATTGGGACAGTTCCTGGAATGAGATCTATCACGAACTCAACATCTCTGTCAGGTGGAACACCTGGCAATTCCTCTGGGAAGACATCCAGGAAGTCACGGACTACCGGAACGTCTTCGAGGTCTGGCAACGGACTGGCGTTAAGAGAATATAGCTGTCGCTTAGCTACTCGGGTCAAGACATTGACTATCTTTCCCGAAGGATGTGTGAGTTGAACAGTCCTAGAGAAACAATCAATTTTAGCATGATGGGCTGACATCCAGTCCATGCCCAAAATGATATTAATATCCGAAGATTTGAGAGCTATCAATGATGCGAGAGAAACAAGTTGTCGACTTGAATTTCATTTCCATGGCTTACTCTAGAGGTTTGCCATTTGGATCCCGAGGTTTGAATTACCATAGAGGTGGGCATCTCACCGAATGTGGTGTTATGCAGACGAGCATAGCTCTCGGATATAAATGAATGAGATGCTCCTGTATCGAAAAGAACAGATGCCGGGTGGCAATTAACAAGGAGCGTACCGAGAACGACGTTGGGATCCTCTTGAGCTTCCTCAGCAGAGATACAGTTGACATGGCCACGTGCAGCGGTGGCCGGCTTGGCGTAGAACACTTTCCCTGTCGGCTTGCCACGGCCAACAGCTTTTCCAGACTGGTTGGGGTTGGTCTGGGGACACTCGCGCAGGTAGTGGCCCGATTCCCCACACTTAAAGCAAGTCACAGAGCTGGTACGTGGAGGAGCATTGTTGGTTGGACCACCATAGGGCTTGGCTGGTGCAAACTGTTGAGCGGGGCGAGGCGCCTGAAAGGACGGCCTCGGTGTGAACCTGGGTGGCAGGGCAGTGTTAGGCACCCACACGCGGCGCTTCTGAGGACCAGCACCGGATGAGGAACCCATGTCACGGCCATGCTTGCGTGTTGCTTCATAATCAGTCTGACCAGACTCAGCACTGATGGCTTTGTTAACAAGCTTCTGAAAAGATGTGCACTCATGCAGACGGAGGTCGCGGCGAAGCTCAGGGCTAAGTCCCTTGCGGAACCTTGCTTGCTTCTTTGCATCAGTAGAGACTTCCTCAGTTGCATACCGTGTAGGTTACCGAACTCCCTGCTGTAAGCATCCACAGAGAGTCGACCTTGAGTGAAACTGCAGAACTCCTCACGTTTACGGTCCATGAGACCCTCCGGAATGTGATGTTCACGGAAAGCCTCGCTGAATTCAGCCCAAGTAGTCACATGGCCCGCTGGGCGCATAGCTCCATAGTTCTCCCACCATAGACTGGCGGGGCCTTCAAGATGATATGCAGCAAAGGTGAACTTATCAGCCTCAGCTACTAGCGCGGAACGCAGTTTGTGAGTAATACTGCGAAGCCAGTCATCGGCGTCGAGAGGCTCGACGGAGTGGTGGAAGGTGGGTGGATGTAACTTGATGAAATCACTGAGTGACACCAAGTTATTCCTCTGATGGTGTGCTGTGTTTTGCTCGATTTGCTCCAACAAATGGTTAGTCTCCCGCTTGTTTCTCTCGGCTTCTAGCATAACTTCGGCCAGAGAGGGAGGGTGAGGCAGGTTTGTTCCCCCAACTCTGCTGCCTTCGGCCTGCTCTGGGGGAGCAAGGTTGGTGTGGGTGTTAACCATCCTAGGAAAACAAAACAATAGTTTAGTCCAGGATGATAGGATTCTGACATAGAATGTAGAATGTAATGGATAACTTGGAATGTAAGATGATCATCCGTATGACATGGTAGATACAGAAACTGCTTCTTTTATTCCATCGTCATACACACCATACAAGGTTTAGTACAGAACCAAACAAAGTACTACTACGGTGAAAAGAGGATTACATCTCATCGGAGGCATTCCGAGCTCCTATACATTATTTTTCTACACCTCCGGAATGTGGTACAAGCTAAGGCATATCCCACGAGTCACGCAGGATGGTGGACGATACAACTAGTATGATACTAGTGATACTACTACTAACTCAGACAGCTCCGTAGTAGTCTTCATAGAAGTCACCTCCATAGCTTGGAAGCTCAACGTGATCATCCGGAAACAGCCGGTCCCATGGAGCTTGTGGACCATAGGGGCTAGGATGAGGTCTTGTGCTAATAAACGGTGGCCTACGGGGACCACGAGGTGGGGTGATGCCTCCTACATCACGCCAATCCATCACGTCTGGCAGAGCAGATCTCACAGGATAGAGATCTCGCATATCCATGTATCCAGCGTGCACAGCCGGTGCAAACCGAGTCAAAGTGGCCCAATGATCAGCACGAGTATTGAAAAGCTCTAGTCTCAAGGCCCGATTTTCACGGTCTTTGTCTTCAAGCAACTGTGCAGTGGTGCAGGTCCGTGAATCCTCCTGAGTGGAGTCAGCATAGATAGCCTGGAGATAACCTTGTGCTCCTGGAAGTGATGCTGGCATATACCGGAAGTCAGAGTCCCGAAATAAGCCAGTCCTGACTCGCATGATGGTCATCATAGAGTAGGCAGCATCCTACACAACCATCTCAATAGTAACCCCGAGTCCATAGGAGTAGTGGAGGGGCTCGGTAGATCCAGGATAAGATGGAAATATCCTGATAGTACAAAAATATTGACTTTGATTAAAGTCTCGGAATTGCTCTTCGACCGTGTACTCAGGATACCAACGGTACCCTGCCTCAGTCATTACCCTGACCAACATAGCAGTATGGCCGGGTACATCTAGACATCGAGTCAAACGAACCACTTGATTCTGGGGATGGGTCGCCATCTGGAACATGATAAACACAAGACATTAAGATTCCTAGCAGAAATTGGACAGCATAACGGCTGTAAATGCTCAAAAAGGATTTTGAGGCATTTGACAAAGAATTGCATAGACACTCAACAACATCATATCAAGGTTCTGGGTCCATCTTAGCACATATTAGGTAGTAGAACTGAACTAGGCTTGTATCCATCAAACCTATAAGGTACTACTGATTAGTAACACGTGAACCTGATAGAGAGAAGAGATCCTAATTCCTTAACCCCCGGTGGAAGAATAGACTGACTCAGATCAGAATGTCATGAGATAGAGGAGTAAAAAGAGCCTTACGTTCCATCCCACAATCAATTCCCCTACATATAACTAAAGAATTTCTAGACTCAACATCGACCAGTTTGGCTTGGAGAACCTACAGGCAGTCCGGCTCTGATGCCAACGCTGTCAGGACCCCGACTCGATGCCACATCGATCTAGCATGTAACACCTCATATCACTTTGCGGCCTCACGCACGGTATTCCCACGGGTGTCGTCTTACCTTTGCCCGGGACCGTTTGCGCCTTTTGGCACACGTATATGATAGTGTCGCTAGCATCCATATGGTAAAGAGCCCGGGCTGACATGGCTAGTCGTAAACCCAAAGTGGCACAGACTTACAGGGACAGGCATCCATGACCCAGCATCGAACGTGTCGGTCATCAGCAAGTGAATCCGGGCTGTAGCACTGGGCTAGCAGGACTCCGGTAAACCGGGCTGTAGCGGGCTAACAGGACTCCGGTATCCATCGCGTGACATTTCCCCGAAGGGACAGACACAGGAACGAAGAAGGACACATGCCGGCCAGCCTAAGTGTTCCGGAGCAGTAGCAAGCTACCAAGGCTCAGTGGAAACACTAGGAGACATTTCCCGGTAAGAGAGGCTACTAAGAATAAACAACTAGATAGTCATATCCCACACATACCAAGCATTTCAATCATACATACAATATGCTCGATATGTGCAGATACAACAAGGCATCACGACATGACTCTACAACACAAGTACTTTATTTAAGGCTCAGAGAGCCATACATAGCATACACACAAGTACGGGTCACACGACCCAGCATTCAAGTCATACAGACATACAAGCCAACAGCGGAAGTAACTTGTCTGAGTAAAGACAACTAGTAAAATAAAAGAGGCTTGGGAAAGCCTGGCTATACTACGTGGTCCTTCACATGCTCAGGATCACCACCTGTGCCTCGGTCTACTCATCGATGTCAACGTCTACGAAGAACCCATCAGAAGGGGTTGCAGCGTCTTCTGAAAAAATGTAAATTAAAGCAACATGAGTACAAAGGTACTCAGCAAGACTTACATCAGATCCTACATACATGCACATTATCAAGGGGGGGTGGGTGGGGTTATTGCACCAAGCCAGCTTTGACTCTTGGCTAAGCTATCCTACGATACACCAACTTGAAATGGTTTTGCGCACACGAGTCCACTACTCACCACTTCAATACACCACCGAGGATCCACCTCCGTCATCCTACGGAAAAACCATCCTCGGCACTCACGCTTATCTTGAGATTTTTAGTTGTATCCATTTACTTGTCTATGAACTGTATAGGCAACCAAGTAGTCCTTTACCGCGGACGCGGCTATTCGAATAGATAATGTTGACCCTGCAGGGGTGTACTTCTTCATACATGTTTCCACCACTTAGCGCCTGCACACGACATGTGCTCGGCAGACTTCAAGCGAAAGTTGACGTGGGTGTAGACCACGACCTACCTAAACACCTAAGTCTCTAGTCAAGGTTTATCGCCTATCCAGGTTCCATCCGCAGGGAGTCCGGCTGAGGTTTCCACATACGGCCCCGAACGATGTGTACAGGGTTCCCGAGATACCTAACGGGTATCCGGTACACCGTGCCACGTACCTACCGCATCACAGCCCACCCCTACGGTCAGCGCTGTCCACGGCCTCCAGTAGGCTACAAACACCAGAAACTACTTGCAACTCCTAGACAGAGGACTAGGGTGAATAAGAAGTCGAGCGGGGTCATATTTCAGGGCCCAATGCATGGTAGTAGTTGTATCTTAAATCACACATACAGATCTCAGTGCTTAAGGTCGGCTTCAATGAAACAACCCACCATGTACTCCTACATGGCCTTTCATCGATACCTTTACCAAATCGTGTTCACCACATCACTCTCATTACCGGCATGATCATTTCACTCTAGCCCATCACCCAGATGAACCAGACCTGACATGACTCTAAGCATAGCAGGCATAGCAAGGTAGGAACAACACATACATATGGCTCAAACAACTCCTACACATGCTAGTGGGTTTCATCTAGTTACTGTGGCAATGACAGGTCATGCAGAGGAAATGGGTTCAACTACCGTAGCACACAATAGTTTGAAACACGTTGTCTTAATGCAGTAAAAGAGAGCAGGAGCGAGAACATGGGATTGTATCGGTATGATCAAATGGTTGGTTGCTTGCCTGATGGGTCGATGCACTGATATTGTTCTTCGTTGGGGTAATCACGATACTCCTCAGGGGCAGGACCTGCCGTAGAGAGCACCGATACACAACATCACCAAAGAATATGCAACAATATGATGCATGCATGAAACATGGCAATATGGGTGTGTTGGGCTAATGCAACTAAAACCAGATGGGTTTGAACCATTTTGAATCAAAGATTCAAGTTTCAAACTCATACATGGCCCTTATAAGTGCTTAATCTAGTTCTAATCTAAACATCAGGTTAGCTTGCTTATACATGCATGAAACCAGTACAGATGGATAGATTGGATTTGTCTGATCATTTTTCATATATAAAACTTTGCATTTGGAGTTACAGATGATTTACTATGAATTTTTGAAGTTTGGGGGATTTTCTGGAATTTATAAATCATTCTGGATTTATTTTAATTCCAGAAAAGGATTACTACGTCAGCATGATGTCATGCTGACCTTAGCAGGTCAACAGGCCGGTCCAGGTCAAACTGACCAGTGGGTCCCGCATGTCAGTAGTTAATTAACTAATTAAATTTAGTTTAAACTAATCTGGGTTAATTAGCAGAGGGGGGCCCCACTTGTCATAGACTCAGGGGAGTCAACCTGGACCCACCCTAGTCAAAGTCAAGGTCAAACACGCCGGCGTCTAGCCGTCGGCGAGGCCGAACGCGGCGCCGAGAGTGGCTTTGTGCACTCCGGCGACCAAATGGGTGGCGGAGAGCATCTACAGGTAGCTGGGACCGAGCCGCAGCTCTTGGTGGCGGTGGTTGAGCTCGGGGTGGCCGGAGACGTCGCCGGCGACGACTTTGGCGGTCGCCGGAGTCGGGTGAAGACGAATCCGAGGCTACGGGGCACGGCGAGGCACATGGTGAGGTGCGTTGGGCCCCTGGGAACGCGGTGAGGGCGTTAGACAAGGTGGGGTGGCCGGTGGTTAGCCGGAGACACATCGGCAACGAGCTCTGCGGCGGCGCGTGCGGGTGAACTTCGTGTCCTCACGGTGGTGCACGAGAGCGAGAAAGGGAAGGGGGAGAAGGTAGCGAGGCTCACAGCGCTCTTGAGGAAGAAGACGATGCGGTCGGAGATGAGCTGGTGCGGCGGCGACGGCGAAGCGCTCATGTGAGGCATAATCCAATTGAAAATTAAAATCATAATGAAAAGTTTCATGGTTATCATTATTCTTTATAGCATACGTGTCATCACAATAATCATCATATATAGCAACTTGGTTCTCATAATCAATTGGAACCTCTTCCGAAATAGTGGATTCATCACTAAATAAAGTCATGACCTATCCAAATCTACTTTCATCAATATAATCATCATAAATAGGAGGCATGCTATCATCATAATAAATTTGCTCATCAAAACTTGGGGGACAAAAAATATCATCTTCATCAAACATAGCATCCCCAACTTGTGGCTTTGCATATCATTAGCATCACGGATATTCAAATAATCCATACTAATAAAATTGCAATCATGCTCATCATTCAAATATGTAGTGCCAAACATTTTAATGCATTCTTCTTCTAACACTTGAGCACAATATTCCTTTCCATCATTCTCACGAAAGATATTAAAAAGATGAAGCATATGAGGCAACCTCAATTCCATTTTTGTAGTTTTCTTTTATAAACTAAACTAGTGATAAAACAAGAAACTAAAAGATTCGATTGCAAGATCTAAAGATATACTTTCAAGCACTAACCTCCCCGGCAATGGCGCCAGAAAAGAGCTTGATGTCTACTGCGCAACCTTCTTCTTGTAGACGTTGTTGGGCCTCCAAGTGCAGAGGTTTGTAGGATAGTAGCAAATTTCCCTCAAGTGGATGACCTAAGGTTTATCAATCCATGGGAGGCATAGGATGAAGATGGTCTCTCTCAAACAACCCTGCAGCCAAATAACAAAGAGTCTCTTGTGTCCACAACACACCCAATACAATGGTAAATTGTATAGGTGCACTAGTTCGGCGAAGAGATGGTGATACAAGTGCAATATGGATGGTAGATATAGGTTTTTGTAATCTGAAAATATAAAAACAGCAGGTAACTAGTGATAAAAGTGCGCATAAACAATATTGCAATGTTTCGAAACAAGGCCTACGGTTCATAATTTCACTAGTGCAAGTTCTCTCAACAATAATAACATAATTGGATCATATAACGATCCCTCAACATGCAACAAAGAATCACTCCAAAGTCACTAATAGCGGAGAACAAAAGAAGAGATTATTGTAGGGTACGAAACCACCTCAAAGTTATTCTTTTCAATCAATCCATTGGGCTATTCCTATAGGTGTCACAAACAACCCTAGAGTTCATAGTAAAATAACACCCTAAGACACACATCAACCAAAACCCGAATGTCACCTAGATACTCCAATGTCACCTCATGTATCAGTGGGTTTGATTATACGATATGCATCACACAATCTTAGATTCATCTATTCAACCAACTCAAAGAACTTCCAAGAGTGCCCCAAATTTTCTATCGGAGAGTCAAGAAGAAAACGTGTGCCAACCCCTATGCATAAGTTCACAAGGTCGTGGAACCCACAAGTTGATCACCAAAACATACATCAAGTAGATCACGTGAATATCCAATTGTCACCACAGAGCACATGCAAGACATACATCAAGTGTTCTCAAATCCTTAAAGACTCAATCCAATAAGATAACTTCAAAGGGAAAACTCAATCCATTACAACAGAGTAGAGTCGGAGATGCATTCTAAGATCCAACTATAATAGCAAAGCTCGCGGTACATCAAGATCGTGCCACATCAAGTACACGAGAGAGAGAGAGAGAGAGATCAAACACATAGCTACTTGGACATACCCTCAGCCCCGAGGGTGAACTACTCCCTCCTCGTCATGGAGAGGAACGGGATGATGAAGATGGCCACCAGTGATGATTCCCCCCTTTGGCAGGGTGCCAGAACAAGGTCCCAATTGGTTTTTGGTGGCTACAAAGGCTTGCGGCGGCGGAACTCCTGATCTAGGTTATGTTTCGGGGATTTCTGTATTTATAGGGATTTTTGGTGTTTGTCTCACGTCAGGGGGGTCTCCGAGTCGTCCACGAGATAGGGGGCGCGCCCAGGGGGGTAGGGCACGCCCTCCACTCTCATGGACGGCTCGGGACTCTTCTGGCCCAACTCTTTTACTTTCGGGGCTTCTTTTGGTCCATAAAAGATCATCAAAAATTGGCACATCAATTGGACTCCGTTTGATATCCCTTTTCCGTAAAACTCAAAAACAAGTAAAAACAGAAACTGGCACTGGGCTCTAGGTTAATAGGTTAGTCCCAAAAATCATATAAAATAGCATATAAATGCATATAAAACATCTAAGATGGATAATATAATAGCATGGAACAATCTTAAATTATAGATACGTTGGAGACGTATCAAGCATCAAGTTGCTGGATGGTGTATCTGTTTTCCACAATCTCTATGTTGATGGCTTGAATTCTGATTCTCATTCTTTCTTTTTAGTAGAGATAGTCCTTTCCATCAAAGGTAGGAAACCTTTCAGAGTGCGAGGATCTAGCTGCATACGACATACTCAAAACTCCAAGGTTGTTAGACCTTTCATATACAGAGACAAGGAGTACTCAATCTGATACCAATTATTAGGACCAAGAGTATATCGACTAGGGGGGGGGGTGATATGTCTCCAACATATCTATAATTTTTGCTTGTTCCATGCTATTATATTATCATTCTTGGATGTTTTACCGCCATTTTATGGCAACTTTATATCATTTTTTGGGACTAACCTTAGTGCCCAGTGCGAGTTGCTATTTTTTGCTTGTCTTTTACTTCACAGAATATCCCAACCAAACGGAGTCCAGACGCAGCGAAACTTTTTGGAATTTTTTTTGCACCAGAAGACAACTTGTGAAGCAAGAAAGCACCTGGGGGAGGTCCGTGGGAACCACAACCCACCAGGGTGAGCACAGATGGGTTGTGGTCCCCACAGGGATCTCCTTGACCGCCTCTTCGCCCTGTAAATTCACAAATATTCCAGAAACCCTAGAGGAGTCGACGAAAAACAATTCGAGCCACCGCAAGTTCCAGAACCACGAGATCCAATCTAGAGCCCTATTCCGGCACCTTGCCGGAGCGGAACACGATCAGAGAGGGGTTCATCATCCTCATTGGTGCCTCTCCGATGATGCGCGAGTAGTTCACCACAAACCTCCGGGTCCGTAGGCAGTAGCTATTTGGCTTCTTCTTTCTTTTTGATTCTCAATACAATGGTCTCTTGGAGAAATATTTGATGTAATGAATTTTTTTGGTGTGTTTGTTGGGATCCGATGAAGTTTGAGTTTATGACCAGATTTTTACCCATGAATATTATTAGAGTCTTCTTTGATCTGTTATATGCATGATTATTTATAGCCTCATATTTCTTCTCTAAATCTTTGGTTTAGTTAGGCCAACTAGATTGATTTTTCTTGCCATGGGAAGAGGTGCTTTGTCATGGGTTCCATCTTGCGGTGCCCTGTCCTGGTGATAGAAGGGGCAGCAAGGCACGCAAGTATAGTTGCTATTAAGGATAACAAGATGGGGCTATTCCTACATGAATAGATCTCGTCTACATCATGTCATCATTCTTATTGCATTACTCCGTTTCTCCATGAACTTAATACATTGTATGCATGTTCGATAGCGGTCAGTGTGTGGAGTAATAGTAGTAGATGCAGGCAGGAGTCGGTATACTAATCTTGGACGTGATGCCTATATATTGATCATTGCCTTGGATATCGTCATAATTATTTGATTTTCTATCAATTTCCCAACAGTAATTTGTTTACCCATCATGTGCTATTTCTTGAGAGAAGCCACTAGTGAAATCTATGCCCCCCGGGTCTATCCTTTATCATATTTACTTTTCTATCTATTATTTGCCACTTTTATTTTCAGATCTATTATTCCAAAAATCCAAAAATACCTTGCTGCACTTTTTTATTAATTATTTTATTTCACGTTTTATCGAGATATATTTACCCAAACTACCACAAATTTATCTATCTTTTTACCGTGGAGGGATTGACAACCCTCTTACGTGACGAGTTGCAAGTATTTGTTCTTTGTGTCTAGGTACCATCTACATAGTATTGCTTGGTTCTCCTACTAGATTGATACCTTGGTTTCACAACTGAGGGAAATACCTACTGTAGTTGTGCTGCATCATCCCTCCCTCTTTGGGGAAATACCAGCGCAATTTCAAGCTGCATCAAAAGGAATATCTGGCACCGTTGCTGGGGAGACATCATCAACATCTATCAGGTTCCTAATCACAAATCTCATCTCCTTGCAATTTACATTATTTTCCATTTGCCTCTCATTTTCATCTCCCCCAGTTCACAAAAAAATGCCTTTTTCTTTGCCCTCTTTTTCATTCGCCATTTTCTCGTCAGATCTATCTTTTCTTGCATTCTTATTTGTGTAGTTATGTTGTCTCAAGAAAATACCAAATTGTGTGATTTTTTCAATACTAATGATAATGATTTTATTAGCACTCCGATTGCTCCTCCTGCCACTAGTGCGGAATCTTGTGATATTAATGACACTTTGTTGAATCTTGTGAATAAAGATCATATGTCCGGTACTCCTAATGAGGACGCCGCGTCCCATCTAAACACATTCATAGAATTGTGTGATATGCAGAATAAGAAAGATGTGGACAATGATATTTTGTAGTTGAAATTATTTCCTTTCTCTTTGAGGGATCGTGCAAAAATTTGGTTTTCTTCTTTGCCTCGCAATAGTATCGATTCTTAGGATAAGTGGGAAGATGCTTTTATTACTAAGTATTTTCCGCCTGCAAAAATTATTTGTCTTAGAACTCAGATCATGAATTTTAAGCACCTTGAGCATGAACATGTTGCACAATCTTGGGAAAGAATGAAATTAATGCTAAGAAATTATCCTACACATGGTTTAAATCTTTGGATGATCATACAAAAGTTTTATGCGGGGTTGAATTTTGTTTCTAGAAATCTTTTAGATTCTGCCATGGGTGGTACTTTGATGGAAATTACTTTGGGTGAAGCTACTAAATTACTTGATAATATTATGGCAAATTATTCCCAATGGCATATAGAAAGAGCTCCTACTAGTAAAAAAGTTAATTTGGTTGAAGAAATTAGTGCTTTGAGTGAAAAAGTTGATGCTCTTATGAAATTGCTTGCTAGTAAAAGTGCTCATATTGATCTTAATGATGTGCCTTTGTCTCCTTTGATTGAGCAAAATAGTGATTTCGTAGATGTGAATTTTGTCTCACGAAACAATTTCAATAACAATGCTTATAGAGCTAATTTTAATCATAGGCCTTGTGGGCACACCAACTCATAAGTCGTAATCATGAAATGCACGTGTACAGTGATCCCAGAGATCAATGCTCACTGAACACACAAATGTTGAATAACAAGAGTCTTACATCCATACATACCATCTCACTCAAATTTTGACAATTATGGTCAAGTCTTGAGTATATCATCGCAACAGAAATCTCTATCGATAGCTTGGACCCATGCCATCTGCCTTAACCCCACAGACATTCTGACTGGGACATCATCCTAGCACGCATGATCATCACCAAAGAACTCTTCACCAAATTCTTATTCCTCCAAGACCGGCCAAGTAAATAGCTAGGGACAAGCCAGTGAGTATGTTTGAATGTACTCGCAAGCAATCCGAGAGTGATAACAGAATAATTATGCAAGGCTATACCTCTAAATTGGCATTTTTGCGGAGAGCTAGTTTTTCTCATGCAAGTATGATCAACATTTATAAAGAACATGAATGCATCTGCATCAAGTATCAGGAGGTTACAACCAGCAATATCAAGAGAGAGAGTTATAAATAACTCATGCTCAAGCTCATCATTACTTCCTCATGAATCACATCAACAATATTACCAAACCGTGTTGTTTGTATGAAAAATATGGACATAGTCTAAGCAGCACCACCCAAATGTCCTTTACCATGGACATGGCTATTCGATTAGTTTGACACTCTGGAAAGGTTGCACACTTTACCCACAAGATCCGGGAAGATTCCGTGTCATCCATGACCCGCGGTACCTCAAGCATCTGGGGTAAGCACCCAATCGCTACCTTTCCCTAGCCGTGACTAACATAGAGTCCACTCGATTGGCAACAACCCCCGTCCCACAATCATGTTGTAGTTCAGTGGAGCCACGCTCCCATATCTATCACATAATGCAAGCACGGGGGTACCAACAGTGTGTCGGTGCCTTGTGAAAATAGTCATGGCCGCCTATGCAAGCACGACCCCGTCCCGAGAGTGACCATGCTAATGTGGGCATCCATGCTATCATGAACTAGGTAATCAATAATGTCCCGTCCCATAAGGGGTAGTGTGGTTGTAAATGTTTGGTTGGGACGGTAGACAATCTTAAATCTCATCCATCTCTAGAAACAACACTTTCATCAAACCTTGGTACACTACTTCTCCACCAAGTAGTGACCTAGCTCATCATCATCTCCCAAGGGCATTAGTGGCGCCCATTGGGCTTTCGAGGGATTTCTCTCAAGGTGATTTTCACGGAATTTATGCAAGTCCATGCATCAACAACTATGGTTTCACCATCATGTCTCTAAGCACAAAATAGAGCTAAGAATTATGCAAGTATCAATGGACCGTGCATCAAAGCAACATGCATAATAAGCTCATCATCAACACCATCATAATGCATACAGAATTTATCGATGAACAAAAGGGGGATATCATGGTCAAAGGGTTGCTTGCCTGGTTCATCAGAGTCTTCAAATCTTTTATCCCTCTCCAACTACTCCATCTACTTCATCAACTACCGTTGGAAACAATCAAAATAAGCAATATAACAAGACAAAACTAAAAGTGCTCTAAACATAGGAGTTGGACTTTTCTAGGATACCTCTGGTCATATGAGGAATGACCAAAGTGGTTTCATTAAAAGTGGATCAATGGATTCTTTTGAACATTTCAATATGATGGAATCAAGAGACTAGTGGATTTGGAGGAAGTGCACAAAAGAATTATTTTTAAAAATTATCAAAGGCACCCATTTAACAAGGAATGATTTTAGAAGCATCTAGGAGTTGGTTTCACTGGATTTGGGGTTGCAATGATTCCCCTAGGGATTTACAAAGTTGGCAATATATGGAGAAATGGATCAATATTATATTTTGCAAAGGAAGTATTGGAAAAAATGTTCAAAAACAAAGTTATGATCATATAAGCATCTAGGAATTTGAATCAATGGATTTGGATCAAATATGGGCTCTCTATGATTTTCTAAACTTTATCACAGAAATGGAAAAATAGGATTTTGATAAATATTTGTGAAGAAACTTTTTCTAGAAAAATGTGCAAGTTGCACCATCTGATGGATCATGAATTTATGAACTACTAGAAATTTGAATCATCAAATTTGGAGTCCATCTGAACATTTGGGAGATTTTTCAAATATCTGGTAAAAAGAAAAAAGAAGAAGGAAAAGGATTTGGAGTTATACCTAATCATGCCCTCTAGACGTAGAATAACTGCTGGGCTGGCCCAACAGCTCAGCCGCGCACAGAAAAAGGGGTGATGTTGAAGGCGCCTCCGCTGAGTGCGCCTCCATAGGAGAGAGGCGGAAACTCCCGTGGGTGTTTCCACTTAAACTGGGTGGACCCAGCCGACAGTCGCTTAAAGACGGGGCCCGCTTGGCAGGTTCATCTCCAACATCCCGCGCGGGCACGACGGGAGACAGAGGAGCGAGGTCGATCAGCGCCGGCACTCTCCCCGGCAGCTTGGTCCATCCCGGGCGAGGCTCCGGCCACCGGAATGACCAGCACGGCGGGGAACAACCGCAGGGAGGCAGTACTCCGTCGGCGGGCTCTAGAACAGGTAGAGCCGCGGCCATTGTGGAAGGCTGCTTCGGACGAAGCTGGGCACGACATCACGGGTCGCTGGAGGGGGAGAGAGACTATGGGGGAGGATCCAGGGGGCTTGTGAGGGCCTTTGGTGGTGGTTGGAAGGCGAGGAAGAGGGTAGGGCGCCTAAATTTGAGCAGGGCCCTGAGGGGGCAATGGCGGCCGAGGAGGAGGAAGGAGGCATGGGAGGAATAATGGGGTGGCCTGGGGGTGTATGGGAGAGAGAGGGAGCAAATGGAGCAGAGAGGGGGCTCGGGGTGGCCTTATGTAGGCTAGCCCGAGGTTCACCGTGGACGGGGCTCACGGCTGACCGCGAGAATGGTTCTGGTGGTCGAGGGAGCAAGCAAGGAAGGCTCTGACATGCTCGTGGGGATGGTTCAGGCTTCTGGGAAGGTAGAGCAGGAGCAACGTGTGCCCGAGATGGGACCCGAGCGCGAGCAAGCAATGGCGGGCTTGGGCGGCACTCTTCACGTGCGGAGCGGGCAGGGGAGAGACAGGGAGGAGGGGGTTGACAGCGTGCCGTGTACCAAACACTGAGGCGACCTCGGGAGACATGGGCCCGGCACCAAAGGTCAACTGGATGCCTTGAAATGGCATGCTATAGTGCGGGAGAGCACTGTAGCGCATTCCAGAGCACGAGCTATGCATGCCATGGTATTGTCTATGTGCTATGGGCGTGTCCACTAGTGTCTAGGGGGTCCAGGTGGAGTAGGATAAGAGGGAGACATCATTGGGTGCTCTAGGAACACACTTGAAGAGAGGTGGGGTGGAGGGAGAGGTGAACAGTGGCTGTCCAGAGGGGGAAAGTGAGGGTTTTCACCCCTCAATCATTGAGCTATGGATGAATCGGTCTTACGGGGGGTAGGTGATGATCAGGCACACCTCTGGTAAAAATTTGAGGCAAATGAGAATAGTGGAAGGGGTCAAAACAATAACTTTTGGAATTGACCATAAGGTGTTTGATGCAGGTTTGGTCAAGTAAAAAGATTATACTTGCCATGATATTTAACAGGGTCAAGTGGCATATAGAAATGGGGTGGATCACCAAGTTTGAGCTCATTTGAAGAAAGTTGCCAATGTAATTTTGGCAAACCCTACAAATCAACATAAACTTGCTTAGATCTAGCTAGGCTAATCTATTCTCCTTGATGCACCACTTTGTGAAGTGTCATCATTTGGGTATTTGAGCATGTACACAAAGTTTGGGATCGGATGGAGAAAGTTGGCAATGTAAAGTTGTTCAAGTTTGGTTTTGGACACACGTGGTTTTTGGGCACTTCTGTGAACCAAAATGATTTTTATTGAGATGAAACTTTGCAAGATCACCATATTATGCATATGTGACTTGCTAGAATTTTCCTGGAATTAATTGAAAATATTTCTTATAGAAATATTTCAAATACTTGAAATGAACAGAAATGGTTTTGGAGGGTTTTGTCCAACATTTTGAACATGACCATGTGTTGAAACTCATATATATGGAAAATATATGTCCACTTAGTTCCCCTAAATTTTCTGAAATATTTTTGAAGCTTTAAAATAATTTTAACCTATTTAAGACCATTTCTGGCCTAAAGAAAAAAGCCTTTAAATAAAGTAGCAAAATAACTTCTAAAATAATATTTGTGGTTTTAGGGAGTCCTATGTCTAATAGGATTCAAATATAATTTTTGTAAGATTTTTCACATCCCAGATTAAGTACTTGTAGTTCAAGCCTTAACTCAGGTTTTTTTTGGAAAACCTAATTTAGAAAATATTTTTTGGCCAAATTATTTTTGAAATGAAATACTATGTTGTCCTATACAGATGGCATGATCATTGGGAAAAGTTTTGGATCAAGGAGAGGGAGTATAAGAGTTGGAGGATTTATTAAATTTTTAGAGCACTTGCAAACAATAGACAAAAATCCAATCAAAGCAGAAGTCCAAAACACTCAAATTTTTTTGTCAAACCACATTTTCTCATGATTTATTAGCTTAAGTGTTGTGGCATGAACATGAGGGTGTGACAGACCTACCCCCTTACAAGAATCTCGTTCCCGAGATTCCCCAAACTAGGCGCGGAAAGGAATACAAAAACTTAGATGTGGGGTAGTCTTCACGTCCTCATACTGCTTCTACTTCCGTGTGGTGCTCCATTGAACATTGATGCACTAGATGGTGCGGCTTCGTGCATGACGTTCTGCTTGACCCAGGTTGCTGATTGTCTCTCGGATAGGTCAGGTCGGGCTGGAGGTCGGTGGCTCGGTGATCGCTGTCCTTGTAAAGTTCGGGCTAGTTAGGAAGTTGGAAACACTTCCGGAGTTGTGTCGTGTGGAAAATGTGGTGCACATCGGATTATTCAAGTGGATAATCCAGTTGGTAGTTGTCTACTTTTTATCTTAAAGTGATCTTGAAGGGGGGGGGGGGTCGATAGTCTTGGTGTGAGCTTCCCTTGGACATGGAAATGCTTGGTTCCTTTGAGAGGAGTGGCTTGCAGATACACCTAGTCTTCGACGCAGAATTTTACTTCTTGGCGACGGTAGTTGGTATAGTTCTTCCTCCTTGACATGGTGGTCTTCAGATGTTCCCTAACCAGCTGAACAGTTCTTCTTCCATCTTTGGGTAGATAATTAGGTCACCAAATAAATATGACAATCAACTTGTCCAAGTACTCCATGAAGACTTTATTCACAAGGTACATAAAGTAGGCTGGGGTATTGGTGGTGGTCACGGTTGAGTATGGGTCAAGGTGTTCTCGACCTAGAGCCAAAGCCCATGGTCATGATCCGACCATGTTGTGGCTTGGTAGAGCTTAAGGGTTTCAAGGATTCTAGTGTGTGGGTGAACGTTTATCATCCTATCCTTAAGCATGGTTTCTAAGATGCCAATAGTTCTACCTAGTCCTTAAAAATAAATCACATCATATTATGGAAAGAATCATCTCGTATAGGTCAACTCCAATTATCTATCATGCTATTCATAACCTCATGAATCCCGAGAGGAGGTCTAACAAAAGCATACATGTCTACTATCCCCAAACTCATATGTATGGCTATCCCTATGTAAAAATCCATGGGTAGAGCATACAAGCAGCTAAGCTTGAATTAAACACCACAATCCAAGTGCTCAACATATTCTTCCAAGGTCCAAGATAGTGCATCTCTATCCTAAGGAAACACATCGTATGCCACTCCAAGATATTGTTTCCTCCCAATGGATCAACTCCAACAGCCCATTAACTTCCATCAATCACTACACAATCCATTAATTCTACAAATCCAATGTCTATGGTGTTGCACATGATCTCCTAAAGTCCATATAATCCTCAAATACTTGAAATGTCTATCTCTACTATAGTAAGTCCACCAATTTCCATTATCATGGTCAAGCAAACTCCAAGATCAGGCTTATATAGATCCTGAAATGAACCCTGACAATCAATCAAATCTCCTAGTTTATCATCCACCGAGAAACATGGTATCATGATTGAGATCATCAATCTAAATACAATTTACGCCGAACCATGTAGACATACTTAGCATCTATACTCCACTAGGATCACCTATCTAAATACAAATCTCATGTCCAACAAGAATTCCTATATTTTCCCCAGGTCATTATCGTAATGTCAACTATCTCCTATCAATATCCCCTGGCTAAGTCAAATCATTGTGCTCCCGAGAATTTGAGTTTGCGATCGTAATTGTCCTACTATATCAAATTTACTCTAGGGTGATGAAAGTTATGCTATATTATAAATATGATCCCACCAAGTTCATCTATCACCATGAAAGCCTCATAATCCACCAAAGAGTCTTAGATAATTCCATGCGGTTACTAATATAAACTCATCAATTCATTTGTCCTCTATTCCTATATCCTCAGATCGGTCTTCCCTATGGCATCGTCAGTTCTTGTGCTATATTAGGATGATAATGTGCTCGTTCACTATGTCCACTAGTTCCATAATGAACCCAGTGTTGTGCAAGGTTACAAAGGCTTAGCTGGTTCTCTTGCAATTGTATGGGTTAAGCACATGGTTAAGGATTTGAGCTCGGGTATCTCGTGAAGTTCAAAGGGTCTAGGGATGGGTTTCCAGTCTTGAGGGGCAAACATAACAATACAGGGTTGCACTTGGTCGAGGAGGCTGTAGCAAAAGTCTTCAATGCTAGTTGGTTGCCGAAGTAGAATCCTTGGTGTATCTTGTCTTGCTGATCTTTAGTGGAGGAGAGAGATGATATGGAAAAGTATCATAGAGGAGGTGGGATGCCTAAAGGGGGTTCTATAGTGCATGTGCAAACAAATAAGTGCCGAAAGGGCCAAACACAAGCATTAAGATAAGGAAAGTGATATAGCCGCGTACTTGTTGCCTAGGGCAAAAGGGCGACTAATATCAAAACATAAACAAATAAAAACAAGCAACACACAATCATGGTACTATTCGAACCATCATACGGACTCGACTACGTATGGGGTACACGACTCATCCTACTCTAGGGGTTCTCGGACTCGGTAGTTGTGCTTTTCTCCATGCCTCATGCAGTCTTCTAGGTTTTCCTCAAGTGTCGCTATGTCTTTTTTAGTTGTTCGATGAAATGATCCGCGTTGAGATTGAATAATCTTCATCAACTTCTCGCCCGATGAGCTAACGGGGTGAAGGTGGTTCCTCCTAATTGGCATTGACTTGGTCTTCTATTTTCTTCTTAATCATGAGGATCCCTTTTCCCTTTTAAGGCATCAAGGGTTCAGGTAAGCAATCATTTATGCAATGACATTATAAGGCATAGTAGAGGTCCAACCTGTCGGTTATGTTGATGACATCATCGACACCAAGAGCTGGGGATGAAGAGAACCATTTTCCTGCTCACGATAGTGAGGCGGAGCAAAAGGTGAGGTTCTCATCCACCAGTGGTTGCAGATACATCAACGGTAAGGACATGGTTCCTCTGCTAGCAATGTATATCATGATCTTGCATATCTTACACCCTGATCGTTGTAGGACAAGGTTGCATCATCCTAGGATAGTGTCAAGGGTGTCACCATCTTCTTGGTCTTGATGGTATCTTTGGTTGGCATCATCTTGGCATGTTGTCGTCTAACCTGTGTTCAGAAGACGTGGGTGAACATCTGGCAAGGCATATTCCTCCTAGGCTATCCATGAAGATTACGAGGAATCCAGTGATCAGGGACATGAGGGTGCTAGCGACCGATTGCAAAAGTTTTGAAGAGGAAGAGGTCAATAAGGAAAATATATCTTAGTTTTTGAAAATCTCAAAAGGGAAGAGAAGAATAGATAGTTTTTGAAAATTGGCAATAATTTAGAAAATAGTTTTACCCTAACTAACGACCATGCTAACTAAGGCTTCCTACAGTCAGGATGGCTCTGATACTAGCTCTGTGGGGACCCCGACTCATAAGTCGTGACCATGGAATGCACGCGTACAATGATCCTAGGGATCAATGCTCACTGAACACACAGAAGCTGAATAACAAGAGTCTTACATCCATACATACCGTCTCACACAAATTGTGACCATTATGGTCAAGTCTTGAGTATATCATCACAGCAGAAGTCTCTGTCGATAGCTTGGACCCATGCCATCTTCATTAAACCTACAGACATTCTGAATGCGACAACATCCTAGATCGCATGATTGTCACCAAAGAACTCCTCACCAAATTCCTGTTCTTCCAAGCCTAGCCAAGTAAATAGCCAGGGACAAGCCAGTGAGTATGTTTGAATGTACTGGCAGGCAACCTGAGAGTGATAACAGAATAATTATGCAAGGCTCTACCGCTAATTTGACAATTTTGTGGAAAGCTAGTTTTTCTGATGCAAGTATGATCAACATTTATCAAGGACATGAATGCGTCTGCAACAAGTATCAGGAGGTTACAACCATCAATATCGTGAGAGAGAGAGAGAGAGAGAGTTATAAATAACTCATGCTCAAGATAATCATGACTTTCTCATGAACCACATCAACAGTATTACCAAACCGTGTTCTTTGTCAGAATCATATGGACATAGTCTAAGAAGCACCACCCAACTGTCCTTGACTGTGGACACGGCTATTCGAATAGTTTGGCACTATGCAGAGGTTGCACACTTTACCCACAAGATCCGGGAAGCTTTCGTGTAATCCATGACTCGCGGTACCTCAAGCACCCGGGGTAAGTACCCGATCACTACCTTCCCCTAGCCGTGACTAACATAGAGTCCACTCGATTGGCAACAACCCCGGTCCCACAGTCATGTTTTAGTTCAGTGGAGGCACGCTCCCATATCTATCACATAATGCGAACACGGGGGTACCAACGACGTGTCCGGTGCCTTGTGAAAACAGTCATGGCTGCCTATCCAAGCACGACCCCGTCCCGAGAGTGACCATGCCACTCCCGTCACTAGTAATACGGGCATCCGTGCTAGCACAAACTATGTAATCAATAATGCCCTGTCCCATAAGGGGTAGTGTGCTTGTACATGGTTGGTTGGGATGGTAGACAATCTTAAATCTAATCCATCTCTAGAAACAACACTTTCATCAAGCCTTGGTACACTACTTCTCCACCAAGTAGTGACGTAGATCATCATCATCTCGCAAGGGCATTAGTGGAACCCACTGTGCTTTCGAGGGATTTCTCTCAAGGTGATTTTCATGGAATTTATGCAAGTCCATGCATCAACAACTATGGTTTCACCATCATATCTCTAAGCACAAAATAGAGCTAAGAATTATGCAAGTATCAACAGACCATGCATCAAAGCAACATGTATAACAAGCTCATCATCAACACCATCATCATGCATACGGAATTTATCGATGAACAAAAGGGGTATATCGTGGTCAAAGGGCTGCTTGCCTCATTCATCAGAGTCTTCAAATCTTCCGGTCCCTCTCGAAGTACTCCGTCTACTTCGTCAACTACCGTTGGAAACAATCAAAATATGCAATACAACAAGGCAAAAATAAAAGTGCTCTAAAAATAGGAGTTGTACTTTTCTAGGATACCTCTGGTCATATGAGGAATGACCAAAGTGGTTTCATTGAAAGTGGATCAATGGATTCTTTTGAAAATTCCAATATGATGGAATCAAGAGAGTAGTGGATTTGCAAGAAGTGCACAGAAGAATTATTTTGAAAAATGAACAAAGGCACCCATTTAACAAGGAATTATTTTAGAAGCATCTAGGAGTTGGTTTCACTGGATTTGGAGTTGAAATGATTTCCCTAGGGATTTGCAAAGTTGGAAATATATGGAGAAATGGAGCAATATTTTATCTTACAAAGGAAGTATTGGAAAAAATGTTCCAAAACTAAGTTATGAACATATAAGCGTCTAGGAATTTGAATCAATGGATTTGGATCAAATGTGGGCTCTCTGTGATTTTCTAAAGTTTATCATAGAAATGGAAAACTAGGATTTTGATAAATATTTGTGAAGAAATTTTTTATCGAAAAATGTGCAAATTGCACCATGTGATAGATCATCAATTAATTTACGAACTACTAGAAATTTGAATAATCAAATTTGGAGTCCATTTGAATATTTGGGAGATTTTTCAAATCTGTGGAAAAAGAAAAAGAAGAAGGAAAAGGATTTGGAGTTATACCTAATCATGCACTCTGGTTGTAGAATAGTTGCTGGCACGACCTAGCAGCTTAGCCGCGTGCAGAGAAGGGGGTGATGTTGAAGGAGCCTCCGCTGAGTGCGGCTCCAAAGGGGAGAGGCGGAAACTGCCTTGGGTGTTTCCACTTAAACCGGGTGGACCCGACCGACAGTCGCTTACAGACGGGGCCCTCTTGGCAGGTTCATCTCCAACCTCCCACGTGGGCATGACGAGAGATAGAGGAGCGAGGCCGATTGGCGCCGGCACTCTCCCCAGCAGCTTGATCCATCCCAGGTGAGGCTCCGGCCACCGGAATGACCAGCGCGGCGGGGCCCAACCGCGGGGAGGTAGTTCTCCATCGGCAGGCTCTGGAACTGGTAGAGACACAACTGTGGTGGAAGGTTGCATCGGCCAAAGCTGGGCATGGTGCCACGGTTCTCCGGAGGGGGAGAGAGACTGCAGGGAGGATCCAGGGGGCTCATGAGGGCCTTTGGTGGTGGTTGGAAGGAGAGGGAGAGGCTGGGGTGCCTGAATTTGAGCAGGGCCCCGAGGCGGGAATGGTGGCATGGGAGGAGGAAGAAGGCACGAGAGGAAGAATGGGGTGGCTTGGGGGTGTAAGGGAGAGAGAGGGAGTAAATGGAGAGAGAGGGGGCTCGGGGTGGCCTTATATAGGCCAACCCGAGGTTCAACGTGGACGGGGCTCACGACCGACCATGGGAATGGTTCTGGTGGTCGAGGGAGAGAGCAAGGAAGGCTCTGACGTGCTCGCAGGGATGGTTCAGGGTTCGGGAAGGCTGAGGAGGAGCAACGTGTGCTCGAGGCGGGACCGAGCGTGAGCAAGCAATGGCGGGCTCAAGCAGCGCTCTGTTCGCGTGCGGAGTGGGCACGGAAGATAGGGAGGAGGGGGCCGACAGGGTGCCGTGTCCCAAACGCCGAGGCGACCTTGGAAGACACGGTCCCGGTGCTCAAGGTCGACGGGGTGCCTCAAAATGGGCATGCTACAGTGCGGGAGAGCACTATAGCACGTACCAGATCGCGAGCTCTGCACGCCATGGCATTGTCTATGTGCTATGGGTGTGTAGTGTCTAGGGGTCCAGGGGGAGTAGGATAAGAGGGAGACAACATCAGATGCTATGGGGACACAATGGAAGAGAGGTGGGGTGGAGGGAGTGGCGAACAATGGCTGTACGGAGGGGTAAAGTGAGGGTTTTCACCCCTTAATCGTTGAACTATGGATGAATGGGTCTTTCTGGAGGTAGGTGATGATCAGGCACACCTCTGGTAAAAATTTGAGGAAAAGGAGAATAGTGGAAGGGGTCAAAACAGTAACTGTTGGAATTCACCAGAAGGTGTTTGATGCAAGTATGGGCAAGTAAAAAGATTCTACTTGCCATGATATTTATCAGCATCAAGTGGCATATAGAAATGGGCTGGATCACCAAGTTTGAGCTCATTTGAAGAAAGTTGCCCATGTAACTTTGGCAAACCCTAGAAGTCAACATAAATGGGATGCTTAGATCTAGCTTAGCTAATCTCTTCTCCTTGATGCACCACTTTGTGTAGTGTCATCATTGGGTTATTTGAGCATGTACACAAAGTTTGGGCTCAAATGGAGAAAGTTGGCAATTTAAAGTTGTTCAAGTTTGGTTCTGGACAAAGAGGGTTTGGGGGCACTTTTGTGAACCAAAATGATTTTTATTGAGATGAAGCTTTGCAAGATCATCACAGTATGCATATGTGAGTTGGTAGAAGTTTCCTGGATTTAGTTGAAAATGTTTCTTATAGAAATATTTCAAATACTTGAAATGAACAAATATGGATTTGGAGGGTTTTGTCCAACATTTTCAACATGACCATGTGTTGAAACTCATATATATGGAAAATATATGTCCACTGAGTTGCCCTAAATTTTCTCAAATATTTTTGAAGCTTTAAAATAATTTTAACTTATTGAAGACCATTTCTAGCCTAAAGAAAAAGCCTTCAAATAAAATAGCACAATAACTTCTATAATAATATTTGTGGTTTTAGGGATTCCTATACCTAATAGGATTCAAATATAATTTTTGAAAGATTTTTCACATCCCAGATCAAGTACTTGTAGTTCAAGCCTTAACTCGGGTTTTTTTGGAAAACCTAATTTATAAAATACTTTTTGGCCTCATTATTTTTTAAGTAAAATACTATGTTGTCCTATACACATGGCATGATCATTGGGCAAAGTTTTGGATCAAGGAGAGGGAGTGTAAGAGTTGGTGGATTTACTTGATTTTTAGAGCACATGCAAACAACAGACGAAAATCCAATCAAAGCAAAGTCCAAAACACTCAAAAGTTTTTGTCAAACCACATTTTGTCATGATTTATTAGTTGAAGTGTTGTGGCATCACAATCAGGATGTGACAAGCCTTTTCCTGGAAATTCCTCTAATAATTATGGTAATTCCTATGGTAATTCTTCTTACAATAATAATAGGAACCCCTCTGATCTTGAGAATAATATTACATAATTTATCAATGCTCAAAAAGTTTTCAATACTACGATAGAAGAAAATTTGAATAAGGTTGATGATATGTTGAAAATCTCAAGATTAAAGTTTTTCCACCCAGGGTTGATATCAATGAATCAATTAAAGCTTTGTATGTTTCTATGGGTGAAAGTAAGAAAAGAACCGCTATGCTTAGAGCTAAAAGAGAACTTTTAGAAAGAGCGTTTTCTACCGATTGCTTTCATAATAATGATGAACATCTTAAAGTGATTGGTGTTTCTTTATTGATTCCTTTTTTAGTAAGGTGAAAATTGACGATAAAGGGACTGAAGAAGAGTCAACTTTAGTTGCGTCCCAATAATTCAGAGGGTGAAAATCTTGAGGAAAAAATTGCTAAAAGTGGGTTTGGAGAGGTCAAAACTTCAACTAGTGATGTGCCCACTCTTTTGGATTACAGAGACTTTGATTATGATAGTTGCTCTCTGATTGAATGTATTTCTTTGTTGCAATCCATGATAAATTCACCTCATGCCTATGAAAAAAATAAAGCTTTTACAAAACATATCGTAGATGCCATGATGAAAGCTTTAGAAGAAAAGTTTGAATTAGAGATCTCAATTCCTAGAAAATTATATGATGAGTGGGAACCTACCATTAAAGTCAAGATTAAAAATTATGAGTGCTTTGCTTTATGTGATTTGGGTGCTAGTGTTTCCACAATTCTGAAATCTCCATGTGATGTGCTTGGTCTTAGCGATATTGAAGAATGTTCTCTTAATTTGCACATGGGGAATTCCACTATTAAAAAGCCTTTGGGAAGAATTAATGATGTTCTTATTCTTGCAAATAGTAATTATGTGCCCATAGAATCTATTGTTGTTGATATTGATTGCAATCTGTCGTGTCCTATCATACTTGGTAGACCGTTTTTACGTACAATAGGTGCCATGATTGATATGAAAGAAGGAAATATTAAATTTCAGTTTACACTAAGAAAGGGTATGGAAAACTTCCATAGGACAAGAATTAAGCCACCATATGAATCAATAATGAGGGCATCCTATGGAGCAAAAACTCAAGATGACAATACTTGAATCTATGCATTATGCCTAGCTAGGGGCATAAAACCATAGCGCTTATTGGGAGGCAACCCAATGAATTAAATTTATCTTTGCCTTTTTCTTACTGTTTTTGAGTGTTTGCACAATTATGCTACTATTATGATTGTGTTTTTACGCTTTAATTAGTGTTTGTGCCAAGTAAAGCCTTTGGGATTATGTCTGGTGGTAGTTCATTTAATCATGTTGGAAAGCAGAAACTTTTTCGTCCAGTGAAACAATTTTAGAAAATCACATAAGTGACGAAAGCTTCTGAACTTTTTACACAAGATTTATATACAAATTTCTTACATCATGCTAATTTTTTAGAATTTTTGGATTTACAGAAGTATGGTCTAATTTCAGATTACTACATACTGTTCTGTTTTTGACAGATTCTGTTTTCATTGCGTTGTGTGCTTATTTTGATGAATCTATGGATTGTATCAGGGGATATAAACCATGATAAAGCTGGAATAAAGTATATATAATGCAATAATAAAATATGAATGGGTTTGCAATGGTACATAGAGTGGTGATTTGCTTTATTATACTAATGGATCTCATGAAGGTTTTGTTAAGTTTTGTGTGATTGAAGTTTTCAAGTTTTGGGTGAGATCACGATGGATGAAGGAATAAGGAGTTAAAAGAGCCTAATATTGGGGATGCCATTGCACCCCAAGTTAATATTCAAGGAGAACAAAGCAACTAAGCTTGGGGATGCCTCGGAAGGCATCCCTTCTTTCTTCTAACAACCATCGGTAATTTTACTTGGAGCTATATTTTTATTCGTCACATATCATGAGTTTTTATTGGAGCATCTTGTATTATATGAGTCTTTGCTTGTTTTGCTTTTTAGTTTGTGTCATCTATCCTTGCTAGACATACCTATTTGAGAGATCCAAAATTATGCTATGATTTGCTCTATGTGCTTCACTTAAATTTTTGAGCTATGGAATCACTCTAGTGCTTCACTTATATCTTTTTGAGCACGATGTGGTTTAGTATTTTTGAAAAAAATGCTCTCATGCTTCACTTAGATTTATTTGAGAGTTAGTATTTTTTTAAGAAATTCTCTCATGCTTCACTTACACTATTTTGAGAGATGAAAATTTTTATGCTCATGTTCTTCACTTAAATTTGTTTGAGCTTATCAAAAGAAATTACAACATATGAAATTAGTCCCAACGCGATAGATATTCAAGAGGGATATAATAAATACTTTCATGAAAACCATTGGACAAAATAAACTTGAATCTTTGTAATAGTTTTGAGATATGATGATAGTAATGTATGAGTCATGTTGGTGAGTAATTATGCTTTAGTAAGAATATTGGTGTTAAGGTTTGTGATTCCCTATGCAAGCATGAAAGTCAATAGTTATGCAATGAAATTACATCCTAATTGTGGTGCTGTGACAGCGTGGATTTTGCCTTCTCTCTTTTTCTGGACTTCTTTTGCCTTTGCTTTGAATTTGGCTTTTTGGAATCAATTCAAATGGACTTAACACTTGGCTATGTCCTTGATTTTCACCCAAGTAACCCATATACCTCTCATTCAACATTATTTCTCTGGAAAATCCAAAAATGACCCAAGGAATATTTTTCAAAAAGAAAAATATTCAATTTCCTCTGTGAAACTCATTTCAGAAACTTGTGCTCCAAAGCAACCCTCATTTTTATTGCTCCAAAAATCATGAGAAAATTCCAGAATATTCTTTGAACCTTGGCCACCTTCCTGAGAAAAAATATTGCATAACTTTTTGGAATATTTTTGCTACAGAAAATCATTTCTCTTCTGGCCTCAAAATGCACTTTGTAAAGCAAGTGTATTTTTCTTTGATCCAATGAAGCTGGTTTTTCTTGAGCCTCATTACCCTCCTACGAAAATGTTAACCCCAGGAGATCAGCCCTAATCACCTTCTAGAAGCCCTCCAAACTTGGCGACCATGTTTCTGACCAGAAACCTGCCAACAAGCTCAACTCTCATCTGGTCGGCCTGGCAATGTGCCATCACCCTTCCTAGACCAAACATTGCACGTACAACACGTTGGACATGGTTTGGCATCGCTTGGGTGTTGTGTTAATCAAACTAGCGTGGTGACCGCGTGAGGACATAGGCCCTGGCACGCGTTCGACGCGCTCTGCGCCACACACGTGCCTCTGTTCAATGTGTGCTCGTCTCAGCGCTCGCCGCCGACTGCCGCACCGCGCCACCAGCTTCATCTCTTAACCCTTGAACCCTCCCTGTCACTCACCAATGCCAGAGATGCGCAGCGGACACGGGCACGTTGCGCCCAAAAGCCACAATGCGCCTCGTGCCTCTGTCTTCTTCCTCCTCTGCTTCATGTGCTCGTCCGCAAGCAGCACAACCCCCGTGTGATCGCTGAGCAGCTCACCCCTTGCTGGCACTGTTTGTCATTGCTCGCCAGCTTCTAGAGATCTCCACGAAGCCACGTACCCCTCTCCCCCTCCAGCTATAAATACGAGCCCCTCCCGCTGCTCTGAGCACTCCAAACCAACCATCCAACCTCCACAACCCCGTAGCATAGCCGCAGCACGGCCGGGCAGGCCGCTAGCCGCTGTCCCCGACCCGAGCTCGGCGGCGATCCCCACAACCCCTCCACCTCACTCTAGTGCCCCTAGAGCTCGATCCACCCCTCAGGCGACACCTTGGAAGTCCACTAGTGCCTACTGGACGCATTGGTGCCCTGGAACCACCCCTCTCCGTCGTCTTCCTCTTCTCCGGTGAAACCTGACCGTAGATGCCGCTTCCAAGCTTGGTTGCGTGCTGCTCCGGCCATCTCTCAGCAAGCCATAGGTACAAGCAGGTGCGCAGTGACCTCCTCTCTCTTTCTACCCCCTGGATTCGCCCAAGGACCCCTTCTCGCTGGCGTGAGCTACGATGAAGCACCATCGTCGCTCTGTTTCTTTCCCCCTCCCCTCTCTCCTAACTAGTGGGGCCCGCTGTCAGGCTCTCCACTCGCGCCCGATGCGGTATGAGTGGAGGCGTATTCTGAGAATACGTCTTCGACGTCACCACCTGGTTTTCTATTTAATTCAAATTATTCAAATAATTTACCAGAACTTTGACTAGCTATAACTTTTAAACTATAAGTCCAAATGAGTTGATTCTTTCTGCATTGTGTTTGTTCTGAAGAGATCTAGCAGCACACCGAAATTGAGATTTTTCCTTGATGTCTAGAATTACTGATGATTTTCAGAGTGGTTTTTGATATTTTGTTTTGTTGTATTTAAATATTTTCAGAGGGAGAAGCTTGTCTTGTAGATAAGCAGGAGGTGTGTGAACCTCCTCTGCACTAAGGCAAGCCACACCAACATTTGGATGGTGTCATTTCAATATCTATGATTTTTTCCAACTTGAATATGAGTTATTTTCATGCATTTAATTATTAAAATAAATATTGCTAAACGCTAGTTATTTTGTCATGCTTGAAATGCTTGGTTAAGGTATTGGTTGAAATGCATAAGCTATTTTTAGTCACTAGAAGAAATTTCTATTAAGGTTTATATGCTTTTATGAATAATAGTTTATTTATGTGATAAATTGATTTTTATATCATGAGTTAATTAAAATGATGAATGATAAAAATTAGTAAAGTAGAACCAGTAAAGTTTAATGATGAGTAGTGCAAGAAGATCATTTTGATGATGGTGATCCGTTCATGTTGAGTGGTATGCTTTGCATGTCGAATAGTTGCATGATCATGGCATCTGATGACTTGAATTATTTTATATTCAAGTTAAACCTGATATTAATCCAACATGAATATAACATTGATTGAGTTATGGTGCCACTAAATCGAGTTTTTCCCAATGCGACCACATTTACCTTTATGGGGAGGTCTTGATTCGGTCCGTTGTCATGCCTCTCGCCGATGCCTGCAACGAGGGAAGGTTATGGCGCGCTGTACCCTGGCCCGGTAAGCATACATAACCTTGTGTGCCCGTTTGTTTTTTGTACCTTGTCCCTGTTTGGGACTGTTTTTGCCACGACGGTGGCCGTTGATGCCTTTGGTAGGCATGGAGACGCACATGACTTAGCCCAGAGGGGAGTTGGTCGAAGTGGCTGGGGCAGTGTCATGGCAATGGGAGGGTTTCGTCGGAATGTCGTTGGTCCACCCGAATGGGATGCCGAGGCCATGGGTTCCATGGTGTGGGTAAAGTGTGCTACCTCTGCAGAGTGTATTTAATCTATCGATAGCCGCGTCCTCGGTTATGGACACAGCTCGTGTGTAAGTCACAACATGGATCAACATTAATAAGTAATCTTGCACACCAAAGTGTTATTATTGACACTGGTTATGCGAAGATTTGTGGGATCATGAGATGATCGTGGTTGGCATCAAAGTGTTGACTTTGGTTGTGATCCGGGTATGATCACCGTTCGGTTACGAGGTAACCCATCTAGTAAGAGAGTTCGAGGGACTCGGTGCACAAGTTGGTTTCACCACATCAGTAGTATGATTTGCATTGCATTAATCTGAATAATTTTCATGACATTGTTTGCCATTATGCTTATGTTTGTTGTGAGCTTGCAAGTACATTCAATGTAATGACCTTGCATGTCATTCCAGATTTCAGGCAAGTCATATCGGATCGGAGAGCTTCCCGCGTCTAAATCGTGTCCACATCGGTGTCCCTGTGCTATGGAAGTCCACTTCGCCGTTGTTCCGTTGCCGCGTAATTTATGTGATTGAGGCCCCTTCATGTTCATTAAATGATGTACATACTGTTCAGCCTTACCGTGTGTGCTGCTTGGCCACGCAACTGGATGTAATATCATACCTATGTTTCCGCTAGCATCAATAAAGCGGTTGTTTTCTGTACCATGTTGTTGTGTGTTACCAGAAGACTTGATCTCTGGGCTGGCAATGCAAGGTAAACCGGTTGCTCTGAGCCAGGGTGTCACAACGCTTGGTATCAGAGCCGCGGTGGCTATCGGACATCGTGGACTGTTAATGCGTTATATGAACGGTAGATAGTTTCGTCTATGTGCCGGTAGTAATAGAAATTGATTGTTGCATTGCATGCATTTTATTTGTTGTTATTACAAACGGTCTAATGATTGTGAGCGTAGATGGCTCCAGTTCTGATCATGTACCATCCTGAGCCAGCTCCATACACATCACTGCACCTGCTTCAGAATATGTGGCACCGACATTACCCAGAGGGTGCTGATCCAGTGTATCAGGTGTATCAGGAGCATCTGGCCGGTTCGCCGTATGAGTACTATGCGGAGGTCACTCTACACCACAGTTCCCCTTCCGGCGCTTACACCCGTTCTTCTAAGGGTGGTTTCACTTCTATGTTGTCTTAGGCTGTCCAGCTTGCTGCGATCGAGGCTCTTGTAGACTTGCGCTACAACGAGCTTTGCATGCAAACCCACCCAGGTTTCTATTACTACCCGTCTCTGCACGAAAACGGGCGTATTTGCTTCCCTCTTATTGATCCGGCGTGCGATCATCCTTCTAGCCACCTTTCCCGCTATATCACTGCCAGTTATCTCTTGTTCTACGAGTTAGCCCGAGAGCTTACCCGAGCCCAGATAGCCCTTGCCACTGCTCGGAAAAGGAACCCACCACCTACGATCGGTTTCACTCCATACGTTCCTCCAGCATCTGTTACCCCCGTTACTCGGTGACCACTCAGGGCACCACTCACCCTTTGGTAGTGACCCCTCGCAGTGCCCCTACTGCGTAGGCTTCCCTTGTCGCTATTCCTGCAGCCCCTATGCTTAGGTTTCACCCCGCACCTCCCCCTGAGGGAGAGTCCTCGAGCCAGCGCCGCTGTGTCACTTTTAACCCGGAGGTATCCACTATCAGCTCAGGATCTGAGCTCGGCTCAGGAGAGGAGCCCGCATCAGCGCCAGCTGAGCACTAGATCGCTAGAGTATCGCATTCGTCATGAGGATGATGTATGGATGTAGTCGTATGTGTCATGATGCTTAGTTTCATGTATGAGGGTAGTGAACCCATCATGATGTTTATCTTTCATGTTTGAGACTATGTATAATTATCTTGGAACCCTTTTAATTATTCACCTTGCTTTCTTCCCGCCGTTTTCTTCTGGTATTGTCGCTGGCTTTTCCTCCCATTTTTGAATATTTCTCATCTCGGTTGCTTTGTATTGGGAAAATAAATTATAGGATGACGCGGGGAGGCAAAAACAACCACGCTTGTGAGGATGTCCCTATTTGTCGCTCAACAAGACAGGCAGGACATTCCCCCGAGCTGTTCTAGCCACCACCGCCTCCACCGCCACATCCGCCCTCCACTGAGAAAATCATGCGTATCTTTGAAGAAAGAAGGAACAATGATCTGATTCAGCTGTTGAGAAGTGTGCAAGCTATGGTTGGGCAGAATGGAAATCAGAATGGTCATTACTCCAAGCTGTCAGATTTTCAGAGGACCAAGCCTCCCAGTTTCAGTCAAGTTATCGATCCTTTGGAAGCCGATGATTGGTTAAGGATCATTGAGAAAAAGCTGGAAATTGCCCGCACTAAAGAAGGTGACAAGGTTCTGTTTGCTACACATTATCTTGAAGGAGTTGCCGCTATAAGGTGGGATAAAGCTAAGGCTATGTGGCCCACGGACGAAGAGATTATGTGGACAAAATTCAAGGATCATTTCCGCAAGTACCATATTCCAGTCGGAATGATGAAAATCAAGCAGCACGAATTCCTCGCTCTCACTCAAGGAAGCCTGTCAGTAAGTGAGTACCTGTACAAGTTCAACCATTTGGCCCGCTATTCTCTTTATGATGTAGCCACAGAAGAACGGAAAGTCGACAGATTTCTCGGAGAATTGAACCAACACCTCAGATGCACTCTCAGTATGTTTGATTTCCCGGATTTCCAAACTCTGGTGAATAAGGCCCTCATCGCAGAAAGGTAACACAAGCTCATGCACGACAACAGGCTCGCTAATAATGACCACAAGCGCAAATTCGAGCATAAGAAGGATGTGCAACCACTGCAGAAGGCTCGTACTTGGCAGCCAACTCAGATTGAGTACAAACCCAATTGGCAGCAGGATGTTAACAAGACCACTACCCAAGTCAAGAATGTCGTGACCGGACTAGTGCGCGAAGAATGTCGGCACAACAATTCCTGCTTTAATTGTGGGCAAACCTGACATTATGCGAGGCACTGCCCCAAGAATGGCAAGCCAACTGCTCCCCTCCGTCCACAAGTCAACCACCTGGAGCCCTTTTCCGCCCAGAGGACCATCCAAGAACAAATCCACGACCTCTCCTCCGAGGAAGCCCAAGAGCACCCGGAAGTCGTCATTGGTATGTTTCCTATTAATAACATACCTGCAACAATTTTATTTCACTCTAGGGCTTCCCACTCTTTTATTTCTCAAAACAAATTTCCTTGCTCAATTTTGGGAAAAAGTATGATGGTACAAGCCCCGACATCTTTGCTCCGAAGCAATCTGGTCTGCCATAATTTGGAAATTGATATCAAGGGAGTCAGATTTCCAACATCCTTGATAGTCATTGAGTCTGCCAAATTGGATATTATTTTGAGAATGAATTGGTTAACCCAATATCAAGTATGCATCAATTGTGCGACCAGAGAAGTCACCATGACAAGTCAGGAAGGTCGAACCATAAAATTCTATGCGCGCAGGAGTATACCCAAGAAGGAAATGGTTTTCATGGCTGTGGGTGAACAATTGGAACTAATTCTTGTGGTCAGTGAGTTTCCATGTGTATTTCCTAAGGAATAACCTCGCATGCCACCAGACAGGGAGCTTGAGTTTGCAATTGACCTCGTGCCTGGAACCGCACCAATATACAAGAAGTATTACCGGATGCCTTCGTTAGAACATGTAGAATTAAAGAAAGAGCTTGATGAGATGCTTCAGAAAGGATACATGCATCCCAGCTCTTCACCATGGGGATCACCCGCAATATTCATGGATAAAAAGGACGACAGTCTTCGGATGTGTGTGGATTACTGACAGCTGAATGATGTCACCATCAAGAACAAATATCCACTTCCACAGATTGATGATTTGTTTGATCAACTTAGTGGGGAAAAAGTATTCTCCAAGATTGATTTGAGGACCGGATACCACCAACTCAAAATCAAGAAGGAAGATATTCCAAAGACCACATTCACTACTCGGTACGGTCTTTATGAATATACCGTTATGTCCTTCGGTCTCATCAATGCCCCTGCCTTTTTCATGCATATGATGAATAAGGTATTTATGGATTTCTTGGATAAGTTTATGGCGGTATTCATTGATGACATCCTCATTTACTCATAAAGCAAAGAGGAGCACAAGGAACACCTCAGATCAGTTTTACAAAGGCTCCGTGACCATCAGTTGTATGCGAAGTTCATCAAGTGTGAGTTTGGCTCAAGCAAGTTGGGTTTTTAGGGCATGTTCTTTCAACAGAAGGGATAGCAGTGGATCCAAGTAAGGTGAACGATATTCTTGACTGGACCACACCCATGACAGTATCATAGATCCGGAGTTTCCTTGGATTAGTCGGATACTACCGCCGCTTTATCGAAGGATCCCCTAAGATTGCCAAGCCAATGACAGAGCTGCTCAAGAAGGATAATAAGTTTGAATGGACTGAGGACTGCTAAAGGAGCTTCAACGAGCTAAAAGCCATACTGACGTCAGCACCAGTATTGACTCTTCCAGACATCTACCGCAGTTTTGATGTATACTGCGACGCCTCCAGGAAAGTCCTTGGATGTGTAGGCATGCAAGATGGCAAGGTTGTGGCCCACACATCCCGATAGCTACGGCCTCACGAAGGGAACTATCCAACGCATGATTTGGAACTGACCGCTATTGTGCATGCTTTGAAAATTTGGACACACTATCTCATTGGAAAAAGGTGTCAAATATTTACCGAACACAAGAGTCTCAATATATATTCACGCAACCAGATTTAAACCTACGACATCGAAGATGGCTCGAGTTGGTTAAGGATTATGACCTCGGGATAAATTATCATCCGGGTAAAGCCAATGTGGTTGCCGATGCCCTTAGCCGCAAGCCTACTAGTATGAATTCTATGATGGATGCCTTGCCTCCAGAACTTCGCGACGAGATCGCTCAACTCAATTTGGTGATAGTTGATGCCAGTATTGCCAACATATTGAAGGTTGCTCCTACCCTCGAGGAGGAGATTCACAGAGCCCAGGCAGATGACATATTGCTACAATCCCATGCCCAGCGTATGCAAGAAGGAAATACTCGGGATTTCTCTAAGGATTAGCAAGGTACACGAAGGTTTCGAGGAAGGATTTGCGTACCCGAGCAAGTAGATCTGAGAAAGAAGATATTGGCAAAAGCACACGAATCTTCGTATTCAATTCACCCAGGAGGTACCAAAATGTACGAAGACCTTCGTTAGATATTTTGGTGGGATGGAATGAAGAAAGATATTGCATATTTTGTCGCTTGTTGTGATATATGCAATAGAGTGAAGGTGGAACACCAAAAGCCTGTCAAACTCCTTCAACCCCTATGTGTATCATAATGGAAATGGGATGATGTCTGCATGTATTTCATCACTGGTCTACCAAGGACTCACCGAGACAATGACACAATATGGGTCATAGTGGACACATTACAAAGGTGGCCCACTTCATTCCCATCCGAACCACCTATCGAGCCGATCAACTTGCACAGTTATATGTGTCCAGAATCCTCAGTTTGCATGGAGTGCCAAAAACAATTACTTTGGATCGAGGGTCTCTCTTTACTTCAGCCTTTTGGTCACGTCTCCATCAAGCCTTGGGGACTACCCTGAAGTATAGCACAACTTGTCATCCTCAGACAGACGGACTGACTGAGCGAGTAAATAAGATACTCAAAGATATGCTCCGAGCATGTGCTTTGGCCCAAGGGCCCAAATGGGAAGATTGTCTGCCTTATGACGAGTTTTCCTACAACAATAGTTTCCAGACCAGCTTGAAGATGTCACCTTATGAGGCTCTGTATGGCCGTAAGTGCCGCACCCCGGTAAACTGGTCTCAAACCGGAGACAACCACATTTTCGGAACTGATTTGATGATGGAGGCTGAGAAGCAAGTCAGGGAGATCCGAGTCAGACTACAGTTGGCCAAGTCATGACAGAAGAGTTATTATGATTCAAAGCACCATCAGATCAGCTTTGAACCCAAGGAACACGTGTATGTCCAAGTCACCCCCATGAAAGGAGTCAAGAGATTTCAGACCCGAGGAAAATTGGCACCCAGGTATATTGGTCCATTTCTAGTCATGACCAGAGTCGGAACAATTGCTTATCAGTTGGAATTGCCACCGGAATTGTCAGAGGTACACAATGTGTTCCATGTTTCACAGTTAAGAAGGTGTATCTCGCCACAAGAGAAAATGACTTATATGGCAGAGATAGAACTTGCCAAGGATTTAACCTATGAGGAGAGACCGATCTAAATATTGGATGAGACAGAGAGAGTCTCGCACAACAAACTGATAAGGTTTTATAAGGTTCAATGGGAGCATCACACCAAGGAAGAAGCAACCTGGGAAAGAGAAGAATTTTTACGGACTGCCTACCTAGAACTGTTTTTCCAAGCAACCGAATCTCGAGGACGAGATTCATCCTAAGTGGGGAGGTTTGTGACAGCCTGGATTTTGCCTTCTTTATTTTTCTGGACTTCTTTTGCCTTTGCTTTGAATTTGGGTTTTTGGAATCAATTCAAATGGACTTAACAGTTGGGCATGTCCTTGATTTTCGCCCAAGTGACCCATCTACCTCTCATTCAACATTCTTTCTCTTAAAAATCCCAAAATGACCCAAGGAATATTTTTCAAAAAGAAAAATATTCAATTACCTCTCTGAAACTCATTTCAGAAACTTGTGCTCCAAAGAAACCCTTATTTTTATTGCCCCAAAAATCATGAGAAAATTCCCAAATATTATTTGAAACTTGGTTCACCTTCCTGAGCAAAAATATTGCATAACTTTTTGGAATATTTTTGCTACAGAAAATCAATTCTTTTCTGGCCTCAAAATGCACTTTGTACAGCAAGTGTATTTTTGTTTGATCCTATGAAGCTAGTTTTTCTTGATCCTCATTACCCTCCTAAGAAAAGCTTAACCCCGGGAGATCATCCCTAATCACCTTCTAGAAGCCCTCCAAACTTGGCGACCAAGTTTCTGACCAAAAACCTGCCAACAAGCTCAAGTCTCATTTGGTCGGCCTGGCAGTGTGCCATCACCCTTCCTAGACCAAACACTACACAGACAACACGTTGGACATGGTTTGGCTTTGCCTGGGCATCGTTTTCACCGAGCTAGCGTGGTAACTACTTGAGGACACGGGCCCTGGCACACGTTCGATTCTCTCTGCATAACACCCGTGCCTCTGTTCAACGCGTGCTCGTCTGAGCGCTCGCTGCCGACTGCCGCACCGCGCCACCAGCTTCATCTCTTCACCCTTGACCCCTCCCTAGCGCTCGCCAATGCCGGAGATGCCGTAGCGGGCACGGGCACATCATGGCCAAAAGCCACAGTGCGCCCCATGCCTCTGTCTTCTTCCTCCTCTACTTCCTGTGCTCGTCTGCAAGCAGCACAGCCCCCGCGTGATCGCTGTGCACCTTCACCACTCGCTGACACCGTTTGTCGTTGCTCGCCAGCTTCAAGAAAGATCCGGCGGAGCCACGTACCCTACTCCCCCTTCGGCTATAAATACAAGCCCCTCCCACCGCTCCGAGCACTCCAAACCAACCACCCTACCTCCACAACCCCATAGCATAGCCGCAGCCCGGCCGGGCAGGACTCTAGCTGCCGTCCCCGACCTGAGCTCGCTGGCGATCCCTGCAACCCCTCCACCTCACTCAGTGCCCCTCGAGCTTGATCCACCCCTCAAGCGACTCCTTGGAGGTCTACTAGTGCTGACTGGATGCGTTGGAGCCCCTGGAACCGGCCCTCTTCATCGTCTTCCTCTTATCCGGCGAAACCCGACCGCGGCTGCTGCTTGCAAGCTTTGTTGCGAGCTGCTCCATCCATCTCTCAGCAAGCCACGGGTACAGGCAGGTGCGCCGTGAACTGCTCTCTCTTTCTATCCCTCTGGATTCGCCCAAGGACCCCTCCTCGTCGGCGTGAGCTCTGGCGAAGCGCCATCGTCGCTTTGTTTCTTTCCCCCTCCCCTCTCTCCTGACTAGCGGGGCCCGCTATCATCCTCTCCAACCGCTCTCTATTCTTACAATGCGTCTTCAACGTCACCCCCTGGTTTTCTGTTTAATTCAAATTATTCAAAACTTTGACCAGAACTTTGACTAGCTATAAGTTTTAAACTATAAGTCCAAATGAGTTGATTCTTTTTGCATTTGTTTGCTCTGGAGAGCTCTAGCAACACACCAAAATGGAGATTTTTTCCTTGCTGTCTAGAATTTCTGGTGATTTTCAGCGTGGTTTTTGATATTTTGTTTTGCTGATTTGAAATATTTCCAGAATGAGAAGCTTGTCTTGAAGATAAGCAGGAGGAGTGTGAACCTCCTGTGCACCAAGGTAAGCCACACCAACATTTGGATGGTGTCATTTCACTATCTATGATTTTTTCCCAACTTGAATATGAGTTATTTTAATGCATTTAATTATTTAAATAAATATTGCTTAGTGCTTGTTATTTTGTCATGCTTGAAATGCTTGGTTAAGGTACTGGTTGAATTGATGAGCTAGTTTTAGTCAGTAGAAGAAATTTCTATTAAGGTGAATATGCTTTTATGAATAATGGTAGTTTCTTTATGTGATAAATTGATTTTTATATCATGAGTTAATTAAAATGATGAATGATAAAAACCAGTAAAGTTGAACGAGTAAAGTTTAGTGATGAGTAGTGGAAGAAGGTCATTTTGATGATGGTGATCCGTTCATGTTGAGTGGTATGCTTTACATGTCGAATAGTTGCATGATCATGGCATCTGATGACTTGAGTTATTTTTTTCAATTTAAACATGCTAATAATCCAACTTGAATATAACGTTGATCAAGTCATGATGCCACTGAATTGAGTTTTCCCCAGTGCGACCACATTTACCTTTATGGGGAGGTCCTGATTCGGTCCATTGTCATGCCTCTCGCCGGTGCCTCCAACGAGGGAAGGTTATGGGCGTGTTGTACCCTGGCCCGGTAAGCAGACATAACCTTGTGTGCCCGTTTGTTTTTATGGTACCTTGTCCACATTTGGGACCGTTTTTGCCACGACTATGGTCGTTGATGCATTTGATAGGCACGGGGCCACCCATGACTTAGCCCAGAGGGGAGTTGGTCGGAGTGGCCGGGAGAGTGTCATGGCAATGGGAGTGTTTCGTCGGAATGCCGTTGGTCCACCCGAATGGTGCCGAGGCCATGGGTTCCGTGGTGTGGGTAAAGTGCGCTACCTCTGTAGAGTGTATTTATTCTATCGATAGCCGCATCCTCGGTTGTGGACACAGCTCGTGAGTAAGTCACACCATGGATCAACATTAATAAGTAATCTTACACACTAAAGAGTTATTGTTGACATTGGTTATGTGATGATTTGTGGGATCATGGGATGATCGTGGTTGGCATCAAAGTGTTGACTTCGGTTGTGATCCAGGTATGATCACCGTTCGGTTACGAGGTAACCCATATGGTAAGAGAGTCTGAGGGACTCGGTGCACGAGTTGGTTTCACCACATCAGTAGTATGATTTGCATTGCGCTAATCTGAATAATTGTCATGATATTGTTTGCCATTATGCTTATGTTTGTAGTGAGCTGGCAAGTACATTCAATGTACTGACCTGGCGTGTCATGCCAGATTTCAGGCAAGTCGAAATGGATCGAAGAGCTTACCGCATCTAGATCGTGTCCACATCGGTGTCCCTGTGCTATGGAGTTCCACTTCATTGTCGTTCTGCTGCCACATAGTTTATGGGATCGAGGACCCTACATGTTCATTAAATAATGTACATACTGTTCAGCCGCACCGACTGTGGTGCTTGGCATCACAAGTGGATGTAATATCCGACCTATGTTCCCGCTAGCATCAATAAAGCGGTTTTTTTCTATACCATGTTGTTGTGTGTTGCTAGAAGACTTGATCTTTGGGCTGGCAATGCATGGTAAACTGGTTGCTCTGAGCCGGGGTGCCACAGGTGCATTATTCGGTGTTAGTTATACTTAATGCTCATTTATTATAATTTTCATTTGTTGGTTGGTTGCTTCTCAATCTATTTGCTAGCCTTAATTTGTACTTAGTAGAAATACTACTTGTGCATCCAAAATCCTTAAACCCAGTTTTGCCATATGAGTCCATCATACCTACCTATATACTGTGTTTCCGTGCCATTCTAAGCAAATTTGTATGTGCCATCTCTAATTTTTGAAATGAATTTCCTTTTTGTGTGCTCGTACCGCTCATGAAGCGCAGGGGATGGCCAATATTTTCCATGCTAGATGTGTTATTCTCAAGATGCGTGTTTATGCACTTGTCATTGCATGAGAGTACAACGGTAATAGGGATGCCTTGTCCTGAAATGATTTTTTTACTTTATGTTGTCAAATAATAAATTCCTTGGAAAGTGTTGGTATGGACGGTACCCGTGGATACGACTAGCCGTGGAGTGTGAAAGTATGGTGGTAAAAGGAATAAGCTTTATTTTACGTTTGGGAACCGTCTATGATGTATCTAGGATGGAAAGTATTGGGAATTACTCGGTCATTTTCGTTGATGGGAAAAGTATGCCTCTCAAAAATTTTATCTCTCAATTTAGGCTTTAAGCTCTGGCACCTCTACAAATCCCTACTTCCCTTTGCGAAGGGCCTATCTATTTACTTTGTGCAATTTTATTTTAATTTGAGTCTCCATCTTCTCTTATAAAGCACCAATTAGGGAGCACTATGATCATACTTGAGCATTGGATGTAGCTAATACGCGAGTATGTTTTGCGAATGGATCAATGATTGAGCATGATGGGGTAGGGATAACTTTCTGTAGTGTTGATAGTTTGAAAGACATGGTTGCTTGCTGATATGCTTGAGTATTGAAATCTTCATGTCAAAACTAGACTATTGCTTTGAACCATATAAAAGTCCAAATGTCCATGCTACAAAGGAAAATAATATGTGATGAACATGTTAGGCAACATTCCACATCAAAAATTCTGTTTTTATCATTTGCCTACTCGAGGACGAGCAGGAATTAAGCTTGGGGATGTGTCGGGGGGTGCTGATCCCACCAACACCTATGGGGATAGGGCCCCTTTCGGTTCGGTGGGAGGCGGAGAGCGCACAAAGAGCGGATCGAGGCGGTGCACGCGGGGGGGATTTTACCTAGCTTCGGGCCGCACGGATGCGTAAAACCCTACTGCTGCTTGTTTGTGTGTATTGAATCTTTGCTCAGGAGCGATCGACGCTACCAGACTGAGCGTGGGAGTGTTTCTGGTATCTCCAATGAGCCGAACTGGCCGAACCCCCTCTACGTTGCGCTTGGGCCTCCTTTTATACTTTCAAGGGGTTACCCACAGGTGGCAACGTAGACTAGAAGGGTAAAAATGGAAAAGGATGTGGTAGGTGCAGCTACCGCTACTGTGGATACAGTGCACCCTACCTAACTCTGACGGCAGGGGACAAGGGCATTAAATGCCTGTCTGAGTCTCCTAAACAGTGCAAAATGTGACCGTTAGGAGCGCCACCGTTTCCAACGATGGGCTTCTCTTCATCTCCGCTTGCCACCACGTACCCCTAGCTGCACGGCCTCCTGCCACGTGTGCTTGGGAGAGTCCCAGAGCGACATGTTAGCAGGTGTGCTGGAGCGCGGGCACGAAGTGGGGGTTTCCCGCGGCAAGCTCCTTGCCGCGGCCGTCGTCTTGTCGCGTCCGGAAGCTTGTCGCTCGCCGGATCTTGCCGGGACGCAGGGCGCGTCGCGGCAAGCTTTCTTGGTATGCCTTGAGTAGCCTTCCCGGCAAGCTCCTCTTGCCGGGGTCTTGTCTCTTCCCGGCAAGATCCTCTTGCCGGGGCCTTGTTTGGCCTTCCCGGCAAGCTCCTCTTGCCGGGGCCTTGGTTTGAGTACTTTGTTCTTGAATGGTCTTCAAGGGATCCACGGAGGGTCTTGGCGGTCACCCCGCAAGCCTTGCCGCGGGGTGCTGCAACTGCCCGTGCACGAGTTCGGGATGCTAGGGTACCCCTACTCTAGTACACCGACAGGAGCCCCCGCGCCTGGGCCATACACGGCGCCGAGCGCTGTTGGGCCAGGCCCAAAACAGTGCACGGGCACGCGTGGCCTAGGTCACGCCGAATCTAACTCCGCTCCCACCGCGCACGCCCAGAACGGCACGCGTCAAACGCGGCGTCGTGGGTGAGATCGTGGGTGGCGTGCGTGGGGCTAAGCCCCCCGAGCATGCGTCAGGCCACGATGATGGGGACGGTTCACGCCCTCCTCCTTAAACGGAGGTAGGTGTGGGGGCGTGGTGCATTTACTAGACGGGGCCGGTGCGCGGTTTCCGGGACGTCCACTCCCCGCGTTCACGGGGCGGAGCGAGGCTGCCTCATCTGTCACCTTGGTTCTGCATCCCCGCCACACGGCTCCCATGCGCTTGGGGTCACGGACGGTGGAGTGGGAAACTGGGCCGTCGCGAGCGGGTTGGCCCCGACTCCCTGCCCTTCCCGTGCCTTGATTCGCTGAGCGGGGTGGCCGAGCCCCCACCTCGCTCCTTTATAAAGAGCGGGATGGGAGCACAGAAATCCGCACTCTCTCATCTTCTCCTTTCTCCAGCTTCTGCTCCCCTTTCTCTCATCTTCCATGGAGAAAGGGAACCCAGGCCCTTCATCGGTGGCGGCGAGGGTCGCCGCCAGACAATGCATCTCTCCCTCTTCCGCGCCCGAGGTGGCAGAGCCAGCCTTAAGGGGAAGAGGGAGGGGGCGAGGTCGCGGACGAGGTCGAGGACGAGGTCGAGGCGCTCGGGGAAGAGGCGGACGGGGCGGCGCGTCAGCTTCACCTCCGCCGGCGGCTCCTCCCCCCACGGCGGTCCATATAGGGGACGACCCTTGCGAGTTCTTCGTCAGGCTGCGCCGGGCGCCTCGTCGTCGTCTCCGGCTTCCAGCTCCGTTTGCGCGTGCGATGGAGTTGGACCCGCCCGAGACACTGAGGTTGCACATGAGGGGTTGTGGGATCAACGGCACGCGAGTCCGCGTTGCATTCCCAACCCCTAATGTGATGTATCTTGATCGAGGGTGGAAGACGTTCGCCCACATCCACAGCTTGACGGAGGGGTTTACCCTCCATTTTAAGTTGATGGAGGGTGATCTCCTCTCCGTCAAGGCCTTCGGGTGCTTCGGCACTCGGGCAAAGTGCTGCGTGGACAGCTCCTCCGACAGCGAAGGCTCCTCCTCGAGCGAGAGCGACGAGGAGGGGAGCGACAGCAACGACGAGGGTAGCGGGCGGCGGGGTAGCGGGTCTGACTAGGCGTCGTGCGCCGCTTTGCGCGGCACCGGCGACCCCATCATCCGTGTCGCCGGCTTCTTGAACTCCCCGGGGTCGTCTCCTTGGGCGGCTGGCGTAGGGAGGCTGCGGAAGGGGAAGAGGGCAGGCGACAAGGCCGTCAAGCCGGAGTACGAGGGCGTGGTGCCCTCGACAGCATGCTGACGTCCTGTTGCCCCATCTTCGAGCCCCCCTTCCAGCGCCACCGTCGCCGTCCAGCCTTCGGACGACCCCCGGGATGTTCCCTTGGTGTCTTCTGGCACCCGTAACTCGCCTAGGCACTCCTCTTGCCCTTTTCGCCTCCTTGACCTGCCTCCTGAAAAGAGGGGCAGGAAAGGGATTACGGGCATCTTGTCTTTTTAATTTGTAAGCCTTCGGGCCTTAGCTGTATCTAGAACTTGTAATCCTCTCTTTCATGTTTTTCATCCTCTATGGACTGTACCTGAGTGGGATGTTTTTTAATGAAAAGAGGATGCTTGCCGGGTTATTTGTCTCGTGAGCTAAACCCACGCAAAGGAGCGAATCCTTGGTATCCCTTGGACAGACATTTCATCTCCCGGCAACAGGCCCTGCCGCCTTCCCACGTCGCTCAACCCTTCTCACGTTTTAGACGGAGGCAGGAACGAGGTGGGTGCGGTCTCCTCCTTTCATCCCTTTGCTGCCGCGACTACGACCAAACTTGGCCCCGAGAACGAGCCCCAGGGCCTAGAGTCGAGGGAGCACGGCAGTTTCCGGGAAGAAATGTGGTTTCGCATTCCCCAGTCCATAAGAGGATGCATGATAAGGGATGAAAGACTTATCTGATATTGCAGCCCCCGGCAACTCTGGTTTGCCGTGGACGATTCTTGGCACTCGCAGCCCCCAGCGATACTAGCTTGCCGGGGAGGCTTTTTTCTTCGGTAGAGAACTTTGTCGTTCTCGATGCCGGCTTCCGGCAAGCTTGTTGCCAGGAAGGCTTTTATCTTCGGCAGAGAATTTTGACGTTCTCGATGCCGGCTTCCGGCAAGCTTGTTGCCAGGAAGGCTTTTACCTTCGACAGAGAACTTTGACGTTCTCGATGCCGGCTTCCGGCAAGCTTGTTGCCAGGAAGGCTTTTATCTTCGGCAAAGAATTTTGACGTTCTCGATGCCGGCTTCCGGCAAGCTTGTTGCTAGGAAGGCTTTTATCTTCGGCAGAGAACTTTGACGTTCTCGATGCCGGCTTCCGGCAAGCTTGTTGCCAGGAAGGCTTTTATCTTCGGCAGAGAACTTTGACGTTCTTGATGCCGGCTTCCGGCAAGCTTGTTGCCAGGAAGGCTTTTGGCGAAGAACTTCGTTGTTCTTGACACCGGCTCCCGGCAAGATCGTCGCCGGAAAGGCTTATGGCGAAGAACTTCGTAGTTCTTCACACCAGCTCCCGGCAAGATCGTTGCCAGAAAGGCTTATGGCGAAGAACTTCGTCGTTCTTGACGCCGGCTCCCGGCGAGATCGTTGCCGGAAAGGCTTACGGCGAAGAACTTCGTCGTTCCTGACGCCAAAAAGATTGGCCCTAAGGGCGTTGCCAGCCCCCGGGCCATAACTGCGTTCAAACATAGCAAGTGATTAGTATCCGAAGTGCACTTAACTCGTTTGCGAATTTTGACTTCTGCTACATATTCCCTATGCCTGCTGGAATGCTTTCCGGTGCGTGTGATCCAGCCAGCAGCGCTTGAGGGAACGGGCCCTTAGCGACTATTCGGGAACATCGCTTCCCGGAAAGGTTTACCTTCTTGGTTCTAGCTCAACCGCACAAGTTGCCGAGCGGACTCGAGGCAACATGGAGCGCAACTAGCCCCGAGAAGGCTCCTCGGCATACAGGTCTATGCAGAAATCTCAAATAAATAACACATGCTATCTTCCTGTTCAACCCCTCTTTGTACGTCCACCCTACGCTTTCTAGGGAAACTTGCCGATGCAGGCACCCTTGCCGCGAGCGCCGAGTGCGGAACTTCAGCAGCCTGCTGGCGGGGTCGCTACCGACAAGCAATCTTGTCGCAACTAGTTGCAGCTCGCTTAAGTTGTTGAGCGGACTCAAAACAAAGTAAGGGCGCTAGCGGCTCACTTAATTTGCTGAGCGGACTCGAAGCAAAGTAAGGGCGCTAGCAGCTCACTTAAGTTGTTGAGCGGACTCGAAACAGAGTAAGGGCACAACTAGCTACGAGTTGATTCCTCCGCGCACAGGTTTTCCGTACAAAGAGCAAGATCTCCGAGGCGGATAACCTTATACAGAAAGGAAATATCTAAAGTCTCGCACGACTTAGCTTTTTCTGTTGCCGCACCGGCGTCGTTCTTTCGCTCGCCCGCTCCTTAGGAGCCATGACGATGAAGAACAGCCGCCGCCGAAGCCCCCTACCTGGCGCGCCAGAGATGTCGGGGGGTGCTGATCCCACCAACACCTATGGGGACAGGGCCCCTTTCGGTTCGGTGGGAGGTGGAGAGCGCACAAAGAGCGGATCGAGGCGGTGCACGCGGGGGGGATTTTACCCAGCTTCGGGCCGCACGGATGCGTAAAACCCTACTGTTGCTTGTTTGTGTGTATTGAATCTTTGCTCAGGAGCGATCGACGCTACCAGACTGAGCGTGGGAGTGTTTCTGGTATCTCCAATGAGCCGAACTGGCCGAACGCCCTCTACATTGCGCTTGGGCCTCCTTTTATACTTTCAAGGGGTTACCCACAGGTGGCAACGTAGACTAGAAGGGTAAAAATGGAAAAGGATGCGGTAGGTGCAGCTACCGCTACTGTGGATACAGTGCACCCTACCTAACTCTGACGGCAGGGGACAAAGGCATTAAATGCCTGTCTGAGTCTCCTAAACAGTGCAAAAGGTGACCGTTAGGAGCACCACCGTTTGCCACGATGGGCTTCTCTTCATCTCCGCTTGCCACCACGTACCGCTAGCTGCACGGCCTCCTGCCACATGTGCTTGGGATAGTCCCAGAGCGACACGTTAGCAGGTGTGCTGGAGCGCGGGCACGAAGTGGGGGTTTCCCGCGGCAAGATCCTTGCCGCGGCCGTCGTCTTGTCGCGTCCGGAAGCTTGTCGCTCGCCGGATCTTGCCGGGACGCAGGGCGCGTCGCGGCAAGCTTTCTTGGTATGCCTTGAGTAGCCTTCCCGGCAAGCTCCTCTTGCCGGGGTCTTGTCTCTTCCCAGCAAGATCCTCTTGCCGGGGCCTTGTTTGGCCTTCCCGGCAAGCTCCTCTTGCCAGGGCCTTGGTTTGAGTACTTTGTTCTTGAATGGTCTTCAAGGGATCCACGGAGGGTCTTGGCGGTCACCCGGCAAGCCTTGCCGCGGGGTGCTGCAACTGCCCGTGCACGAGTTCGGGATGCTAGGGTACCCCTACTCTAGTACACCGATAGGATGCTACTACGTCTCCAACGTATCTATAATTTTTTCTTGTTCCATGCTATTATATTACCATTCCTGGATGTTTTACCATCATTTTATAGCATCTTTATATCATTTTTTGATACTAACCTATTGACTTAGTGCCCAGTGCCAATTGTTGTTTTTTGCTTGTTTTTTACTTCGCAGAATATCCCTACCAAAATGAGTCCAATCTCAGCAAAACATTTTGGAGATTTTTTTAGACCATAAGACAACTTGGGAACCAAGAAAGCAACTGGGTGGAGGTCCGTGGGGACCACAACCCACCAGGGTATGCCCTGGAGCCCAGGCACGCCTAGATGGGTTGTGGGGCCCACGGGGTCTCAGGAACGACCTCTTCACCCTATAAATTCCCAAATACTCTAGAAACCCTACAGGAGTCGATGAAAAACAATTCTAGCCGCAGCAATTTCTAGAACCACGAGATCCAATCTAGAGCCATATTCTGACACCTTGCCAGCGGGGAACATGATGACGAAGGTGTTCATCATCCTCATTGGTGCCTCTTCAATGATGCGTGAGTAGTTCACCATAGACCTACGGGTCCATAGGCAGTAGCTAGATGGCTTCTTATCTCTTTTTGATTCTCAATACAATGGTTTCTTGGAGATCTATTTGATGAAGTGACTTTTTGAGGTGTGTTTGTTGGGATCCGATGAAGTTTGAGTTTATGCAGAAGACTTGGTCGACACCGAGAACCCCCTAAGGAGGTAATGTAATACTATCCTCTTTATGTTCGGATATTTGCATTACCACTATGGTCCTCAACTCCTTGTTATTTCCCAGGGCTTTCTTAAGAAGTTCGTACAGATGGATAGTCCTACCCCACTACCCAAAGACCCCATGTCAGCTCTGTTGGAAGAGATGCTGACAGTGGCGCCTTACAAAGCGCCAGAGAAAATGGAGGAGGAGAAGAAGAACCGTGCAAGGGAGTGTTGGAAATATGCCCTAGATGCAATAACAAATTGGTTATTATCATATTTCCTTGTTCATGATAATCATTTATTATCCATGCTTTAATTGTTGTTGGGGTACACCAGCAGGGGTGTATGTTTTCCACTGACTTGTGCACGGACGACAATTCATCGGGCCAGCAAGATTGCAACATCCAAGACAAGGCTAAGCTGAAGAGATCTACTCTTTCAAAAATCAGAGGGCAGATCAAGAAGACCAAGTCAAGTAGAAGGAGCAAGACACCACTAAGGGAAAAACTCCCTTGCCGGGAAGGCGAGCCTGGCGAGGTCGAGGTGGCTCCAAGAGTAAGCATGAAGACTGTCCTGGCAGGCCCACCAGGCACAATGATGGTAAAAGACCCTGCCAAGGCTCCATCGCTCCACCTCGCGGCGACGCAAGTTATTGATCGGTGCGGTGTCAAGCCCCCAAGTGACTAAGTGGCTGTTGTTGGGCACATGGCATCCACTTCCTATGGAAATCACCTCCAAGTGACACCTGTCCAGCGACGTGTCAAGCAGACAAACAAGAAGGTGGCAGAACAGCCCGACAAGGCTTACCGGGCACTCCGTGATGTGACACTAGCTAAGAGGCGCATTTAATGTGCTCTGCCCTGTCTGTAGAGTTAGGTATGATAGCACTATTTGCTACCTAATCAGAGCACAATGACAGATTTGCCATTGTGGTGATCCTTGATCTATAAAAGGAGGCCCGTGGCAAGCATAGAAACGATTCGGACCACTGTACACTCAAACGCGTGTACCCGCCCTCGCCCCAAGGCAACCGTGCCATGCTAGAGCACCACATTTCCACCACTATCCACCATCAATCCACCAAAGCAGGAGTAGGGTTTTATGCCTCATGGCGGCCCGAACCTGCGTAAAAACTGCCCGTGTGATCTCTGTCGTGCTGTGCGACGTTCTCCCCTCTTGGCGTAATGTGCTCATCCTCCCCTAACGAAGCACAAGGGGCTCATGGCCCCATAGGTGGTTGGTTTTTTTTCCACGACATCTTTGGCGCACCAGGTAGGGGGAAGAGCTTGCGAGAACCCGAGAAGTGTATACAGCGCGTCATCTTCACCATCATTTTCTTCATCAACGGCTTCATCCTCCATGACACCCAAGAAAATGCGGGAGGTGATGAGAACGAAGAGGGGGAGCGATATCGCTTCCCCCGTGCCCTGTTCACATGTCACATCCCTAGCTTCTGGTTTTGCACTAGGCTAGCTTCATGTGTGCATCATGTTTAAATTTTACTTAACCTGAAATGGGGATGTTCAAAACCCTAGCACCAAATGAATTAAACTAGGTTCAAAATAAAATCATTATCAATGAACACAAATATGCCTTTAAAAATGTTCTTGATTTCTGATAAAGGTGAAAACCTCTGCCAAAAATGACGAACATATTTTTAGGTCATTTCTGGATTTTTGAATTAATCCAATACATATTTGAATTGGAGCAATTTAAATACTATATTTACTTTAAATGCTTCAAAAAGGCTGGAAATGGTTAAGTGTCACTGGAATAATCCAGAAAGCATCCATAATTGGTTCTAGGATTTTATGAAATGGGTTAGTATTTTTACTAATTAAAAACAGAGAAAAAGAAATAGAAAAACAGAAAGAATTAGAAGAGAGGGAGAGAAGGACTCACCTGGGCCAACTTACCTGGCGCCATCTGGCCCAGCTAGTGGCCCAGCCCACCTGGCCACCTCCCCTGTCGTCTTCCTCCTTGCCAAGAGGACGAGCGCGTGGCCAACGCGCGTGAGCATGTGCCTGGCCACCTCCTACCTACTTGCCACTACTGGAGTCAACCCCGAGCGCCATGTGCATCGCCCCGACCTCCCCCTGGACCTCTCTCACTCTCCCTTGGCATCCTCCCCTCCTCTGCTCTCTATCCCTCTGATGCCCGAGCAGAGCTTGTCGTCGCCGACGCCGTTTGCCACGACCATCGTGCTCCCCTTGCCCCCACGTGCTGTCCACATTCTCCGCCATTGTCCGCCGCTTTGCCCCACCCTCGCCTCGAGCGGTGGGACGACCTGCATTGCCGGCTGCCTCGTCTTCTTCCTCCTCGATCGCCAGAAGCCGCACACGTCGATTCGCCGCCGTTTCCGCCTCCCCAAGCTCGTCGTCTACCTCGTCCGACCCGCTGTGAGCTCCTACGTCGTTTCCCCTTACTTCCGCGCTCATTTGCCTTGCCTGGGCCGTAGTTCCGTCGAAGCCGTGAGCTCCTCGCCGCCGACGATGACATAGTTGCGGCCATGGTCATTCCAGCCCGTGTTGGGGCACACCAACGTGCTCAGAACCTTTCCGCGCACCCGTAGCCACCACCAGCTCCTCCTCCCGAACACCTTAGCATTGAACTCGAGCATGGCCGAACCACGACCGCAGCAAACCTCATCATTGGCATTGATTCTGATGACCATCTGGTCCAGCTCCACCACCCACAGACGTGGCTCAGCCCCAGCTCTCCGTAGAACCCAACCACGCCCCAAACCAAGCCTTGTAGAGCGAACCCGATGCATCTCCGCCGCTCGGTTTGGTCGTCGCCGGACAACTCCGGTGAGGTGATGTGGCGTCATTAGCATGAGGCTAATTACCACGTTAACCTCGCCCTGTGTCACTGACAGACCGGCCCCACCATGCAAATTAACCACGGGGTAAATCCCTATTTAGCTTTAACCTAACCACAATGGCCCCACGCGTCAGCTTTGACCATGCTGACGTGGCCGTTTTTTTGACCATGAACAGTAGGAAAGACTCCTACTGTGTTAATATATTAAATGAAAAGAACACACACTGTACAATGAGTATTTACATTGTGGGGGGAGATAATATAATCTTGTCAACTTTGTGACAAGAGAAGAGAGAGCAACTTGGGGGTGCTACTATAGGGAGTGTACAAAGTCAAGTACAAAGGGCCTATGCTCCTCTTTTACTCTTTTGAAGAAGCCCAAAGCACCCTTTGAATCTGTCCAGCCAAGAGTTGAAGGATGGCAGTATCGCTCTAAAGTGTTTGTTATTCCTCTCCTTCCAAATACTCCAGGGTGCCACAATGAATTTTTCCAAGAACATAGGAGTGGGATGAGTTATTTTTTGGGCCTCAATAGCATGCAAATGGCCAGGGAAAGGTTCCCAATTAATCCCATGTTTGTCCCAGCAAAGTTTGCTGAAAGAGCATGTGAAGATCATGTGCTCCACTATTTCCTCAATGGCCATTCCACACAAGAGGCAATTGTGATAATCCCCTACGTTGTAGTGCCTTCTTTTCAACAAGTTCCTTGTATTGAGCCTGTCCTGGAAAAGAAGCCAGGCAAAAACCTTCAACTTCATTGTGCATTTGGACTTCCAGATCCAGCAAAAAACTTGGTGGGCTTGGACGTCCTTGAAGACAAATTTATAGTAGTCAGCTGATTTGTAGCTGGCCTTGTCCCATGAGTAGTGCCAAACATCCAAGGCAGCCGTGGAGGGTTGCAGATGAGATGCAATAATTTGCATGTCCCGGACCTCCTCCAACATTTGGGGGGGTCAATGGAAGGTGGAACTCTTCCCCCAGCGATGTGCTCCCCAAGAAATCTCTAACAGAAACATCTTCATCTAAAGAGTGTGAGAAGGCCCGAGGGTGGGAGTCTTGAATAAGCTGTCCTGCCCATAAATCTTTCCAAAACAAAGTTGTAGTTCCACAAACAATATTGATTTTAGAAACCCCCCTAAACGTAGGAGTGAGTTTGATTATATCTTTCCACCAGAACGAGCCAACCGGATCACAAGCATGTGGGATTTTCTGGGCGTAGTACGAATCCCAAGTTAGTTGCACCCAAGGGATATCCAACTTATTGTAGAATTTATGCAGGAATTTCAAGAGCAGTGCATCATTTTGTATTCGGAGGTTGAGCACACCAAGTCCTCCCGTATTTTTAGGTTTACAAACCATATCCCATGCCGCCAAAGAGTTACATTTGTCACCCTGTTCAGTCTTCTTGATCCAAAGACACCTGCGCCTAATTTTGTCCAGCAGCTCAATGAGTTTTGGTGGAAAGTGCAACGTGCACATTGCATATATGAGGAGCGAGGTGACCGTGGAGTTGAGGAGCGTTAACTTGCCAGCATGGGACATGAGCGACAGTGTGGAGGACAAACTTCATTCAACTGTGCTGACCAGGGGCATGAAGTCATTAATGGTAGGTCGGGACGTGCCTAGAGGTAGACCAAGATAGGTGAAGGGCATGGTACCAATTGAGCACTCAAAGATAGCAGCCAGTAGTGCAGATAAAGCAACGTCCAAGTTAATTGGAATGAGTGTTCACTTGTGGAAATTGATCTTAAGACCGATGGACTGAGCATATTTGGTTAGAATGTCTTTGATAATCAATGCTTGATAAGGGCAAGCGGGCATTAGGAGAACCGTGTCATCGGCGTACTGCACAATAGGGTAGTCCATGTTTCCATGAGATGGAAAGGGAAGCTGGATTTTACCTTCCCTATAAGCTTCATTGATTGTAGACTGAAGTAGGTCAGCCGCCAGCATGAAAATAAGTGGAGACAATGGATCACCCTGTCGGACCCCACACTTGCAATGAAATTGTCTGCCCGGGACACCATTAAGGAGTACCGAAGATCTGCCAGAAGAGAAAATTGAGTTTATCCAAGACAGCCACTTCTCATTAAAGCCCATATGCCTCACAATGTTGATCATGGGGTCTTGTTCGATGGTGTCAAAGACTTTGGCAAAATCAAGTTTAAGCAGAACTATTGGTCATTTAGAAGCTTGGCATTGGTGGATGTATTGGAAAGTCCAGGCGAGGCAGTCCTGTATAAATCTCCCACGAATGAAACCATATTGGTTGCGGTGAATAATTTGCAGAATAACCATTTGCAGACGGGTGGCCAGGAGCTTAGTAATGAGTTTAAGGCAGCAGTTGAGTAGTGTGATTGGCCTGTAATCATTAACTGTGGAGGGAGACCTATTCTTTGGGATCCGAGTGATTAAACCATCATTAATGCTCTGCAGATTAAGTGTTCCTGCATGAAATGGATCGCACAAGGACTAAAAATCATCCCTGATGATTGGCCAACAAGCTTTGAGAAAAAGGCCACTAAAACCGTCCGGACAAGGAGCCCTATGACTCGGGATTTCTTTAATGACCCCATCAATTTCTTCACGCGTGAAAGGGAGCGTGAGATGATCCAAGTTTGCATGAGGCCGTATCAAAGAAGGTAGATCAAAGTGCATATGAGTGGGGCTAGAGGTACCTAGTCCTTCCGAATATGCATGGAAAAGTAGTGCCTCTTTGCCGTTATGATCTTCCACTACAAGCCCATCAGGAGTTTGGAGATTTGCAATGTTATTTTTGCGATATCTTTCGGTGGCCACTGATTGAAAGAACTTTGTGTTTTCATCGCCAAATTGAACCCATCGGATGGTGCAACGTTTCTTCCAGTACTGCCTCTAATAGTCCAATAACCGAAGGGGATGATTTTTGATGATCTTGCGGAAGTTGCTCTCAGGCAGTGTGAGGGCCCGTTGATTTTCCAACTCATCTAGGTCAGCTAGTGTTTTATTCGTGTTTTCAATAGCCACAGATAACCGAGAAATGCTTTTACTCCAAACCTTGAGCTCTTGTTGAAGATTCTTAAACTTTCGACATAGGACCGTAGCCGCATTGGATAGAGCAATAGGTTTATCCCAAACCCTCTTGACCACATCCATAAATCCAGGGTGCAGCAGCCAATAGGATTCAAACCTGAAGAGCTTGGCCCGAGGAATTTTTGTCTCAATGTTTACCACACATGGTGTGTGATCCGAGGTGGGTTTACAAAGAGGTTTTACCATTGTGTTGGGGCAAACACTAGTCCAATGAGTGGATGTAAAAAACCAACCTAGTTGCTCGAGGAGGGGATCGTTTTGCATGTTACTCCAGGTGTATAGTCTTCCTTTAATGGGCAACTCCACTGGGTTAAGCTTGCAAATAATGTCATTAAAGGTTGACATATCGTTAACATCACCTCCCAATTTGTTACGATTTTCTGTCCCTCTAATGTAATTGAAATCTCCAAGGAATAAGCAATCTTCAGATGTCTGGATATTTCTGTCGTAAAGCCATTGAGTGAACATGTCCCAAGAGGGCCCTGTGCAGGGACCATAGATATTGTAAAGAGTCCAAGCTTGTGCGGAAATTGTAAAGCAAAATCTTCTTGAACAACCACAGACCCCGAGAAGATGGAGCTGTTCCAAACTGTGAGTAAACCACCCGAGGCCCCACGAGAAGGAATATAAGCAAATTTATCGAAGCGCTTAGGACAGCAGGTTTTAATAAACGGAAGATCGATGACAGGTTTTTTAGTTTCCTGCAAACAAATGATGGCACAACCACTTATAGATATCGCATTCAACAGCGCTAGTAACTTTTTATTAGAACTTAACCCGCGCACATTCCAACATAGCACGTTCCAGCTACGCAAAAGTGGCATCAGGGGCTTCAAGCTTAAGCAGAAGAAGAGGAGCCGTCCACCTGGCCATTGTGGTTGGTATCCGAGTCTTCAAGCGCAAGCAGAGCAGCCTCCATGAGCTCCTGGGGCGGGACAGCATAGCGGACGACGCCAATCTCCTGCATGGTGCGGATGGAAGTTGGAGGAGGAGCCTGATCCATGGGCACGGAGCTAGAGCTGGTAGCAGCAGAAGGTATCACCCGTGGCTTCACCTTTGGAACAGTAGGGCGCACATCGGAGATTTGTGGCACCCTTAATCCATCAAAGCGCGTCGACCTGGTGTTGTGCCTGACTTCAGTGGTGACGACAGGAGCCTTGAACTTGGAGCGACGTGGGCGAGCAACCGATGGGCCAGGCGCATCCGTCAGAACTTGGGCTAGGACCAAGTTAGAGCCCTCCTCAAAAGTTTCATGAGCAACGAGTGGAGGCCCATCATTCAAACCAGAAATTGGTTCCAGCATAAGCATATCATCAATGGGATCAGCATTGTTCTGGGGCTCAAGATATGAAGAGTAACAGTTTCAGTTGCAGATGGTAGAGAGCCAGAGATCTCAGACTGGAGCATACTAGGATCTCCTTCTTCAGGAGCCAGTTCAATCAGCTGCACCGAGCTAGCAGCCGGGGCAGTGGACAGGATATGAGCAGAGAAGCAAAGTAGGTGTGTGGTCTCCTGGTCAGCAACCTGCAGAATGGACCGAGGTGAAGGCGTCTGAAATTCCAATGGAGGCAGACCATATCCAGCCTCCAGGGGCCGTAGGCAGCCACAATAGACATTATGGAGCTGGAGAGATACACGGTGAAGACATTCCTCGAGATCAGATCAGAAGTTAACACAGTAGCAAGCTCATTGCCTTCAACAGAGATACTGACGTTCAAATTCTCAGCAGATACAGTAACATCCACAGTGATGACGTTATGGAGCACAGGTGGAGTGACAAATAGAGTGCGAACTTGATTGTTTGAGCCCAGAGAGGATGCCTGGGTGCTAGCAGAGGAACTAGTTTCAAACCATGCAGAGTTCAGGCTGTCAGTGACATTATCTTGAGGCAGGATGCCATCTTGCACGCGGAGACCCTGAGCAGCAAGCAATGCCTAGAAGTTAACCAGGGCAGCTGGCAATTTGCGGAGCCGGGGGCTGCGGCCATGGATCCCACTGAGCCTCTTGGGGTCCATCTTGCTGAGGAGCATGGTGCGGAGCCTGGTCATTACCGACCCCATTCTGAAGCAACCAATTTTGCAGTTGTTGTTGGTAAAGTTGCTCAGCTGTGAGGCCCTCCTCAAACATGGGATGCGGCACACCGTTGGTGGGAGGAGGTTCTTCATCAGCGGTTGTGACCTCAGGATCATGTGCATTCGAGTCTGCACCATGGAGAATATAAACAGCGGCAGTCCAACAAGCTCTATCTCCTCCTAACTCACGAATGACAATGCTCTTAGGTATCAGGCGCATATGAATGACTCGGACTTTTAGCAGAACGGACTGTTCCAAGAAACTAATCTGCCATAGTCATCCACCGAGCGCTAAAGATAAAATTTTGTCTGATAGTCTTCAGGGAAACCAATATAAAGTAACCAAACTTCAGGACCATATGTAGTGTTGCGCATATTGAGATCAGCATTATGACGCACAAAAGAAATCACAAGATCTTCCTCATCGAGCTGGATGGTGGTGTTGACTGTAGTGCCTCTGATGAAGGAATTAGCAAAGGCGAACATACCAACTCCAAGAGGATGGTTAGATGACTCGGTGGTGTGCAGTCCAGACTCATGAAGCAGGGCTTCAATGGTGTTGCGGAGGTCCTCCCGGAGATGCAGAGGAACAAATCTGCTAGCCTCAGCGATGACGAGGAAATTGTTGTTCAATGGCGGGATGGGATTGACCGCCATGTCCGCCCTGACCTTGCGATCTGCAGGCCCGGGCTCAACGGACCAGCCAGCCGGGAGGAAGGGGAGGGAGTTGACGGGGTAGTTGGCCATTGTTGGGGGCGCGGCGGTGGTGGGGACGGTGGCTGCAGTGGTTTGTTGTGGTGGTGGTGCTAGAGCAGAGCACTCTGCAACATTGGGAAGCGGGGCGGGCAATGGGGGAGAATGCGGGGCGTCAAAGGTGGAAGCTGGGCTTTTTGGTCGCCAATGCCATCGCTGGGCCCAGCGGCATCGCCAGAAAGATTGCACCAGATGTCCATAGCGGCCGCATGCAGAGCATCGGACGGTGGAGGTTGGTTGGCCCCTAGGCTTCATCGAGGGGTAAGTTTTTTCTAGAGAAGGAAAATTGATTTGCTGCCCAGACTGAGAGGATTTGACTGCATTATCAGAATCTGATCCCATACAAACAGTGCCATTCAAAGAAGCCTGCAGTTTTGACGGGCAATTAAAACCTTTGTGCCCTGGGGCTGAGCAGCGCAAACAAATAATCAGGGCGTGAAACTGGGATTTGTCGTGGCCCCATTGTAAACATTTTGCATAAAGAACCCCCCAGCCATTTACCAGGTCCAATAATTCCTTTCAAGTATATCACGCACGCGATAAATCCGCAATATGTGCAGAGGAGAGTAAAGGCGGCCATGTGGTGTGCGAAGGTGCATATTTGAATGCGGACGCCAGCAAGCTTTGCGGTAATTGGGGGTAGGTAATATTGGTATGAAAATTGAAATTACCAATCCAGAGTAAATGCTCCGTAGAATCGCCTGGGCATTGAATGACCGTGTCTGAGGGCGTCGTAAGCTCCGTGGATCCAGGATGATGATCACCAGGAGGTGCCATGGTCGACCATGAAGCTTCATGGCTGTTCCTGTCGCTGGAAACCATGGAATTTAAAGGAACCAACCCAAGTTTGCTTAACTCTTTGGAGGGAGCATGATCTTGGCCAGAGGTGTGTGTGAAAATAGATGAGGTAATGCGCAGAGCTACGGGGATTCGGCTAGCAATAGAATCCATCCTTTCATCAGCATGCCAACAAGAATCCAAATGCTTGTAACCATTGAAATGGCCATTGAAGAGATGAAAGTGACAAATGAAATCCGGCCAAATACAGTCCTTGAGGCCATGAATAAAATGTCCAACCTTGTTACCGGCCACAGAAAACCGAAAGGACCTCTCAAAGATCTTAGAAACCTTAAAGCCAACATGATGCCCGCCAATACAACATTGTAGAGCCACACCCACAGATTCCTCATTGAGGGGGAAGGATGCAGAGGAGAAGGAAACAACCAAGAAAAATTCCTTGGTCTTGTGCGAAGGAGAAAAGTGCACCGTTTCTCCAAGCCGGCGACGTACCTGATCGGCCACTGCAAGGCCAGGGTTGAAATCCCAATGTAGGAGCCCTTCCATGGCATGGATCAAGGGTTAGATCCATGGTGAGAGGTGGAGCAGGTGGGAGGAGGGGAGGAGGAGGGGAGGAGCCATGATACTCTTTTCTAAAATGTGGTCAAAACAGCGGGCATGACCGTTCCTAGCTAGCATGATGATTAAAGGATGGTCTCAAATGCTGACGTGGCCGTTGACTGGGCCCACACGTCAGCGACCCTAAGCAGCACCGTGACACTAACCAGTGGGACCCATTGGTCAGGTTTGACCCGAGGCAGCCCTGTTGACCCTGCTGACATCACCCTGACGCAATGTTGACGTAGTTAATCATTTTATGGATTTAAAACAATTCAGAAAATCCATAAATTAGTATAAACTTCAAAAATTCATAGAAATTCAACCATAACTCCAAATGAAATAATTTATATATGAAAAATGATCAGAGAAATCCAATCTATCCATATGTACCATTCTCATGCATGTTAGAATAACTTATGGCTGTTGTTTAGGAAAAATCATAAAAGGGCATTGAAACCATCACATATGAAGTTTGGATTTGAATCTTTGGTTCAAACCAACTTCATTTAATCTGGGTTTTAGTTGCATTAGCTCAAATCACAGCATGTTGCCATGTCATGATCATGCATCATATTATCGCATTGCATTGATTGTGTTTCCTCTTTGTTGTCGGTATTTTCCCCCTCTTGGTAGACGTGTTCCATTGACGAGTTCGATGAAACCGACGAAGAACTATACTATCTTCAGAAGTGCCAGGCAAGCAAAAACCTATTGTTCTTTCCGATACAATCCTACTCTATCACTCCTTCCCTCTGTTATTGCATTACGACAACAATGTTTGAAATGTTACATGCTACGGTATTTGAACCCCTTTCCTCTGCATGACCTATCATTGCCACAGTAAATAGATGAAGCCCACTAGCATGAGTAGGATTTGTTTGAGCCTGATGTGCCTACTCATTCATGCTTGTTTGTCATGCCTGCTACTACTTAGGGTTGAGTCAGGTCTAATTCATCGAGGATGAATTGGAATGTTGTGAACATGTCCTACTGTTGAGAGCTAAGTGTGTGATCATGATTTGGTAAAGGTAGCAGTGAGAGGCCATGTAGGAGTACATGGTGGGTTCTCTCATTGAAACCGTCCTCAGGAACTGAGTGCCGTGTCTATGATCCAAGACAGTTACTACCACACATTGGACTCCGGGCACTCCAAGCTCTCTTGACTTATTAATCAACCTGATATCTGTCCAGGACTTGCAACTAGTTTCTGGTGTTTGTAAGTAGTGCTAGTAGTCTATCAAGTGGTACCCGGTATAGGTGGGCTTGGGACAGACTAGGCACCGTGGCCGGGAATACCAAGCATCACCCGTTTGGTGGGCTAGGGAACCCTGTACAAATCGTTTGGGGCCGTTAGCGACACCCCTGCCGGATCTCCTTGTGGATGGAACCCAAATAGGCGATAAACCTGGACTAGAGACTTGTGTGGTTAGTCCGGTCGTGGCCGACACCCTCGCCAGGCTACCGCTTGAAGGTTGCCGAGATACATGATGTCTACATGGTGTTAAGTGGCGAGAGTGTGTGTGAAGAAGTACACCCCTGCAAGGTTAACATGATCTATTTGAATAGCCGCGTCCGCAGTAAAGGACTACTGGGTTGCTTGTGCAGTTCATAGACAAGTGAAAGTGGATACTCTAAATCACGCAAGATAAGCGTGAGTGCTATGGATGGCGTTCTCGTAGGGAGACGGGAGCGGATCCATAGTGGTGTATTGATATGGTGAATATGTGGACTCGTGTAAGCCACCTCAAAAGAGTTACTTGAAGTCGTAGTTCAGGATAGCCATCGAGTCAAAGCTGGCTTGCTGCAGTTAAACTCCACCACCCGCTTTGTTGATACTAATGCATATGTAGCTAGTTCTGATGTAAGTATTGCTGGGTACTCATGTTTTCCTAATTTATGTTTTTGCAGAGAGACTTAAGTCTCACTAGTAGTTCCACGTGGACTTCGATGTTTAGCATGTTACATCAGCTATGATCATGTACCCTTTGGAGGGTCTTGTAGATAGTCAGGCTTCTCAGCCCTTTTCATTTGCAGCTGTCTGTCCTTAGAGATGTTATGCTTGCGTTGTTTGTATGATCTGAATGTCGGGTCATGATACCCATGATTGTAATACTTGGCTCCTCGGAGCCTATTGAATAAATACTTTGAGTTGTAGAGTTTTGTTGTGATGCCATGTTGTATTTGCACATATCGACCATATTGTGTGTATGTTATTGAAATGCATGGTATGTGTGTGATCCGACAACCTAGTTGTTTATTCTTGGCAGCCTCTCTTTCCGGGAAATGTCTCCAAGTGCTTCCACTGAGCCTTGGTAGCTTGCTACAGCTCCAGAACACTTAGGCTGGCCGGCATGTCTCCTTCTTCATTCCTGTGTCTGTCCCTTCTGGGAAATGTCACGCGTTGTTCCTTTAAGTCCTTGTAGCTTGCTACGACTTGGGTTCATATGTTGTTGATCGACCCATTCGTTGCTGGGTCATGTATGAATGTCCATGTAAGTTAGTGCCACCTTGGGTTTACGACTAGTCTTGTCGGCCCGGATTCTTTGTCTTATTGATGCTAGCGACACTATCATATACATGAGCCAAAAGGCGCAAACCGTCCCGGGCCAGGTAAGATGGCACCCATGGGAATACCGTGTGTGAGGCCGCAAAGTGATATGATGTGTTACATGCAGACTAGTGTGACTTAGGATCGGGGTCCGGACAGCTTTGGTATCAGAGCTTCACTGCCTGTAGGATTACTAAGCCAAACTGGTCGAAGTTGACTTTAGAAATGCTTTAGTTATATAAGAGAATTGATTGTGGATGGGAACGTAAGGCTCTTTTTACTCCTTATACCTTATGTCTTCTGACCCGAGTCAGCCTATCTTTCCTATGGGGTTAAGGAACTAGGCTTTCTCTTCTTTCTATCAGGATCACGTGTTACTAATCCGTAGACTTATAAGATTGATGAATTTAAGCCTTAGTCCGGTTCCTACTACCTCTGTATGTTGACCGTTGATCTCGAAACCTTGATATTGTGATTTTGAGTGGTTATGCCACCATTTTTGCAGAATGTCCCATATCTTTTTGAGCATTTAGAGCCGTTATGTTGTCCGAGTCATCCCAGGTTTCTAAATAGTCTGATGCACTTGCAAATCCGTTCCTTCTGTCCCGGTATTCTTTGTGCGAGATTAACCACATTAACTAGTGTGTTGAGGTACTTCATTTCTTTAGTATATATGTTGGACCTATTATTATGACCCTAGGTGTCTTAGAGGATCACCTAGTACTCTAGCCATGTTTTGAGTTCCCAGTGTGATGATTCGGGCCGTCATTCTTGAAAGCATCCCGTGATGCAATTTAGTTAGTAGGTATTCTATTCCTGGGTTCTTGAACCCGAGATTCACCCTACTTACTTTGTGTTGATAGTGTTTGCTCGTTCCTTTAGGATATTAGTAATCTTTGTGATAGTCCTCAAGGTCTGTGGTATTTCCTTCCTCCAATACCATGAACTGCTTATGGCTGAAGTTCTTCGAACCAAAAGGTCACAACCAGAGTGCTCTTGACGAGTTCTTGATTCTATGTTGTTACTCTGCCAGTTCCACCTTTCTGCATGGGTTATCCGGAAGAAATATGTTGAGCTTGTTCGACATGCTAATCCATGCATCCACAACTCAGAAAGGTATATGTTCCTTTGAGTTGTCCCTCTAGATGTAATCGGACCTCCGACTATCACTTGATAGTCATGAGTAGTTGTGCACCCGTGTTCATTGGTGCCTATTATTCTTGTGGTTCATCAAACCATTCTATTTGGAATGACTAGGAGAAACAAACTCCAGAACCTTATCCATATCCAGGATTGGGTCAAAGCAGTTGTAATCCACAAATCAAAATGCCAATCCAATTTTTGATTTTGTTCTACTCTAGAGTATCTCCCCCTTTATGTCAGGATTCTCATGAAATTTTCACCAGCTTTTATGAATTCTTGACGCAGAGACACTTCTCGCCTTCATTATTCATTCCTTGGTTCTCATGTTAATATAACAAGGATGCCGACAAGTGGATCTTGATGTGTGAAATCATTACTCCTAGCAACTCCATTGCTTGGTAGTTAAGGGATAATAATTTCGTTCTTAGCGTGTTGGTTATTAAATCCTCATTCTAAGACTCACTATGCTACCTAGTCCTTATTTCGTGGTGCACTCTTCCATTGATGAGTTAGGATTTTTTTCAAATCCTCGCTCATTTGATCATGTCGTCTTGCTCTCAAAGGCAAGATTGTTCTCGAGCTTAATATCATATCGATGGTTCGTAATTTTCCAAATATCTTCTCGGAAATATCACCAGGTTTTCACCTGACCGCTATGTTGAGTTCGTGATCAAGTTGGTTTTCTTGTAAACCACACTTTCTCCAAGAATTTGTGTTGGATACCCCTAAGATAGTTGGTTAAGCTAAACAACAAATTGGAGAGTTGGAAGATAAAAGCTTGTCCGACTTAATTCATTTCTAAGGGATATCTCTTGTGTGTGTGTGTGTGTGTGTGTGTTGAAGAAAGATGGTATTTTCATTGATTGACCCTCTTGATCAGTTAATGGACCTATTATCTTATCCAATCTTTGATTTGAGTATGGGCTATCGTGAGATCAAATCAGACCAATGATATTTGTAATGTTGTCTTACTCGTGGTTGTTTCCTCGAGCATACACCATTATATCTTTTGGATCTAACCAATGCTATCACCTTGTTCACATGATTGTGGAATTCCAATTATTTGGAATCCTGGATGGATTGTTGTTGAGCCCACTAACAACATTTTCATCTTGCATGATTCATGTTGAACATCTAAGTTGGTGTTGGAAACTTTTGAAATCATTTTCTTCATGCTAGCTCATGAAGTATTTGTTTGATGAAAGAAGTGACTTCCTCTTATACACGTGCATTTGGTGCAAGTTGTTGTTCTGGATCCGGGAAAGATTGTTTTTGCGTCTTTAGAATCATCCCAAGTCAGTCATGCATGTGCAAAGTATACTGTGGTTTGGTAGATTAATTACCCCCACTCCATATGTATTCCGTAGCACACCAAGCCACTGATTGACTTGTTCAAGGAAGAGAAGTCTATGCTTGGGATCTAATCCATGGACTTGCGTAAAGAATTCGATATCCTCGATGAGGGTTCCCCACATGAACTCGGTAGTGTTTTATTATAAGGCTACTACATGGTCATGCTTGTCTGGGACAACGTGTTCACATGTGTGTAGCAGAACCAGCTCATGTTTTGGGGCTTGCTATTGTAGTTCCTTCCCTGAGAATCTCGCAACGTCATCTCATCGGTTTGTGTTGCAAACTTTCTTTTCCAGACATGTTGTCTGAGATATCTATACAAACTAGATCTAAAACTTAGGCAGATGTGATGGTTGGAACCTTTCCAAGATCTATGATGTAGGTTCCGGCAAGGATGATGTTTTGGCTGACACACCTAGCCAGGAGCTCTACTATTGTAGTATCTCGATTGAGGAATTTGACCATCTTCTCCATGAGGATTTCGAGTGACTTACTGTAGAGGTTGTTCCTTATGGATTTTTGTCTCCGAAGTCCGACCTCTTCTTGTGTTCTAGATACCATACGTCAGTACATCAAGGAGAACATTAGAAGTGGAGTGCTAAATGTCTCTCGGTCGATCATCCAGATTTTGATCCCTTGGCCTCGCTAAGGTGAAACCTGAGAAGGTGTTATCTTCCTTTGCATGTGCATCCTCCACCACTATTCATCATGGTAGTATGATGTGTTGCCAGGATCCTCGGCACGGATATTGGTAAAACCTTGATGAATGTGGAAATGCTCAAGTTCTTGTGCTCAGTCCCTAGGTTATATCCTTGGTATCAACTGGAATGTGCTTTCCATTTGCCGAGTTGTTCTATAACCGTAGTTTCCTTCTAAACTGAGTATTCCATTCATTGAATTCTGTCAAACAATCAAATGTGAATTGCCTTAGGCTGGCATAAAGAGTCTCAACGATCTAGGTATCAAAATTAATTCTTTTTGCCACTTAATTAAGGGAATAACTCTATGTGTCACCTTCTCGAAGGTGTTCTGCTATGGAATCATGGCAATTACCTCCTCGTTACTCGGGAACCATGCACCATCCCATTCCAGCATGGAATTGTTGTTTACCAAGTGATCCTTCATCATATGTTCTTCCATCCCTCCCAATGTGTGTTTGAAAGTCTCAGCTTAAGAGATGTTCAACGTCTCACTCCATGAGTTGATCCTGAGTTCCTCGATCTTTGAGGAGATCGATTCCTGTAGAGTTTCTTTCTGCCATTGTCGTGTCAGATGAACATCTCGGAAGCAAAGACGTCAAGATTAAGATGATGTAATGAATCAACTTCCTCGAGAAGTGCAAGTTGGATCGTGAAGATTGTCATAGTTTTGTGGCCACCTTTTTCCCTACCTCACGTCTTGAATCTCGAGACGAGATTCTTGTTTAGTGGGGGTGAGTTGTCACATCCCTAGCTTCTGGTTTTGCACTAGGCTACCTTCATGTGTGCATCATGTTTAAATTTTATTTAACCTGAAATGGGGATGTTCAAAACCCTAGCACCAAATGAATTCAACTAGGTTCAAAATAAAATCATTATCAATGAAATGAAATATGCCTTTAAAAATGTTCATGATTTCTGATAAAGATGAAAACCTTTGCCAAAATTTTGAACATATTTTTAGGTCATTTCTAGATTTTTGAATTAATCAAATACATATTTGAATTGGAGCAATTTAAATACTATATATATTTTAAATGCTCCAAAAATGCTGAAAATGGTTAAGGGTCACTTGAATAATCCAGAAAGCATCCATAATTTTTTCTAGGATTTTATGAAATGGGTTAGTATTTTTACTAATTCAAAACAGAGAAAAAGAAATAGAAAAACAAAAAGAATTAGAAGAGAGAGAGAGAGAATGGCTCACCTAGGCCAACTTACCTGGCGCGATCCAGCCCAGCTGGCGGCTCAGCACACCTGGCCACCTCCCCTACCGTCTTCCTCCTTGCCAGGAGGACGAGCGCGTGGCCGACGTGCGTGAGCACATGCCCGGCCACCTCTTTCCTGCTTGCCACTGCTGGAGAGGCCCCGAGTGCCACGTGCATCGCCCTGACCTCCCCCTGGACCTCTCTCACTCTCCCTCAGCCTCCTCCCCCTCCTCTGCTCTCTCTCCCTCTCATGCCCGAGCAGAGCGTGTCGTCGCCGATGCCGTTTGCCACAGCCACCGTGCTCCCCTTGCCCCCACGTGTTGTCCACGTTCTCTTCCATCGTCTGCCGCTTCGCCCCACACTGGCCTCGAGCGCTGGGACGGCCTGCATAGCCGGATGCCTCATCTTCTTCCTCCTTGGTCATCGGAAGCCGCACACATTGATGCACCGGCATTTCCGCCTCAGCGAGCTCGTCGTCTACCTCGTCCGACCCGCTGTGAGCCCCTACACCGTTCCCCCTTACTTCCGCGCTCATTTTCCGTGCCTGGGTCGTAGTTCTGCCGGAGCCGTGAGCTCCTCGCCGCCGGCGATGACACAGTCACGGCCACAGTCATTGCAGCCCGTGTCCGAGGACACCAGCGTGCTCAGAACCTTTCCACGCACCCGTAGCCACCACCAGCTCCTCCTCCCGAACACCTTAGGATTGAACTCGAGCACGGTCGAACTACGACCGTTGCACACCTCATCGCCGACATTCATTCTGACGACCATCTGGTCCAGCTCCACCACCCACAGACGAGGCTCAGCCCTTGCTGTCCGTAGAACCCAATCACGCCCCAAACAATTCCCTGTAGCGTGAACCCGATGCGTCTCTGCCGCTCGGTTTGGTCGTCGCCGGCCAACTCCGGCGAGGTTATGTGGCGTCAGTAGCCTGAGGCTAATTACCATGTTAACCTCGCCCTGTGTCACTGACAGACCGGCCCCACCATGCAAATTGACAATGGGGTAAATCCCTATTTAGCTTTAACCTAACCACAATGGCCCCACGCGTCAGTTTGACAATGCTGAAGTGGCCGTTGACTGGGCCCACACGTCAGCGACCCTAACCAGCACCCTGACACTGACCAATGGGACTCACTGGTCAGGTTTGACCCGGGGCAGCCTTGTTGACCCTGCTGACGTCACCCTGACGCAATGCTGACGCAGTTAATCATTTTCTGGATTTAAAATAATTCAAAAAATCTAGAAATTAGTATAAACTTCAAAAATTCTTAGAAATTCAACCATAACTCCAATTGAAATAATTTACATATGGAAAATGATCAGAAAAACCCAATCTATCCATCTATATCATTCTCATGCATGTTATAATAACTTATGGCTGTTGTTTAGGACAAATCATATAAAGGGCATTTAAACCTTCACATATGAAGTTTGGATTTGAATATCTGGTTCAAACCAACTTCATTTAATCTGGGATTTAGTTGCATTAGCTCAAATCTCGGCATGTTGCCATGTCATGATCATGCACCATATTGTCGCATTGCATTGATAGTGTTTCCTCTCTGTTGCCGGTATTTTTCCCCTCTCGGTAGACGTGTTCCGGCAATGAGTTCTATGAAACCGATGAAGAACTATACTATCTTCAGAAATGCCAGGCAAGCAAAAAACCCTTATTCATTCCGATACAATCCCACTCTCTCGCTCCTGCTCTCTGTTATTGCATTAGGACAACAACGTTTCAACTGTTACATGCTGCGGTAGTTGAACTCCTTTCCTCTGCATGACCTATCATTGCCATAGTAAATAGATGAAACCCACTAGCATGAGTAGGATTTGTTTGAGCATGATGTGCCTACTCATTCATGCTTGTTTGTCATTCCTGCTACTACTTAGGGTTGAGTCAGGTCTGATTCATCGGGGATGAATTGGAATGTTGTGAACATGTCCTACTGTTGAGAGCTAAGTGTGTGAACGCAATTTGGTAAAGGTAGCGGTGAGAGGCCATGTAGTAGTACATGGTGGGTTTTCTCATTGAAACCGTCCTCAGGAACTGAGTCCTGTGTCTTTGATCCAAGACAGTTACTACCACACATTGGATTCCAGGCACTCCAAGCTATCTTGACTTATTAATCAACCTGATATCTGTCCAGGAGTTGCAACAAGTTTCTGGTGTTTGTAGGTAGTGCTAGTAGTCCATCAAGTGGTACCCTTTACAGGCGGGCTTGGGACAGACTAGGAACCATGGCCGGGTATACCAAGCATCACCCATTTGGTGAGCTTGGAACCCTTTACACATTGTTTGGGGCCGTGAGCGACACCCCGGCCGGATCTCCTTGCGGATGGAACCCGAATAGGCAATAAACCTGGACTAGAGACTTGTGTGGTTAGTCAGGTCATGGCCGACACCCTCGCCAGGCTTCCGCTTGAAGGTTGCCGAGATACATGATGTGTACATGGAGGTAAGTGGTGAGAGCATGTGTGAAGAAGTACACCCCTGCTGGGTTAACAAGATCTATTCTAATAGCCGCGTCCGCGGTAAAGGACTACTGGGTTGCTTGTGCAGTTCATAGACAAGTGAAAGTGGATACTCTAAATCGCGCAAGATAAGCGTGAGTGCTATGGATGGCGTTCTCGTAGGGAGACGGGAGCGGATCCATAGTGGTGTATTGATATGGTGAATATGTGGACTCGTGTAAGCCACCTCAAAAGAGTTACTTGCAGTCGTAGTTCAGGATAGCCATCGAGTCAAAGCTGGCTTGCTGCAGTTAAACTCCACCACCCCCTTTGTTGATACTAATGCATATGTAGCTAGTTCTGATGTAAGTCTTGCTGGGTACTCACGTTTTCTTAATTTATATTTTTGCAGAGAGACATCGGTCTCACTAGTACTTCCGCGTGGACTTTGATGTTTAGCATCTTACCTCAGCTACGATCCTATACCCTTTGGAGGGTCTTTTAGATAGTCAGGCTTCTCAGCCCTTTTTATTTGTAGTTGTCTGTACTTAGACATGTTAATCTTCCGTTGTTTGTATACTCTGAATGTCGGGTCATGATACCCATGATTGTAATAATTGGCTCCTCAGAGACTATTGAATAAATACTTTGAGTTGTAGAGTTTTGTTGTGATGCCATGTTGTATTTGCACATATCGAGCATATTGTGTGTATGTTATTGAAATGCATGGTATGTGTGTGATCTGACAACCTAGTTGTTTATTCTTGGTAGGATCTCTTACTGGGAAATGTCTCCTAGTGCTTCCACTGAGCCTTGGTAGCTTGCTACTGCTCCAGAACACTTAGGTTGGCCGGCATGTGTCCTTCTTCGTTCCTGTGTCTGTCCCTTCGGGGAAATGTCATGCGTTCTTCCTTTAAATCCTTATAGCTTGCAGTGACTTGGGTTCATAAGTTGTTGATCGACACGTTCGTTGCTAGGTCATGTATGCCTGACCCTGTAAGTTAGCGCCACCTTGGGTTTACGACTAGTCATATCGGCCTGGGTTCTTTGTTATATGGATGCTAGTGACACTATCATATACGTGAGCCAAAAGGTGCAAACGGTCCCGGGCCAGGTATGGTGGCACCCATGGGAATACCATGTGTGAGGCCACAAAGTGATATGATATGTTACATGCTAGAATGGTGTGACTTAGGATCGGGGTCCTGACAGCTTTGGTATCCGAGCTTGATTGCCTGTAGGATTACCAAGCCAAACTGGTCGAAGTTGAGTCTAGAAATTCTTTAATTATATAAGTGAATTGAGTGTGGATGGGAACGTAAGGTTCTTTTTACTCCTTATACCTTATGTCTTATGATTCAAGTCATCCTATCTTTCCTACGGGGTTAAGGAACTAGGCTTTCTCTTCTTTCTATCAGGATCATGTGTTACTAATCGGAAGACTTAGAAGACTGATGGATTTAAGCCTCAGTCCGGTTCCTACAACCTCTGTATGTTGACCATTGATCTCGGAACCTTGATATTGTGATTTTGAGTGGTTATGCCACCATTTTTGCAGGATGTCCCATACGTTTTTGAGCATTTACAGCCGTTATGTTGTTTGAGTCATCCCAGGTTTCTAAATAGTCTGATGGACTTGCAAATCCCTTCCTTCCTTCCCGATGTTCTTTGTGCCAGATTAACCACACTAACTAGTATGTTGAGGTTCTTCATTGCCCGGGCATATATGTTGGAGCTATTATTATGACCCTAGGTGTCTTAAAGGATCACGTAGTACTCTAGCCATGTTTTCAGTTCCTAGTGTGATGATTTTGGCCATCATTCTCGAAAGCATCCCGTGATGCAATTTAGTTAGTAGGTATTCTTGAACCCGAGATTCACCCTACTTACTTCGTGTTGATAGTGTTTGTTCGTTCCTTTAGGCTATTATTAATATTTGCGATAGTCCTCAAGGTCCATGGTATTTCCTTCCTCCAATACCATGAACTGCTTATGGCAGAAATTCTTCAAACCAAAAGGTCACAACCAGAGTGCTCTTGACGAGTTCCTGATTCTATGTTGTTACTCTGCTAGTTCCACCTTTCTGCATGGGTTATCCGGAATAAATATGTTGAACTCGTTCGACATGCTAATCCATGCACCCACAACTTAGAAAGTTATATGTTCCTTTGAGTTGTCCCTCTAGTTGTAGACGGACCTCCGACTATCCCTTGATAGTCAGGAGTAGTCGTGCACTCGTGTTCATCGGTGCCTATTATTCTTGTGGTTCGTCAAACCATTCTATTCGGAATGACTAGGAGAAACAAACTCGAGAACCTCATCCATATCCAGGATTGGGTCAAAAAAGTTGTAATCCTCTAATCAAATTGCCAATCCAATTTTGATTATATTCTACCCTAGAGTATTACCCCCTTTATGTCAGGATTCTCATGAAATTTGCACCAGCTTTTATGAATTCTTGACGCAGTGATACTTCTCGTCATCATTATTAATTCCTTGGTTCTCGTGTTATTGTAACCGGGATGCCGACAAGTGGATCGTGACGTGTGAAATAATTACTCCTAGCAACTCTCTTGCTTGGTAGTTAAGGGACAATAATTTCGTTCCTAGTGTGTTGGTTATTGAATCCTTATTCTAAGACTGACTGTGCTACCCAGTCCTTATTTCCTAGTGCACTCTTCAATTGATGAGTTAGGATTTTGTCAAATACTCGCTCTTTGATCATGTCGTCTTGCTCTGAAAGGCAAGATTGTTCTTGAGCTTCATAACATATCAGTTGTTCGTGTTTTTCCAAATATTTTCTCAGAAATATCACCAGGTTGTCACCTGACCGCTATGTTGAGTTCGTGATCAAGTTGGTTTTCTTGTAAACCACCCTTTCTCAAAGCATTTGTGTTGGATACCCCTGAGCCAGTTGGTTAAGCTAAACAACAACTTGGAGAGTTGGAAGATAAAATCTTCTCCGACTTAGTTCATTTCTAAGGGATATCTCCTGTGTGTGTGTGTGTGTTGAAGAAAGATGGTATTTTCAATGATTGACCCTCGTGATTAGTTAATGGACCTATTATCTTATCCAATCTTTGATTTGAGTATGGGCTATCGTCAAATCAAATCAAAACCAATGATATTCGTAATGTTGTCTTACTCGTGGTTGTTTCCTCGAGCATACACCATTATATCTTTTGGATCTGACCAATGCTATCACCTTGTTCACATGATTATGGAATTCCAATTATATGGAAGCCTGGATGGATTGTTGTTGAGCCCATTGACAACATCTTCATCTTGTCCATGATTCATGTTGAACATCTAAGTTGCTTTTGGAAACTTTTGAAAGTATTTTCTTCATGCTAGCTCATGAAGTATTTGTTTGATGAAAGAAGTGACTTCCTCTTATACACTTGCATTTGGTGCAAGTTGCCACCGTGGATCCAAGAAAGATTGTTTTTGCTTCCTTCGGAATCATCCCAAGTCAGTCATGCATGTGCAAAGTGTACTGTGGTTTGGTAGATCAATTACCTCCACTCCATATGTATTCCATAGCACACCAAGCCACTGATTGACTTGTTCAAGGAAGAGAAGTCTATGCTTGGGATCTAATCCATGGACTTGTGTAAAGACTTTGATATCCTTGACGAGGGTTCCCCACCTGAACTCGGTAGTGTTTTATTATAAGACTACTACATGGTCATGCTTGTCTCGGACAGCGTGTTCACATGTGTGTAGCAGAACGAGCTCATGTTTTGGGGCTTCCTATCGTAGTTCATTCCTCGAGAATCTCGCAACATCATCTCGTTTGTTTGTGTTGCAAACTTTCTTTTCCAGACATGTTGCTTGAGATATCCTATTACCAACCAGATCTGAAACTCAGGCAGATGTGATGGTTGGAACCTTTCCAAGATCAATGATGTAGGTTCTGGCAAGGTTAATGTTTTGTCTAGCACAACTAGTCGGGACCTCTACTATTGTAGTATCTTGATTGAGCAATTTGACCATCTTCTCCATGAGGATTTCGTGTGACTTACTCTAAAGGCTGCTCCTTATGGATTTTGTGTCTCCGAAGTCCGACCTCTACTTATGTTCTAGATACCATACGTTAGTGCATCAAGGAGAACATTAGAAGTGGAGTGCTAAATGTCTCTCGGTCGGTCATCCAGTTTTTGATCCCTTGGCCTCGCTAAGGTGAAATCTGAGAAGGTGTTATCTTCCTTTGCATGTGCATCCTCCACCACTATTCATCATGGTAGTATGATGTGTTGCTTGTGAGTTCATAGACAAGTGAAAGTGGATATTCTCAAATGCGCAAGATAAGCATGAGTGCTATGGATGGCCTTCTCGTAGGGAGACGGGAGCGGAGCCATAGTGGTGTATTGATATGGTGAATATGTGGACTTGTGTGCGCCACCTCAAAAGAGTTACTTGCAGTCATAGTTCATGATAGACACCGAGTCAAAGCTAGCTTGCTGCAGTTAAACTCCACCACCCCCTTTGTTGATACTGATGCATATGTAGCTAGTTCTGATGTAAGTCTTGTTGGGTACGTTTGTACTCACGTTTGCTTAATTTATGTTTTTGCAGAGAGACTTCAGTCTCACTAGTAGTTCCGCATGGACTTCGACGTTTAGTTTGTTATCTCAGCTACGATCCTGTACCCTTTGGAGGGTCTTGTAGATAGTCAGGCTTCTTATCCCTTTTCATTTCTAGTTGTCTGTACTAAGAAATGTTATGCTTCTGTTGTTTGTATGCTCTGAATGTTGGGTCATGATACCCATGATTGTAATACTTGGCTCCCCGGAGGCTATTGTATAAATACTTTGAGTTGTAGAGTTTTGTTGTGATGCCATGTTGTATTTGCACATGTCGAGCACATTGTGTGTATGTTATTGCAATGCGTGTCATGTGTGGGATCCGACAACCTAGTTGTTTATTCTTGGTAGCCTCTCTTACCGGGAAATGTCTCCTAGTGCTTCAACTGAGCCTTGGTAGCTTGCTACTGCTCCGGAACACATAGGCTAGCCGGCATGTGTCCTTCTTCGTTCCTGTGTCTGTCCCTTCAGGGAAATGTCACGCGTTGTTCCTTTAAGTCCTTGTAGCTTGCTACGACTTGGATTCATACATTGTTGATCGACATGTTTGTTGTTGGGTCATGTATGCTTGTCCATGTAAGTTAGTGCCACCTTTGGTTTACGACTAGTCATGTCGTCCCGTGTTCTTTGTCATATGGATGCTAGCGACACTATCATATACGTGAGCCAAAAGGCGCAAACGGTCTTGGGCCAGGTAAGGTGGCACCCGTGGGAATACCGTGCATGAGGTCGCAAAGTGATATGATGTGTTACATGCTAGATTGGTGTGACTTAGGATCGAGGTCCTGACATCAAATCTCCATCGCCTCCCTCAGTCGTGGCCGCTATGGAAGCGAGAACCAGTAACGATGGCGGCGAGCCGACCCCTGTTGTTCGGGAGGTGTAATCGCCACGCGAGCCCCATCCAGGGGATAGGATCGAAGTGTATAGGTACAAGGTTTCTCTTTCCAACACTCTCATTTATTGACAATCGAGCCATGCTGGGCTTTTGTGTCATCAATGTTGATGTGTACCCCATGAAACTCGGTTCAACATTTACCCTACTTAGGGAACCCCTGAGCGAAGCGCTGGTGTGGATCCGTTGATTGATACCCAAGCAAGTGCGCTCCGGCAAGGCCGTCTGCATTAGCGTGACTCTTATGCCAGCCGCCACCAGATTGTTTGAAAAATATGGAGGGAAGGAAACAAAAGCCGGTCGTACCACCACATCCTGTTGCCTGCAAGATACATATGATTTCTCATTGGCCCCAGCCGGGAGTCAGAGAACTACGTGCACGACATCTATTCTTCCCGAAGCATGCGAGTGGGGCAAGCATTCGCAGCCGAAGGGAACGGGAGGAGGTGAGGACAAAAGCTAAGTCCATGCAGTCATTACTCCCTTATGAATTTAAGATTTCACATTTGTTTATCCCTTGAATACCAAAGTATTCATGCGTGGAAATCCTTCGTGTGATGGCACCTTGCTAGTTCTCTATCTGCACCCTCGCTCTTTCTAAGCCTGGCTCATAGAATGGGCGGCTGCGTTGAAAACTACTAAGTAAAAACCTGCCGAGATGCATCCACGCCAAGATGAATGCTAAGGCCCTAACCCTAACGACTATCGTGGCAATATGAAACCGGCAGGCAACCAGAACATGCATAGGGACTAATCGTATGAACACTGATAGGTGGATTTAAAAGATTAAGCAAAAACATCAGTTCCACGGAAGCATGAATAAAACGGTGTCTAAGTACAGAACATGCATAGGGACTAACGCACAATCAAAGATTAAGAAAAACATCACTTCCATGCAAGCATGAATAAACGGTGTCTAAGTACAGAACATGCGTCATGTTTTGTTACAGGACAGCGCAGTGGAAAGAATAGTTCAGTGCCGGGTTTGGCGACCGTGTGGAGCCATTGGGATGGAAAGGACATTGGCGACAAGGGGGACAGCTTTCTCCTCGACAGCAGGAACATCTGCGCCCTCCGGCGGCTTCGTGAAGCCATTGGCAAGGTCGAGGTCCGAATGACGGCAGGCGATATTACTCAAAACCATGAAGAGGGTGTTGCGGGCAAGCTTCCGGGATTCAGTCACGAAGCGAACAGCCCTTCCCTCCTCATGCATCTTCAGCTTGTTGATCATCTCATTGAAGAAGATCCCTAACTTGACACTGGGGACCTCCTGCTTGCTGGCCGAGAAGACTGGCCCTTCCATGCCCATCACTGCAGTTTGGGTGGTGAGATGCTCAGAAGTGTCGATCAAGCTCTTGTTCCAGAGGTCGACCTGCTTGGAATGATTCGCCACCTTCTCCTCTGCATCTTTTCGAAGGCGCCTTGCGGTGTCTAGGTCCTTCGTCAGCTGCTACTCACGAGCCCTGCTAGATTCTACCGAGCTCTCCAAGGTGCCCATCTTGGCCTTCAGGTTTCAATGGTGTTGTTGGCAGTCTCAAGGCCTTGGCTCTTGGCGGGGACTTGCGACTATTATTGGATCTAGTGCTCCGCAGACCCAAGAAAGGTTTGAAATCTTGGGCGTGTGCGAAGAACTCAACTTTTCTAGCCGATTGACACGCCGCTCTCTTGGCCTAGCTCGATGAACGGGAAGAAACTGGACACGGCAGTTTACCCAGGTTCGCGCCACCTTGCGGTGTAAAACGCTACTCCTGCTTTGTGGTGGATTAGCCTCGCGGGGGCTATGGATGAACTAGTACACACTAGAAAAAAAGACACATTCATGACATTTTGGGCCGAACGAAATGTTTCCTATCATGCTTATGACACTTCTATGACGATAATTGTGACAAAATCCGGTATCATCATATATGTGGTGGGCTCCTACTTCTGTGACAAAAAATCATGATAGAAAATGGGTTTTTCGTCCTGGGTGGGCCGGAGACACTGTTCCATGACATTCTTTGGGTCGTACATGATGGGAAAAACCGTGGTAGAAGCGAGGGCGAGGAAAATATTGGGGAGTTCCCGGTTACGGTGGGTGGTCAGGGCTGAGCGATGCACGGAGGGATTGCACGTTTCTCTCATACATGTCGCATGTGGGTGCGAGGCGTTGGGATCTAACTGAACCCGAGCGAGGCGTTCGCCTACTAAACCCGAGCGATTACACCGGACATGCGTTACTAAACCCGAGCGATCAATCGATCCCTAGCTGTTAACTGAACCCGATCGAGCGATTCCTTCGCTACTGCTGCTAACTGAAGCCGATCGAACCTACTGCCTCTTGATGAACAATGAGCGTTGTTGGGGGGGGGGGTGGATGAACAGTTCTCGGTGGGGGTTGGATGAACAGGACCTCGTGGTAGTAGAGGTCGTTGCCGTTGGATGAATAGGACCCCAATCGATCGAGCCAGTTGGGGGTGGATGAACAGGACCCCGTGGAGGGCTGGATGAATAGGACGACCCCGTGGAGGGCTGGTTGAACAGTAGCCGGTGGAGGGTAGGATGAATAGTAGCCCGTGGAGGCGTGGTTGAACAGGACCCCATGGAGAGGGATGGTTGAATAGTAGCCGATGGAGGATTGGTGGAGGCTGGATGAACAGGAGGTCGTGGATGAATAGTCATAGGTGGAGGCTGGAGGAGGTCGATGGTGGATGAACAGTAGCATGTGGAGGATGGAGGAGGTCGACGGTTGAGATGAATAGTAGCCCGTGCAGGGGCTATGGATGAACTAGTACAAGGATGAACAAGCCTCGGGAGGTGAGGTGTTCTTGAGCCGGTGTGGTGCTCTACTTGCTCTGGTTTTGATCCCCCCCTCTTTCTATGGTGGTGGCTAAGTCCTATATATAGTGCCTTGGTCCTCCTCCCAAATATGAGCGGGAAGGGATTCCACAACGGCGCGATTTGAAAGGGGACACGTAGTACAGTCTATCCAGACAAAAGTAGTCTTCGCCTGCGAAAAGCCTCTGGTTGTGACGCCGCGATGGGCTCGGTGATGACCTCCGTTGTGCCGTCCTGGCGGTCTTGGTCTTGTTACACTAGAATGGAAACCTTTGGATGCTTCCTCGGGACTCCGCGCCTGTGGCTTTCCTCCCTTGCACCGAAAGGGAAACCTGCGCTCTGCACCCGCCTGGCGCCCGCCTGGCCTTGGTCGTTATGGCTCACGTCAGCTGAGCCTCATGAGGTAGCTGCATAGAACTCTCCGCCCCTCAGGAGACCTCCTGAGGAGGCCAACTCCTTCAGGGGTCTTGGCGTCGTCCGCCTCGTGAGGCTTGGCCCCTCGCGAGGGTCTTGTGGTGTTGATGTTGAAGCTGGGCCGTACCAAGCCGTCGATGGAGCCGCACGTGGTGGGCCGCAGGCAGCCAGGACTGGATGCCCCCAAGTCCAGGACGCCGAAAGTATCCCCTGGCCCCACGGCGTGCTCGGACTTGGCTTCCAGGCAAAGCCAAAGGGCAAGTTTGGAGCGCCGCGGGCCCTAACCGCCTGCGGCCTTGACGACACATCGCGACTGATTGGACGTGGGCAACTCCGCTTCCCCACGCTACCTCGGCAACTGCCCGACTTGACTAGTCGATGCTACATGCAGAGGGTCATGATGGCACGAGGTCGTGGAGGCCGGCGGTTGGTCTCCCTTGGCTATAAATGTGAGGGAGGGGCGGAGCCCCCTGTCCATCTACCCTTCATCTTGCCCCCGCTCGCTTCTTTCCTCTCCGTCTTGCTCCTATGGCGTCGCCCAAGAGGTTCTCGGCGGCCGAGAAAGGGAAGGCCCCCAAGGAGGGGCCAGCCTCCCCTCCTCCCAAGAGGGGCTGTGGCCGTCCCCACAAGCACCTTCCGTTCCCGGCAGCAGCATCCAGGGGCGTGGGCGCGCCCCCAAACGCAACATTGCACCGGGCGCCCGCGATGGCGCCTCCTCCCGCGGCGCGGGCTACCGGCCCCGGAGTAGCCCCCATGACGAAGGGACGCACGCCGTGATCGTGCGCCCACCACAGCCGCGCTTTTCTTTGCTGGAGGTGCTTCCCGAGTTCGTGGTGTGGCCAAAGATCCCGGCTGGCACCTTGCTCCGGCTCCCTCGCTTCTTCTCTGGCGAGCTTCCTTCTTTGGGGCTTGTTGTCTGCCAGGACCCCGATCCTAAGTCACACCGATCTAGCATGTAACACCTCATATCACTTTGCGGCCTCACGCACGGTATCCCCACGGGTGTCGCCTTACCATGCCCAGGACCGCTTGCGCCTTTCGGCACACGTATATGATAGTGCCGCTAGCATCCATATGACAAAGAACCCGGGCTGACATGGCTAGTCGTAAAGTCAAAGTGGCTCTAACTTACAGGGACATGCATACATGATCCAGCAACGAACGTGTCGGTTATCAGGGAGTGAATCCGGGCTGTAGCAGCTGGGCTAGCAGGACTCCGGAGAAACTGGGCTGTAGCAGGCTAATAGGACTCCGGTAGACACCCCGTGACATTTCCCCGAAGGGATAGACACAGGAACGAAGAAGGACACATGCCGGCCAGCCTATGTGTTCAGGATAAGTAGCAAGCTACCTGGGCTCAGTGGAAGCACTAGGAGACATTTCCCGGTAAGAGAGTCTACTAAGGATAAATAACTAGATAGTCAGATCCCACAGATAGCAATACACATTTACACATACGCATAACATGCAAGTATGTGCTGTACAACATGGCATCACAACATAACTCAACAACTCATATAGATAAAGGCTCAGAAGAGCCATCATAGCATTTACTACAAACAGGGGTCACATGACCCAACATTTAGAGAAAACAAGTAACAAGCGGAAGCATTACATGTCTGAGTAGAGACATCTACAAATGAAAAAGGGTGAAGAGCCTGACTATCTACAACATCCGATCAAGATCGTAGCTGAGGTATAAGCTACTTGTCGAAGTCCACGAGAACACTAGTAATATCGAAGTCTCCGCTGCAAAAACATAAATAAAGCAACATGAGTACAAAGGTACTCAGCAAGACTTACATCAGATCCTATCATACATGCATTTGTATCAAGAAGGTAATGTGGGGTTTAGTGGCAGCAAGCCAGCTTTGACTCAGTGGCTATCCTGTTCTACGACTACGAGAAACTTTTTGAGGTGAGATGGCGTACACGAGTCGACTAATCACCACACAATACACTACTATGGATTCATCCCCGTCTCCCTATGAGAAGGCCATCCATAGCACTCACACTTGTCTTGAGCATTTTAGAGTATCCACTTCAAGTTGTCTATGTACCACGTAAGCATCCAATAAGTCCATAACCGCGGACCAGGCTATTCGAATAGATCATGCTAACTCTGTAGGGGTGTACTTCTTCACACACGTTCTCGCCACTTACCACCATGTACACGTCGTGCATCTCGACAACCTTCAAGCAGAATCCTGGCGAGGGAGTCGGCCACGACCTAACTAACCACAAAAGACTCTAGTCCAGGTTTATCGCCTACTCGGGTTCCATCCGCAAGAAGATCTGGCCGGGGTTTCACTCACGGCCCCAAACGATGTGTGCAGGGTTCCCAAGCCCACCTCGCCGGATGGATCTACTCTTGGTACACCGTGCCACTTGTGCCTAGTCTGTCCCAAGCCCACCTGGCTGGGTGCCACTTCGTAGACTACTAACACTACCTACAATCACGAGAAACTAATTCCAACTCCTGGACAGAGATCAAGTTGGTTAATAAGTCAAGAGAGCTTGGAGCGCCCGGAGCCCAATGTGTGGTAGTAGCTAGTCATTGGACAACATACACAGAACTCTGTGCTTAAGGATGGTTCTAGTGAGACAACCCACCATGTACTCCTACATGGCCTCTCACCGCTACCTTTACCAAATCGTTTTCACACACTTAACTCTCAGCACTAGAACATATGGTAACACTCCAATTCATTCCCAATGAATCAGACCTGACACAACTCTAAGCAATAGCAGGCATGGCATGGTGGGAACACAACATGGCTCAATCAACTCCTACACATGCTAGTGGGTTTCAACTATTTACTGTGGCAATGACAGGTCATGCAGAGGAATGGATTTAACTACCGCAGCATAAAGTAGCAGGTGGATCGTTGTGGTCCTAATGCAATAAAAGAGAGAAGGAGCGAGAGAGTGGGATTGTATCGGAATGAACAAGGGGGGTTTGCTTGCCTGATAGATCAACATAGGGGCACTGCTTCTCAGACAGGTACTCAGGAACACTCTCCGGAGCAGGACCTATCAAGAAGGAATGATGTCGGCAATCAATACACAAGCATATGCAACAATATGATGTAGGAACATGGCATGAATATGTGATGTTGTTTGTGCTAATGCATGTAGCATTTCACTTGGAAGGAGTCCATTTGAACCAAAGGTTCAAATGCAACTCTAACTTAAGTCTCTTTAAAAGCCATTTATGTGTTTTCACATATACAGAAGGTATAATTTGGTTTGACATGCATGAAACTGGTACAGATGGATACATTGAATTTTTCTGATAATTTTTGTAGGGACTAGTCGGATTAATCCATAGCCCCACACCAAAAATTAGAGATATTGGACATATATTAAATATATAACTAATATATATCCAATGCAAATATTTATGCATTAATTCCAAATGGCCAAAATAAATATTAATGAGCTCCTCAAAATACTGGTTTGAATTTTTACCTCTGACCAATATTTTCAGAGAGCAACATGAACATTTTCTTGGACCTTTTTGGAGCAATTTTTAACTGGGTTATTTCCAGAAATGATTTCTAAGGGTTTCATGAATCCCCATTTCAAATTTAAATGAAATTTAAACATGATGCACACATGACTAGCTAGCCTTGAGCATACGAGAACTAGGGATGTGACAACTCGCCCTCACTTGAAAGAATCTCATCCTGAGATTCAGGGGTCGACGGAAAGAAAGTGGGGTACTCCAGTCGAAGATGATCTTCTCGCTCTCAAGTAGCTTCTCTCTCAGAATGATGAGACCTCTTAACCTTGAGAAACTTGATGTTATGACGTCGAGTGACACGCTCTGCTTGATCAAGAATGCGAACAGGGTACTCTCGATATGTGAGGTTATCTTGGAGATCAAGCGTTTCATGGTTCACTCCGTGGATAGGATCCGAGAAGCAACGCCTGAGTTGAGAGACGTGGAAGACATCATGCACTCTGGAAAGATGTGGGGGTAGTTCCAACTGGTAGGCAACCTCTCCTTGTTTAGCGAGAATGCGAAAAGGACCAATGTAACGAGGAGCCAACTTGTCCTTGATACCGAAACGATGGGTACCATTTAAGGGAGTAACCCGAAGGTAAGTTTTGACGAGACTGGGCTGTTTTCAAATTCTCACAAATGATGCGAACTTTCTCTTCTGCCTCCTGGATCATGTCCGATCCAAAGAATTGTCTTTCACTAGTTTCTGACCAGTTCAAAGGTGTTCGACATCTTCGTCCATAGAGAATCTCAAAAGGAGCTTTCTTGAGACTTGATTTATAGCTATTGTTATAAGCAAACTCGGTGAAAGGAAGACATTTCTCCCAATCCATACCGAATGAGATAATGCAAGCTCTAAGCATGTCTTCGAGAATTTGGTTAACCCTTTCCACCTGATCACTTGATTGAGGGTGGAAAGCGGTACTGAAGGAAAGATGGTTTCCCATGGCAGTCCGGAAACTCTCCCAGAAATGAGAAATGAAAAGACTACCATGGTCTGAATTGATCTCTAGTGGAACACCATGAAGTGACACTATTCAAGAGATATATAAGTCAGCGAGCTGACTAGCAGTGATACTCTCTCGAACAGGTAGGAAGTTCGCCACTTTGGAGAGACGATCAATGACTACGAAGATAGCATTATTCCCTCTCTTGGTCCTGGGAAAGCCGATGATGAAGTCAATACCAACTTTATCCCATTTCCATTCAGGAATAGCTAAAGGCTGAAGGGTGCCAGCAGGTCTCTGATGCTCTGCCTTAACGCGACGACAAACATCACAGTTAGCAACAAACTGAGCGATTTCTCTCTTCATCCTAGTCCACCAGAACCTCTGGCGTAGGTCATGATACATCTTAGTACTACTGGGATGAATCGTGAGAGGAGATTCATGCGCCTCCTTAAGAATCAAATGTCGCAGATGTTGATTCTTGGGAACCACCAAGTGATTCTCAAAGAAAACAACACCACGATCATCCATAGAGAAACATCCACCAACTCCCTTCTTAATGTTTCTCTTGATCCGAGAAATTCCCGTGTCCTGCCTTTGAGCTGCGATAATCCGATCCTCAAGATTAGGTTTCGCCACCAAGGTAGAAAGGAGTCTATGAGGAGCTATGTGAAGGTTAAGCTTACAGAATTCCTCATGAAGAAGTGGTTGGCCGTGCTGCAACATGAGATTGTTGCAATAGGATTTGCGACTTAGTGCATCAGCCATGACATTGGCTTTGCCAGGAGTGTAAGTAATCCCGAGATCATAATCTGAGATCACCTTCGACCAACGTATTTGCCTAAGGTTCAAATCTGGTTGGGTGAAGATATACTTGAGAATCTGGTGATCGGTGTAGATCTCGCAACGTTTACCAAGAAGGTAATGTTGCTAGGTCTTGAGTGCATAGACTACGGCTGCAAGCTCTAGATCATGTGTGGGATAATTCTCCTCATGTGGATGCAACTGTCGAGAAGCATAGGCAATCACATGACGATCCTAAAGAAAAATGCAACTTAGTCCCTGTCATGAGGCATCACAGTAGATAACAAAGTCCTTAGTGAAATCACGTGGCACAAGTATGGGAGCAGATGTTAGGCGTCTTTTCAGTTCCTGAAAACTGTACTCACACTGTGGGGACCACTCAACCTTTTTTATCTTTCTTGAGAAGTTCCGTGAGAGGTTTAGCTACTTTGGAGAAGTTTTCAATAAAGTGGCGACAATAGCTGGCTAGACCAAGGAAACTCCTAACTTGTTTAACGGTTTCAGGTGGAGTCCAATCAAGAACAACCTTAACTCTCTCGGGATTGACAGCAATGCCCTTACCAGAGATTACGTGGCCCAGATAGGTCACTTCTGGCAACCAAAATTCGCACTTGGAGAACTTGGCATAAAGAGGGTGCTCTTTGAGTTTTTCTAGCACAAGTCTAAGATGTTCGGCATGCTCTTCCTCGTTCTTCGAGTAAATAAGAATATCATCTAGATAAACCATGACGAATTTATCTAAGTACTCCATGAAGATTGAGTTCATCAAGCGGGAGAATGTAGCTGGAGCATTGGTTGGAACGAAGGACATGACGGTGTACTCATACTGGCCATAACGAGTGACAAAGGCCGTCTTTTGGATGTCCCCGTTTCTAATCTTGATTTGGTGGTAGCCTAACCTCAAATCCATCTGAGAGAAGACTGAGGATCCAGCGAGCTGATCATAAAGGTCGTTGATCCTGGGGAGTGGATATATGTTCTTTATCGTGACCAAATTAACGGGACGATAATCTACAACCATCTGGTCCGTACCATCTTTCTTCTTAATGAAGAGAATGGGGCAAGCCCAAGGAGAAGAACTAGGATGGATGAAACCCTTTTGCAAGGACTCATCAAGTTGTTTCTTAAGCTCGGCTAGCTCTAAGGGTGCCATCTTGTAAGGTCTCCTAGAAATTGGGGCAGTTCCTGGGATAAGATCTATGACAAACTCTGCATCCCTGTCAGGTGGAATGCCTGGTAGTTCCTCGGGAAAGACATCCAGAAAGTCATGGACTACCGAGATATCTTCAAGGTCTGGAAGAGGGCTGGCATTAAGAGAATAGAGTTGGCGCTTTGCAACTCTGGTGGAGACAGTGACTATCTTGCCAGATGGGTGTGTAAGCTGAACAGACCTGGTGGAACAACCAATCTTGGCATGATGAGCTGTCATCCAGTCCATACCCAAGATGATGTTAATATCCGAAGACTTGAGAGATATCAATGAAGCAAGGAATACAAGTCTGTTAACATGGATTTCATTGTCATAACTTATCCTAGAAGTTTGCCATTTGGATCCAGGAGTTTTAATGAGTACTGGGGAGGGCATATCACAACATGACATCTCTTGCAAGCGGGCATAGCTTTCAGAAATGAAGGAATGAGACGCTCCATTATCGGACATAACCGATGCTGGATGACAGTTGACAAGGAGTGTACCAAGAATGACATCTGGATCATCATGAGCGTTCTTAGCTGAGACGTGATGCACACGTCCATGTTTAGGGTGAGCTGACTTGGCACTAATCATCTTGCATGATGGCTTACCACTGCCAACAGACTTCTCGGGCTCGGGTGGAGCAACACTGGTCTGAGTGCAAGTACGGGCAATTTGGCCTAGCTCTCCGTACTTGTAACAAATCTTGGAGGTAGGACATGGACCCACATTGGCAGGCGGTCCACCGATAGGCCTGGGTGGAGCATACTGCTGAACTGGATGAGGTGCCATATAAGATGGCCTCGGTACATATCTGGGTGGAAGAGCGGAGTTCGGAACCCAAATCCGGCACTTTTGAGAACTAGAACCGGAGGAAGAACCCAAATCACGGTTGTGCTTACGAGACTCCTCATAAGTGAGATGAGTTGTCTCTGCATTAATGGCCTTGTTCACTAGAGCCTGGAATGTATTGCAATGGTTCAAGTGGAGATCACGACGCAACTTGGGGTTGAGACCCTTCCGGAACCTAGCCTGCTTCTTGGCGTCTGTGGACACCTCGTCTGTGGCATAGCGGGTGAGGTTCTCAAACTCTCTACTGTAAGTATCAACAACCATCTTACTCTGGGTGAAACTACAGAACTCTTCTCTCGCGCGGTCAAAGAGCCAAAGGAATGTGATGCTCGCAAAAAGCCTCAGTGAAATCTCTCCAGGTAGCAATCTGGCCAGCTGGAAGCATAGCCTCATGGTTCTGCCACCAAAGACTAGCAGGACCTTCCAGATGGTATGTGGCATAAGTGACCTTGTCATCTTCAGCTATGTTCGCGAAACACAGCTTATGAGTGATGCTACGGAGCCAGTCATCTGCATCGAGTGGCTCAATACAATGATGAAAGGGGGTGGGTGCAAGCGAATAAAGTCATGAATGGTTGCAGACCCTTTGAACTGATGTGCGGTGTTCTCCTCGATACGGGCCAGCAAGCGGTTAGACTCTCGCTTGTTCCTCTCCATCTCTAACATGAACTCTGCCAACGAAGACTGGTCGGGAGGATCCTCATCCCTACCATCTCCGTGGTTCAGGCTACAAGCAATAGAACTTCGCTTAACTGATGACATCCTGAAAAGGAAACCGAGGACGGAATCAGCATCAACAATAGGCTATAGAATGTAGGACGAGGAAATTAGTATCTCTCGAACTCCTAGGGCAATTCCGGCAGCATAACGATAGTAGAATGCTCTAAATGGGACATCCTTCTAAAAATGGGGTAGTACAATAACTCAACGTCACCACTCAAGGTTCTGAGATAATACTGAACAGGGTACACCGGAAGTACTCGAAACTAGGATATGACTCTGATCAACCAATCCTATGGGACTATGGAGTCATAACACGTGATCCTGATAGACGGAAGAGAAGCCTAGTCCCTTAACCCCGTAGGAAAGGTAGGATGACTCATATCAGAAGGCCATGAGGTATAAGGAGTAAAAAGAGCCTAATGTTCCTTCCCACAATCAATTCCCTTACATAACTAAAGAATTTCTAGACTCAACTTCGACTAGTTTGGCTTGGTAATCCTACAGGCAGTCAAGCTCTGATACCAAAGCTGTCAGGACCCTGATCCTAAGTCACACCAATCTAGCATGTAACACCTTATATTACTTTGCGGCCTCACGCACGGTATCCCCACGGGTGTCGCATTACCATGATCGGGACCATTTGCGCCTTTTGGCACACATATATGATAGTGTTGCTAGCATCTATATGACAAAGAACCCGGGCTGACAAGGCTAGTCGTGAACCCAAAGTGGCTCTAACTTACAGGGATAGGCATACATGACCCAGGAGCGAACGTGTCGGTCGTCAGCGAGTGAATCCGGGTTGTAGCAGGTGGGCTAGTAGGACTCCGGACAATTCGGGCTGTAGCAGGCTAATAGGACTCCGGTAGACACCCTGTGACATTTCCCTGAAGGGACAGATACAGGAATGAAGAAGGAGACATGCCGGCCAGCCTAAGTGTTCTGGAGCAGTAGCAAGCTACCAGGGCTTAGTGGAAGCACTAGGAGACATTTCCCGGTAAGAGAGGCTACTAAGGATAAACAACTAGATAGTTAGATCCCACACATAGCAATACACATTACACGTACGCATAACATGCAAGTATGTGTTGTACAACATGGCATCACAGAATAACTCAACAACTCATATAGATAAAGGCTTAGAAGAGCCATCATAACATTTACTACAAACAGGGGTCACATGACCCAACATTCAGAGCAAACAAGCAACAAGCGGAAGCATTACATGTCTGAGTACAGACATCTACAAATGAAAAAGACTGAAGAGCCTGACTATCTACAACATCCGATCAAGATCGTAGGTGAGGTACAAGCTACTTGTTGAAGCCCACGAGAACACTAGTAAGACCGAAGTATCCGCTACAAAAACATAAATAAAGCAACATGAGTACAAAGGTACTCGCAAGACTTACATCGGATCCTATCATACATGCATTTGTATCAAGAAGGTAATGTGGGGTTTAGTGGCAGCAAGCCAGCTTTGGCTTAGTGGCTATCATGTTCTATGACTACGAGAAAATTCTTTGAGGTGAGATGGCGTTCACGAGTCCACTAATCACCACACAATACACTACTAGGGATTCATCCCCGTCTCCCGACGAGAAGGACATCCATAGCACTCACACTTGTCCTGAGTATTTTAGAGTATCCACTTCAAGTTGTTTATGTACCACGTAAGCATCCAAGAAGTCCATAACCGCGGACCCGACTATTCGAATAGATCATGTTAACCTTGCAGGGGTGTACTTCTTCACACACGCTCTCGCCACTTACCACCATGTACACATCGTGTATCTCGGCAACCTTCAAGCGGAAGCATGGCGAGGGAGTCGGCCACGACCTGACTAACCACACAAGACTCTAGTCCAGGTTTATTGCCTATTCGGGTTCCATCCGCAAGGAGATCCGGCCGGGGTTTCACTCACGGCCCCAAACGATGTGTGCAGGGTTCCCAAGCCAACCTCGCCGGATGGATCTACGCTTGGTACACCGTGCCACTTGTGCCTAGTCTATGCCAAGCCCACCTGGTCGGGTGCCACTTGGTAGACTACTAACACTCCTACAAACACCAGAAACTAATTGCAACTCCTGGACAGAGATCAAGTTGGTTAATAAGTCGAGAGAGCTTGGAGCGCCCGGAGCCCAATGTGTGGTAGTAGCTAATCATTGGACAACATACACAGAACTCAGTGCTTAAGGATGGTTCCAGTGAGACAACCCACCATGTACTCCTACATGGCCTCTCACCGCTACCTTTACCAAATCATGTTCACACACTTAACTCTCAGCACTAGAACATATCATAACACTCTAATTCATTCCCAATGAATCAGACCTGACACAACTCTAAGCAATAGCAGACATGGCATGGTAGGAACACAACATGGCTCAATCAACTCCTACACATGCTAGTGGGTTTCGACTATTTACTGTGGCAATGACAGGTCATGCAGAGGAATGGGTTCAACTACCGCAACATAAAGTAACAGTTGGATCGTTGTTGTCCTAATTCAATAAAAGAGAGCAGGAGTGAGAGAGTGGGATTGTATCGGAATGAACAAGGAGGGTTTGCTTCCCTGAAAGATCAACAGAGCGGCTGCTTCTCAGACAGGTACTCTGGAACACTCTCCGGAGCATGACCTATCGAGAAGGAACGATGTCGGCAATCAATACACAAGCATATGCAACAATAGTACGTATGAACATGGCATGAATATGTGATGTTGTTTGTGCTAATGCATCTAACATTTCACTTGGAAGGAGTCCATTTGAACCAAAGGTTCAAATGCAACTCTAACTTAACTCTCTTTAAAAGCCATTTATGTGTTTTCACATATACAGAAGGTATAAATTGGTTGGACATGCATGAAACTGGTACAAATAGATATATTGATTTTTTCTGATAATTTTTGTAGGGACTAGTTGGATTAATCCATAGCCCCACACCAAAAATCAGAGATATTGGACATATATTAAATATATAACTAATATATATCCAATGCAAATATTTATGCATTAATTCCAAATGGCCAAAATAAATATTAATGAGCTCATAAAAATATTGGTTTGAATTTTACCTCTGACAGATATTTTCAGAGAGCAACATGAACATTTTCTTGGACCTTTTGGAGCAATTTTTAACTAGGTTATTTCCAGAAATGATTTCTGTGGGTTTCACGAATCCCTATTTCAAATTTAAATGAAATTTAAACATGATGCACACATGACTTGCTAGCCTTGAGCATACCAGAATTAGGGATGTGACACTGTCCTCTGGGTGCAGGCCGATGGGTGCTGCAGGAGAGCCTCGTGGGTCAACACTGAGGTTTCTGCCTCTGGCAGCATGGTGCTGGCCCGTGGCTGGCAGACTTTCGCCCGCGCGAGTGGCCTGGGCGAAAGGTGCACCCTCCACTTCAAGGATGACATTCTGGCGACCCTCTACGTGAGGGTGTTCAAGGGGGACGGCCGTCGCGTGGGGTGCTTCCCGGAGGACAGCAGCGACGAGGATGGTGGCAATGGCGAACTTGGCCTTGGCAACGCGCGCTCCTCTTCTCATGGCGGCAGCTCCTCCTCGGATGAGAGCTCGAGCAGTGGTGGCTATGACTGGCCTCTGCGTCGTCGTGCTCGTGTTGACGATGCCGGTGGCTCGTCCCGTCGTAGCGCTCGAGTGAAGTCAGAGAGGAGCCCAGCCTGAAGCTGGGGGCCAGCGAATTTGGACTCAAGGTCGGTGGCCCCAGATCTCCTGTCGGAGAACTGGTGGAGCGCCGGGCTACCTTGAGGTGCTGCTTGAGGATGCGACGCTGGTATGTAACTGCATCTAGTGCCCCTTAGTGATTTTGGTGTATTGAAGACTTATAGGTTAAGGAACTAATGCGTTTGTGAGTATACACAGGTCTATAAGTCCATGAGGAGTTTGATACTTACAGCGAAAGTCGACCCCTAAAATTGAATATCTTCGACTGCAGATTTTGGTATTCCTGAAGACTCGCATGAAGACTTTGAAAGTGAAGAAATTGGTGTATCCGTGAAGACTTGATATTCATGCGAGGAATACGAAGCTTGAAGACTTTCGTTTTCATAGTTTTGTTTTTCTCTTTCTTGAGTCATAGGAAACACCGTACTGTTAAAGGGGGTCGAGGAAATACTAAGGAAAAATTTCCATGTGATGCTCAACTCAAAATCCTACACCTACCAAACCCTTCGAGTGAAGCCTTTGGAAATCTCATACAGTTCAGTCAATTTCTTCAGTGACAGAGACGAAGTTCTTCTGGTCGCTGAGGAATTTGTTCTGACTGAGGAGTTAGGAATTCGCCAGTGCGGATTGCCTACACAGTGAGGAACATGATAGCCCTGAGGAATTTGAGAGTCAAATTTCCGACCGTTGCTGTGCTGCGCGCCAGCTGTCCCAAAATATCTTATCCACCTAACGGTCATATCAGACAAGGGCATTTATGTCTTATCATGTCGGGCTGCTCCCTAGGCTATAAATAGCCGCCCCCTACAACCACTAGCTGGTTGGCTGCTCCGAGAGAAACTGACACTTGTCATTTGAGAGCAACCCATCCTCCGAGGACTTTGAGCGAAAATCATCGAGTGAGGAAAAACCCAAACCCAAACACCTACAAACCCAAAGTGATTGAGCATCACTGAAGAGATTGATCCTGCGTGGATCCGACGCTTGTTACCTTTGAAGACTGTGCTTCTTCCAGACGGTTAGGCGTCATGGTCTAGAGCATCCAAGAGGAATTGTGGATCGCCGAGTGACCGAGTCTGTGAAGGTTTGGAAGTCGCCTGAAGACTTACCACGAGTGATTGGACGAGGTCTGTGTGACCTTAGTTCAAGGAGAATACGGTGAGGACTTGGTGTCCTGAGCTGCGTGCTCAGCGACTGGGTGTCCGGGACTGTGTGTCCTCGAGTTTAAATACTCAGCCGCTCCAACCAGACGTACAACTGAGACAACAGTTGGAACTGGTCTACCAAATCATTGTCTTCACCAACCTTACTGGTTCTATTTCCTCAACTCTTTCATTTCCTCATTACTGTGTTGAGTGATTGTTCATATCTGTGTTTGAAGACTTTGACTGAAGACTTTCTCAATTTCCTCAGTTCAATTTCTTCAGTCTGTTTGTCTTCATCTTGTGTTATCCTGTGTTTACGCTTCCTGTACTCTGTGCTTGTCTTCATTTCATCATGATGACTATGTCTGTATCCTGTTATGCTTACTTCTGAGTACTTATTTCGTTGCTAGTAGTTCTTCGCTAGGGAATTTCCTCACCGGCAAATTCCTCAGTGAAGAATTCATAAAAATCGCCTATTCACCCCCCTCTAGTCGATATAACGCACTTTCAATTGGTATCAGAGCAAGGTACTCCCTTGTTCTGTGTGATTTTGGTTTAACCACCTAGAGTTCTAGTTATGTCGACCGCGGGTATGATCAAGGTCTCCGCTGGGTGTCCTACCTTCGATGGCACGGACTACCCCTACTGGAAGAATAAGATGCGAATGCATCTTGAAGGAATTGACAACGGTCTCTGGTACATTGTGGAAAATGGTGTTCCCTCAGTCACACCTTCCCTGAATGCTGCTGATGTGAAGAGATTCAAGCAACTCGATTCTCAAGCGAAGAATATCATATGTGGTCATCTAAGTAAAGGGCAGTATGGTAGAGTGAGTTCTTTAGAAACTGCTAAGCTTATCTGGCATAGGCTCTCCAAAGTAAACGAAGGAGTCTCAACTCAATGTGACTCTCGTGTTGACGTTCTTCGCAATCTCTTCAACCACTTCAAAAGACTCGATAATGAAAATGTTCAGCAAACCTTCGATCGCCTCACTGACATCTCAAATGAGCTTCAAGCACTTGGCGCCACTGACATCACCGACCATGAGGTGGTGAAGAAGTTGCTGAGATTGCTAGATTCCTCATTTGATACTCTGGCACTGATGATACAAGAGCGTGCTGACTACAAGTCACTGGATCCTGCTGATATCCTCAAGAGGCTAAATACTCATGAGTTCCAGCTTGCTGAAAAGAGAGATCTCTATGGTTCAAGCTATGGAAAAACATGTGCCCTGAAGGCCAAGGCTACGTCTGAATCTGAATGTGAAGACTCTGGTAGTAGCCTTGGTGATCCTGAAGAATTAAGCCAGGAGCTAGCACTGCTCGTGAAGAAGTTCCAGAAGTTCTCAAGACGTGGTCACTTTGGAAAATCCTCAAGGAGCAGTGACTCCTCATCAAGTGACTATAAGAGAAGGCTATGCCACAAATTCAAGAAGCCTGGTCACTACATTCAAGATTGTCCTCAGTGGGACAAGGAATTAAAGAAGAAGAAATAAAGGATTACAGTTCTGATGATGCCAAGAAGAAGAAGAAATCTTCAAAGTCTTCATCATCAAAATCCTCAAAGTCTTCATCTCACAAGAAGAGCAGCTCCAAGAAGGCTTGGGCATTCATTGGCAGGGAAATGGACTCTGATGCTGAATCTGAGGAAAATGAGGAAGAGGAGGCATCCGAGGAATCTGAGTCATGTGTGGCAAGTCTAGTTTCTGCTACCGCATTTGTCAGCAAGTCTATGTTCATCTCTGAAGAAAACGGCAACACCAACAACGCTGATGAAGATAATGATGACTACGCTCCCACCTATTACTTCATGGCAAAAGGTGCCAAGGTAACAAAATACCCCTCCTCTGAATCTAGTGAGGATGAATCTGATGAAAATCTTAAGCCTAGCTACTCTAAACTCACTAAGATTGCTGTGAAACAACAAAAGGCTATTGAAAAACTTCAAAACATGCTAGATAAAAGTGATGATATGTTGGGTGATGAAATGGACCGCACTAAAGACTTAACTGAAAATCTTCAGAGACTTCAGTCTAAGTTTGACAACCTTCAAAGTCATCATAACACTCTCTTATCTAATCACAAGAAGCTTTCTTATGAATTTCTTCAAAGAAAGCAAGATCTTGAGAAGCTAAGAGTGAGTCATGAAGATCTTCAGAAGGATCGCGATTCATTACTTGCTCAACAAATCAGCGCTAGTCAGGAAGAATTTGTTCCTCCATGCTTAAAGTGCATTGAACGTGAATCTGCTAATTCTTCACCTAAATGTTCAAATGCTTCAACTGTTACAAATTCTTCACCTGCCACTGCTATATCTAATTCCTCATCTGAGGACATTGCTAGTATCACTGACGATGCGGGGCTGAAGGAATTGTATATGACAGGCATGTAAAAAAGCCTCAAAGGGCATCAGACTCTTTGTGATGTGCTCAAAAAGCAGATCCTCAACAGAAACCCTAGGAAAGAGGGTATTGCCTTTGAAAGGAAACTCAATGCTGATGGAACATATTGGAAGCCTGAGTAGTACCCCAAAACCTCATGGGTTGCTGCAAAGAGACCTCCAGTTGATCCATCTAACTTATCTGGCTTTACATGTGAATCTCCTCATTTTTTTGATGAGTCATTTGACTCCAACTATAAACTGTTCAAAAATCAGAATGGTGAAGTATTTGCTAGATATGTTGGCACTAACTGCAGGAACGGTTCCCCTATGAAGAAAATCTGGGTTCCCAAAAGTTATGTTGAAAGTCTTCAGGTGAATGTCCTCATGAAACCACGAGTGAAGATCAGGAACCCCAGATCCAATTCATCATATGGACGTAATTCTTCACATGGATCAAATTCCTCAAATGGATCAAAGTCCTCAGATGAACATCATCGTGCTAACCCTTCTGTTTCGCAGGGTAGAGCTAAGGGCTATGAATATGCGCATAATTCTTCAAACCATTATGTTCATGAGTCCTTGAAGAATTTCTCTGCTTATTCATATGCTTACCCTAACCCCTCTTATGTGGAACGAAATGGATTGGCTTCTCTGCCACCATTCTCATATGGTGCTCGCAGAGTGATGAACTCTTTGCCACCCCTTCAGATGTGGGTGCTGAAGAAAAAGAACTAATCTCTTATGCAGGGTCAGGTCTCCAGACGTGCCTTAACGTCTGAAGAATTTGTTGGAGGCCTGAGAAGATTGCCTGAAAGGACGCAGGCGAATCATGATGAAATGGACTTTCATTTCACATGTCCTCACACTGCTTATCTGTGCTATTGCTTGATGAAATTGAACTGATGAATTTGATGTCATATTCTTCACTGATGAAGTATATGAGTTTGTAAGATGCACTAACTCATCTGTAGGATGATCAGCCCAAAGCAAACGGGTGGGTTCTCGATAGTGGATGTACAAATCACATGACTGGTGACAAGAACCTATTGATGGATGCTCCCTTAACACCGTCACATCTGAAGCACATCATCTTCGCTGACAAAGGCCAAAGTCAGGTATTGGGTCTAGGTAAGGTTGCGATCTCAAAGGATCGACACATGGACAAAGTCATGCTTGTCGAGTCCTTAGGATACAATCTCATGTCTGTCTCAATGCTTTGTGATCTCGATATGGTTGTTTTCTTTGGAAGATATCGTTGTGCTGTGATCATGGAAGCTGACCATTCCAAAGTCTTCGAAGGCTTTAGGAGAGGAGATCTATATATTGTTGATTTCTCTACAGGACCACAACCAGCCGTGTGCTTACTTGCAAAAGCTTCAGAAGGCTGGCTATGGCATCGACGACTTGGTCATGCTGGCATGAGGAATCTGAACACGCTTGCGAAGAAGAAGCATGTCATTGGCATTGAGAATGTCAAATTCCTCAAGGATCACTCATGTGGAGCTTGTGAAGCTGGAAAGATGATAAATGCGAAGCATCCAGCGAAGACTATTATGACCACTACTCGTCCATTTGAATTGCTTCACATGGATCTCTTTGGTCCTAATCATTATTCTGCTGTTTCAAATGATGCATCTCTATATGGTTTTGTTATTTTTGATGACTATTCTCGTTACACATGGGTACACATTGTTACTTACAAACATGAAGTGCAGGAAATCTTCAAACGATTTTCCTCGAGGGCTTCAATCAACTTTTGTTTGAAGATAAAGCACATCAGAACAGACAATGGGACTGAGTTCAAGAATTCCGGTCTTGATGGCTATCTTGATGAACTTGGTATTACTCATGAGTTATCTGCTCCTTATACTCCTCAACAGAATGGCGTCGTGGACCGCAAGAACAGAACCCTCGCTAAAATGGCTCGCACTATGCTTGATGAATACAAAACGCCTCATCATTTTTGGATTGATGCAATTGATACTGCGTGCCACGTCATCAATCGGGTATATCTTCACAAATTCTTCAAGAAGACTGCCTATGAACTCCTCACTGACAAGAAACCCAATGTGAGTTATTTCAAAGTCTTCGGTGCTAAATGTTGGATTAGAGATCCTCATCACAATTCTAAATTTGCACCGAAAGCACATGAAGGTTTTATGCTTGGTTACGGAAAGGACTCGCACACCTGTAGAGTCTTCAACAACGTTCTTCACAAGGTTGTTGAAACTGTAGATGTGCGGTTCGATGAAACTAATGGCTCGCAAAAAGAGCACCTACCTTCTGTAATAGATGAACCAGCACCTGAGGATTCTATCAAGTTCAAGGCTACTGAGGATGTTATTCCTACCGAAGAATCTACTAAAGAATTCATTCCAGAACGTGAAGAAAATCGAGCTGGTGCACCTGATGAAAATGCTGAAGAAAATGGTGCTGAAGAAAATGCTGATCAAATTCCTCAACGACAACCAGCTCATCCTCGCATTGCAAAAGAAGTGCAAGTGGAAAAGATCATCGATGACATTCGAGCGCCAGGTCCTCTCACACGCTCAAAAGCTTCACATTTATCTAACTTTTGTGGGCACTATGCTTTTGTCTCTATTACAGAGCCCACTAAGGTAGATGAAGCATTTCTGGAGCCTGAGTGGATTCAGGCCATGCAAGAAGAATTACATCAGTTCGAGCTCAACAATGTCTGGGAACTGGTCAAACGTCCAGATCCTCGCAAGCATAATATCATCAGCACAAAGTGGATCTACCGCAACAAGCAAGATGAAAATGGCCTTGTGGTGAGGAATAAGGCACGACTTGTAGCTCAAGGCTACACACAGGTTGAAGGAATTGATTTCGATGAAACTTTTGCACCTGTTGCTAGACTTGAGGCTATTCGCATATTACTTGCTTATGCTAACCATCATAATATTATCTTACAACAAATGGATGTGAAAAGTGCATTCCTCAATGGTAAGCTTGAGGAAGAAGTATATGTTGCTCAACCCCCATGTTTTGAAGATCCAAAGAATCCTGACAAAGTCTTCAGACTCAATAAGGCCCTGTATGGCCTCAAGCAGGCCCCTCGGGCGTGGTATGACACTTTGAAGGAGTTCTTCATGAAGAATGGCTTCACACCCGGTTCACTCGACCCTACACTCTTTACTAAATCTTATGATGGTGAACTGTTTGTGTGCCAAATATACGTTGATGATATTATCTTTGGCTGTACTGACCAATGTTATAGTGATGAATTGCCTATATGATGAGTGAAGAATATCAAATGTCTATGATGGGAGAGCTGAAATTCTTTTAGGTCTTCAAATTCGTCAACAGCACAATGGCATATTCATATCTCAGGAGAAATACCTCAAGGAAGTTCTGAGGAAATTCGGCATGCAAGATTGCAAAGGTGTCAAAATTCCTATGCCCACAAATGGCCATCTATGCACTGATGAAAATGGTATTGACTTCGATCACAAGGTATACCGCTCCATGATTGGTTCGTTATTGTACTTATGTGCATCTAGGCCAGATATAATGCTTAGTGTTTGCATGTGTGCCCGATTTCAAGCTGCACCGAAGGAATCACACCATAAGGCTGTGAAGCATATTCTTCGATATCTAGCTCACACACCAACACTAGGATTATGGTACCCCAAGGGCTCTACTTTTGATCTCATTGGATATTCTGACTCTGACTATGCTGGTGATCGTGTGGACCGCAAGTCAACATCTGGTACTTGTCATTTCCTTGGACGATCTTTGGTCTGTTGGTCCTCGAAGAAACAGAACTGCGTATCACTATCTACTGCAGAGGCTGAGTACATTGCTGCTGGTTCTTGCTGTGCTCAACTGCTATGGATGAAGCAAACCCTCAAGGACTACAGAATCAACGTGAAAAATGTGCCTCTCCTCTGTGACAATGAGAGTGCCATCAAAATTGCTCACAACCCAGTTCAGCACTCGAAGACAAAGCACATTCAGATTCGTCATCATTTTCTTCGTGATCATGTGTTGAAGGGCGACATCTCCATCGAGCACGTGAAGACTGGAGAATAGCTAGCCGATATCTTCACAAAGCCCTTGGATGAGAAGATATTTAGCAACTTGCGGTGTGAACTAAATATCTTAGAATCTCTCAATGTTCTTTGAAAAGGACACACATCTTGACACTTATGCAAAATTGATGACTTAGATGTGCAACACATGAAGAAATGTTTTTCTTCAATCAATGAAGAATAACACTCTAAGTGTGAAGAAATTAATGAAGAATTTGATTCTCAGAGCCCTACGACAATTGTACGCGGTGTCTGAAATCATCATTCTTATACGGTGGGTCACACCACCACCAAAGTTGAAAATCTTCATTTTTGAAATTCCTTAGTTTTTGAAATTCTTCAGTTTTTTTGATTCTTCAACTTTGCAAAATCTTCAATGTTTCGTCATTTTTCTTCATTGGCTATATATATATATATATATATATATATATATATATATATATATACATATGAGTTTATGTCCTATAAAGCATTCACTTATGGCTATTTCTTCAAGTTGCATTTTCTGCTAAGTGAATGTGATCGGACCCTTTCCCCTCTATGCTATACTCAACCCAATCTATTCACAAATTCTTCATGTGCGTTCTATTTGAAACTCGTTCAAAATCTTCACTGTGTCCTTGTTAGCTGAAGTATTTGCGAATGAAATTTAAAGCTTATCTTATCCAAATTTTCGGTTTTACCGCCCAAACCGTTCCGTATCCCATGATAGACTAATCTATTCACCCACGATCTAACACGATCTCCACTTCTTTGTACGTGGGTGACAAATGTCAAGCGAATGAGAAGGGTCAGGGGCACGTTCGTCCTAAATCTTCGGGTGAACAATTTTTCACTGTGACTATAAATACCCTCTGTTCCCTTCGTCACTTCCTTTACTCCGCTCGACCGTTCTCTCTCTCGCTCGAGCTTCTCAAACCCTAGCGCCGCCGCTACTCCATCGTCGCCGGTGAGGAAGAGCTTCACTGCCTCGACCTCGTCGCCGTCATACTCGCGCCGACCATGGAAATCTTCACTCCGCCGCCGTCGTAGCTGTCTTCCTCCGCCAAGTTAGGGCGTGGAAGATCTACACCGACGAACTTCACTGTTCTACTTCATAGTTCGTCGTGTTCTTCATCTAGGGTAATTAAAACTTACTTTTACTACCCTCTTTGATTCAAATTTTTCTACAAAATCTTCAAAGGTATTTTATTCTTCAAATCCTCACAGACAAAACACCTCACTAGTCATCTGTTCTTGATTCGTTTCTCTAAGCATCATTTTTCTTCAAGATTCCGCAATTGTGTGGATCCTCGATCTTTAAAACTCTAGAACCTAAGACAAAGAACGCTTAGTGAAATTCTTCAAGGCTCATCTGGTCAAATTCCTCAAGCTTGTTCTTTTTGAAAAACCTTCTGAGAACGCATATGACCTCTCCAAATTCCTCGCAACTATACTCTGATCATAGGTACTCATGTCCGCTGCTGAATCACTAGGTTCTCATCAACTTAACTCATTTGCAGCGTTCCTCGAAGAAAAGTTGCATACTTCTTCAGAAAATTCAATTGTTCAAATTCCTCATCTGAAGAATATGGCTGATGGTAAGAAGCCGCAGAAAGGAGGAAAGAAGCCTGAGGTCATGACTGCTTTTGAAATCCCTGAGGACCTCTATACTGACTATTGCAGACCTGATGAGGCCGAGTTTCAGAAAAGAAAGCAAAACTCAGCGCAAGGTGCACATACAGAGGATAGAACGGAGATGGGCAAGAGAATGGAGGGAGTACAGATATGTGACTCCGAAGTACATGAAGAAATTCACACTTAATCCTCCATGCCCAAGAGCTCCATTGGCACCTAGCCAAGAAGCTGACCCCACCAGCATCAAGCGTGGTGAGGATTTTCCTGAAGAATGGGCCAAACGCCAAGCTAAGTTGGCAAGACAAGCCAAAGAAGCAGTGAAGAAATTCAATGAATACTCTACTGCTGCTGCTGCCACTCAGGCCTTTGTCAAGCCTAGAAAATCTATGGCAAAGAAGCCCGCTCACAAGCCAAGTGCTTCACCAACTATGCCCTCACGGCCAAGTTCCTCAGCAATGCCCTCAAGGCCAGAATCTTCAAAGCCCTCACGGCCAGTCCCTCATGCTGCTCCTGCTCCTCCAAAATCCTCAGCTCCTCCTCCAAAGTCCTCAGCTGCTCCGGCAAAGTCCTCAACACCTGTACATTTGGCAACGTGCCAAAGGACTACATGCATCTCTATTGCCTCTGTTGCCTCAAAAAGTTCCTCAGCTGCACCAAAATCTTCATCGGGCCCCACTCTGCTGAAGACAAAGGCCACGGCTGGTCGAGGTCCTCCGCCTAGTCCGAAGAAGAAACAAGTTGCCTTCCAAGTGCCATCTGACGATGAAGCTGATGATGATGAACTTGCAGAAATCATCAGAGACCTACAAGAAAGAGCCGCTAGAGCCAAAGGCACAAATGTGCCACTGCTTTTGGATCCAAGGGCGATCCTCGATTACATTGATCTCTGGCACAAGGATCCAAATACTCCTATGCCTGATTTCAATTTGTCTCCTAGTCAAAGTCACATGCTGACCCATTTCATCACTAAAAAGAAATGGAAATTTGAGAAGGCCAGGCTGATCAAGAAGGCTCAGTTCAGAAAGGAGAAGTTCCTGAAGAAACATGTTGTTCATATGACAACTGATGAACTCCTAAAGATCCAAGCTGAAATCAAAGCTCTCAGTGATGATTTCAATGCTTACTATGCTGATTGGCAAGGAGCCAAAGTTAGGTTTGTGAAACTGACTGAGAAATTCACTAATGTTGCAGCCCCATCGCAACAAGAAATTCCTCAAGCTGAAGCTTCTGCTCAGCAAACTGAAGAACATGCTAGCACCGCTGATGACATTCAGGCTGCTGAAGAAAATGCTAGTTCTAGGGCTGATGACTCCATTCCAACCGCTGAAGAAATTGTTAGGGCATCCACAAGTGGTGCGCCTGAAGAGACTGAAGAAGTCAGGGTAACTGCATCAGTTGCGCCTGAGGAAATTCAACCAGATTCCTCAGCTCCTACAGCGCCTACACCAACTCCTATTCTTCCATCTGCATCAGATGTGAGGAAGACCAAGGCTGCAGAGCAAGCTGTAGTGAAGAAACGGAAAGCATCCAGTGCTTCAGAATCTTCAGCTCCAAAGAAGATGAAGCCTCTGACAAGCTCTGTTGAAAATCCAATTGATGTTGTTCCGATTTCCACCAGGACATCAAAGGACCTTGTTCCTTTTGGTGAAGAATATGAGATCCCAAGCGGATCTAATGAAGAACCTCAATCTGCTGCTTTGTCAGAGCAGGTTGATGCAGTAATTGAAGTGCATACGATCCCTTCAACGAATGTTGCTTTTTCGCCAATGCCTCAGTTCACAGCTGAAGAGGCTGGCATTGAAGAAAATGAAGATGAAGACGTGGACATTGGCAGCACAACGCCCGTGATGAATGATGACTTTTGGGAAAGTCAGCACCCCAATTCTCCACTCTTCACGCCACTACAACAAATACCTCAGTCCCCTGCACCAATAGTTCAAATGGGCTCTGAAGAAACTCATCCCACCTCGTCTGTGCATGAAGAAATTCTAGCCACTAGTGTTGATGAAACCGCTGTTGCTGATCCTCTGAACACGCAGACTGCAACTGAAGAGGAACCAGAAATTTCTCAGCTTGAAGAACCTGAGATTGCGATTCCTGAGGTTGTGATGCAACTCATTGACACTCCTCTGCCCAAGCCAAAGGATCCATTCTCAAAGAAGCAAAAGTTCAAGGCTGAAGATTTCTTCAGAGAGCATGTGTTCTTCACTGGCTACAACCCCTATGACTCTCCTCGCATAAGGGAGAGGCGTTTCTGGACTGCTAGTCAAGCCAATTTCTATTCCTTAGTACTGTTCGACAAAGACAAAGTCTTCGATCATGAACATATTCCTCATGTGGACATGGAGTCTCTGTCGTGCTTCGAGCCAGTCCTAAGTGTTCTTCACGATGCTGGATTACTGAACTTCTGCACTGACATCTGTGACTGGAATGAAGAACTCATTCTTCAATTCTATGCAACGCTACACATCACAGGAAACTCTAAAGATGTGAATTCATGGGTGCTGGACTGGATGTCTGAAAACACTCACTACAAGGCACCATCAACTGAATTTCTTCATGCCCTCCCACTCAGTCCTCCCCTTGACGGTGCTCATTGTGTCTACAGTGAACCTGAGCTTTCCAATCATTTCTTGCAAGTGCTGCTGAAGCCTTTGAAGCCAGGGCAGGCTCCTCGAACCAAATTCCTCATCAAGGAATTACTATATGTGCCTCGGACTGTCTATCGCATTTTTACAAAGACAATGAGTCCTATCAAAGGCCACGACTCAAATGATGAAGAGGTCGTTGGCATCATGCAGAATATGCTTTTCAATATCATTCATGGCGTTCCCGTCAACTTCCATGATTTCTTCATGAGGACTCTGGCGAATATTGCTATGTCACCATTTAAGCTGAAGCCTTATGCACCATTGATAATGAGATTCATCAGGACAAGGTCTTCACTAAATTACAAAGCTGACACTTTGAACCATGGCAGCTACTTGCCTCTGACTGAAGTCCTCAAATGGACATATTCCTTAGCTGATGACAAAGGCAAGGCAACTGCTATGATAGATGAAGGCATTCGTCCATTAGATGGTCAATTTCGCAAGGCTGCATCCTACTCCACCAATGATGACTCTTCCAAACATGATTCTGCCACCAAGCAAAATCCTCAAGCCACAGCACCCAGGGTGCTGACTAATCGTGAGTTACTCCTCAGTCTTCATCGGAAGGTTGATCGCAATCACAAATGGATCAAGCGTCAGTTTGGTTCAATTCTTCAAAACATGACATCAACACACAATGTAGTGAAGAAAAACCAATACTACCTCCATGAAACCTTCAATCGTACATGGGCTATTTTATCACATGTCTACAACGCTGCAGATCTGAAGAATATGGGTCTCAAGGAAGAATTTGACTGGTCTGCACCTCCACTGAAGAAATTCAAGAAGGTCAAGGTTCCTTCCTTGGTGGCCAGCTCCTATTCTTCATCGCACGACACTAATGAAAATGAAGATTTGGACGACACTGCGGCAGGCCCTACTATGACTATCGACCCCGACGCTGGTGCTCCTCCATCAACTTGATATTCTTCAGGGGCGTTAGTCCTCAGTTTCGATCCTTTTGGTCATTCGATGACAAAGGGGGAGAAATCTGAGTTAGTCTTCAAGCGGGTCTATTATATGGGCGTTTTTTTTGCTAAGTTACAACTCTCATTCTTCTGAAACTTTATTGGATCGAGTTGTAATCTTAAAACCCGATGGTGCCCTGATACTTTTGATGCACTGTGCTTTGATACTCTTGATACATTATTCTGCATGCTTGTTCCTCATTAATATTATTGCACGCATGCTGAATTTCATCAGGCACCATATTTCATCATGCATTTCAAATTCTTCATATTATATGTCAAATGCGTGTATGAATTACAAGATATAGGGGGAGATCTCCATGATTCAACTCTTCAAGTGTGCATTGCTTCAAAAGCAAATTCCTCACTATGCACATCTTCAGGGGGAGTTCTGTCACGCCCCGGATTCGATGCGCCAGGTGCCTGCCAGTTATTCGCCGTTGTTGCCATGTCATTTGCTTGCGTGTTGCATTTTGACATGTCATCATGTGCATTTCATTTTGCATACGTGTTCGTTTCATGCATCCGAGCATTTTCCCCATTGTCCATTTCGCAATCCGGCACTCCTATGTCCTCCGGCGGTCCCCTTTTGTCTCCTGTTGTGAGTGGGTGTTAAACATTCTCGGAATGGACCGAGTCCTGCCAAGCGGCCTTGGTATACCACCGGTAGACCGCCTGTCAAGTTTCGTGCCATTTGGAGATCGTTTGGTACTCCAACGGTTAACCGCGCAGCCCGAAACCCCCTTTCTATTTGCAGCGCAACACCCTGCCAAAGTGGCCCAAAACCCATCCTAACCCCCTCCATGCTCTCGGATGTTCGATCACGATCGCGTGGCCGAAAACCGCTCCTCATTTGGACTCTCCTAGCTCCCAGAATATATAAATTAGCCCCTCCCCCGAAATTCCCGGTCCAAACCCTAGCCTAATCCTCCCCGGCGCGCCGAACATGTCCGCTCCACCGCCGGACATGTCCAACCACATCGCCGCCGCCACGTGTCGCCTTCCGATTCGGCCGCGCAGCCGTCTCCACCGCGCGCCGCGGCCCGCCGAGCCCATCGCGGGCCCGCGCGAGCCCGACCGCGCCCGCCTCCGAGCCCCACGGGCCCGAGCCGCCCGCCGCCCATCCCGCCGGTTTCCACCGCCGCCGCCGCGGGCGCTGCCCCGCCGGCCGCCGTCGCGCCCGTCGCCCGCGCCTCCGCCGCCGACCTCCAGTGCCGCCGCCCGCGCGCCCACCGGAGGGGCCGCGCCGCCGCCCTGCCGCCCCGCGCTAGCGCCCCTCCGCGCCTGGCCGCGCCTCCCCGGCCGTCGCGTCCGCGCCGCCCCGCCGTGGCCCGCCTCCGCCTCCGCTCCGTCCCACCGGCGTCGCCTCCCTCGCCGGGATCCGACCGGCTGCGCCTCGTCTCCGGCCGCGGAGCTCGCCGGAGGAGCTCCGTGCCGCGCCCCGCGTCGCCCCTCGCCGGGATCCGGCTGGATCCGCCCGTCTCCGGCGACCCCGCCATCTCCGGCGTATTTTCCGGCGAGATCCGCCTCGCCTCGAAGTCCGTGCAAGCTAGAGGTTGAACCGCGAAAATTCCTAAGTCCCCGATTATTTTGACATTATCATGCCATGTTCATCGCATCATATCTCGGCATCCATAGCTCCGTTTCGTGCGTGTAATATGTCAAATTGTTCGCCTCAACGAGTACTTCATTTCGTTCCATTGCATCATGTTCATTTGAGCTCATCTTGATGCCTGAATCATCGTTGCAAGAGTGCTTCATAATGTTAGTTCCTGTTTCTTAACAGAACATGCACTTTTGTCCTGATGTGTTGCTTTGGTTTGCATCATCCCTTGCCATGAGTAGATTCATGTAGCCTTGTCATGCATCATGCTCGGTTATGCATCATGCCTTGTTCTTGTGTGGTGTGTTTACCTTGTTGTGTGCTTCTTTTCAATAGTTCCTGTTTTGTTGCGATCGTGAGGATTCGTTCGTCTACGCTTGGTTCGGCTTCATCCGTTCGTCTTCTTCATGGGCTCGTTCTTCTTCCTTGCGGGATTTCAGGCAAGATGATCATCACCTTGGATCTCATTACTATCATTGCTATGCTAGTTGCTTCGTTGTCTCGCTTTGCTGCGTTACCTATCTTTTGCTCATCAAGCATCCCATATTCCCATGAACCTCTAACCTTTGACACCTTTCCTATGCAAACCGTTGTTTGGCTATGTTACCGCTTTTGCTCAGCCCCTCTTATAGCGTTGCTAGTTGCAGGTGAAGTTGAAGATTTCTCCCTGGTGGACAGGATTATGTTGGGATATCACAATATCTCTTATATTATTAATGCATTTATATACTTGGTAAAGGGTGGAAGGCTCAGCCTTATGCCTGGTGTTTTGTTCCACTCTTGCCGCCCTAGTTTCCGTCATACCGGTGTTATGTTCCCGGATTTTGCGTTCCTTACGCGGTTGGGTGATTTATGGGACCCCCTTGACGGTTCGCTTTGAATAAAACTCCTCCAGCAAGGCCCAACCTTGGTTTTACCATTTGCCTCACCACCACCTACCTTTCCCTTGGGTCGGCCAACCCGAGGGTCATCTTTATTTTAGCCCCCCCCCCGGGCCAATGCTTGTCTAAGTGTTGGTCCAAACCGAGCGATGTCCGGCGCCCCCTAGGCAACCAGAGTCTATGCCAACCCGACGTCTGGCTTTTCCGGTGTGCCCTGAGAACGAGATATGTGCAGCTCCTATCGGGATTTGTTGGCACAGCGGGAGGCTTTGCTGGTCTTGTTTTACCATTGTTGAAATGTCTTGTAAACCGGTATTCCGAGTCTAATCGGGTCTTCCTGGGAGAAGGTATATCCTTCGTTGATCGCGAGAGCTTATCATGGGCTAAGTTGGGACACCCCTGCAGGGTATAATCTTTCGAAAGCCGTGCCTGCGGTTATAGGCAGATGGGAATTTGTTAATGTCCGGTTGTAGATAACTTGAGACCAGATCCGAATTAAAACGCATCAACCGTGTGTGTGGCCATGATGGTATCTTTTCGGCGGAGTCCGGGAAGTGAACACGGTTTTGGGTTATGTTTGACGTAAGTAGGAGTTCAGGATCACTTCTTGATCATTGCTAGCTTCACGACCGTTCCTTTTTGCTCTCTTCTCGCTCTTATTTGCGTATGTTAGCCACCATATCATGCTGAGTCGCTGCTGCAACCTCACCACTTTACCCCTTCCTTTCCCATTAAGCTTTGCTAGTCTTGATACCCATGGTAATGGGATTGCTGAGTCCTCATGGCTCACAGATTACTACAACAGCAGTTGCAGGTACAGGTTATGCGATGATCATGACGCGAGCGCGATGCTTGCTTGTTTGGAGTTCTTCTTCTGCTTCTTCTTCGATCAGGGGATAGGTTCCAAGTCGGCAGCCTGGGCTAGCAGGGTGGATGTCGTTTGAATTTCTGTTTGTGTTTCATCCGTAGTCGGATGGTGCTCTTATGTAAGATGATGTTGTATTCGTGTGGCATTGTATGCCTTATGTTTGTATCCCCATCTATTATGTAATGTTGATGTAATGATATCCACCTTGCAAAAGCGTTTTAATATGCGGGTCTATCCTCGGTGGGACCTTCGAGTTCCTTTTGGATAGGGTCGCATATTGGGTGTGACAAGTTGGTATCAGAGCCAGGTTCCGACCTTAGGAGCCCCCTTGATTGATCGTGGAGTTTGGCCATTGTTGAGTCTAGAAGAAAACTGTTTTCTAAGTCTAGTTATATAGGAGAGTAGGAATTCTTTTTACTCCTCAGCCCCTTCGTCGCTCTGGTGAGGAATCTTGACATAGGTGTTTTGAACTACTCCTATTCCCCTTCAAATTTTCCTTTAGGATCACCCAGTTGGTTTTCCTATCATTGTTCCTCAGCTCTTTTGATCCGGTGCATTTCTTCTCAAGTCGACTCGAGCCTCTTCATCTTTGAGTTCAATCCTCAGTTGTCTTCTTTTCCCACCCGCCCACCCTTCTTCTTATCGAAACCGGAGTCCGTAATCGAGTATCCATCCTACTCGTGAGAAGTCTTTGTTTTCTTTCCTCAATGATTTCAACCGGTGTTTTCTCTTCAAGATATTTGTCAGCTTTCCCCTTCCAAGTTGCCTTTATTTTCCCGCCCTCCCACCCTCTTCTTCCCGGAGCCTGATTCTTTTTCGACCATCAATTTTCATTCGTACGGAGGTTCTTCAGTCTTCCCTCAATCATTTCAACCGGTGAATTCTCGTCTCGTTTGACATTCTTCATCTCTTTTTCTTCTCCGGTGGACTCAATTCAAGTTTTCGGTGTTGTTCGTATTATTTTCCTTGGATCAAGTGTTTTCCCTGCTCGCTTGCCTCTCGTCATTCAATCATTCTAGAGTTCGGAAGACATCTCAGGAGATTCGTCGGTGTTCGAATTAATTCGAGGTTGTCACCTCATTCAAATATTGCAATTATTCTGCTGCATCATCTATCTATTCAACAATTCTTTCCAACGGTGTTTTTCTTCTAGTGGGCCCTAACCCACAGGTCTTTTTCCAGGATCTTACCTGACTCTTCTAATTCCCCCGGAGTTATTCTCAAATCCTTTCTGAAGTTTGACGTAAGAATGAATTTCATCAGTCAGATGCCTTCTCCAAGATCGCTTTCAAATTCTTTTCATCTCGGGTTCTACCTTTCCTATTTTTCATTATTACGGAGTTTCTCAACAATTTCGATGGTGTTTCTTGTCGTCTTTATCAGCTTTGAAGACCGAAGAAGAGTTTTTCCTCTAAATCTTGTCCGTCCTCTCAAAGATTCGTGGTTCTAGTTTCATGCTATCATCTCGAATTATTCCATTTGTCAGTTATTCCTTTTCTTAACCATCTAGAGTATTTCAGGAGTTGATTTCTATTTCTTTTCACCGGAGGCCATCATTCCAATTATCGTTCTCTATTTATCCCGGTGCTTCGTTCAAGTGTTCCTTAGTCAGTTCATGATCTCTTTGTCCTTTGCATCTAAATCCCCTCTAGCATATTTGTTCTTCTAATTCTTTCCGGTGATTCATTCTCTTTCATCAGTCATTTTCTAACGGTGGTTCATTCATGATTCTTTTTCCTTGATTATCATTTCAATCCATTCGTTCTTTCAATCCTATCGGTGGTTCATGAAGACCTTCTCAAGTCTGCGATATGTCACTTCTCAATCCTTTTCAAGAAGAATAAGTAGTATGAAAAATCCATTGCTTGTCATCAATTTAATTGGATGAAGGATAAGCATACAATAAATCTTATTCTTATTTCATTCAAGTGAGTAATCTTTTCCTTCAGCGTTTGTTCTTGATGAATAAATTCTAGTTCAAGTGTTTTCATCTTTTCTTTTCCGGAGTTCAAATTTCCTCGGCCATTTCATCGGAACCTCCATCTAAATCATTGCAAGGCTCATCTTATTCTTTCTTCCTTCATTCTATCTCACCATCCTTTTGTCACCGGAGTTCTTCATGGTGGTTCTTCATGATTTAATTTTTTCTTCAAGAGTTCATCAAGATTTTGTTGGTGGAGTTCAAGTATCTTTTCTTCTTGCATCTCGAAGTGCAATTAAATCTCCGTATTCTTTTGAAGTGGAGTTTTGCATTTCTTCATTATTCCCAGATATTCAAGCATTTGGTTGTGGCATAATTTCACCTCAAGTTTTGAGTTGTTTTGATAATTCCACAACAAGCTTATTATTGTGTTGTTGATTTTCTCAATAACTCCATTCAATCCTTCCTTCTAAGTTTATTTCATTCCATTCTTTTAATTCTTCTGGAGGCTTTGCATTGTTCATCTCGTCAAGTGCCATCCCATCTTGTGAAGTTCTGGTTCTATTCCTTCCATTTTCAGTCGGTGTGCTGCCTAAATCCTTTCAGTCTTATTCGTTTCTTATCTCGTTCTAACCGGAGTGGTTTCATAGTTTATCTGATTCCATGAGCTTTTGATTCTCGTCATTCTCGTCGTTCCTCTCTTCTTCTCGAGTGCTCTCGATTCTTTGCTTCTTCTCTTGAGTTCTTGTTTCACCTCATCCCTTTTCCCTTCCGTCTCGGTCCTAAGATCTCGGGACGAGATCTCTTGTTAGTGGAGGAGTGTTGTAAGGCCCCGGAGTCGATGCGCCAGGTGTCTGCCAGTTATTCGCCGTCATTGCCATGTCATTTGCTTGTGTGTTGCATTTTGCCATGTCATCATGTGTATTTCATTTTGCATACGTGTTCGTTTCATGCATCCGAGCATTTTCCCCGTTGTCCGTTTTGCAATCCAGCCCTCCTATGTCCTCCGGCGTTCCCCTTTTGTCTCCTGTTGTGAGTGGGTGTTAAACGTTCTCGGAATGGACCGAGTCCTGCCAAGCGGCCTTGGTATACCACCGGTAGACCGCTTGTCAAGTTTCGTGCCATTTGGAGATCGTTTGGTACTCCAACGGTTAACCGCGCAGCCCGAAACCCCCTTTCTCTTTGCAGCCCAACACCCTGCCAAAGTGGCCCAAAACCCATCCTAACCCGATCCATGCTCTCGGTCGTTCGATCACGATCGCGTGGCCGAAAACCGCTCCTCATTTGGACTCTCCTAGCTCCCAGAATCTATAAATTAGCCCCCTCCCCCGAAATTCCCGGTCCAAACCCTAGCCTAATCCTCCCCGTCGCGGCGGACATGTCCCTCCGCCGCCGGACATGTCCAACCCCCTCGCCGCCGCCACGTGTCGCCTTCCGATTCGACCGCGCAGCCGTCTCCGCCGCGCGCCGCGGCCCGCCGAGCCCATAGCGGGCCCGCGCGAGCCCGACCGCGCCCGCCGCCGCGCCCCGCGGGCCCGAGCCGCCCACCGCCCATCCCGCCGGTTTCCGCCGCCGCCGCCGCGGGCGCTGCCCCGCCGGCCGCCGCCGCGCCCGTCGCCCGCCCCTCCGCCGCCGACCTCCAGCGCCGCCGCCCGCACGCCCACCGGAGGGGCCGCGCCGCCGCCCTACCGCCCCGCGCCGGCGCCCCTCCGTGCCCGGCCGCGCCTCCCCGGCCGTCGCCTCCGCGCCGCCCCGCTGTGGCCCGCCTCCGCCTCCGCTCCGCCCCGCCGGCATCGCCTCCCTCGCCGGGATCCGACCGGCTGCGCCTCGTCTCCGGCTGCGGAGCTTGCCGGAGGAGCTCCGTGTCGCGCCACGCGTCGCCCCTCGCCGGGATCCGCCCGTCTCTGGCGACCCCGCCATCTCCTGCGTGTTCTCCGGCGAGATCCGCCTCGCCTCGAAGTCCGTACAAGCTAGAGGTTGAACCCCGAAAATTCATGTCCCCGATTATTTTGACATTATCATGCCATGTTCATCGCATCGTATCTCGGCATCCATAGCTCCGTTTCGTACGTGTAATATGTCAAATTGTTCGCCTCAACGAGTACTTCATTTCATTCCATTGCATCATGTTCATTTGAGCTCATTGTGATGCCTCAATCATCGTTGCAAGAGTGCTTCATAATGTTAGTTCCTGTTTCTTAACAGAACATGCACTTCTGTCATTTTTGCCATGATTGATGTGTGCATCCTATGAGATTGATGTCTACATGTGTTTTGATCTATGCCATGTCTTCTTTCCAGAGGTGCTTACCATGTATTTTTGTGATCAATGTGGTGATTAGCACAAGCATGCAAACTAGGCTTCGTGATGTTGCTGATTTTAGTCCCTGTTCTGCTGTTATTTAGATGCCATGTAAACATGATGCTACAGAGAGATACATGCTTATTTTGAGATACTTTAGTAAGGATGTTTTGAACATATGGGTATCCTTTAGCCATTCATGCTCCTGGTTGCGATTATGTGGTAGTATAGCATGCCATTTTCGTGCTCTACTTTTGCTTCAAAATGTTTCCTGGCAGATTGTTTACATGTTATTCAATTTTGCCAAGGGTGTTGTAGTTGATCCTTGCATGCTATGAACTTGTTCTTGCCTTGGTTAGCTTCGTAAACATGTCTTCTTGAGGATGCTATGCTTATCTTGTCATGCAACGACTTGTGGTGAGTGAATCGAGCTTGTTAAGTAGGGTACTTGTTGTTGTTGTTTTGCTAGGCTGAATCTGTTATTTCGTGATGCTATGTAAACCTCCTGCTACAAATCATTCTATGCATAATATGGAGATGTTCGCTAAGAGTGTTTTGTTATACATGTCATGCTCTATCCATCCATGCCCCTGGTTGCATTTATAGCCTGCTGTAGCTTGTTGTAATCTTGCTCTAAAGTTGCTGAATAATGTTGCTGTCAGCCTGTTAACATTAAGTTCAGTTGTTGCCATGATTGTTGCTAGTAATCCATGTACCCTATGGACTTTCTCTTGCCATTCTTAGCTTCATAAACATGCCTTCTTACTGTTGGGTGCCTTGCCATGCCATATATTGGTCTGTGGTGAGTGGTACAAGCTCACCAACATGCCTTCATAATTCTGTTTCTGCCATGTTTGAATCTGTAATATAACTTGCCATGTTTACATGGATGCCATCATATTTTCTGATCCTTTTTGGCTCATGGTCAGTAAAGGACTTTTGATCTATGCAATTAGTAGATTCATGCCATGCCTTTGTTTGCCATGATAAGTTCCTGTAACATGTTGTTTGATAGCTCTGAACATTGCAACCTGATGTTATTTTCTGCAAAGTCTGAATTGTTATTGTTTGCAATCTTGCCATGTGTGTTTGAGCATGTTCTAGTGATTTCTAGAGATAGCTGAGTGTTCATGTTTTGTTATGCTTTACCTATACATCATGCCCATGTCTTTTGTTTTCATGTTGAGATGTTGTAGCATGTTTTTTTGGTGCTTACAAAATGCCTAGTTGCTGTTTTGGACAGATTGTTGCTATAACTTGTATAGTGTTTGTGTGTTGAACCGTTGCTCCGTTTTGGAGTGTGCTCTATATGAAGCTTTCTTAGAATTGCATGTAGCTTCATATTATCATGTTGCATCCTTGTTTTGAGGTGTTTGCTTGATGTTTGTGTGCATTTTGCATCAATGCCATGTTTAACTTGTTTTGCTCATATCTTCTAGGCCGTAGCTCCGAACTAAATGAACTTTATATGTAACTTGACTAGAATCTCGTGTAGATCATCTTTGTGCATATTAACTTGCTGTTTAAGAACTTGAACATAAGGTTTATTCAGATCTGGACCAATTTCGAAATATGCATGTGAGGACTTACCGGAATTGTTATATGTTGTTCCCGGCCTCATTTAAACTTGTCTTGATGTGTTGCTTTGGTTTGCATCATCCCTTGCCATGAGTAGCTTCATGTAGCCTTGTCATGCATCATGCTCGGTTATGCATCATGCCTTGTTCTTGTGTGGTGTGTTTACCTTGTTGTGTGCTTCTTTTCGATAGTTCCTGTTTCGTTGCGATCGTGAGGATTCGTTCGTCTACGCTTGGTTCGGCTTCATCCGTTCGTCTTCTTCATGGGCTCGTTCTTCTTCCTTGCGGGATTTCAGGCAAGATGACCGTCACCTTGGATCTCATTACTATCATTGCTATGCTAGTTGCTTCGTTCTATCGCTTTGCTGCGTTACCTATCTTTTGCTCATCAAGCATCCCATATTGCCATGAACCTCTAACCTTTGACACCTTTCCTATGCAAACCGTTGTTTGGCTATGTTACCGCTTTTGCTCAGCCCCTCTTATAGCGTTGCTAGTTGCAGGTGAAGTTGAATATTTCTCCATGGTGGACAGGATTATGTTGGGATATCACAATATCTCTTATATTATTAATGCATCTATATACTTGGTAAAGGGTGGAAGGCTCGGCCTTATGCCTGTTGTTTTGTTCCACTCTTGCCGCCCTAGTTTCCGTCATACCGGTGTTATGTTCCCGGATTTTGCGTTCCTTACGCGGTTGGGTGATTTATGGGACCCCCTTGACAGTTCGCTTTGAATAAAACTCCTCCAGCCAGGCCCAACCTTGGTTTTACCATTTGCCTCACCACCACCTACCTTTCCCTTGGGTCGGCCAACCCGAGGGTCATGTTTATTTTAGCCCCCCCCCCCCGGGCCAATGCTTGTCTAAGTGTTGGTCCAAACCGAGCGATGTCCGGCGCCCCCTAGGCAACCAGGGTCTATGCCAACCCGACGTCTCACTCATCCGGTGTGCCCTGAGAACGAGATATGTGCAGCTCCTATCGGGATTTGTCGACACAGTGGGAGGCTTTGTTGGTCTTGTTTTACCATTGTCGAAATGTCTTGTAAACCGGGATTCCGAGTCTGGTCGGGTCTTCCTGGGAGAAGGTATATCCTTCGTTGATCGCGAGAGCTTATCATGGGCTAAGTTGGGACACCCCTGCAGGGTATAATCTTTCGAAAGCCATGCCTGCGGTTATAGGCAGATGGGAATTTGTTAATGTCCGGTTGTAGATAACTTGAGACCAGATCCGAATTAAAACGCATCAACCGTGTGTGTAGCCGTGATGGTCTCTTTTCGGCGGAGTCCGGGAAGTGAACACGGGTTTGGGTTATGTTTGAGGTAAGTAGGAGTTCAGGATCACTTCCGTTCCTTTTTGCTCTCTTCTCGCTCTTATTTGCGTATCTTAGCCACCATATCATGCTTAGTCGTTGTGGCAACCTCACCACTTTACCCCTTCCTTTCCCATTAAGCTTTGCTAGTCTTAATACCCATGGTAATGGGATTGCTGAGTCCTCGTGGCTCACAGATTACTACAACAACAGTTGCACGTACAGGTTATGCGATGATCATGATGCGAGCGCGGTGCTTGCTTGTTTGGAGTTCTTCTTCTGCTTCTTCTTCGGTCAGGGGATAGGTTCCAGGTCGGGCAGCCTGGGCTAGCAGGGTGGATGTCGTTTGAATTTCTGTTTGTGTTTCATCCGTAGTCGGATGGTGCTCTTATGTAAGATGATGTTGTATTCGTGTGGCATTGTATGCCTTATGTTTGTATCCCCATCTATTATGTAATGTTGATGTAATGATATCCACCTTGCAAAAGCGTTTCAATATGCGGGTCTATCCTTGGTGGGACCTTCGAGTTCCTTTTGGATAGGGTCGCATATTGGACGTGACAAGTTCTTTTATATCTTGCAATCAAATTCCTCAATATTAGTACTTACACTTCATATGTTTATCCCCGTTGAGAACTTAACATATATTGTCATCAATCACCAAAAAGAGGGAGATTGTAAGTGCATCTAGTGCCCCTTAGTGATTTTGGTGTATTGAAGACTATAGGTTAAGGAACTAATGCATTTGTGAGTATACACAGGTCTATAAGTCTATGAGGAGTTTGATATTTACAGAGAAATTCGACCCCTAAAAATGAATATCTTTGACTGAAGGTTTTGGTATTCCTGAAGACTCTCATGAAGACTTTGAAAGTGAAGAAATTGCTGTATCCGTGAAGACTTGATATTCATGCGAGGAATACGAAGCTTGAAGTCTTTCGTTTTCATAGTTTTGTTTTTCTCTTTCTTGAGTCATAGGAAACACCGTACTGTTAAAGGGGGTCGAGGAAATACTAAGGAAAAATTTCCATGTGATGCTCAACTCAAAATCCTACACCTACCAAACCCTTCGAGTGAAGCCTTTGGAAATCTCATACAGTTCAGTCAATTTCTTCAGTGACAGAGACGAAGTTCTTCTGGTCACTGAGGAATTTGTTCTGACTAAGGAGTTAGGACTTCGCCAGTGTGGATTGCCTACACAGTGAGGAACATGATAGCCCTGAGGAATTTGAGAGTCAAATTTCTGACTGTTGTTGTGCCGCGCGCTAGCTGTCCCAAAATATCTTATCCACCTAACGGTCATATCAGACAAGGGCATTTATGTCTTATCATGTCGGGCTGCTCACTAGGCTATAAATAGCCACCCCCTACAACCACTAGCTGGTTGGCTGCTCCGAGAGAAACGGACACTTGTCAATTGAGAGCAACCCATCCTCCGAGGACTTTGAGCGAAAATCATCGAGTGAGGAAAAACCCAAACCCAAACACCTACAAACCCCAAAGTGATTGAGCATCACTGAAGAGATTGATCCTACGTGGACACGACGCTTGTTACCTTTGAAGACTGTGCTTCTTCCAGACGGTTAGGCGTCATGGTCTAAAGCATCCAAGAGGAATTGTGGATCACCGAGTGACCGAGTCTGTGAAGGTTTGGAAGTCGCCTGAAGACTTACCACGAGTGATTGGACGAGGTCTGTGTGACCTTAGTTCAAGGAGAATACGGTGAGGACTTGGTGTCCTGAGCTGCATGCTCAGCGACTGGGCATCCGGGACTGTGTGTCCTCGAGTTTAAATACTTAGCTGCTCCAACCAGACATACAACTGAGACAACAGATGGAACTGGTCTACCAAATCATTGTCTTCACCAACCTTACTGGTTCTATTTCCTCAACTCTTTGATTTACTCATTACTATGTTGAGTGATTGTTCATATCTGTGTTTAAAGACTTTGACTGAAGACTTTCTCAATTTCCTTAGTTCAATTTCTTTAGTCTGTTTGTCTTCATCTTGTGTTATCCTGTGTTTACGCTTCCTGTACTATGTGCTTGTCTTCATTTCATCATGATGACTATGTCTGTATCATGTTATGCTTACTTCTGAGTACTTATTCCGCTGCTAGTAGTTCTTCGCTAAGGAATTTCCTCACCGGCAAATTCCTCAGCGAAGAATTCATAAAAATCGCCTATTCACCCCCCTCTAGTCGATATAACGCACTTTCATGGTGCCAAGCCTACATGCCTTCGGGGCCTTTTAGCTTTTCCTTTCTCCTGCAAATCGAAAAAAGAAGAATGTACCCTGTGAGGGCATGTAATGAACTGCTATTGTTATGCCTTTTTATGTTATGGTTGCCGTCCTTGATGCTATGTTGCAGTGTTTGTAATTTGAGTGGGTCAGTGTAGGAAGGCTTAGCTTGATAAGTGCAGCCATCCTCCGCCTCATGAGAACCTATCCTTAGGTGCTTGACAGGGCCCCCAGGGTGTACACCCTGTGCCCTCAAGAGATACACCTTGTGCCCTCAGGAGCCGCAGCAGGGCAGAGCTGTCCCTTGCAGGAAGAGAAAAATTGTCGAGTGACTTGCTCCCCTTTACGCGAGCCCCCTGGAATAGACCAAGGGCCTGATGCACCGCGTCGCGCTGCTCGGGGGGCACGGACTTGAGGGGTGCTGGCGCCAGTGGACTCGACCGAGGGCTCCTCGCGAGGATAAAGCCGTAATAACGGGGTTCGGTGTGGTGCGTGCACGCAAAGGTAGGCCCCGGGCGCACACACCTACCTAGCCCCACGCGCGAGGAGCGCGAGGACACGTAGCTGGCGACTGCCACTTCCCTCATGTCCTTAGATCAAAGAGGCTTAGGAGAAAACACACTTGAGGAATCAGCGCTCGAGAATACCAAATCCATTGAAAAACTAACTAAGAAAACCGCAAGCAACTCCAGAAAGCAAATGAACAGCAGCGTCCGGCACCTAATCTAGTCTTATCACCAGCGTGGAGCTAAGTGTTGCCACTAGGACGTGGGAGGGACCACCCATGAGGCCCCAGGGCGACTCTTAGGAGACTCCGGGGCGTGTACAACCCCACTCATTATTACGTGAGAGTATCACGAGCGGAGACCTTCACAGGCCGGAGTCTTTCTTTAAGGGTAGAAGTTCCGGAGGTGCTGGATGTTCCAGGCGTTCTAGATGGGGACCCGGTCCTGCATCTCCAGGCGCGCGACGCCAGGCCTGGAGACACTGGCAACCCTAAACGTGCCCTCCCACATGGGAAAGAGCTTATGCAGCCCCTCCCTGGAGAGCACCCGCCTCAGGAAGAGGTCGCCCACCTCTAACGTCCTAGAGCAGACACTACGGCAGTGCTACCTCCGCAACGCCTGCTGGTACCTCGCCGCCCGGAGCGAGGCTTGGTGGCAGCGTTCCTCCCCCAGCACAAGATCCATCCTCCGCGTGGCGTCCTGCTGCGTTTCGTCGTACGCCAGGACCCGCGTGGAGCGATGCTTGACGTCATGAGGGAGAACCGCTTCTGGTCTCTAGATGACGAAGAAGGGTGTTTCTCATGTTGGCTTGGTCGCGGTGATGCGGATGGACCACAACACGGACTGTAGCTCATCAAGCCAGGCCCTGCCGCATGCCTCGAGCTTCTTCTTGAAGGTGCGGGTCTTGAAGCCCCTCAGGACCTCCGCGTTGGCCCTCTTAGCCTGTCCATTGCTCTATGGGTGCGCTACTGAGGCGTAGCAGATCTGCGTTCCAAGGTTAGCATAGTATGTCTTGAAAAGATTGCAAGTGAACTGCGAGCCATTGTCAGTGATGATGCAGTTGGGGACCCCAAATCGTCTCAATATTCCCTTGATGAACTTGACGGCTCATCCTGCATGGATGGTGCGCACGGCTTCTACCTTCGCCCACTTGGTGAACATGTCGATGGCGACGTAGAGGTATTGGTAGCCCCCTGGTGCCCGAGTGAATGACCCCAAGATGTCCAGCCCCAAGACCGAAAAAGGCCACGTGAGTGGGATCGTCTAGAGGCCCTGCGCGGGCTGATGGATCTGCTTGGCATGAAACTGGCATGCTTCACAAGAGCGCACCAGCTCTGTAGCGTCGTTGAGCGTGGTGGGCCAGTAGAAGCCGATGTAGAACGCCTTGCCCACCAGGGTGCGGGACGAGGAGTGGTGCCCACATTACCCACCATGTATGTCCGCCAGCAACTCCAGTCCTTATTCCCTGGAGATGCATCACAAAGAAACATCATTGGGCCTCCTGCCATATAGCTCACCATCCTTGATTCAGTACGCGGTGGCCTAGTGGGCCACGCGCTCGGCTTCCTCCTCCTTTGTCGGATTTCAGGGTCCGGCAACCCGTGAGAGGTTTGAACACTGGGGTGAAAGCGGAGATCTCAACCTGCCCAGCCTGCGTACTCGCGATCCTCCCTAGCCTAGCACGTGCTGCTAGGAGAGACACAAAGACACAGAGATTTATACTAGTTCGGGCCACCGTTGTGGTGTAATACCCTACTCTAGTATGGTGTGGTGGACTACCTCGAGGGGCTATGGATGAACTAGTACAAGGATGAACAAGCCTCAGGAGGTAAGGTGTTCTTCAGCTGGTGTGTTGCTTAGTGAGGAATCGACCCCCCTCTATGGTGGTGGCTAGGTCCTATATATAGTGCCTTGGTAATGTTCCCAAATATGAGCGGGAAGGGATTCCATAACGGCAGGATTTAAAATGGGACAAGTAGTACAGTCTATCCTGACAAAAGTAGTCTTCGCCTGCGAAAAGCCCCTGGCCGTGATGCTGCAGTGGGCTCGGTGATGACCTCCGTCTTGCCGTCCTGGCGGTCTTGGTCTCGTTGCACCAGAATGGAAACCTTTGGCCGCTTCCTCGGGACTCTGCCCCTGCGGCTTGACTCCCTTGCACCGAAGAGGAAACCTGTGCTTTGTGCCCGCCTGGCGCCTGCCTGGCCTTGGTCGTCATGGCTCACGTTAGCTGAGCCTCATGAGGTAGTTGCATAGATCTCCCCGCCCCTCGGGAGCCCTCCTGAGGAAGCCAACTCCTTCAGGAGTCTTGGCGTTGTTCGCCTCGTGAGGCTTGGCCCCTCGCGAGGGTCGTGCTGTGTTGTTGTTGAAGCTGGGCCATACCAGGCCGTCGATGGAGCCATGGGCCGTAGGCAGGCAGGACTGGATACCCCCAAGTCCAGGATGCCGACAGTAGACCCCGGGCCCAAGGCACACTCAGATTTGGCCTCCAGGCAAAGCCAAAGGGCAAGTGCAGAGCACCACGGGCCCTAACCGTCTATGGCCTTATGACGCGTGGCAATTGATGCGACTTGGGCGACTCCGCTTCCCCATGCTTCTTTGGCAACTGCTCCACTTGACTAGTCGATGCTGCATGCAGAGGGTCATGATGGTGTGAGGTCGTGGAGGCCGGCGGTTGGCCTCCTTTGGCTACAAATGTGAGGAAGGGGTTGAGCCCCCTGTCCATCTTTCCTTCGTCTTGCTCCCGCTTGCTTCCTTCCTCTCCATCTTGCTCCCATGGCATCGCCGAAGAGGTTCTCAGCGGCCGAGAAGGGGAAGGCCCCCAAGGAGGGGCCAGCCTCTCCTCCTCCCAAGAGGGGCCGTGGCTGTCCCCGCAAGCACCCTGTGGTACCTCCAGCAGCATCTAGGGGGCGCGACCGTGCACCTCCTAAAGGCAGCGTTGCGCCGGGCGCTCGTGATGGCACCTCTTCCCGTGGCGAGGGCTACCGGCCCCGCAGCAGCCCCCATGACGAAGGGAGGCGAGCCATGATCGTTCGCCCGCCTCGGCCGCGCTTTTCTTTGCTGGAGGTGCTTATCGAGTTCGTGGTGTGGTCGGAGAACCCGACTGGCACCTTGCTCCGGCTCCCTCGCTTCTTCTCCGGCGAGCTTCCTTCTTCGGGGCTTGCTGGCCTCTGGCTATAGGCTGATGGGTGCTGCAGCAGAGCCTCGTGGGTCAGCACCGAGGTTTCCGCCTCTGGCAGCATGGTGTTGGCCCGTGGCTGGAAGACTTTCTCCCTCGTGTGTGGCCTGGGCGGAAGGTGCACCCTCCATGTCAAGTACGACGGCCTGGCAACCCTCTACGTGAGGGTGTTCAGGGGGACGGCCGCCGCGTGGGGTGCTGCCTTGGCGACGCACGCTCCTCTTCTTGCGGCGGCAGCTCCTCCTTGGATGAGAGCTCGAGCAGTGGTGGCTACGACCGGCCTCCGCGTCATCGTGCTCGTGTCGAGGATGCTGGTGGCTCGTCCCGTCGCAGAGCTCCAGTGAAGCCGGAGAGGAGCCCAGCTTGAAGCTGAGGGCTGGAGAACTTGGACTCCAGGTCGGTGACCCCAGACCTCCTGAGGGGGAATTGGTGGAGCACCGGGCTATCTTGAGGCGCTGCTTGAGGATGCGGCGCTGGTGCCAAGCCTACATGCCCTCGGGCCCTCTTGGTTTAGCTTTTCCTTTCTCCTTCAAATCAAAAAAAGAAGAATGTACCCTGCGAGGGCGTGTAATGAACTGCTGTTGTTGTGCCTTTTTATGGTATGGTTGTCGTCCCTGATGCCGTGTTGCAGTGTTTGTAATTTGAGTGGGTCAAGGTAGGAAGGATTAGCTTGATACGTGTAGTTGTCCTCCACCTCATGAGAACCTATCCCTAGGTATTTGACAAGCCCCCCAAGGCATACAGCCTGTGCCCTCAGGAGATACACCTTATGCTCTCAGTCGCCGTAGTGGGGCAGAGCTGTCCCTCGCAGGAAGAGAAAAGTTTTCGAGCAACTTGCTCCACTTATGCGAGCCCCCTGCCATAGATCAAGGGCCTGATGCACCACGTCGCGCTGCCCAGGGGGCACGCACATGAGCGGTGCTGGCGCCAGTGGACTCGATCGAGAGCTCCCCGCGAGGATAAAGCCGAAACAACGGGGTTCGGCATGGTGCGTGCATGCAAAGGCAGGCCCTGGGCCCACACACCTACCTAGCCTCATGCGCAAGGAGAACGAGGAGAATTGGCGGGCGACTGCCACTTCCCTCGCGTACTTAGACCAAAGCAACTTAGGAGAAAACAACCTTGAGGAACCAGCGCTCGAGAACACCAAATCCATTGAAAAACTTACTAAGAAAACTGCAAGCAACTTCAGAAAGCAAATGAACAGCTGCGTCAGGCACCTAATCTAGTCTTCTCACCAGCGCGGAGCTAAGTGTTGCCACAAGGACGTGGGAGGGAGCCCCCATGAGGCCCCAGGGCGACTCTGAGGAGACTCCTGGGCGTGTACAACCCCACTCATTATTACGTGAGAGTGTCACGAGTGGAGACCTTCATAGGCCGGAGCCTTGCTTCACAGGTCGGAGCCTTTCTTCAGGGGTAGAACTTCCGGAGGTGCTGGATGTTCTAGGCGTTCTGGATGGGGACCCCATCTTGTGTCTCCAGGCGCGTGGCGCTAGGCCTGGAGACACTGGCAACCCTAAAAGGGCCCTCCCACATGGGAGAGAGCTTATGCAGCCCCTCCCCGGAGAGAACCCGCCTTAGGACGAGGTCGCCCACCTCTAACATCCTCGAGCGGATGTTGCGGCAGTGGTACCGCCGCAGCGCCTGCTGGTACCTCGCCGCCCGGAGCAAGGCTTGGGTGTTCCTCCCCCAGCATGAGATCCATCCTCCGCATGGTGTCCTACTACGTTTCGTCGAACGCCAGGACCTGCATGGAGCGATGCTTGACCTCGTGAGGGAGAACCGCTTCTGCTCCGTAAAGCAGGAAGAAGGGCGTTTCTCCTGTGGGCTTGGTCACGGTGGTGCGGATGGACCAGAGTACGGACTGCAACTTGTCGAGCCAGCCCCTGTTGCAGGCCTCGAGCTTCTTCTTGAAGGTGTAGGTCTTGAGGCCCCTCAGGACCTCCGCATTGGCCCTCTCAGCCTGTCCATTGCTCCGTGGGTGTGCCACTAAGGCGTAGCAGATCTACGTTCCAAGACTAGCATAGTATGTTTTGAAAAGATTGCTAGTGAACTGTGAGCCATTGTCGGTGATGATGTCATTGGGGACCCTAAATGGGCTCACGAATCCCTTGATGAACTTGACGGCTGATCCTGCTGGGATGGTGCGCACGGCTTCTACCTCCACCCACTTGGTGAACTTGTCAATGGCGATGTAGAGGTACCGGTAGCCCCCCGCTGCCCGAGGGAATGGCCCCAAGATGTCCAGCCCCAAGACCGCAAAAGGCCACAGAGCTACATTGTATGGAGGCCCTACGCGGGCTGATGGATCTACTTGGGATGAAACTGGCACGCTACACAAGAGCGGACCAGCTCCGTAGTGTTTTTGAGCACGGTAGGCCAGTAGAAGCCGCAGCGGAACGCCTTGCCCACCAGGGTGCGGGACGAGGAGTGGTGCCCGCACTCCCCACCATGTATGTCCGCCAGCAGCTCGAGCCCCTGTTCCCTGAGATGCACCGCAAAGAAACGTCATTGGGCCTCCTACGGTATAACTCACCATCTTGGATGCAATACGTGGTGGCCTGGCGGGCTACACGCTCGGCGTCCTCCTCCTTCTCTGGTAGAGTACCCTGAAGCAAGTCCGCCTTGAACTCCTCTGTCCAGCACCCCTCCTCAGGCTCAAGCGCGAGCAGCAAGCGGGCTCTTTAGGAATGACCACAGGCTGGGGCTCCCGTCTCTGGTGCCTGTAGCAGGTCCTCCTGAGGCGGTGCTGGAGTCCTGACGTGCGGGACCGTAGATGGCCTGAAGAGCCATTCCTCAAACACACATGGCTCCTGAGGGAGCCTGCGTGAGGATCTTTTGGGGATATCGTTTGTTTCCTTGTTCGCCCCGCGCGGCACATGCTGCAGCTCCACACCCATGAACCGCTTCTCCATCTTGCGCACCTCTTCTAGGTACGCCTCCATGTGTTCGTCCTTAGGCGTGTACTCCTTGTTGGAGAAATTGACGAGAAGCTGAGGATCACCGTTGATGGTGAGGCGCTTCACTCCTAGTGCGGTCGCAGCCCTGAGCCCGGCGAGCAAGCCTTTGAATTCAGCGATGTTGTTGGGGACCTTCTCGCCCCGCTGAAAGTAGAGTTGTACCACATAGCAAAGCTTGTCCTTGGTGGACGAGATGAGGATGGCCCCCACCCCTACGCCTTGTCGAGCAAACGCACCTTCGAAGTACATGACCCATCCGTCTAGCTCTTCATCTCCTGGCAGGAGGGAGCAGTCCTTGCCTTCTCCTTGGTTTGGAGCGTCGGTCCACTCGGCCACAAAGTCAGCATGGGCCGCGCCCTTGATGACCCTAGTGGTACTGACCTCGAGATCAAATGTGTGAAGCTCAATGTTCCATTCAGCAACTCGCCTGGCTACATTGGGGCTCCGGAGCACTCTCTCTATCGGGTATGCTGAGAAAACTTTGATGGAGTGGCCTTGAAAGTAGTGGCGCAGCTTCCTGGAGGCGACTAGAACTGCGAGCAAGAGCTTCTGTGGCATGGGATATCATGCCCGGGCCTCCCTCAGTACTATGCTGACGAAGTAAACGGGGTGCTCAACAAGGGAGGAGGTATCAGCAGAATCTTGTTCTTCATGAAGGCAGAGGTCCCTTTTGGCCTCTTGAGGCCTATGCTCTGGAGCCTGGATGGCCACAGAGTCGTTTATGGCCTCAGGAGGGATGTCGACTACTACGCCGGCCAAGACTTTAGGTGCCTCTTCCGGGGTGTGCTGCACTTTGCTTGCTGGTTGCGCATCCTGCTGCAACTTCCTGATCGCGCACTCCTTCCTTAGCGCCACCAGGGCGGCGCTTGCTGAGTGTGGGGTTGCTTCCAGATAGAGCACTAAGGGCTCGAGAGGGCGCGGTGCCACCATCACAGGAGGACTGGTCAGATATCTCTTGAGGTCTTGGAAGGCCGCGTCTGCTTCGGGGGTCCACTCGAATGGCTCCTTCCTTTTCATCAACTTAAAAAATGGGAGGGCACGCTCCCCCAACTTGGAAATGAAGCGTCCAAGCAAGGTTACGCAGCCAGCCAGCATCTGCATCTCCTTCAAGGTCTGTGGGGCGTTCATGTCTTCTATTGCCTTGACCTTTTCCAGGTTAGTATCGCTCCCTCTGTGCGATACCAAGAAGCCCAACAGCTTGCCGGAGGGGTATCTGAACACACACTTCTCAGGGTTATGCTGAAGATCCACCATGCGCAGGTCGGCGACTGTCTCTTCTAGATCTTCTATCAAAGTCCTGGCCTCCCGAGACTTCAGCACTATATCATCGACGTAGGCCTTCGTGTTTTTCCTGAGCTGCAAACCCAGGGTGATGTGCATCAACCACTGGAATGTTGCTCCGGTGTTGCGCAGCCCAAAGGGCATGCAGGTGTAGCAGTACACCCTGCATGGGGTGACAAATGCTATCTTCTCCACATCTTCAATGACCATCTTGATCTGGTGGTAGCCGGAGAAGGCATCTAGGAAGCACAATAGGTCGCACTCGGCGGTGGAGTCGATGATCTGGTCGATGCGAGGGAGCGGAATGGGATCTTGAGGGCAGGCCTTGTGGAGTTTGGTGAAGTTGACCCACATGCACTCCTTCCCTCCTTTCTTGGGGACGATGACGGGGTTCGCCAGCCACTCTAGGTACCATACCTCTCTCATGACCCCTAGCTTGTAGCTTACGGGTTTCTTGGACGATGAAGGCTTGCTTCTCGGTGGACTACCGGCGAGCCTTCTACTTCACTGGCCGCACATTTTGGCATACTCTCAGATGGTGCTGGATTATATCCCTCGGGACCCCGGCCAGGTCTTTGGGTTCCCAGGCGAATACATCCTTATTGGCTCGCAGAAAGTTGATCAATGCCTCCTCTTGATCCTGTGGGACGCCAGCCCCTATGGTGAAGGTGGCACTGGCCATCCCAGCCTCGCAGACCAGCATTTTCTTCATCTTGGCTCAGTCCTGAGAGAACACCTGCTTCTTCTTGGCAGGCGCTGCCTCTGGGGCCTCCTGATCCTCCTTCTTGCTGGGTGTCGCGGTCGCGGCTGTCATGATGGCGAGCTTGAGGGCCTGCAGCGTGCCTTTAGTGTCCCCTGCCACCTGAGGACACCATTGCTGCCCGGCATCTTCATGAGGTTGTACGCGGGATGGGTCACAGCCATAAACTGCGCCAAGGCTGGGTATCCCACAATAGCATCGTACGGCAGGTTGATCTTGGCGATGTCGAAGTCGACGAGCTCAGTGCGGTAGTTGTCGCAGGTACCAAAGGTGACAGCGAGGCGGATCTGCCCCATGGGCCTGGTGGAACCGTCTCCAACTCCAAAGAAGTGTTGGGAGGGGCGGAGCCGATTGGGCGGTACATGAAGCAGACTGAACGCCTCCGGGGAGAGCTGGTTGAGGCCGGCTCCGCCGTCGATGAGGGTCTTGGTGATCACCTCGTGGTAGATGGTGGGGGCGCAGAGCATTGGGAGCGTGCCTGATCCCGTCATGGCAACAGGGTGTTCTTCGGGGCCGAACGCGAGGTCAGCTTGGGGTGCCGCCCAGCCCGGGAGAGCCCTCAAGCCCGCCTGAGTGTTGCCTTCCCGCCAGTGGAACTGCTTGACGTGGCAACCGGAGAGTGGCGCCTGCGAGCTGCCTAGGAGAGCTGCGACGACCGGGGGCACCGGTGCCGCGTAGTGGGCGAGGAAGAGGTTGCGCAGCTCCTCCTAGGACGCCACAGAAGATGCCGGCAGGTTGAGCAACCAAGCGCGTGGCGCGCCTGTGAGGGCAATGGGGAACCAGTTGGCCTTCACCTTGTGGTCTCCACCAGCTGCCCAAACTACTTCCAAATATGCCTGAAGGAAGGGGCTAGATTCACCGCACCGTCGTAGCGCAGCGGCATCTTCGGTCAGAACTTGTGCGGCCACTGCACTTGCCGCAGGGAGAGGGCAAAGCGGCGAAGCCCCGTCGCTTCGCGCGTCGACGAGGCCGACGGAGGAGCGCCCTCCATATGGGTCAGTGTCACGAGCTGGAAGTCGAGGAAGACGATTCCGACGCACCCCTACCTGGCTTGCCAAATGTCGGATTTCGTGGTCCGGCAACCCGTGAGAGGTTCGGACACTAGGGTGCGTGTGGAGATCTCAACCTGCCCAGGCTGCCTACTCGCGATCCTCCCTAGCCTAGCGTGTCGAGCTCATAGAGATTTATACTAGTTCGGGCCACCATTGTGGTGTAATACCCTTCTCTAGTGTGGTGTGGTGGATTGCCTCGAGGGGCTATGGATGAACTAGTACAAGGATGCACAAGCCTCATGAGGTGAGGTGTTCTTGAGCTAGTGTATTGCTCGGGGAGGAATTGATCCCCCTCTATGGTGGTGGCTAGGTCCTATATATAGTGCTTTGGTCCTCTTCCCAAATATGAGCGGGAAGGGATTCCACAACGGATCGGTGATGCTGTGGTGGGATCGGTGATGACCTCCGTCTTGCCGTCCTGGCGGTCTTGGTCTCGTTGCACGAGAATGGAAACCTTTGGCCGCTTCCTCGGGACTCCGCGCATACGGCTTGCCTCCCTTGCACCAAAGAGGAAACCTGCGCTCTGCGCCCGCCTGGCGCCAGCCTGGGCTTCGTCGTCATGGCTCACATCAATTGAGCCTCATGAACTAGTTTCATAGATCTCTCCGCCCCTCAGGAGCCCTCTTGAGGAATCCAACTCCTTCAGGGGTCTTGGTGTCATCCGCCTCACGAGGCTTGGCCCCTCGCGAGGGCTTGCTGTGTTGTTGTTGAAGCTGGGTCGTACCAGGCCTTCGATGGAGCCACGTGGTGGGACGCATGCAGGCAGGACTAGATACCCCCAAGTCCAGGATGCTGACATCCTTCTCTGGTAGAGTCCCCTGAATCAAGTACGCCTTGAACTCCTCTGTCCAGCACCCCACCTCAGGATCAAGCGCGAGCAGCAGGCGGGCTCCCGAGGGATGACCACATGCTGGAGCTCCTGTCTCCGGTGCATGTGGCAGGTCCTCCTAAGGTGGTGCTGGAGTCGTGACATCCGGAACCGCAGATGGCTTGAAGAGTCATTCCTCAAACACCCCTGGCTCCTCTGAGGCAGCCTGCGAGAGGCTATTTTGGCGATGTCGTCTGCTTCCTTGTTCGTCCCGCGCGGCACATGCGATAGCTCCACGCCCATGAACCGCTTCTCCATCTTGCGCACCTCTTCTAGGTACGTCTCCATGTGTTCGTCCTTATGTGTGTACTCCTTGTTGGAGAAATTGATGAGAAGTTGAGAACTGCCATTGATGGTGAGGTCCTTTACCCCTAGCGTGGCCGCAGCCCTGACCCCGGCGAGCAAGCCTTCGAATTCTTTGATGTTGTTGAAGACCTTCTCGCCCCACTAAAAAGAGAGTTGTACCGCATAGCAAAGCTTGTACTTGGTGGGCGAGATGAGGATGGCCCCCGCCCCTGCGCCTTGCCGAGCAAATGCCCCGTCGAAGTACATGACCCATCCGTCTGGTTCTTCATCACCTGGCAGGAGGGAGCAGTCCTCGCCTTCTCCGTGGTCGGGAGCGTCGGTCCACTCGGCCACGAAATCCGCTGGGGACGCTCCCTTGATGACACTGGTGGTAGTGAACTCGAGATCAAATGCTTGAAGTTGAATGTTCCATTCAGCAACTCCCTCGGTTGCGTTCGGGCTCCGGAGCACCCTCTCTAGCGGTTATGCTGAGACAACTTTGATAGGGTGGCATGGAAAGTAGTGGTGCAGCTTCCTGGAGGCGACTAGAAGTGTGAGCAAGAGCTTCTGTGGCACGGGTTATCGTTCTTCGGCCTCCCTCAGTACTGTGCTGACCAAGTAAACAGTGTTCTCAATGAGGGATGAGGCATCAGCAGAATCTTGTTCTTCATGAGGCCACAGGTCCCTTTTGGCCTCATGAGGCCTGTGCTCTGGAGCCTCGATAGCCGCGGGGTCATTTGTGGCCTCATGAGGAATGTTGACCGCTGCGGCGGCCGGAACTTTAGGTGTCTCTCCCGGGGTGTGCTGCACTTTGCTTTCTGGCTATGCGTGCTGCTGCAGCTTCTTGACCAGGTGCTCCTTCCTTAGCGCCACCAGGGCGGCGCTTGCTCAGGGCGGGGTTGCTGCCAGATAGAGCACCAAGGGCTCGAGAGGGTGCGGTCCCACCATCACGGGCGGACTAATCAGATATCTCTTGAGGTCCTGGAAGGCTGCGTCTGCCTCGAGGGTCCACTCAAATGGCTCCTTCCTTTTCATCAACTTGAAAAATGGGAGGGAACGCTCCCCCAGCGTGCAAATGAAGCGTCCAAGCGAGGTTATGCAGCCAGCCAGCTTCTGCATCTCCTTCAGGGTCTCTGGGGGCTTCATGTCTTCTATTGCCTTGACCTTTTCCGGGTTAGCCTCGATCCCTCTGTGCGATACGAAGAAGCCTAGCAGCTTGCCGGAGGGGACCCCAAACACACACTTCTCACGGTTAAGCCAAAAATCCACCGTGCGCAGGCTGGCGAACGTCTCGTCCAGATCTTCTATCAGAGTCCTAGCCTCCCAAGACTTTACCACTATATCATCAACGTAGGCCACAACGTTTCTCCCGAGCTCCGAACCCAAGGCGATGGTCATTAACCGCTGGAAGGTTGCTCCTGCGTTGCACAGCCTGAAGGGCATGCAGGTGTAGCAATACACCCCGCATGGGGTGAGGAACCCCGTCTTCTCCATATCCTCTATGGCCATCTTGATTTGGTGGTAGCCGGAGAAGGCGTCTAGGAAGCACAACAGGTCACACTCGGCGATGGAGTCGATGATTTGGACGATGCGAGGGAGCGGGAAAGGATCTTGAGGGCAGGCCTTGTTGAGGGTGGTGAACTCGACAAACATGCGCTCCTTCCTTCTTTCTTGTTTGGCTGGTCAATTGATGGTGTCATCAACAAAATACGGAGTTGTACGGGTGAGCCAGTGACCGTAAAATCACGACATGTATTTTTACCACAGTATAGATGCAAGCGCTCATATATACGTGCAAACACTCACCGCCATCAGCGCACACATGCAGACCCAACCCCTATATTATCTTGAGATTTTACGAAGTCACCGTAGGTGCCTCGTAGTGAAGGGGAATGTCTGCTCCCAATGAACGCACATCGGCAAAAAATACTGAAATTAATCTAGGATAAGTGCGAGCACCAGGACTTTAACTCTAGTGTGTTGGGGAAAGCACTGTCCTCCTAACCATCCAAACATTGGTTGGTTAGCACCACAAAATGTATATGGTGACCATGATGAGCTTATTCTGAAGTCCAATGACCATATCATGCTTTCACTTCAAATACAATGACCATAAGTGTCGTCAACAAAATACAGAGCACGCATCAAATACAATGCCCGTCAGTGTCATCAACAAAATTCGGAGACGTGTCGTGAGCTAGATACCATTTGATCACCACGAGAATGTATACGGTGACCGTAATGAGGATATTCTGAAGTCCAGTGATCGTATAGTGCTTTCTATTGAAATACAGTGACCATCATGCGTGAATGTGTCACGGGCATGCATACTTTTAGAGGGCCGAGAGATAGTTTGTGTGCATACGTGAAAGTGGTGCAGACAAGGAGAGATATTCCCTTCATTTCTCTTTCCCGTGACTATTATTTTAGGAGAAAATATAAACATTCACAATGCAGAACAAATATTATTGGATGCACCATGCAATTAACTTTCATGTATAATATTGTACTATTGTATATGCTTATTTCCTTAGTGGCCAATTGCATGTGGGGTGTGGTGGGCACATCATTTCTAGTTGTGTTGGGTCAACGTAAGGACTCATGGGTCGGTTCTATCCTGTGCCACATAGGTCGAAGACCCATGTGGTGGACTCGACGTATAAAATGAAGCTACCAGAGTCGTGGAGGACTCTATCCCCACTGATGATAAGCCGACTATATATGATTTGTAACCCTAGGCCCCAAATATGTTATAGAAGCCCAGGGGCTTGTTCGTCAGTAGTATACACACACAATGTCTGGTATTCATGTGTACTTTGTACACACCCCTATCACAAATATACAGTACCAGGAGTAGGATTTTTCCTCAACTGCAAGGGCCCGAACTTGGCTAAAACTTTGCCTCGTATTACCAACCAGCCTAACAATCAGGGATGTCCTACCAAATGATCTGATAGAATCATATCTGCCAACTACTAAGAGAGAGGTGTCTATGTGTGTGTGGGGGGGGCAATGTGTGCGAGAGAGGCCTAAAGATAATGTGTGTGCAGGAGACACGTAGGCACATATATATGTGCCTATAGAGGGCTAGTAGAGACCGCGCGTGTGTATATATGCATGTGAGAGAAATAGTGTTTTCCAACTGAGATTAGGGAAAAGAGTGGTACATAGTAGTAGGAAAGAGAGAGGGAGATATATAGAGTGTGTGTGCGTGAGACACCGTAGGAGACATTGTGAGCATGTGTGAGAGAGAAATGCCGATGTATGTAAAGTGTGTGCAGTTATGCATTAAATAGAGAGAGATATAGCGCGTGTGTGAGGACGGGCCATGGCATAGTGCATCTACGTGTAAAAGGTGGTTCTACGCATTAAATTAGAATATAAATGGCATTATTATTTTTGGATGAGATCATGAATTTTGTAATTTGCGTCTGAACGATCATCGGTCTATCAAACACCCATACTCTATTGAATTAGAGCATGTGCATGTGTTTATTTCATATTATCAATCCATAGAGTGAGAGTGGTTTGAAATCTAGACAATGCATTGCTTCAATTCATATATAAACATTAATTAGTGCACTCCATGTTGTTAGTGTGAAGCACTTTATACATTTGTCACTTACATGGATACATTCCAAATTGCTAGCTAGAAAATAGAATACATGTTGAATTCAACATAAAGGGGGTTTTGAAGATTCGAATTCATAGGAAGTGCATTCATCTATTTGAATCCGAGATAATGGCATTTGTAAATCCGATCTAAAAGGGGGCATCAATCTTTGTTGTGCGTTTGAACATGCTATATTTTCATATGCATGTCTAACTATTTTTTTGCAACCAAGGAGATTATATCCGGAACCATGCATGAATTGAGCTAAGACGCATGTTTTTTAATATATACTAGTGTACAATGTATATTCAAATGTACCCCCTCCATTCCAAAATAATCGTAGTTCTAGGATTTTCAAGAGTCAATATTTGTGAAGTTTGACAAATCCTGAAAGTTCAATTCAAGATAATCGAAAACGTTAATGCTTCTGCTCCCAAATATTGAATGAAGCGCCAAATAAGCCTCTGGTCACCTGAAGCCGCGTGAGACTAATGTTTGGTGGTAGGAAATTATTGTCCTGGCGCTAGCCCGTGTATCCTATCGACCCGATGTCCAAAGGTCTAAATTGGGGTAGGTTTGTAACTTCTCCAAGACGCCAGTCTCAACCGCCTCCGAGAAGCATTCATACGTCGTGGGCGCCTAAACACCCATGCGCTAGGCCGAAATCTATCCCGTCCACCATTTGCGACACCTGAGATTATTTTCCTAGCCCTGACCTACAATATATCCAATATTTTAGATGGGGGCAAAGTTTGTAACTTTCCCCAAATTTCAAACAAGTGCGTCCCAAACCGAAACATTGTTCCCCCTTAGTTCCCCCTCCCTCCGTTTCCCCAGTTCATACTTCGTGGGTGCCAAAACACCCTCTCCACCAGCCGTGAAACCCGAGTCTCCTCCGGCCTCCACCCCATCGCTCCCAATCCACTGCCGGCCTCCTCCATCATGCTGGAGCTAGTACCCCGACATCATCGTCCAATGCAACCGCAACCGCAAAGCCCTCAAGGACTTAGCAGCTCAAGCCGAGGCAGAGCTACTTGCATGATGCCGACGCCGATGTGCGCCGTACCAGAACCACTTCGACCACGCTGTCCTGTGCCTCACCGCTGCCGCTCCACTGTCACAACCATCCAAAGCACCGGAGCTATTCCTGCTACGTCAGTGTTCACCGCCTTGGATCTGGTTCCCCACCGCTAACACACTGCCACCACACCACACTCAACAACTTGGCCATGGGTTCATCGAAGGCTCCATCGTCCTCCACAACTTCTCGTTTCCAGTGAACCACAAGTAGATCGTTGGAAAAACAGAAGGAGGACACATCACTGCCAGCAGAAAGAGGTACCCCTCTTCCCTTATCCGTGCAAATCTTACATCTTTTCTCACATCGTATTCATCCCACGGAAGAAACTAGTTGAGCACTTCTTACTGCATCTTCTCCGTGATGCTAAATGCACAAGGTTTCCTCCCATTTACTATTTCACCTTGGCTAGAGGTCAGTAGCCTGCCTTAATTTCAATTTAGGGTTAGTTGATTAACAATTAAAACAAGCAGCACCCGCTTAAGCGCGCGGAGCACCTAGTCCGCATGTTCGCCGGGGAAGCGGTGCATCGATGTCTATCGTAGGGGTGTGGGGTGCAGGAGGTACTTGCTCCTGATATGGAGGTCGGGGGGCTTGAAGGGATGGCCGGGGGGCGATGCCAAGCATGGCGGTGCGGTGAGATCGAGGGAGCGCGGAGGCAGGGGACCGGGCCGGTGGTCGCTGGCATTTCGAGGAAGATTGTCAACACTGACTGGCTGGAGGTAGATGAAGGCGGTCTGCCCATTCTTAGTACATCAGACGGTGCAGAAAAAATGGACTGGCCTATTTATTTTTAGTCGACTATTATTTTCATAGGACCACACCTTGTGATGTGCTGGAGGAGCATATGCATTTCCCAGCCATCCCTGTGCTCATATTTCAAATTCCTAGAATCTAGTAATTTCGTGTGCCATGCATGTTATAGAGCTATCATATCTCTCCTGTCATTTATTTCTCACCGACCTCCTACCTGCTACTTTTACACTGTACTACTTGTGCACACAATTCACCCATACTCACACTATTGTTCTTTTATGCATGGGTATTTTAGACTCTGACGCAGTGTTGATTAGTACACAAATGAAAAGACAGAACTGGCTCCAGTGTAATTAAAAGATAAGCACTAAGCATTTCAGCACTCTAAAGGGTGTAGGATCGGCAGATGGAGACAGTAAGCGTAGCTCTGCAGTTGATGATCTCAATTCCACACATAACCATCCCAGGTGCTTCCTTTAACTTCGCGCTGTCAAATGTGGTTGCATGTTACATATGGTGTCTAGCTTGTCTTGCTTCCAATTTGGTTAAATTGCATCTGCTTACTTTACACATTATACCTTTGATAATCACGTGCCTTCCTGTTTTTGATACATACTGCATATGTCTATTAACCATGTTCGTACATCAAACTAATGCTATTTTGTATCCCTCATCAATCACTTATGATGAGACAGTCACCCCAGTGGGTTACTGTGAGACGCGCTCCTCATTTAAAGAGTGCAGGGTCATCCTCCCCACATGATTCTCAAGAAACAACAAGGCTAAATGAAAATAGTCAATGTAGCTCTCTAGTTGATGACCGCAATTCCCCTACACCACCATCGAAGATGCTTGCTCTTACTTGGCAATGTGATATGTGGTAGCATGTTGCATATGGTGTCTACCTTGTAATGCTTCTAATTAGGGTAAATTGCATCTGCTTAGTTAACACATCATACCTGTGAATATGACATGGCTTCCTGTTTTGGGTACATACTACATCTTTCTATTAAGCATGTTCTTACATCAGACTACTTTTCTTGTGTATCCCTCGTCAATCACTTCTGATGAGACACCTTCAAATTGAGAGTGTAATATTCGTTGCATCTTGCATATCATTTCAAACATGTATTGCCTCTAATTTTTTGAAGTGCCACTTATAATGAGACACATCTAACTTGGTAGAGTGACTTTGGTTTGATCTTTCAAATGGCGTCTAGATTGCATTGCTTCCAATATGTTGAAATGCCTTCTACTTAGCGTTTTTCGTACATATTCCATCCTCCTACAATGTGGTTGCCTTACATAAAAGTTGTGTTCATCAATATCATGCATCAACGAATTTGGAAGTGCGAATTTCATTCCTTTTTCTTGTATGTTTACTTGACAAGCTAAAATCTAAAAGGACGAAGGCATGGAATGATGGTGGTCCTCTGGAGCAATCGAAACAAATGATCTCTGCAGATTCTCCTGCTACTCCTACTACAGTGCAAGTTCCAAAACTCACCTCCCCTACTCCATAGCCCCAGGTGCTTGCTCTAACATGGCAATGTGATATCTGGTTGCATGTTTCATATGCTTCCTAGCTTGTATTGCTCCTAATTTGTGAAATTGCATCTCCTTAGCTTACACATTATACATGTGAATATGACACGCCTTCCTGTTTTCGGTACATACTACATCTACCTATCACACCATGTTCTTACATCAAACTACTATTCTTGTGTATCCTGCATCTATCACTTATGATGAGACAGTCACACCCATGGGTTAGTGTGAGACACGCTACTCTTATAAAGAGTGCAGTGTCATCCTCCCCACATGATTCTCAAGAAACAACAAGCCTAAATGAAGATATTAAACATAGCTCTGTACTTGAAGACAACATTTACCCTACACCAACATCACATGTGCTTGCTCTAACTTCGCAGTGTGATATGCGGGTGCATGTTGCATACGGTGTCTAGCTTGTAATGCTTCTAATTAGGGTAAATTGCATCTGCTTAGTTTACACATTATACCGGTGAATATAACATGCCTTCCTATTTTTGGTACATAATACACTATCTGTTAACCATGTTCTTACAAGAAACTGCCTCTCTTCTGTATCCTACATCAACCACTCACGATGAGACACCTTTATTCGTTGCATATTGCATATGATTTCTAGCCTGTTGCCATGTATTGCTTATAATTTGGTCAAATACATTTATGAGGCCACCCTTTTAATTTGGCAGAGTGAAATTGGTTTCATCTTTCATATGGTTTCTAGCTTGCATTGCTTCTAACTAGTTCAAACACCTTGTGCTTAGTTTACACTTTATATACATCATACATGTTAATATGTCATGCCATCCTGTTTTTCATACATATTCCATCCTCCTATCATGCGGCTGCCTTACATGAAAGTAGTGTTCGTCGGTATCATGCATCAATGAGTTCTGAAGAGCAAATTTTATTCCTTTTTATTTTCTTGTGGGTTTGACTTGACAAGGCAAAATCAAAAAAGAGGAAGCATAAGAGTAAGGAAGGCGATGATGGTGGTCCTTTGCAACATCGTAAACGGAGCATCTGTAAGGATTCTCCTCGTACTGCTAGTGCATTACAAGTTCCAAGTCTCCACTCCCCTACTCCACCATCCAAGGTGCTTGCTCTAACTTGGTAGTGTGATATCTGGTTGCATGTTGCATATGGTGTCTAGCTTGTATTGCTTCTAATTAGTGTAAACTACATCTGCTTAGCATAGACATGATACGTGTGAATATGACACGCCTTCCTGTTTTTGGTACATACTATATCTGTCTATCACACCATGTTCTTACATGAAACTACTCTTCTTGTGTATCCTGCATCAGTCACTTATGATGGGACACCTTTAAGTTGGCAATATGATATTGGTTTGCGTCTTGAATATGATTTCTAGCATGTAGTGCTTGTAGTTTGATGAACGCCTATGACGAGACAGTTTTAACTTGGCAGAGTGATATTGATTGCACCTTCCATATGGTGTCTAGCTTGAAGTGCTTCTAATTTCTTGAAGTGCCTTCTACTTAGTTACCACATCATAAGTGTGAATATGTCAAGCCGTCTAGTTTTTCGTACATATTCCATCCTCGTATCATGACTTTGCCTTTCATTAGAGTAGTGTTCGTCAGTATCATGCAAGAATGAGTTCTGATGAGCGAATTTTATTCCTTTTTCTTGTCGGTTTGACCTCACAATGAAAAATCAATAAAGTGGAAGGAAATTGGTAAGGCATTGGATGATGGTGGTCCTTCCGAACAACTGAAACAGAGGGTCTCTACATATTCTACTCCGCCATCCTCCCAGCAAGATTCGCAAGACAATGCAAGGCTAGACAGTCAACGTAGCTGCGTAGATGATGAGCACATCTCCCCTACTCCACCATCACACATGTTTTCTCTAACTTGGCACTATTATATGTGGTTGCGTGTTGCGTATGATGTCTACCTTGTATTGCTTCTAACTTTGTTGAATTGCATCTGCTTACTTTACACATAATGCATGTGAATATGACACATGTTCCTGTTTCTAGAACATACTATATCTGATCACACCATGTTATTACATCTGACTACTGTTCTTGCATATCCCGCATCAGTCACTTATGATAAGGCACCTTTAAGTCGCCACTGTGATATTGGTTGCGTCTTGCATATTATTTCTAGCATGTACTGCTTCTAATTTGTTGAAACGCCAGACAGTTTGAACTTGGCAGAGTGATACTGGTTGCATCTTTCATATGGTGTCTAGCTTGAAGTGCTTCTTATTTGTTGAAATGCCTTCTGCTTAGTTATCACATCATAGGTGTGAATATGTCACGCCTTCCTATTTTTCGTACACATTCCATCCTCATATCATGTGTTCGCCTTTCATCCGAGTAGTGTTCGTAAGTACCATGCATGAATGACTTTTGAAGAGTGATTTTTATTCGTCTTTCTTATCGGTTTGACTTCAAAGTGCAAAATCAACACATCTAAAGGAAATTAGTACGGCAGTGGATGATGGTGGTCCTTCGGAGCAACTCAAATAGAGGGTCTCTATAGATTCTACTTTGCCATCCTCCAAACAAGATTTGCAAGCCAACACAAGGCTGGACAGTCAACGTAGCTGTATAGATGATGATAACATCTCCCCTACTTCACCATCACATGTGCTTGCTCTAACTTGGAACTGTTATGTGTGGTTGCATGTTTCGTATGATGTCTAGTTTGTACTGCTTCTGATTTTGTTGAATTTCATATGCATAGCTTACAACTTATACCTGCAACAATCACTTACACATAAGAAACATTTAGCTCGGGAGTGTGATGTAGGTTGCATCTTGCATTGTCTTCTAGCTTGTACTGCTTCTAATTTCTTGAAATGGCACCTACGACGAGACACTTTCTACATGATAGAGTGATATTGGTTGCATGCTCATATGGTGCCTAGCTTTCATTTCTTCTAATTTTGTTGAAATGCCTTTTGCTTACTGTTTTTCATACATATTCCATCCTCCTATCGTACCAGTGAATATGCAATGCTCTATTTTTTGTATATATTCCATCCTCCTATCCCAAGGTCGCCTTACATCAAAGTAGTGTTCGTCTGTATCATGCATCAACTAGTTATGCAGAGCTAGTTTTATTCATCTTCTTGTGGTTTTGACTTCATAAGGCAATACCGGAAAAGAGGAAGGAAAATATTAAGTGGTCCTCCGGACCGACACAAACGGAGACTCTCTAGATTTTCAACTGCTACTACTAATGCAGTTGAAGTCCCAAGTCTACATGATGTGTTCATCTCCCGTACTCCACCATCACAGGTGCTTGCTCTAAGTTGACAGTGTGATAATTGGTTTCATGTTGCATATGTTTTCTAGCTTGTATTTCTTCTATTTTGATTAAATTACACCTGCTAAGTATATACACTATACATGTGCATATGACATGCCTTTCTGTGTCTAGAATACAACGCATCTATCTATCATACCATGTTCTTACATCAAAGTACTTCTGTTGTGTACCCGACATCAGTTACTCATGATAGGACGCTTTTAACATGGCAGTTTGATGGTGGTTGCATCTTGCATTATTTCAAGGTTGTACTGCTTCTAATTTTTCGAAATGCCACTTATGAGAAGACACTTTTAACTTGGCAGAGTGATATTGGTTGAATCTTTCATATGGTGTCTATCTTGCATTACTTCTATTTTCTTGAATATCCTTCTGCTAAGTTTACACATCCTAGCTGTGAATATGTCATGCCGTCCTGTTTTTCTTACATATTCCATCCACATATGGTTGTCTTACATCAAAGTATTGCTTGTTTGTATCATGCATTAACGAGTTCTGAATAGCGATTTTATTCTTTTGTGTTGTGGGTACGTCTTGACATGGAAAAGTCAATAAAGAGAAAGGAAAAGAATATAGTAGGGAATGGTGTTACTCGTCGGGTGCAACCAAAAACGATGTGCCCTCGAGATTCTGCTGGTACTTATAGTGTAGTAGAAGTTCCTAGTCCACCGGCTCAATCTGCAAACAGAGTATCACCTGCTCCACCAGCTGCAGCATCCGCTTCAACTGTACCAGCATCTCAATGAGCTACTCGTTTGTTTGCTCTGCAACTGGCCAGTTCCCAAGCTGCCTTCACACCTAACACTACTTCTACAGCATTGCTGACACAACATGAATTGGCAAGATCAGATGAACCTCATGAGCATCAACACCAAGACGGTACCTGACCGAGTGATGTTGCAGTTGCATGCCCCTTTATATGTACTCTCATAGTTTGATGTGCACTAACACTTTCCATATTTGTTGTTGAACTAGCACCACGGTGCAAGCGGAAGTAGACATCAGGGATAATGCTTGAGAGATTAACAAAATTTAAAGGAGGAAGGATGGAGATCCATTTTGAGGCAGGTTTAAAAAGGCCACGTGATGCTACAGAGTCAGCCAAGTTAGTATCAGAGGTAGTTGTTGCGGTTAGGTGTCATGCACGTATCCTCCCAATGTCGATCTAGTACAGGAATGAGAAAGACGATACCAAGCTGAACAGCTTCCTTGACCATTTATCCATAAGTAATGTTATTCATCGCAATTTGTAATATTGCCTTGCTCTGTCCCATACTTTCTAGCTTCCTCCTAATAAGACTCACATTCTTTTTTCAACAGATGAGGTTCAAGTTGGATCCGAAAGATGATGCAACTAAACAAGCATGCACTCATCTTTTCAGTCTGCTCTGCGACAGTATCTGTATCACCGTAGAAAAACTCACTTTGAAGGCAAGGCTAACAATGAAATCGCCCAAACATCTCCAGTGGAATATATTACAGATGAAGCCTGGATAACCCTTGTTAAACACTGGTCTAATCCAAAGTATCAGGTAGGGTATATATATTTTATTAGATCACATATTGAACTTGTATTTGCTTATGTGCCTTACAAGTGTATCTTCTTCTAGGCTAACTGTTTGAAGAAGAAGACGAACCATTATAAAGTGAAATTCCAACAGACAACAAGATATCGTAGCTATATTGCCCACTGTGAGTCTCTTGTGAGTAGCTGTTACTTCCTTCTTTTTTTAGTGCAATATTATCGTATCTATATTGACTTGTTCCAAATATCGAGGAAAGCCCGTGCTATCCAAAAAGAACCTGAACCGAATGCAGAGCAAATATTCAAGATTGCCACACTAGCAAGATGAAGGGCGTGAGCGCACCAGTTCAAGCCGCTGTTGTAAGTCCTTACTCCTCCTGCCTTTGAACTGCTTGTTACTGTGATGTCTTCATTTAACTTCTTGGTTTGCAGCCAGTGTCTGTTACTCTGTTCACTTCTATACACAGTTTTATTAACGTATCATTTCACCTTACATGCATGAAAAGAGAGGAATGATATTCTTTTTGTCTTGATCTGTAATCTTGTTGTGATGTTCACGTGCCCACACAATGATACAATAGCATGTTTGTTTGATATTTATTTGCCCATGATATCAATGATGTCATACTATGTTCATCCTACTTTAAACTATGTCTCTTTATTCTTACATGTCAATGAATGTGAGGAAATAGAAAATACAGTAGGCATGCTACATGGACATATGTTCCGAAAGTGATTTTATTATCTAGTTGGCACTACAATACATGCTAATGTATTAGAATAGTTCACCAAAATAAGTTGTGTATAAATGTGAAACTTACTTTGTTTTTTTTGTCACATTAGTAACTTATCAGGTACATGAATCTACAAGTTCAAACTTTCAGCAAGCTATGGAACAAATGATTGAACAGCCACAACCACCTGAAGGTGACGAGGCTACCATAGGCACAATGTCACCTCTTGCTGCAGTGCGTCAGTATCTCTCCACTAACAGTGCAAAAAGCACCTTCCTGCATAATTCTGGGTTGGTTCTCAAGGTAACCTCAACCAAATCGCCTACTGAACAAAATCTTCCGGCTAGACGGAGTGATATATCTGTGCTCCAACCACAAGTCCAATCCCTAATGGACGTCGTTTCGGAAACAAGAATAGTGGTTGACAAATGTCGTCAAGATATGAATTGTTTTGAAACCAGACTATTAGACATTTGCTTCTTTGTTCAAGAGCAATGGCAGAAAAAAGGGAATGATCATGCTGCTCCTTCAGATTCTACAACCTTAAACATTAGCACTCAGGTCAAATGATATGTGCTTCTATACATCTGATGGTGCTTTTATCTGCAAGGACTGTAAACTTTATGCCAATAGGCTTTTTGTCATATGACTGGAATTTATTTTGTTGTGATACATCATTTATTGTGCTGCCAAAGGCTGTACAAGTTACGATGCTATTTTTGTATAGTGTAGGTTTATCTTAGTAATGTATTCGGCCGAAAGCTTCGTAGGATCCCACCGTGCCAACATCTGTTAGGCCCATTCCAATTGGGATAAAAACAAATTATGGGCCATAATTTGCATGTAGCCCACTAAAAATATCTGGGCATAAATCAGCATAAGCTTTCATATTTTTGGTAGGCCCGTGCACCTAGTGGTCCTTTAACAGGCCTAAACATAATTTGTGCCCTTAGAACAATAGCCGTTAACATTTGTAAATGTCTTGAGCCCGTAAGTAACATGGACCTTTAATAGGCCGAAAGTGAGATTCGGCCCTGATTGTGCCAAATAACACACTGGTCATTAGCAGGCTGAAATGTATCTCAACTCGTGTTGGCCCATTTACAATGAAGATCGTTCACAGGCTGAAATTCAGATGAGCCAAAAATGCGTTGACCTACTACACGCGCCTTTAACAGGCCGGAAGTTCGGTCAGGCTTGAGTAGTATGAGTTTTATATGGGCCGTTAATAGGCTCGATGTGACATTGGGCCGTATATGGCCCATGGATTTCGTTCGATGTTAACAGGCCGAAAGTCACAACAAGCTGGCAGTGGCCCAAATCTACACTGGGCCGCTAACAGGCCGAACGTCACAACAAGCTGAAAGTGGCCCAAATCTATAGTGGGTCTCTAATAGGCCGAATGTGACAACAGGCTGGAAGTGGCCCAAATCTACAGTGGGCCTCTAATAGGCCTAATGTCACAACAGGCTGGAAGTGGCCCAAATCTATAGTGAGCCTCTAATAGGCCGAATTTCAGACATGCCCAAATATGACCCAATTCCTTGATGGTCGTTTATGGTCTGAAGTTTCAAGGGCTAAAAAATGGGCCCAAATGAAGCAGGACCTTTAACAGACAGGAAACACACCGGGCCATAATTCGGCCCAAATACTTAGCGGACTGTTAACGGGCCAGAAGTGTCCATGGGTCGCGATGATGAAAATTTTAGAATGGGCCATTAACGGGTGGATTTGACAATAGCCGTACGGGCCTTAACTGCGAATGGGCCGTTTGCAAGCAGACCGTTAATGGGCCAGCCCACTAATTTTGACTGGGCCAGCCTTTTTAACCTAAATGGGCCGTTGTTGGGATTTGCCACGTGACGATGTATCATAGGCGCCTCCCATCCATTGGGCGGTTGACATATGTCCTTTTCGGGGGCTGACACGTGGTTCCTCTGGCCAATGAGAAATTTACACGTGGAAAATCCCCGTTGGTCGTGGCTGTTAGCGGGTTATCGGATCCAAAACCGGACCCGATAGCTTAACAGCGACCCGTTACGGTCGATGCCACGTGTTGGTCACCCTTCACAAAAGCACTTCTATGACGTGCGATTTATCGTCATGGAAGTGGACACTTCCATGATGATAATTTCGGTAATGTCATGGAACACTTCTACGACATCACATGTATGACTATCTTGATTCTGTCATAATGGATGTACATGCATGACAAAGAACGTGACCTACTATGGCAAACACATATCATCACGGAAGTGTATTTTTTTGTAGTGACAAGGGGAAGAACAACCTCAGGAGGCTTGTTCTTGTGATGGTGGTAGATTCAGGGAGCTATATCTCTGGGACTCGACCCCTTGCTATGGTGGTAGCTAGGCTATACTTATACTGGCCTCTGTCCTCTTCCCCCAAAACATAGGCGGGAAGGGATCTCACAGTGGCCAATTTTGAAAGGGGACAAGTAGAACATCTTATCCTGATGAAAGGTGGTCTTTACCCACAACGCATCTGATCGTGACGTCGTGGTGGGCTCGATGATGACATCCATCCTACCATTCTGGCGGTCCTGGTCCTCTTGCACGCAAATGGTAACCTTTGGTTGATTCCTTGGGACTCTGCACATGCGCTTGCCTCCTTAGCACCAAAGAGGAAACCTGCCGCTCTACGCCCGCTGGCGCACGCCTGGCCTTGGTCGTCATGGTTGGCATCACCTCAGCCTCATGATGTGAGTGCTTGCATCGAAATCTCCGCTCCTCATGAGGCCGCTTGGGGAGGACGCTCCTTCAGAGGTCTTGATGTCGTCCGCTTTGCGAGGCTTGGCCCTCGCGAGGGTCTTGTCTTATCATGGCTGAAGATGGGCCATGCCAAGCCGTCGATGGATCCATGCCATGGGCCGCAGGCAGGCAAGTCTGGGTACCCTAGTTCCCAGAACCTCGACAGTAGCCCCCGGGCCCAAGGCGCGCTCGCACTTGGCTTCGAGGCGAAGCAAAAGGGCAAGTTCAAAGCACCACGGGCGCCAATAGTCTGCGTACTAAGTCGACGCGTGGATCTTGATTGGACGTGTGGGTCTCCGCTTCCCCATGTTACCTCAGCAACTGATGTGGCCTGACAAAAAGGCCAACTCCCGCAGGCAAGCCTTCATTGCCTTCCCTTCATCTTGCTTCAGATCTCACCCTTCTCCTGCCAATAGCGCCTCCATATCCACCGGGCCATTGCCTCCGGGCTCTTCGCCAATGATGGCCAAGAAAGCGAAGTTCGCTGGCGCGGCCGCGCACTCCGCCACTTTGGCCGTGTGGGCCCTCAGCCCATCCTCCATCACCGAGGCGGGGCATCTCGCCATCATGCTCCCACTGACGGCGAGCAATGACAATGAGGGGAGAGAGACCAATCTTCAGGTCGGCTCTGTTAAGCAAGGGACCTTGGCGAGAACATTCTTCCCCTTCTTCCTCCGTAGCATCCTTGTGGGCCTCGTCCCACCTGTCTCCAAATTTTTCCTAGCCATCCTCAACCACTATCAAATCCATGCACTTCATCTTCATTCCAACTCCGTCCTCCTCTTATCGATCTTCGCCTTCTACTGCGAGGCCTTCGTGGGGGTGAAACCCCCCGCTGTGATGTTCTGCCACTTCTTCTCCCTGCAGACGCACGAGTCAAACCAGTGCTCCGGATGCATCTCCTTTGTCGCGATTCATGACAGCAACGCGCTCATTAAGGCCGGGAAGAAAGTGCATAACTTCCGGCGCAGGTGGATCTACCTGGACGCCTGGAGCCACCACACTCGGTTGGAACCGCCGACCGAGCAGCTAGAGAAGCTGGATCGATGGGCTCACGAGAAGCTCACCGACCCCCCGAGCGACACCGGTCTTGAAGAAGATGCAGGCGAACATGGGTTCTGAGGCACTGACGAGGGAGTTCCTGATGCAGCGCCTGGCCCCTCTCCAAGCTCATTCATGCCCCATGTGGGACCTCAAGGGCGCAGACGAGGACCTCTGGCTGCACCGAGGGGACCTGGCGAGTGAGGAGCTGGGCAAGGCCGTGCAGATCTTGCTCGGGAAGGATCCAAGCGGCCTCCCAGCGGCCTACCGCCCACTGTATCGCCGCGACGATGGGGTGGAGCTGGCCGCCGTCATGCTGTCCGAACCTCCCAACTCCTTGGTGCCGGTGTCCGCCGGCGAGGACTCCGTAGAGGGGGAAGAGGAGGAGGAGGACTCGGAGGCGACCCTGGAAGAGATGGTGGAGACTTCTCCTCCATGGCAGAGCTAGCTCCTCCAAGATCTTTCTGATGACAACGACGTCGGGGAAGACATGGTCGGGGCATCCCCGGGCCCCACCGGGGTCCTCACGAGGTCTGGGGGGACCCTGCAGCAAAGGCTGATCCGCGGTACCCCGAAGGGGGGAAGGGTGATGACACAGACTCAGGGCAGCACCCTCTCCTCATTGCATATCGCCACTGCTCCGGATGCGTCTACCGCACGTGCGGCTGAGCCTCCGGCCATGTCGAGGCCCTTGCTAAAGAAGCCTGGGGGCGCCACAGTCCTGGGCAGAAAGAGGGCGTACATCGCCAACAGCAAGTAAGTGTCTTACCTCATCCTTGCTTTTTTGTCGCGACATCATGCTCACGATGTCCTTCTCCTGATGGCCAGGTTGACCCCCGCGGTGAAGAAGAAAAAGGAAGAGGTTGCTCCCGCGGCCCAGCTGGCTCCGGGGGCACCGGTTCCTGAAGCGCTCATAGTGGGCGCGAGGGCCCTAGAGCCCCCTACCTCTGCTATTGTCGCAATAGCGCCAGTCCAGGCGCAAGTGCCACCTCCTCCTCAGGTTCTCACGCTAGAGGATCAGGGCTTCTCTGCCAAGCCCGGCACTTTAGAGGAGACCTACGCCGCGCTGGACCAACTCCGGGCTGATCTTGAAGGTGCTAATGGATGCGCGGCGACGGGGTGCCTGGAGCTGATCTCGGGGTTGCTCCAGGCCGACTCGTCCATCATGGCAGACACGGGCCAGGCCGAGGCTGCCGTCGCGGATGGCAAGAAGGAGACCACAGAAGCCGCAGTGGCTCGTGATGCTGTGCCTGCCGATGCCGCGTCCGCCAGAGGTTGCTGTAGCGAGGTGGATGCCGAGCTGAAGACGCTTCGTGAGGAGCAGACCGCCCATGCTCGTTGTCTCTAGGAGTAGGAGGAGGAGCTCAAGGTTCGAGTGGCGTGGTTGCCGACGGCGACACCAAGCTGGAGTAAGCGGCCCAAGAGCAGCCCACAGAGCAAAACCGCCTAAAGAAGCTGAAGGAGGAAGTGGAAGCAGCTTGGGCGCCCCACACCAAGCACATCTCCATGGAAACAGCCCAGTTGGAGGCCGAGGAGAAGAACCTTGCCGCGGCCGAGAAGGACGGGCGTGACGCCTTCACTTCCTTCGAGCTGAAGTCCCGCGTGGCACTTCGCTCCCTTTACAGGGAGGGGTACAATGAGACGATGGTGGCCCCAGAGAGCGGCCTTCCCGGTCTTCTTGCCAAGCTTGTCGAGGAGCTCGAGAACATCGGTGCCGCAATGGGCTCCATGGTGGAAGGGGAGTCCCGCGCTCTCTTCACTTCAGCTGCAACACGTGTCTTCAGCCACCTCCATCTCTTTTACCCCAGCCGGGACCTTGGTACGCTGCTAGAGTCAGTGGTGTCCGAGTCTCTGGTTGCTGTCGCCGAAGTTGTGGAAGACCAGGTGGAGGCCCTGGTGGTGAAGTTCCGCTGCATTGACCCTGAGGCCGCGGCGATTGCGGCCGGCAGCGAAGGCGACAATAGCACCGTCGAGGATGCACTCCTGAAGGCGGCTGGTGGCAGCAAGCAAGGCTGAAGGTAGTGCTTCCCAGCTTTATCCTCAAACATTTGTTGTGCCTCATGGAGGCATAAGAACTTCTTCTTTGAAATCGTGAGACATTATGTTTTGTAATAATTTGCTAGGATCCCGTGATTTCCTTTTCGTGTTCGATTTCCTTCCGTTTGCCTTTAGTGTTCTTCGTCGGCAGGGCCCGGCCCCACGCATACCTCAACCTCCGTTTGGGCGTCCTGATTGCCAAGACGAGACCAAGTGGTGAAGGGCTACGTGACCAGTGAGGCCCCTGAGTCGCGATGCTCAGGGGTCCCCTCTGACGTATGAATGACTCCATAAAGGAAATGTAAGCAGCGTCCGGGTTATTCCGTAATCCTCATACCTTTCCTCGCCAGCTTTTGCCTAGGAGGGTCGCGAGAAGACCAGGTGCAGAGGACCTGGTAAGGTGGTGTGCGCCAGGCATGACCTGGACACAGCCCCTGTGCCCAGCCCCCTCGCGTGGCTCTCCGGGGGGAAAGGTGGTGTAGTGGGGCTATACCATGAGTCCTAGGGGCTCTCTTGAGGTTAGTGCAGCCACTAGGGTGCCCCCAGTTGTTTATCATCAGCGTAGAGCATGACCCATCAGCTCTTGCATGGGCACCTCGAACGTGTCGTCTGCCAGTGCGGAGCATGGGACTTCCACTGGTGCGTGGGTGGGAGCTCCCTCTGAGGGGAGACTCCGGGGCATGTACAACCCCGTCCTGGCACGTGGCTTGCACGACAGGATTAGAGAAGGTGTGGGCACGCATGAGCCAGCGCGGGACTCACGAGGCCCTACCTCAAGGTGGGTTGCGCCTGAATTATTGGTTAGGATGCTCGTGGAGACCCTGCAAGATGGTTAGGTTACTTGCGCCGAGTGAATCTCCGAAGGCTATTGCATGATAAGGCCAAACACCAGCGACCCCAGGAGGTGACGTGAATGGGGCAGGCCCACCAGATAGAGCTCAGCCGCTGGATTTGTCTATGCTGCAGGGACAGACCTAAGCACAGACGCCATGCCTAGTCTTCTCATGCAACGATCCTAAAGAAAGATAGTCAGCACGCGGCTCCCGGGGTGGCAAGGCACCATGCTGCACGCCCTAACTTATCCGCTCACGATTAGCTTATGCGAGAACAAGGCACCAAGGGCCATGGGAGGTGACGTACACGGGGCTGGCCCGCGAGACAAAGCTCGGCCACTTGGGTTTAGCGATGCTGCAGGGATGGACCCGAGCACACTCGCCGTGCCAGTCCTTATCATGAGGCGATCGCGGACGGGTTCATAAGGGCACATGACGTTCGTGTTGGTGAAGCACCTAACATGCAGATAATAATATAAAGCAACTCATGCAAGGGCGAAGCCAGTTCTGATAGATGCGCAAAATGATACACGCTGTAGGGAGGACCCGTATGGCTTGAGGATAATGCAGCCCGAGGGGCGCCCTCAACTAAACAAACTAAAAAGTCACCTAGCACCGTTGGGGTAGAAGTGTTAAGGTAGCTGGAGATGCACGCCGCAGAAGTTGCTCCTCATGAGCCAGAAGACTCCTGAGTCTTGGGGGGCTCCGGAGGCTCCGACTCCTCCTCCGCTAGGATTGCTTGGTGCCTGGCTTCGCGAGCTGCCAGGACACCCTGCATGCATCGCTGGAGCGAGACAGCCACGCCCAATAGGCCAAACGGCATGCAGACGTAGCTATGAGGGTGGCCGCCACACCGGCCAATGCGGGACGGCCAGAAGAGCTCCTAGGAAGCAGCTCTGTTAATGCCCGGGATGTTGACGCAGACACGCAGCTAGCCACTCATGTCCTGGGTGGCATGTGCGTTGAGCGACGCGGGCCGGCGCTCGCTACGCACGGCCCGCGCCTTCTCAAGAACCTCGATTGCCCTGATGATGAACTCCTTCGCGCTTGGTACTTCATGCCATGTGCCTTGCTCTCAGAAGCGTGCGTTGAAGCACGCCTCCACATGGTGCCCAAACGCCTCCCTCGTGACGCCGTCCAGGTCAGAGGCCCTCTAGAGGAGATCCCCCGAGCCCAACCTGAGGGGGGCGCCGGGCACGCCTTCCTATACGAGAGGGAAATGCGCCCCAACAGAGGGCGACGGGCCTGAAGCGCGATCATCAGGCACCCCAGCCTATTGAGGGCCCCTGAGGAGGAGTTGCTTCTTCTTATTCTTGGGGGCGACCTCAGGTGGATGGATGGTGCCCTCGCCATCTGAGTTCTTGACCGTCACAGCCTAGTAGGCACGCTCGAGGTAGCACACCGCGTCCTTCTCATCGTAGGTGACCATGATGATGCCGCAGCTTCCTGGCGTCTTGAGGACGTTGTAGCTGTGGTGGGTTTCTACCATGAACTTGGCGAGGGCTGGGTACCCGAGGATGGCATTGTACGGAAGGCGAATGTGAGTGACATCGAAGTTGATGAGCTCAGTGCGGTAGTTGTCGCGCTTGCCGATGGTGACGGGGAGACAGAACTGTTCTATGGGGTGGGTAGAGCCGTCGGTCACTCCTGAGAATGGTTTGGTGGGCTGAAGCTGGTCGTATGGCACCTAGAGCTTGTCGAAAGTCTCGACGGAGAGGACATTGAGCCCAGCGCCACCATCAATGAGTGTCTTGGTGATGAGAATGTTGCTGATGGTTTGTTAGCAGGGCATTGGGAAGACGCCCGAAGTGGCTACGCACTTGAGCTGGTCTGAAGAGTCGAAGATGATGGAGTACTTGGACCGCCTGAGTGGACGTGATGCCTCGAGCTTGGGGAGGGCCGCGTTCACCTCACGAGCAAACTGCCTGATGATGTGATGGGAGGCGGGGGCCTGAGCACCTCCCAGGATGTAGGCAATAGCACGAGGCTCTTGGAAGCCCCCAGCCCCATCGTCCTGGCGGTGGTCGTCGCTCCGTCTCGGTGGCGGTGGCAGCGGAGGGAGGCCAGCATTGCCCTGAGGGCGATCCTCACGAGGCTGGTCCCACCATGGACCATCGCGAGGCTGGTCCTACCAGCGGTCTTCACGAGGCTGGTCACGCCAATCTTGACGGGGGCCACGATCGTCCCAGTGGCCTCCATCGCGACCTCCTTCGCGGCCGTAGCCACGGTCATTGCGTTTGGGGCAGCGACAAATGCGTCCGTCTCGAATGGCCCTAAGCTCTTGGCAGTCGTTGGTGTTGTGGTTGTGCACGTTGTTGAAGATCCAGAATGGGGGGTTGCCTTTGTATGACTCAAGGTGATCAGAGCCCCGCTTCATCTCAGGCTCGGCCGGGAGCACCGTCGGGCCCTTGCACTTCACGTTCTTCACCTTGGCCTTCTTATCTTCTGGGTTAGCCTCTGGGAGTTCGTGGAGCGAGAGACGACTTTCTTCTGCCCTTGGGAACCTTGTCGACATATTGAACATCTCCACAGCTGAGCACAGGTCCTCATGTATGGTGAGCTCCTCCTTCATCTTGATGTCTCGGACGCCATCAGTAAACGGTGAGATGATGGCCTCATCCCACACCTTGGGGATCTTGAGGCGGACGTTAGAGAAGCGCTGGATGTACTAGATGACACCCCGCACCTTGATGCGGGACTTAGTAGCATAAGAGATTTGTCCTTAAAAAATAGCATAAGAGACGCAGAATTGCGGTAATATTTGTAGCTTTCACAATACAAAAATATGGGTATAAAATTTGATGATGAATCTTTTGTCATCAGATAGTGATAAGCTACAAATTAACCGCATTACAATTATATGTTCATCACGACAAAGGATAGATACATGCTATGAATATAGTAGTGACATTTGGGCAAAAAGTGACGGGGTTAACTTCATATAAGCTCGGACATTATTTGCAAACTCTGTTAACATACTGAGAATAAGATGACCCAATAACATAAGGCGGAGATTCTTTGAAATGTAAGGAATTAGCACAGAAAGGAATTATCTTATCCAGTTACATTACTATTTATTGCAACATATGTCCACTGTCCGTAATACAAAAGAAAACAAACCAACAAATAAAGACATGTGGATACAGTTTTTTATAACAAATGTTTGAAAATGTCATTTACGTGTGTATTTGCCTGTCTCCCGCATTAGCGGCGATGTGTCCCGACATAGCGGCACGGCGAAGGACAACCCTGCGTACATGCGACAACATACCAAACAACATGTCGCATGCAGCGGCACCACAGAGGAGGCGACTATGTTACAGAAGAGGCTTGTCGTGCCTCCCTGTCGAACGGATCCTTGAAAAATGAGTTGGGTCATTGTTTATATGAAAATTACAACCTGAAATCAAATGTGTAAAGTTTAGTCTAAGGGAAAAAAATAATAGCAATAACATAGATCACCATCCTACATAGACATGGAGCGGTAGGCTTTCCAATCAAAGGTGTTGAGACCTGCCAGTAGGAAGATTCAGAGATAAAATCCACGGAAGCAAATTTATGGTAACATGTCATGCCTCATCCTGGCAAAAACTTCATCTAGGGGGTCTGGGAGGGAGCCACTCGATTGGGATGATGGTGATCTGCTTGACCTAAGAAGATGTGCTGCAGTTCCCAGCACAAAAAAGAGGAAGAATATGTGCTGCAGTACAAAGCATCTGCACACCCTCATCTTTTTTAGACGTGCATTTTGTAGCATTGGCCTGGCCTTGCAGGAGGCTGTAGCAGAGAAAGGAGGGAAATGGCAAGAAACACTGAAGACCAAACACCCTAAGGATACAGGAGGTATAAAAGGTATTTGAAGTAGGCAAAGATAATGACGCGGAAGTGGATTTGCATGGTGGAAGCCATTAATACAAGAAACTCAAGGGAATTCGATGTATTTGCATGGTGGAAGCCATTAGGAAAAGAAACTCATGGGATGTACCAACCAATGGAAATGGACGGGTGTCCATCCCGGACAATTTCAAATGCATTTGTGGCTGCACCTCGAGAGAAAGTGGGCCATATGTTGGAGGAGAAAATGATGAGTGAGTCAATGCGATGCCATTCACGTATCAATGGAATGTTGTCTATCTTGTTCATGGGCGGGCTGCTGGCCAAGAAAAGTTACTACATGGCGGCATGCATAAGCAGGAAAATTAGGCAGCAGAGGAGGTGGCATGTGTGGGGCATGCATGATGAGGTGGATTGCTTGCATGTCAAGATAAATCGGATAGTGGGGATCAATCCCTTAGGTATATACGATTTGTGCACAGTCTCCTCTGGTTGCTGCTTCATGCGCCGTAGGTCACTAGCGGTAGGAGTGCAGTCGCTTGTGCCTTGGAAGTTCATGATGAAACGCTCCCACAGCTCGTCCCATGAGGAGATTAACCCCACCGGGAGGTTCAGGAGCCACGAGCACACGCCATCCTTGAGAGCCATAGGGAACCACTTCACCATGACCTTCTCGTTGCCTCTCGCCGCCTGGATGCTCAGCTCATAGAGCTGAAGGAACTCAGCCGGGTCGGGGGTGCCGTTGTAGCGCGGAGGCAGATCCAACTTAAATTTGCCGGGCCAGACGACACGGCGAAGCTCTGGGGAGAACGCTCGGCACCCCGCTGTGGCCACGGGGGCTCGCCGCGGAGGGGGAGCCTGGTCTTGACGCCCACGCGCAACCACCTCGGGCTACACGCGGTCTTGACGCGGAGGCGCCATGGGAGCTGGGAGCGCACGCGCCTCTCCCAGAGGCCGTTGCCCAACCCGGTAGCTTTCTTCATTGCGGGCGGGCGCCCTGTGAGGTTGGTCGCGTTGAGAAGCCTCGCGCCTTGGCTCGGGGACATGATCTTGCCGGAGAGGGGGAGGAGGTGCACCATGAGCCACATCACCTGCCTGGGGCGGCGGGTGAGGCAGTGAACGAGACAACGCAGGAGCTTCTCCGGCAACACTAACGAGCTCGGCGATGCGGTCTAGCCAGTCCTCGTAGAGGTCATCGGCCGGACGGTAGCGCAGAAGTTCGCGCGCCATGAGCAGCGCCGACTACGCGGTCACCGGCCCGCGACGAGCTTGGAAAGATGAAGCAGCGGCCGGGGTCAGGGAAAGAGTGGCGATGCGGCCGTCGCGTCACACGGTGGGTGGTAGCGATGATTCCTATTGCTCATGGGCTATAGGGCCTATGGCGGTGTTAGCCACAGGCGACGGGGAGCAGAGGGGAGTACCGTTGCCCACGGACACCATCTGAGCAACACGTGCGGCGAGGGCTGCTTGGCGCTCGGCACAAACTCGACGAGCATCCGCCATGACGACAGCGGAGTGATGGCAAAACAACAGACGGAAGAGAGGCTTCGACACGACCCTACCTGGCATGCCAAATGTCGGATTCCGGGCTCCGCAGACCCAAGAAAGGTTTGTCCTCTTGGTCGCGTGTGAAGAACTCAACTTCTTTAGCCGATTGACTCGCTGCTCTCACGGCCTAGCTCGATGAACGGGAAGGAAATGGACACGGAAGTTTACCCAGGTTCGGTCCACCTTGTGGTGTAAAACCCTACTCTGCTTTGTGGTCGATTAGCCTCGCGGGGGCTGTGGATGAACTAGTACAAGGGGAAAAACAACCTCAAGAGGCTTGTTCTTCTGATGATGGCAGCTTCGGAGAGCTATCTCTCTAGTACTCGACTCCTTGCTATGGTGGTCGCTAGGCAATACTTATAGTGGCCTTGGTCCTCTTCCCCCAAAACTTAGATGGGAAGGGATCCCACAGTGGACAATTTTGAAAGGGGACAAGTAGTACATCTTATCCAGATGAAAGGTGGTCTTCGCCTGCAAAGCTTCTGATCATGATGTCGTGGTGAGATCGATGATGACATCCATCCTGCCGTTCTAGTGGTCCTGGCCTTGTTGCATGTAATTGGTAACCTTTGGTTGATTCCTTGGGACTCTACACCTACGCTTGCCTCCTTAGCTCCAAAGAGGAAACCTGCCACTCTGCGCCCACTGGCGCATGCCTGGCCTTGGTCGTCATGGGTGGCATCACCTCAGCCTCATGAGGTGAGTGCTTGCATAGAAATCTCCGCTCCTCAGGAGGCCGCTTGGGGAGGCCGCTCCTTCAGGTGGTCTTGATGTCATCCGCCTCACAAGGCTTGGCCCCTCACAGGGGTCTTGTCTGGTCATGGCTGAAGATGGGCCGTACCAGGCCGTCTCTGTAGGCAGGCAACTCTGGGTACCCTGGTTCCCAGAATGCCGACAACTATATATCCTCCAGAAGGGTCTCTGCTTTCTGCGCCTCCTCCTTGAGGGTCATGACCTCCTTGGCGCTCCCGACAAGCTCTTATTTAGCTTGGCCACCTATTGGTCGAGGTCAGTCTTGGCAGTGATGCAGCGGCAAGGTCATCAGCGAGCTTCTTCAGTTGGGTAGCGGAATCAGCAGCGAGAGATTCCAGGGTAGCCTTGTTCTTGTCCTCTAGCTACTTGCGCTGCTGCACGAGGGCTTCCAGATCATCGTCCTTTACACGGAGGGTGGCCACGAGTTTCTCCTCCCAGGAAGAGTTGTCCTACTCTTTCTCATCTAGAAATGCATTGCGCTCCGCCGTGTGGGCCTCCCGGGTAAATACATCCTCCCTCGCCATCGAGATGATCTCCTGGTGTTTCATCAGGAACTGGAACTGCTTGCCATGCCAGTCATGGAGCTCGTTACCTTTGTCCCTCAGTTGCTGGTCCACCTTGTTGGTGGACTTGCGCTGCTCCTTGAGCACCTACCACTGCTTGTTGTGCCGCCCCTGCATCGCCTTAATGCCTGCCGCCATGGATTCCAGGAAGGACAAGTCCATGGGGACAACGATATAGTCATCAGCCTCGTCGACCCCTTGGTACAACAATGCGAGAATGCGCCGAAGTTCTCCGTTAAGCTCTGCGCCTGTCGCCGTTGATGAGCTGGGGGCTCCAAGCGCAGGTTGTGCTAGCACCAATGCCAACTGGCCCGAAGCTGGCGACAAGGCCTCTGGCATGGTTCCAAATGAAGGGAGGGGGCCCATGGTTTGAAGAGGAACCTTCTCCTCGACCGTCGCCCCCACTCCTGGCGCGTCATCGAGGATTTGCTTCGTTTCTGTTGAGGGCTCATGGACGCTCCCTGCAGCATGTACCTACCCCTCCGCGGCAGCAATCTTGGCCGCTTCATCTACGGCATCTCTCCCTATGCTGGCCACTTCTTCCAGTAGTTCAGCCTCTTCGGCCTAAGGGACTGCAAGCAAAGACAAAAGCAACAATGAAATAAGCATAAGTTTTAGAGAGCCAGAAGCATGGGGCGAGATGATAAAAGAAAGAAGCAAGGAGAAGGAGTAAATTAGTTACCCGGGAAGGTCTGTCGGGCGGAAGCTTCAGTCTCCCCGGCAACTTCAGCTGCCGGGCCATGATCTATGTCCCCTTCTGTGATGACCACGGCGTTGTCCTAGGCAAATTCGCCCGTACGTAGGAGCCGTCATCTGGGGCTCCTCGACTAGACCGATGGGCGGGTTAAGCCCTTCTTGGAGGGTGAAAGTGCTAGTTATCGACTAGAGGGGGGTGAATAGGCGATTTTTATCAAAGTCTTCAAAACATGGAAGTTTCGAAGACAAACAATAGAAATAACCTAATTGATATGCAGCGGAAGATAAACTACAACAAGCAAGCCATAGTCAAGTATGCAATAGCGTTAACGTACGAATACTAATAGCAGCTAGGCAGTAGGATCAGGATGGAAGATAGTATGAAGCCAATCAACAATAGTAGTCAAGCAATGAAGTCAATCAGATAAGATAGATAAGCAATACCTTCACGAAGACAAACTCAAGGTAAAGGAGGGAAGAGATAGAACTAGTTGCTTGTTGAAGACACAGGATTTGTTGGACCAGTTCCAGTTGCTGTGACAACTGTACGTCTGGTTAGGGAGGCTGAGATTCAACTCAGAAGACCATGTCTTCACCTTATTCCCCTTGAGCTAAGGTCACTTAGTCCTCGCCCAATCACTCTGGTAAGTCTTCAAGGTAGACTTCCAAACCTTCACAGACTCCGTTCACCCGGCAATCCACAATGACTCTTGGATGCTCAGAACGAGATGCCTAACCGGCTGGAGGATACACAGTCCTCAAGTGTAATCAGTCTTCAGGTCACACAGACAGAAAGACTTCAGTGATGCCTAACACTCTTTGGTCTGGGTGTTTGGGCTTTGTCCTCGCAATGATTTCTCTCTCTCAAATGCTTCGAGGTGGGTTGCTCTCAAACGACAAAAGCCGTATACTAACTCTGAGCAGCCACCAATTTATGGTGTAGGGGGTGGGCTATTTATAGCCACTAGGCAACCCGACCTGATTTGTCCGAAATGACCCTTGGTCACTAAGGAACTGACACGTGTTCCAACGGTCAGATTTCAAACACACACGGCAACTTTACTTGGGCTACAAGCAAAGCTGACCCATCCAACTCTGGATAAGATTTGCTCTCATTGTCTTCGCTCGAAGACATAGGATTTGGGTTGAGCATCACTTCAGTCACTCTGACTTAGTTCACTTGGACCCCACTTAACAGTACGGTGGTTCCTATGACTCAACAAAGAAGAAAAGGAAACAACAAAACCACATAGTCTTCGTGCTCCATAGTCTTCACGCAATGTCTTCTCATGTCATAGTCTTCAATAAGAATATCTTCTCATATCACCATTGTCGTCAATGTCTTCATACATTTTTAGGGGTCATCTCAGATAGGTAAACCGAATCAATGAGGGACACTACCTGCGTTATCCTGCAATTCTCACAAACGTATTAGTCCCTCAACCAACTTTGTCGTCAATACTCCAAAACCAACTAGGGGTGGCACTAGATGCACTTACAATCTCCCCCTTTTTGGTGATTGATGACAAACTGGTTGAAGTTTTCAACGGGGATAAAGTATGTGAAATTGTAAAGGATAGGAATTTGTCTTCATAAGTAGCAAGGGCTCCCCCTGAAGATGTGCATATAAATAATTTTGCTTTTGGAATGCAAATGCACATGGCAGGTTGTACTTGTGGAGGTCCACTTCAACTTATGAAGATAATTCATCATGCATGAAATGATATAGCATATAGGATGACATGCATAATGAAAAATGGACGTCTGCAGGATGATCTAAGTGCGGAAGTTATCATCGCACATGGAAATGCAAATAAGTAGCAGACGACCATCAAGTTTAAGTGTTACAACTCAGAGAACCAAATGTTTCAAAACGCAAGAGTTGTAAGCACGAGGCAAAATATAACGCAACCGCCCATATGAACCCTCTTGAAGACTATCAACTCATACGCTTCTCCCCCTTTTGTCAGTAATGACCAAAAAGGTTTGAAGACATAGAGCATCTACTCGTCTTCTTGATGAGTAGGTGAAGCAGCAGGGTTGTTGTCGTTGGGTGGCGGTGCAGATGAACTTGGTGCAGTGTCGATGCGCGCAGTAATAGTAGGAGGTGGTGAAGTAGCATCATCTTCATCATTGATCACTCTGGCATTTACCGTTGCCGCAGAGGAAGAATATTCAGAGTCTTCAAGAGATGGAGTTCTTCGTAAGACAGCATTCCGTGGAGGAGTGGAGTCAAATTGAAATCTTTCATTGAAGCCATCGTCTTGAAGATCTGCTTCAGCACTAAGCAGGGTCAAACTCTTCCATGATCGCCGGCAAGTTTCGTGAGCAACAAAGGCATTCTTGGTGGCAAGTTTGCGAATGCGATTGACATCCACCAAGAGGCTTTGCATCTGTCTCTTGAGGAAAAAGTGATGTTTATCCTATTTCTGATGAAGGGCCACAAGAAGTTCTCGATCATTGAGAACGTGAGAATGCTTCCGAGGCCTTTGGGCAATGGTGCTTTCAGTGGCTTCAGTAGGTGCTCGATGAGGCAGACGAGTATTTCCAGCCAATGGATAGATTCGTGTAGCTACTTGAACACCTTCAATGGGTTGAGTGAAGCTTTGGTGCTCGGCATTCTGAAGACAAAGAGGTTTCTTGGCAGGGTCAGGATATATAGCTTCAACTGACATATCAACCTCAGGTAGAAAAATCACATGATTGCGAGCAAAAGGTTGATAGTTGACAGTAGAGTGTCGCTTTCTGAGGCGGATGACCCATGGAGCATAAAACTTCAGACCAAAGAGATCAGAGCCGAAGGCAGCAAGTTGTCTGATGAAGAAATCTTGTGCATTGAAGTTGATGCCATTGAAAATGTAGAAGACCAAAGTCTTCATAGCTCCTTCAAGCTTTGCCGCTGATGAATGTCCTTTGATAGGCCATAGAGTCCGCCTGATGATGTGATATATGGTGCGTGGCAGATACTCAAGGTCTTCAACAAAGAACTCTGTTGGATATTCAGCGTCATGGGGCAAAGGCTTCATCATGCTCAGCATCTGACTCAGATTGGGTTCAGGCCTATGAAAGATGCTTTCCAGGGCATTGCGATGATGTTGACAGCCAGGTTCATAGAGTTCTCCGGGAGTGGACAGGCCTGTAAGCTCGATGATATCCATAGCTTTGGCTTCATGATGAACGTTTCCGGTCATCCACTCGAGAACCCAAGTCTTTGTATCTCTATTGTAGCCGCGAATGTGCAGTGTAGCATAGAATTGAAGCAATAGTTCTTCATTCAAGTGTTCTTTATCTGTGACAAAACTGAGCAGCCCAGCATCACAAAAGCAGTCAAGTGCTTCTTCTAAGCAGGGGAGTCCAGTAATGGCTTCAGTGTCGAGGCGCATATGAGGGAAGATGTGCCCTTGATCATACAGAACACAGGAGTAATAGCTTCGCTGCGGATGGCTCCAGAACCGATCTGATGATATTCTTGGCTTCGTGTAGGGGTTCTTTGAGCTGTCAAAGAATGTGTTGTGGCTCTTGAAGCCATTTGCATTGAAAGACCCGACAGCGGTGGCAGTACCAGGAAACCTTGGCAGTCTTGGCTTGGGCTTCTAGACTTGAGGCCTATGCTCAACGTGATAGTCAAATTGAGGACCAGAGACATTAGGCGGAGGGACTAGAACGGGCCATCTGACTGTTGTTAGCTCTCCGTGGTTATATGCCTGCTCAATTGTATAGGGCCTTGGTGGCGGAACAAGAGCAGTGGCAGCAACTGAGGCTTCAGGCTGCACAACAGGTGCTTCAGAAGCAGTAGCCTCACTAGCTTCAGGTGCAGTGGCCGCATTAGCTTGAGGCACACTGGTTGTTGCAAGCTCCACATTAGCTTCAGCCATGACAATGTCATCGGCTTTAGTTGTGTTGGTTGTGGCAGCTTCAGGATTTTCAACCTCCACTTGAGGAGCTGGAGGGTCAGACATTGACACGTTCACTTCATGAACTATTTCTTCAGGAATGGGGGGAGTAGGGACACGTTCTTCTTGACGTTCTTCATCGGCTGATGCAGCCGGATTTTCTTCAGCAGCAGGTGCTTCAGACGCAAAGACATTCACAGCAGGAGTGGCTTCTGAAAACACTTGACGTGCAACATGTTGATGATGCACTTCTCCTTCTGGAACGCTCGGAAGAGGAGCTTGAGGCCTTGGTCCTTTGCGAAGCCTTTGAAGTACTAGCGACGCTTTTGGAGATGGAGTGGGCAGGCCCTCATCCACTTCAGCTTGTACGGATGTTGTGACTTGTTGTTTTTGGGGAGTGTTGGGGGAGTCTTGTTCTTGCGGGCGATCAGCCCATGAATCATCCTGTGCAATTGGCGTCAGAGGACGACCAATGCTGATGAGTTTGCTGTTCGTACGAACAGGCGATGATACCACATTGTATTCAATCTGAGGAAGAACTTCATCATCTTCAACATTGTCATGATGACCAATGTCTTCAGCAGCGGTGGGTTCAGCTGCTGGAATATCTTCAGCTTCAGGAGCCTCTGTGGAAGCAGGCTCATGAACAGTCATGTGAAGTTCTTGGGATGCAAATGCAGGATGAATCACTGAGATGGGTTCAACAAAAAGGGGCTCTGTGGGAGCAGCCGAATTCTTCTTGGTCTTGCGCTTCTTCTTGGAGGGAGCGGCATCAGAGGCTTCGGTATTCTTCCTCTTTCTGGCTTCTGCCTCTGCAGCCCTTGTCTTCTTCTGTTCTGAAGTGGTTGTGGTGACCTTTGGCTTCGAGACAGTCATGCTACTTGGGAAGATATACGTGGAGCTTCTTGGCTTGAAGGCGTAGGCTGATCAGCAGGAAGATTCTTCTTTTTCTTTGCTGCCATCCTGGGGTCAATGCCAGGACGGCCAAGTGACTTGCGCTTCTCAGCCTCATTGTAGGCAAGCACATACTTATCATCCAAACTCTTCATGCGCTCACGAGAGCCTTGAGCTTCTTGGAGCTTCTTCAGAAAAGCTTCTTTAAGCTCATGCAGCATGACCTTAAAGTTCCTGACGTCTTGAACACTCACCTTGGCCATATGCTTCTTGAATTGAGCCTTTTCATAATCAATCTTGTGCTTGAGCTCAATGATTCGCTGAGCGAGAGCCAGCTCAGAAGCAATGGCGCCATTGAAAGAGACGTTGAGGCCAATTGGAAGCTGTAAATCTTCAAAGCTGACGTTTGGGGTGTCGAACCACTCATCAATGAAATTGTGGATGATGGTCACATGAAAGAGAGGCAAATTGCTGAAGATTTCTGCTTCTTCCTTGCTTTTTATCAGCTGCTCAAGAGCATCATCCACAAGATCTTCATCACTTGATAGATCAATGGGTTCTTCACGCAGGATAGCAGCAGGAGTCAGAGCTTGATCAGTATGCCTGACAAGTTGCCTTTTCTTCTCCGTCTTCTTGGAGATACAAGATTGATCTTCAGACTGCACACTGGCTTCAGGAGGTGCAGTGGCCAATGGCTTCACACGAGAAGCTTTTGGAGGTGCGGCTGATGATGAAACCTTAACCTTCTTTGGCTTCTTCGGCCTTGGAGTAGGAGCAGGGGCTTCATCAGAATCAGCATCATTGTTGGGATGATCCACTCTGGCACCATGAACCAAGACGTAGGAGATGAGACCATCAAGGTTTGCAAAGGGGCCAATTCTATTCTCTTCAGCTTCACGTGTCCCATCCTCACGGGGAGCAGAGGGACCAGGATTGAAGTCTAATCCCCATGACTTCTTGTTTTCCTTTGCTGAAGACATAGCAAACTGGAAGTTGTGCTTGAAGAGATTGTCGTCGCGACAGCAGAGCAATGATGATGGGTCAGCTTCTTTAGGCTGTGGCCCACGGACCATGCAAGGATAGAATTCTTGTGCAATGGCTTCAGCTTTGTTCTTGGGGGGAGGGCCTCGATAGAGAATATCACCCCAAGGGCTCTTGATAGCATTTTTCTCTGTGTACTCCTCGGTGACGAACTTGTACTTGTACCACTGTTCAGCCCAATAGCGTCGAATCCATTGGATTCGAGTCTTGCGCTGATTGTAATCTTCTTCAGGATCTATTTTATACATTTCTGCCAGATCCTCAGGCAGATCCTTCGAAGTTCCACCACGACGCTGTCTGCCACCCTTCCTTGCTGATTTTTCTGCAGCCATGAACTTCAAGCTGAATGGCTTCAATACGTTCAGAGGCTTCAGAGATTTACGCTTGCTGGTCAAGTAGGAACTGGCTTCAAGAGAATTGATATGATGCTGTAAGTATTCTGCAAACGAATGCAGACTATGAGAACCAAGGGATTCTCCCACGGACCTGTACCTGTGACAGCATTAGAGATGCGAGGGAAGGGGAAGAGGTCATATGCATTCTCAGAAGATTTTGAAGATAAATCAGTTTGAAGACATTGACCTCATGATGCGAAGACATTCACTTATATGTGGTGAGTTGGTTCCAGATTTATACCAATCCATGAATAAGTACAAGTGAGGAATCAAACTAGATAGGAAATCTAAGTGAATAGACAAGGCATTATGAGATGCAGATAGAATAGATCTAGCATTGAGTAGGCAGAAACCACTTTCGGTAAGTAGGATGAATCTATGAAGATCAAAAAGGTGGTAAAATAGAGTTATAATTACCGCACGATGAACTACTAGATGGGAAGAATGAGAGACCGAGCAGTTCAGCCCACCGTGCCCTAACTTGGCGACGGAGGACACCTACGGCGATGGCGGAGAGGACGATGTCCGCGGCCGGCGTGAGGACGGCGTCGGAGAAGTCGCGGCAGCTAAGCGCTTTGTCGTCGGCGTCGTCGCGAGCTAGCGGTGGCGCTAGGGTTTTGACGGAGGTGGGGAGTTGGAAGAAGGATTTCTTTACCGCAGGGGACAAGTATTTATAAGTAGGTGGGAGACACAACGCAATTACGCTGGTGCCCCTGGCGGTTCACATCTGAGGGGTACGTGGCAAGCATGCAACATACTTAGAATTGTCCCACGTTCCCACGCCCGCCAAGTATGTCGGATGTTCGTTCCGGCTTCTCCGGATATCGACAATTTAGATGATTCATTTAAATAGGACTTGATGTTTTGTCTCTGTGTCTTCTGCTGACAAGGATGCAAAGAAGACATTCGACAGTTTCAATAGAATGCATATGATTTGGACAGATAGAGTTTGAGATAGTAAGCATAGAGAGATTAGGGTCCGATCACATTCACTTAGTTCAAAGTATTCAACAATGAGGACATAGCTATAAGTGAATGATGTAGAGGATAGAACACTAGTATATATATATATATATGCAATCAAATCATTATAGCGCAGAAAAATCACGAAGATAAATTGAAACTGAAGACAAACCAAATGCGAAATCTTTGCAAAATAACGCCATGAGTGAAACACTTCAAATAGGGAAATTTGGTGCTGGCGTTACCCACTGTATAGGAAGTATTAGACCCAGACACGGCGCACAATTATCGTCGCGCTCCGAAGTCAAATTCCATGTTAATGTATTCACACTCAGAGTGTAAATCTTCATTGATTGAAGATATACATTACTTTGTGTGTTGCACATCTAAGTCATCAACATGCATAAGTCTTAGGATGTGTGCCTGATCACAGGACATTAGAGGATTCCAAGATATTTAGCTCACACCGTAACATGCAAAACCTTTTCTCATCCAAGGGCTTTGTGAATATATCTGCCAGTTGGTCTTCAGTGTTGACGTGCATGATATCTATATCTTTCTTCATAACATGATCTCTGAGAAAGTGATGACGTATTTCAATGTGCTTTGTCTTTGAGTGCTGGACTGGATTGTTGGCAATCTTGATGGCACTTTCGTTGTCGCAGAAGAGAGGGACTTGCTTCAGATCGATGCCATAGTCCTTGAGAGTTTGCTTCATTCACAGAAGCTGAGCACAACAGGATCCAGCAGCAATGTATTCAGATTCAGTAGTTGAGAGTGATACACAATTCTGCTTCTTTGAAGACCAACAAACAAGTGATCGACCAAGAAAATGACATGTGCCTGATGTAGACTTGCGATCCACTTTGTCACCAGCATAATGAGCATCCGAGAATCCAACCAGATCAAACCTTGAGGCCTTTGGATACCATAATCCGAGTGTTGGGGTGTAAGCCAAATATCGAAGAATTTGCTTCACAGCTAAGTGATGCGATTCCTTTGGTGCCGCTTGGAATCGAGCACACATGCAAACACTAAGCATAATATCTGGCCTAGATGCACATAGATAAAGTAAAGAACCAATCATGGAGCGGTATACCTTTTGATCGAACTCTTTACCATTGTCGTCGAGACCAAGATGATGTTTGGCTGGCATTGGCGTCGTGTAACCTCTGCAGTCTTCCATTCCAAACTTCTTCAGACAATCTTTGAGGTATTTTTCTTGAGATATGAAGATGCCATTTCGTTGCTGATGAATTTGAAGACCAAGGAAAAACTTCAGCTCTCCCATCATGGACATTTGATATTGCTCTTGCATCATGTACCCAAACTCATCACTGTACTTCTGGTTGTGCAGCCGAAGATTATGTCATCCACATATATTTGGCACACAAACAGTTCACCATCATATTTCTTCGTGAAGAGTGTGGGATTGAGGGATCCAGGTTTGAAGCCTTTGCTCTTCAGGAAGTCTTTGATTGTATCATACCAGGCACGAGGAGCTTGTTTGAGGCCATACAGTGCTTTGTTCAGTTTGTACACCATATCAGAATGTTTTGGATCTTCAAAGCCAGGTGGTTGTGCAACATATACTTCTTCTTCAATCTTGCCATTGAGAAATGCACTCTTTACATCCATTTGATATAGCAAGATGTTGTGATGATTAGCATAGGCTAGCAGTATGCAAATAGCTTCAAGCCTAGCAACAGGAGCAAATGGTTCATCGAAGTCAATTCCTTCAACTTGAGTATATCCTTGAGCCACAAGACGTGCTTTGTTTCTGACGACTTGACCATGCTCATCTTGCTTGTTTCGATATATCCACTTTGTTCCAATAATGTTATGCTTGCGAGGGTCGGGTAGCTTGACAAGTTCCCAAACATTATTCAGCTTGAACTGTTGAAGTTCTTCTTGCATGGCTTGAATCCATTCAGGTTCCATAAAAGCTTCGGCAACTTTCTTGGGTTCTGATATTGACACAAATGAAAAATGCCCACAGAAATTTGCTAGCTGTGTTGCTCTTGAGAGAGTAAGCGGACCAGGCGCATTGATGATGTCAATTATCTTCTCAATTTGTACTTCATTTGCAACACGAGGATGAACTGGACGAAGACCTTGCTCATGCTGATCATTGTCATCATTGGAAGTATTGTCTTCGGTCTGAGCATTGTCTTCAGGTTGGTTTGGTGCAGACATGATAAGTTCCTCTTCAGGCTGTGCTTTAGAGGGCATGATCTCACCAGTTCCCATCAACTTGATAGATTCATAGGAAGGAGCTTCATCAAGTGTACTTGGCAGAATTTCTCTTTGTGAACCATTGGTTTCATCAAATCGCACATCCACTGTTTCAGTGACTTTGTAGTGGAAGAGGTTGAAGACTCTGTAAGAGTGCGAATCCTTTCCATAGCCAAGCATGAAGCCTTCGTGATCTTTGGGTTCAAATTTTGACTTGTGATGGGGATCCTTGATCCAACATCTAGCACCAAAGACTTTGAAGTAGCTGACATTTGGCTTCTTGCCAGTGAGGAGCTCATAGGATGTTTTTCCCAGAAGCTTATGGATGTAGACACGGTTGATGATGTGACAAGCTGTATCAATGGCTTCAGGCCAGAACTTTCTTGGTGTCTTGTACTCGTCAAGCATTGTTTGAGCCATCTCGATGAGGGTTCTGTTCTTGCGCTCTACAATGCCGTTTTGCTGAGGTGTGTATGGAGCAGAAAATTCATGAGTGATTCCCATTGTATCCAGATAAAGATCAAGCCCGGTGTTCTTGAATTCAGTGCCGTCATCACTTCTGATATGCTTGATCTTGACGCCATAGTTGTTCATTGCTCGATTGGCGAATCGTCTGAAGACATCTTGTACTTCAGTCTTGTAGAGAATTATGTGCACTCATGTGTATCTTGAGTAGTCATCAACAATGACGAAGCCATAGAGACACGCCGTTGTTGTGAGGGTGGAGTAGTGGGTAGGTCCAAATAAGTCCATTTGTAGCAGCTCGAAGGGTTGAGATGTTGTCATGATTGTCTTCGAAGGATGCTTGGCCCTTATCATCTTTCCAGCTTCGCAGGCACCACACAGATGATCTTTCTTGAACTTGACACCTTCGATGCCTATGACATGCTTCCTTTTGACGAAAGTGTGCAAGTTCCTCATGCCAGCGTGCCCCAGCCTTCAATGCCAGAGCCAGCATTCTGAAGCTTTAGCAAGAAGACATACGGCAAGTTTTGGACCTGCTGAGAAATCTACCATTTATAGATCACCTTTCCTATACCCTTCAAAGACTAGAGATTTGTCAGATTCCATTAGTACAAGGCAACGATATTTTCCAAATATCACAATCATGTTTAAGTCACAAAGCATTGAGACAGACATTAAGTTGAATCCAAGGGATTCAACAAGCATCACTTTATCCATGTGTTGATCCTTTGAGATTGCAACTCTACCTAGACCCAATACTTTGCCTTTACCAGTGTCAGCAAATGTGATTTGACTCTTGTCGGATGGACGTAAGGTTGAGTCCATGAGAAGACTTTGATCGCCAGTCATATGATTAGTGCATCCGCTATCAATAATCCATTCTGAAGCTTTTGGTGTACCCTACAGTGCAGTTAGAGGGATAGGCTTCACAATGTATGTTGTGAAGCATAAGCATTTGATGCACACTTGGATTATCACAGCATAGATGAAAGTTAACACACAGTATGACAGGTAAGCGATTCATATGTGGAATACATATTAAGTTATTTTATCATGCGTCCCTTTGTGTTTTAGGTCCCCAGCAATTATATCGGACGCCATTGATTGCTGGCTGGAGACCACATTCTGCAAAAGAGAGTTAATTCTTCTTCACCACTCACATTTTCAGGGGTGGCTTAGAAGCAATGAGTCTAAGTGCAGCATCTGAGAATTTCGGCTTTGAAGCCCTAGCAAATATCCTTGCAGGAGATGAATGATACTCATGTGAATAAGCAAAAAAGTTCTTAGTTCTATGAACATAGCGATTTGAAGACACACGCTCATATTCATGAGTCTGAGTATGATTTCCCTGCAAAACATTGGCGTTAGGGTGACTCAAGTGAGTCCTGTGTTCGTAAGTAGCCGTTGGACCATATGATGCCTTTGGTCTGGGGTTTGTCTTCTTCCCTGGTGGTGTCATGATGACATTCACTGGAAGATTATCAAGGCAGCTTTTGGGAACCCAGATCTTCTTCATAGGAGGTCCATTCCTGCAGTTAGTACCAATATACCTGGCAAACACTTCACCATTCTAATTTTTGAATAGTTTATAGTTTGCATCAAAGGATTCATCAATGATAATAGGATTAGCACAGGTAAATCCAGATAAAGTAGATGGATCCACTGAAGGTTCCTTTGCAGCAACCCATGTGGTTTTTGGATACTGCTCAGGCTTCCAGTAGGAACCATCAACATTCATTTTCCTCTCGAACCCAACACCCTCTTTCCTAGGGTTTCGGTTCAGAATCTGCTTTTTGAGGACATCACAAAGTGTCTGATGCCCTTTCAGACTTTTATACATCCCTGTTTCAAGCAATGTCTTCAACCTAGCATTTTCATCAGCAATAGCAGTGGTATCCTCCGCAGAGGGGTTAGTTACCACATCAGTAGTTGAAGACAGAGCAACAGTAGCAGCAGTGGAAGATTTAACAACAGAGGCAGCGTTATCACGCTCAATGCATTTCAAGCAAGGTGGTTCAAATCCTTCCTGAGCGGGACTGATCTGTTGAGCGAGTAATGAATCGTGCTTCTTCAGAAGAACTTCATAATCCACTCTTACCTTTTCAAGATCTTGCTCTCTTTGAAGTCATTCAGAAGAAAGTTTCTCATGATCAGATAAGAGAGCATTATGTTGATCTTGAAGGGCGTCAAACTTGGAGTGAAGTCTCTGAAGACTATCAGCCAAAGCTTTTGACTGATCCATTTCTTCGCCCAACATATCATCGCTCTTACTAAGCATGTTTTGAATCTTTTCCAAAGCTCTTTGTTGTTTAGTGGCAAGGGAAGCAAGTTTGACATAGCTGGGGCCAAATTCATCACCTGATTCATCATCACTAGTTTCAGAAAGATAGCATTCAGTTACCTTAGCACCCCCTGCCATGAGGCATGGTGAAGATGAAGACGGTTCAGGTGGAAAGGTCATCTCTTTAAGAGACTGCTTGTAGTCATCAAGCCAAGGATCATGACGATTAAGATGACTATCATAGACCTCAGCAAGTCGGTCCCAGATTAGCTTCGCGTGATTGAGGTGCATGACGTTCCTGAACTGATTTCGGGACAGACAGGAGCAGATGACATCCTTCGCAATGAGGTTCAGTAGAGTGTACTTACGAATGTCATCAGCCTCCGCCATCTTGCATAGATCGGTGAGACCAATCTCGGTGAGGGTCCACGGTACGCTGTCCATAGCCATGAGTCGCTTCTTCATCATGGCTTTCCACCGGGGATACTCATGACCGTCAAAGGTGGGGCAAGATACATTCCTCAATCCTACAGTCGACATAGCTAAACTCCAGGTGGTTAAACCGAATCACACAGAACAAGGGAGTACCTTGCTCTGATACCAATTGAAAGTGCTAGTTATCGACTAGAGGGGGGGTGAATAGGCGATTTTTATCAAAGTCTTCAAAACGTGGAAGTTTCAAAGACAAACAATAGAAATAACCTAATTGATATGCAGCGGAAGATAAACTACAACAAGCAAGCCATAGTCAAGTATGCAATAGCGTTAACGTACGAAGACTAATAGCAGCTAGGTAGTAGGATCAGGATGGAAGATAGTATGAAGCCAATCAACAATAGTAGTCAAGCAATGAAGTCAATCAGATAAGATAGATAAGCAATGACTTCACGAAGACAAACTCAAGGTAAAGGAGGGAAGAGATAGAACCAGTTGCTTGTTGAAGACACAGGATTTGGTGGACCAGTTCCAGTTGCTGTGACAACTGTACGTCTGGTTAGGGAGGCTGAGATTCAACTCAGAAGACCGTGTCTTCACCTTATTCCCCTTGAGCTAAGGTCACTTAGTCCTCGCCCAATCACTCTGGTAAGTCTTCAAGGTAGACTTCCAAACCTTCACAGACTCCGTTCACCCGGCAATCCACAATGACTCTTGGATGCTCAGAACGAGACGCCTAACCGGCTAAAGGATACAAAGTCCTCAAGTGTAATCAGTCTTCAGGTCACACAGACAGAAAGACTTCAGTGATGCCTAACACTCTTTGGCTCTGGGTGTTTGGGCTTTGTCCTCGCAAGGATTTCTCTCTCTCAAATGCTTCGAGGTGGGTTGCTCTCAAACGACAAAAGCCGTATACTAACTCTGAGCAGCCACCAATTTATGGTGTAGGGGGTGGGCTATTTATAGCCACTAGGCAACCCGACCTGATTTGTCCGAAATGACCCTGGGTCACTAAGGAACTGACACGTGTTCCAACGGTCAGATTTCAAACACACACGGCAACTTTACTTGGGCTACAAGCAAAGCTGACTCATCCAACTCTGGATAAGATTTGCTCTCATTGTCTTCGCTCGAAGACATAGGATTTGGGTTGAGCATCACTTCAGTCACTCTGATTTAGTTCACTTGGACCCCACAGTCTTCGTGCTCCATAGTCTTCACGCAATGTCTTCTCATGTCATAGTCTTCAATATGAATATCTTCTCATACCACCATTATCGTCAATGTCTTCATACATTTTTAGGGGTCATCTCAGATAGGTAAACCGAATCAATGAGGGACACTACCTGCGTTATCCTGCAATTCTCACAAACGCATTAGTCCCTCAACCAACTTTATCGTCAATACTCCAAAACCAACAAGGGATGGCACTAGATGCACTTACAGAGGGGCTCGCCTTGAGTCCTCTCTCTCCCTCCTCCAACCGAGGAGGCCGAGAGCTCTTCTGTGTCACTCTCCATGGGAGGGACCAAGGCTGTGCTCTCTTGTCGGGGGCAGGATTGGGGGCTTGGCGACGGGTTGTTCGTGCTACTCCTTGCCAGGCTCGTGTCCTCTGCAAACTTCAGCGGATCCGCACGCTTGAGCCGTTTGGACTAGTGGATGAGAGTCTTTGTCTCCTCCCCCCCCTCCTTGATGACGGCAGCAAGCAAGATCAGTCAACAAGAGGAAACAAGCATACTTAAACTACTGCAAGGAAATAGGAATGGACTTCCTCACTCTTCATCAATGAGCATGGAGTTCAGCTCGAACTCCACGGGCAGCAAGGGCACCCTGCCTCTCTTCTGAGGTGGGGGGGGGGGAGATTCCCAGCAGCTTTGATCCTTGCTGGGGTGTGGGGGCTCCGACGAGGACAAGCTCTGCGAGGAACTCGAGCCAGAGTGGGAGCTGGAGTCAACTCCTGCTGCCACAGATTGCTTGGCGGTAGGGTTTTTAGCCCCGACAAGTTGGGAGGACTGTTGGTGCACCGTGTCCGACGTGTTGCCCCTGGAGTTAAACTTATTCACCTTCTTGACTGCGGGCGCAGAATCGGGAACCGCTGCTTTGTGGTTGGCAGCCCGCCTGCGAGGACGCGGATGCAGGACTAGCTCGAGGCTTGAGGGCCTGTCGCGAGCCACTCCTCTTCAGGTTTCTCCACCTCCTCAACCATCTCTTCCTCCCGGACCTCTCCAACCACGGCATCGAGAGCCTCAATCCCGGAAGGCTCATCCCCGGCAGGCTCGTCCCCGTCAGCCTCTTCCGTGGCTTGCAATTCGCTTCTACCACTGGAGGGGCCTTTGTCTTCCGCCCCCCCATTTGTCCCCGCAGCCTTTCCAGCCTTCGCCTTTGGTCAGCCCAGAATACCCTATCCTCCTCGAGCCACTTCTTGATGAACGACTCCTCCACCTTGGAGGTGGCCTTGTACATGTTGTTCTCCACCTTGGTGGCCCTTTGCACATGGGTGGAGGACCACACGAGCTCCTCATCGAACATGGGCAGTCGCCAATCGCCTGAAACTCCATGGGCATTGCAGTCTGGCATCCATTTCACACTACATGAATCAGGAACTTTGCCATCTGCCATGGCGGACAGCAAAGGCATGCCTTGTGGATGGCAAAGGCCTTTGCCGTCAACCAGTAGACGGCAAAACATCCGGCTGAACGAGCTACGGCAAAGGGCACTTTGCCGTCTGCCTGCGGACGGCAAAGGTCATGGATCTTTGCCATCTGCTGGCAGACGACAAAGACTGGCTCTTTGTCGTCTGCCAGCAGATGTCAAAGAGCCTATATTGCCCCATTTAGTTCTGTTTTTTCTTATATCAATTCATTTTCACAGAGAATCACACACACACGCACACACACACACGCGCGCGCGCGCACACACACACACACACACACACACACACACACACACATATATATATATATATATATATAGGTAAAACTGTGTCTATCATAGCTTGCCATAGAACTAGTTAAGGCTTACTAAACATTCAACGGTTTAAAAATAAGTAAAAAAATATGAAATAAATAGGGGAGCCTCATCCTAATATAATAAGATGATCCAACGGTGTGATTGTGAAAATATGCATTTATATGTCATCGTTGAAAAAAACAAGCATTTCAGCTCACAGCAGGATCAATATATATTGAAAATTTTGTTCTTTTTGTCCAGGACACATCCAGTTGTATTTTTTCAATCCCTCCGTTGGATCATGTTATATTACAGCTGTGTTGGTTCAGTATTTTTTTAGGATTTTTTAAGAAATTTTACACTATCGAAAACCTTAACTAGTTCTGTGGCAAGCTATTGTAGAAAATCCTACTCATGAACACATACTGGCAAGTTTCATCCATACATATACATAGTTTCATCAATATTATACAGTTTCATCCATAGGTAGCAAGTTTCACAAAGTCAAAACAAAAACTAAAGACAAGCACTCCATATCTGAAATTACAAGAAATGACCTAAAACTAAATATCTATTTTCCTAAAAACTATCTTATTACAAAGATCTTCTCTGGATCTTCTTCTTTTCTTCCAACCTACATAACAAAACCACTAAGAAAGAGAGAATGGGTTAGTAGTAAAAATGTAGAATTTCACTTGGTGAAATGCAATGTTCAGTTTTTGTGTAAGTTTATGTAGCATTTCACTCCTATCTTCCTAACTCATTTCCATCTGATGCAAAGTGAGTGGAGTGTGGTACTAATTTATATTGTACAACTTATTATGTTCTCACGTGTGTATGTGTATTTAGACACAGGAGCACTATTGTTGGTGGGGATTGGAACGCCTTGTGGTGTGTAGCAGTCGCACATAACCAAGGAGTATTAAATAGGAAAATATCAACAAACCAACGACTTTGCGCCAAATACAGTAGAAACTTGGCCTCTGATTTAGTTGAAGCTTTTTTTTTCTCAGTTCAAGTATTTAAGATTTGTGTTAGTGAAACAGTTGTCTAAAAGGCCAAGTTGTTTCTCTGAAGATACAGTCTCATAAGCAATTAATTATGAGCCAAGTAGGTCAACTAGTGGAATTTTAGGGTGTTTACACAGGTGCAAACACCTGGTTATTTTGTCCACCAGATCACACATATGTCCAAGCACATCAAACAGCCACAAAATCCAGTTTTCATTTTTAAAATTAAGCCACAAAATTCAGTTTTTTATTTTTAAAATTTAGCGGTGCCCAGAAACAATGTTTTCCTGTGATTTTTTTCAAAGACCCATCTGCATCTTACTTTTCCTACTTTATTTCATCCAGCATCTTTGGTGCATAAAAAGTTTGAAAGAATTATGGAAGATAAAAAGTAGCGACGACTTACATGGAGGTTGTCACCCCTCCTGAACGGGTCCTTGAAAATGGCGGGGGGGGGGGGATTCATCAGAGTCAAAAAGAAAAAATAGCTTGTAGGAAAACAAGGAAAGTAGAAATACTGTAAGATTCGTGCAAAGTTTAGTTTTCAGATTTTCCTTTTCCTTTCTTACAAAGATATGTCACTTCACTGAGACTTTGTTAAATCTCAATCGACTCAGACATAGCTACGCCCTTGTTTTATATAAGAAACTGTTTTTAGACTAGCCTCCAATTTATACATACTTCATGTACATTTTTTTGCATTGGTAGCAATGTCATTGTTCTGACATTTTTTGCAGCGATTTAGTTAACTTTAATGTGGGTGCTCTAATTGGTCATAATTAATCCAACAAAATTAACAGCATACTTTGCCTATGATTTGTTTATATAGCATACTGGGCTGTGTTTTGACATTTCGCTTGCTTTCCGTAAAAAGTAGAGTAATCTTACATTGCAAGATCACCAAATTAACACTATTTTTATCAAATAATTTGATTTGGCCAAGAAGGAGAAGTCTAAAAGCAAACAAACCTTGTTTGCATCAAGAGTTTTGCTTAGTATCTACATATCTGAATGTGGCCGATGTGATACTTGTCTTTGTACAAAGCCATGAAGCTGTCCACGACAAATGTTTAACCATATCCTGCAGGAACAAGCACAGGGGAATTACGGAGACAGCGCCACACACATGAGATTAGAGACAGCACCGCACAGATGTGTACTTGTCCTGCATGAGGTGGGGAAAGTTGAAGTCGCCGTACATGGTTGTACCTGTTTAGGTCGAGCGCGACGACGGGGTACCAGCTGGCCGGCACAAATCGGGGCCCCCCTTGGTTCCAGGGGCTCGGGGCGGCCGCCCCGTCCGCCCCCCCCCCTCAGGGTAGGGCCTGGAGGAGCTCGGTGCTCGGCTACCATGGCGGCGGCGGATCTTGAGGTCGGGCGACCAGCGATGAGGCTTCCGCGGCGGGGCGGCGAGCTTGTGGGGAGGTGGCGGCGTGCGACACGGCGCAGGCGGCAGCGCGAGGCGACGGGGCTCCTGGGGTCCGGTGAGGTGGCGGCGCGCACCGGCGGGCGGAGGCGAGGTGGCGCAGCGGCACGGGGTCGAGGGAGGCGGGGTCGTGTGGCGCTCGGCTGTGGGGCAGGCGTCGCCGGCCTTCTTGCCGGGTCAGGCGGTGTCGACGGACACCCCGTACGCCCCGCGAGAGGGAGACGGAGAGACGAGCGGGAGAGAGAGGGGCGGGGGCGGAGACGGAGGGGATAGAGATAGAGGAGGTGGGGGAAATGTTTTTTACCCGCAAAAAAAAGATAGCCCAACCTCTTTGTCGTCTGCCAGCAGATGATAAAGAATCTTTGCCGTCTGCCCGCAGACGGCAAAGAGGGGGGTTAGACAGTTGCAGTGTACTGGCATCCAATGGACCCAACCAACACCTCTTTGTTGTCCGCAGGCAGATGGCAAAATTTCTTTGTCATCTGCCAGCAGACGGCAAAGAAATGACAGATGGCAAAGACCTTCTTTGCCGTCTGCTAGTTCTTTGTTGTCTGTTGTTTGGTAGCTGATGGCAAATACCTTTTTTGTCGTCCACAAGCAGACGGCAAAGAACTGGCAGATGGCAAAATCCCTAATTCCAGTAGTGTCAAATTCCGGTCCCTAGCGGAGTTGATGTTTAGCGGGATGACAGTTGCCGGCAACTTGAACAGCCCAAGGCTGCCGAACAATTGTTCGCACAACCAAGCATGTCTGTAGACTGGCCGGTTGTTGGTCAAGCCCGGGGGCCCACATCCTATCTGCGACATCTCCATACAACCCGGCAAACCAGTCCTCTTCTGAAGTGGTGCAATTCGATGGAAAAGGAAGTCAGCCCCCACATGCTTGATGGTTAGCCCGACAGCCTTTAGGAGGGTGATCCTATTTGTTGCTGGGCAGAGCCTATCGTCAGAAAGGACGACCTCCCTCTAATCACTGCCACATTCAGCACACTCTACCCGTGCTTGGCAGAAGTTTGGGCTTTCTCATCTTGGATCCAGCACCAATCTGCTCTCCACTCTTCCCATGTGCGTGCTGCTGACCAGGGAGGTAATCCCATTTCTCCCTCACCACTCACAACATCGAGCTTATGTTCCCGGAACACCGAGCCTTGTTCTCCACCCGCGGGACAAAATAGTGCCTGAACAAATCGACGTTAGGGGCAACCCCAACGAAGTTCTCGCAGAGATGGGCAAAAATTGCCATACATGCCATTGCATTCGGCGTAAAATCCATAAGAAAGAATCCATAGATCACCAATATTTCTTCGAACAAATCAGAGAAAGGAGGGCAGAGACCACAGATAAATTATGCGCAAAAGGATCGGTACGAATCTGGCGGATCCTCTTGCCCATCCACTAAGACCTTGGGTGCTCCATGCCCTTTCGGGACTTCCCTCCCCCACAGATATCCAAACCTTGCTTCCAGCACATCCGCATGCAGATTGAAGAAGATGACATATCCCCTTTGCTCCTTGTCCAAAAACGCCACCCGCTTAATCCCTTAAGCGGCCACCTCCTTTGCGGTAGTCGTCCGCTTCCCCTTCAGAGCAGCGGTTTTCTTCCCCATCTCTATGAGTTGTGGCGGGATGGGGAAGGAAGTTGGGTGGAAGCCACCGATGGATATGGGAGAGAAGGAAGAGCAATCACTTGGCTTGCGGAAGAAGATGGAGGAGGGGCAAGGCAGACGGTGAATGAGCAGTGCCCGTCTGCGTTTTTATCTCTTAAGGGAAAGAACGTGGGGGAGGGCACGACTCATCAGAAAGTTAACGTTTTACATTAACTATTGCAGTCCCATGACCCCATGACCTGCATAATTACGCGATGTGGACGCTGGATTGACTAGTCATCATGACAAACCGTTGCACGCACAACCTTATCTTGCCAAGTGTCCGTGCACTCTTTGGGGCCTAACCCAACATGCCGAGCGACACGTATGGCTCAGGCCCGGGGGCTTCTGTTGGGGTACACAAATGACTAATGCACGGGCGGCAGTTCATCGGGCCAACAAGATTGCAACATCCAAGAAAAGGCCAAGCTGAAGAGATCAACTCTTTGAGAAATCAGACGACAGATCAAGAAGACCAAGTCAAGCCAAAGGAGCAAGACACCAGTAAGGGAAGACCTCCCTTGCCGGGCAGGCGAGCCTGGCGAGGTTGAGGTGGCTCCAAGGGTAAGCATCAAGACCGTCCCGACAGGCCTGCCAGGCACAACGAAGGCAAAATACCCCGCCAAGGCTCCATCGTTGCACCTCGCGGTGATGCAAGTCATTGATCGGTGCGATGTCAAGCCCCCAAGTGACTAGGTGGATATTTTTGCCAGATGGCAGCCACTTACTATGGAAATCACCTCCGACACCCATCCAGCGATGTGTCAAGCAGATAGACAAGATGGTGGTAGAACAACCCGGCAAGGCTTGCTGGGCATTCCATGATGTGACACTAAGCGGTGCATTTAATACGCTCTACCCTATCTGCAGAGTTAGGTATGATAGCACTGTTTGCTATCTAATCAGGGCACAATGACTGATTTGCCATTGTGGTGACCCCTTGATCTATAAGAGGAGGCCCGCGGCAACCATAGAAAGGATTCAGACCCCCATAAACTCATATGCACGTAACTGCCCTCACCCCAAGGCAACCATGCCAGCCTAGAGCACCAGGTTTCCACCACTATCCACCATCAATCCACCAAAGCAGGAGTAGGGTTTTACACCGGCGGCCCGAACCTGGGTAAAAACTGCCCGTGTGATCTCTGCCACGCGTGACGTTCTCCTCTCTTTGTGCAACATGGTCATCCCCCCGCCGAACAACAAGGGGCTCATGGCCCCCTAGGTGGCCTTGGTTTCCCATGACAATTGTATTGATTGGAAACTCGAATACATGTGTGGATACATAGACAACAACATGTCCCTAGTAAGCCTCTACCGGACTAGCTCGTTGATAAAAGATGGCTATGGTTTCCTAGCCATGGACATGAGTTGTCATTTGATAACGGGACCATGAGATTAGGAGAATGATGTGATGGACAAGACCCAAACTATAAATGTAGCATCTGATCGTGTCAAGTTTATAGCTATCATTTTCTGCATGTCAGGTATATGTTTCTATGACCGTGAGATCATGTAACTCACTGACACCGAAGGAGTACATTGTGCATACCAGATGTTGCAATGTAACTAGGTGATTATAAAGGTTCTCTATAGGTATCTTCGAGGGTGTCTTGTGAGTTGGCATCGATCAATACTGGGATTTGTCACTCCGTAGGATGGAGAGGTATATCATGGCCCACTTGGTAATACAACATCACAAGGAGCTTGCAAGCAATGTGACTAATGAGTTAGCCACAGGATCTTGTATTACAGAACGAGTAAAGAGACTTGACAGTAACGAGATTGAACTAGGTATGGAGATACCGACGATCGAATCTCGGGCAAGTAACATACCGATAGACAAAGGGAACTACATACGGGATTAGCTGAATCCTTGACATCGAGGTTCGACCGATAAGATCTTCGTAGAATATGTGGGAACCAATATGGACACCCAGGTCCCGCTATTTGTTATTGACCGTAGAGGTGTCTCGGTCATGTATGCATAGTTCTCGAACCCGCAAGGTCTACACACTTAATGTTTGGTGACGATATAAGTCTAGTTGAGTCATTATGGTGGTTACCGAAGGTTGTTCACAGTCCCGGATGAGATCCTGAATGCGACGAGGAACTCCGGAATGGTCCAAAGGTGAAGATTGATATATTGAACGAAGGGCATTGGAGTCCGGAACTGTTTTGGGGATACCGGGTGATGACGAGCTGGCTTAACCGTGTGCGACGCAAGTGCGCTGTAAAATCACCACGACTACGCAAGCGCGAGCAAATGCTGGAGGTACTAGCTTAACCTTGTACGATGCAAGTGCGCTGTAAAATCACCACAACTGCACAAGCTAAAGGCGGGTAAGTTTATTTAGAAAGTAGGAGGAAGATGTGCGATAGACCATCTAGCTAGAAATATAAGAACAAACTACCCGCCATGAGCATTGCAAAAATCGGCGGTTCCGCCACTTTTCCTTATTATCATACATGCATATTCTTATTGGACTGTGAGTGATCTTGGGCACTCCCGCCCCGCATCAATTCCTTTACCCAAATTTTAGTAGTCACCGTACTTCAACCATTGCCCACACTCCTCCAGCACCGACCTTATAGTAAAATTGTAGTAGCTGAGGCATTTGAACCGTCGCGCTCCCTCGTCAACCACCATCTCCACCCACCATGATGGTTTTCAGTAGCCGAGGCATTTTCAGTAGCCGTGATGCTACCTCCTGAGCTTGCGTTGGTTTTCCCTTGAAGAGGAAAGTGTGATGCAGCAAAGTAGCATAAGTATTTCCTTAGTTTTGAGAACCAATGTATCAATCCAGTAGGAGACGATGCACAAGTCATCGAATACCTGCACCAACAATCAAAAACTTGCAACCAACGCAATAAAGGGGTTGTCAATCCTTTCATGGTGACTCACAAAAGTGAGATCTGATAAAGATAATAAAGTAAATATTTTTAGTATTTTTGGTTTATAGATTGGAAAGTAAAGATTGCAAAATAGTAGATTGGAAACTAGCAAGATGTAAACGAGATTCAATATAATGGAAAAGAGCCCCAGGGGCATAGGTTTCACTAGTGGCTTTTCTTGAGATAGCATATATTACGGTGGGTGAACGAATTACTGCCGAGCAATTGATAGAAAAGTGCATAATTATGATGACATCTAAGGCAATGATCATGAACATAGGCATCACGTCCGTGTCAAGTAGTCCAACTCCTGCCTGCATCTACTACTATTACTACACACATCGACCGCTATCCAGCATGCATCTAGAGTATTAAGTTCATAAAGAATGGAGTAACGCATTTAGCAAGATGACATGATGTAGAGGAATTAACTCAAGCAATATGATGAAAACCCCATCTTTTTATCCTAGATGGCAACAATACAATACATGCCTTGCTGCTCCTATTGTCACTGGGAAAGGATACCTCAAGATTGAACCCAAAGCTAAGGACTTATCCCATGGCAAGAAAGATCAATCTAGTAGGCCAAACTAAATTGATAATTCGAAGAGACTTGCAAAGATATCAAATCATGCATATAAGAATTTAGAGATGAACAAAATAATATTCGTAGATAATCTTGATCATAAATCCACAATTCATCGGATTTGGCAAACACACCGCAAAAGAGTATTACATCGAATAGATCTCGAAGAACATCGAGGAGAAATTTGTATTGAGAATCAAAGAGAGAGAAGAAGCCATCTAGCTAATAACTATGGACCCCAAGGTCTGTGGTAAACTACTCACGCTTCATTGGAGAGGCAATGGTGTGGATGTAGAAGCCCTCCATGATCGAATCCCCCTCTGGCAGATCGCCGGAAAAGGCCCCAAGATGGGATCTCACGGGTACAGAAGGTTGCAGAAGTGGAAAGTGGTTTTGTGGCCTCCATGATGTTTTTAGGGTATATGAGTATATATAGGCGAAAGAACTAGGTCGGTGGAGCTACGAGGGGCCCATGAGGGTGGGGGCGCGCACTCCTACCTTGTGGATGCCTCGTTGCTTCTCCGGCTTCATCTCCAGGTCTTCTGGTTTGCTTTTGGTCCAAGAAAGATCATCGCGAAGGTTTCATTCCGTTTGGACTCCGTTTGGTATGCCTTTTCTGCAAAACTCTAAAATAGGCAAAAAAATAGAAGCTGGCACTAGGCCCTTGATTAATAGGTAGTCCCAAAAATAATATAAAAGAGCATATTAAAGCCCATTTAACATCCAAAACAGATAATATAATAGCATGGAACAATAAAAAATTATAGATATGTTGGAGACGTATCAAGCATCCCCAAGGTTAATTCCTTCTCGTCCTCGAGTAGGTAAATGATAAAAACAGAATTTTTGATGTGGAATGCTACCTAACATATTTATCAATGTAATTTTCTTTATTGTGGTATGAATGTTCAGATCCGAAAGATTCAAGACAAAAGTTTAATATTGGCATAAAAATAATAAACTTCAAGCATACTAACATGGCAATCATGTCTTCTCAAAATAACATGGCGAAAGAAAGCTTATCCCTACAAAATCATATAGTTTGGCTATGCTCCATCTCCGTCACACAAAAATGCTCAAATCATGCACAACCCCGATGACAAGCCAAGCAATTGTTTCATACTTTGATTTTCTCAAACCTTTTCAACTCTCACGTAATACATGAGCGTGAGCCATGGATATAAAACTATGAGTGGAATAGAATGGTGGTTGTGGAGAAGACAAAAAGAAGGAGATGGTCTCACATCAACTAGGCATATTAATGGGCTATGGAGATGCCCATCAATAGATATCAGTGTGAGTAAGTAGGGATTGCCATGCAACAGATGCACTAGATCTATAAGTGTATGAAAGCTCAAAAAGAAACTAAGTAGGTGTGCATCCAACTTGCTTGCTCACGAAGACCTAGGGAATTTTGAGGAAGCCCGTCATTGGAATATACAAGCCAAGTTCTATAATGAAAATTCCCACTAGTATATGAAACTGACAAAATAAGGGACTCTCTATCATAAAGATCATGGTGCTACTTTGAAGCACAAGTGTGGAAAAAAGGATAGTAGCATTGCCCCTTCTCTCTTTTTCTCCATTTTTTTGTTTGGATTCTTTGGCCTCTCTTTTTTTCATTGGCTTCTTTGGCCTCATTTTTTATTTCCTCACATGGGACAATGCTCTAATAATGATGATCATCACACTTCTATTTACTTACAACTCAAGAATTACAACTCGATACTTAGAACAAAATATGACTCTATTTGAATGGCTCCGGGGGTGTACCGGGATGTGCAATGAATCAAGAGTGACACATATGAAAGAATTATGAATGGTGGCTTTGCCACAAATACGATGTCAACTACATGATCATGCAAAGCACTATGACAATAATGAAGCGTGTCATAGTAAACGGAGCAGTGGAAAGTTGCATGGCAATATATCTCGGAATGGCTATGGAAATGCCATAATAGGTAGGTATGGTGGCTGTTTTGAGGAAAGTAAATGGTGGGTTTATGGTACCGGCGAAAGTTGCACGGTACTAGAGAGGCTAGCAATGGTGGAAGGGTTAGAGTGCGTATAATCCATGGACTCAACATTAGTCATAAAGAACTCACATACTTATTGAAAAAATATGATTAGTTATTGAACGAAGTACTATGCGCATGCTCCTAGGGGGATAGACTGGTAGGAAAAGACCATCACTCATCCCCGACCGCCACTCATAAGGAAGACAATCGATGAACACCTCATGCTCCAAATTTGTTACACAACGGTTACCATGCGTGCATGCTACGTGACTCACAAACCTCAACACAAGTATTTCTCAAATTCACAATTACTCTAATAGCATGACTCTAATATCACCATCTTTATATCTCAAAACAATCATCAAGAATCAAACTTCTTATAGTATTCAATGCACTTTTTATGAAAGTTTTTATTATATCCATCTTGGATGCCCATCATATTAGGACTAGTTTTATAACCAAAGAAAATTACCATGCTGTTCTAAAAGACTCTCAAAATAATATAAGTGAATCACGAGAATTCAACAATTTCTATAAAATAAAACCACCGCCGTGCTCTAAAATGATATAAGTGAAGCACTAGAGCAATATTGTCTAGCTTAAAAGATATAAGTGAAACACATAGAGTATTATAATAAATCATGAATCATGTGTGTCTCTCCCAAAAGGTGTGTACAGCAAGGATGATTGTGGTAAACTAAAAAGAAAAGACTCAAATCATACAAGACGCTCCAAGCAAAACACATATCATGCGGTGAATAAAAATATAGCCTCAAGTAAACTTATCGATAGACGAAGACGAAAGAGGGGATGCCTTCCGGGGCATCCCCAAGCTTAGGCTTTTGGATGTCCTTGAATTTTACCTTGGGGTGCCTTGGGAATCCCCAAGCTTAGGCTCTTGCCAATCCTTATTCCAAAGTCCATCAAATCCTTACCCAAAACTTGAAAACTTCACAACACAAAACTTCAGCAGAAAATCTCATGAGCTCCGTTAGTATAAAAAATAAATCAACAATTTAAGTTACTATTATGAACTCATTATTTATTTATATTGTTGTAAGACCTACTATATTCCAACTTCTCTATGGTTCATACCCCCCGATACTACTGATAGATTCATCAAAATAAGCAAACAACACGCGAAAAACAGAATCTGTCAAAAACAGAACAGTCTGTAGCAATCTGTAACTTTGAAATACTTTTATAACTCCAAAAATTCCAAAATAAATTGGTGGGCGTGAGGAATTTGTCTATTAATATTCTTCAAAAAGAATCAACCTAAAAGTAATCTTTTGTAAGAAACGACAGCTATTCTCGTGAGCACAAAATTTCTGTTTTTTACAGCAAGATCGCATTGACTTCACCCAAGTCTTCCCAAAGGTTCTACTTGGCACAAACACTAATTAAAACATAAAAGCACATCTAACCAGAGGCTAGATGAATTACTTATTACTAAGCAGGAGAAAAAAGTAGAGAACAAAAATAAAATTGGGTTGCCTCCGAACAAGCGCAAGCTAGATATAAAAACATGAATAGATCTAAGTATTGCCATAATAATGATAGGGCAAATCTCAAAAACTCATCTCGTACTCCGTACTTTCAGCAGCAAGTTTTCTTTGAGGTAAGAAAAAGTAATCAAAAGGGCTAAATTTAATGGGACAAAAGGCCCCAAGCTCAAGCTCGGGAGGAATTGGTTCCTCCTTTGGCCCTTCATATTGTACAACCAACTCATCATTGTAAGTGTTGTTTTGGAAAAAAGTCACGAGCCTTTGTTCAAGAGTAAAACCCAACCGTTGTTCTGAGTAGAAAAATTATCATTAAGTTCAGAAATTCTATCAACTAGAACATCGGTAGGAACCCTCCTTCTAAAATTTTCATTATAAGCTACATGATCTAAGGATCGTAAATGCATTATGTCTTCTTGATTAAATAGAATTGCTTCTATGGGAGGACGACCGGCGTCCACCCTATAATGCGCAAAAATTTCATTAGCATCTTTCATTACAAATCTAAACTCGTGTGCTAGAAAGATGGTGGCAGCTCGCTTAACAGAAGAATGCTCAATATTAGAAAACTCTAGAAAAATCCTTTGTATGCAAGGATGCATGTGAATAAATTCTCTTTCAAGTTCAACTATGTGCAAAGATATAGCATCCGCAAGACTACTAGTTTTATGAAGAATAGACCCACCCATAGTGGGCAAAGCACCGACACAAGTAAAGAAATCTTGAATAACCCCTTTTCGAATAATATTATCACTACCAATCCAGAAATTTTTAGTGTGCAAAATAGTAGGTTCTTCATGAGGATTATCAAAAGCATCAAAGTTTCCCCCATCGTTACTACTATCTTTTTCAACGATAACCTCCCCAGCTTCAGACATGATGGCAACAAACTGCACTAACAAACGAGCACACAAGAAGCAAGCAAAAAGAGCCGAATGGAAGAGGGGCAAAGAAAAGGCAAAGGTTCTTGAAATTCATTTTAGAAGTGGGGGAGAGGAAAACGAGAGGCGAATGGCAAATAATGTAATGCAAGGGAGAAAAGTTTATGATGGGTACTTGGTATGGCTTGACTTGGCGTAGATCTCCCCAGCAACGGCGATAGAAATCCTTCTTGCAACCTCTTGAGCTTGCATTGGTTTTCACTTGAAGAGGAAAGGGTAATACAGCAAAGTAGCATAAGTATTTCCCTCAGTTTTGAGAACCAAGGTATCAATCCAGTAGGAGAGACGCACAAGTCACTGAATACCTGCACAAACAATCAAGAACTTGCAACCAACACGATAAAGGGGTTGTCAATCCCTTCACAGTCACTCGCAAAAGTGAGATCTGATAAAGAAAATAAATTAAATATTTTTGGTATTTTTGGTTTATAGATTGGAAAGTAAAGATTGCAAAATAGTAGATCGGAAACTAGCAAGATGTAAACGAGATTCAATATAATGGAAAAGAGACCTGGGGGCCATATGTTTCACTAGTGGCATCTCAAGATAGCATATATTACGGTGAGTGAACGAATTACTGCCGAGCAATTGATAGAAAAGTGCATAATTACAACGACATCTAAGGCAATGATCATGAACATAGGCATCACGTCCGTGTCAAGTAGATCGACTCCTGCCTGCATCTACCACTATTACTCCACACATCGACTGCTATCCAGCATGCATCTAGAGTATTAAGTTCATAATAGATAACAAGTTCCCTGGCAGTTTACCCCAGGGCCGGTCACGATATCCCATATAAAAACCATTGAGGACTAAATAGTCCATAGTCAGGGCCGGTTTGTCAAAACCTCATATAACGAAACAAATATCATACCTGTGATATTTGTTCATACTGCCGACTTATCATACGTCATGTAGTAAAGGTAATAGCTCAAAGACAGAAGCACAACACCTTGTTCAATGTATTCATACTGCGGGCTTACAACGCTCTAAGCATAACGCTCTAAGCATATAATCCCAAAACTTTGAGCACAACGCTCTAAGCATATAATCATTAAACCCTGGTGACTTAAAGTCCACAACCATGCCGGGTTAATAACACTTCGGATAAAGTCATACATGAATAATAAGGCAACATGGCCCTCATTGGGTTTTCAACCATGTATTGACATGTCACAAGAGACAAAACTAAAAAATGTTCAAATCAAGTATAAATCAGAAAACAAGACTTTCATAGGCCGCCAAGCCTCAAAGTCAAGTGCTTTCATGGGCTGCACAAACATTGAGTTAAACCTTCATTCAAACCTTGTAAGCTGGACCTCACATGACCAATCATTGTTTTAACGTTGACTGGTTCAGGGTCTTTATAAGATTGATTGTCAACAGTACGATGAGTCATTCTAGGATTACCTGGGTGGAGTGGCAGACTTACAAAGGCAAGATAACCCGGATGTTTTGGTGAATACACCAGGCATCCAAGGCTATTACAAGGGTCATCAAAGCTCTATTTATGAACAAAAAGCCCCCAAGTAATATTTCATTCCAGGCATATAAGCCGGATCAGTAGGGTATGCTCAATGAGTAGGAAGCCCCCAAATATGTTTTAATCATGGCTTACAAGCCGGATCAAGAGGGTAGTCATAGCTATGCTCAATGAGCAGGAAGCCCCCAAGTGATCGTATGAAGTGACAATAAAGACTCATATTCTCATAAATGAAACGATGGAGGCCCTGAATTATCAGGGATGCCGGCTTTATTATATTCATCATAATATATACATTGACAAAATATGTACATCACAGGAGCTGGTGGCTCAGGTGTAATAAGGCCGAAGATGAGCAATATTCCACGGCTGGCGGGTCTCCTCCTCCGACGTGCGTGAGTCCTTATGGTCTCGAACGTCGATAAGGTAGTTTGACCCATTGTTCAGATTTTTGCTGACCACAAAGGGCCCTTCCCAAGGTGGGGATAGCTTGTGCATGTCAGTTTGATCCTGGATAAGCAGGACCACCAAATCGCCTTCTTGAAAGGTCCTGGTTTTAACCCAGCGACTGTGATAACGACGCAGATCTTGCTGGTAAATCATCGAACGAGCCGCCGCAAGGTCACGCTCCTCATCTAACAGGGCAATCGCATCCTAACGTGCTTTCTGATTATCAGATTCAACATAAGCCGCGACACGAGGCAAATCTTCACGTATGTCACTAGGGAGAACCGTCTCAGCTCCGTAAACCATGAAGAAAGGCATGTAACCCGTAGATCTGTTGGGGGTGGTATTGATACTCCAAGGCACTGAGGGAAACTCCTCCACCCAACAACCTGGTGTCCTCTGCAAAGGAACCATAAGCCAGGGCTTGATACATCTCAAGATTTCTTGATTAGCTCGTTTAGCTTGGCCATTAGACTGGAGGTGAGACACTGAGGACACATCAAGCTGGATATGCTCTTGTTGACAGAATTCTTTCATTGCTCCTCTAGATAGATTAGTACCATTATTAGTGATGATACTATGAGGATATCTAAAATAAAAGATCACCTTTTTGATGAATTGAACCGTCGTCGCTCCATCACATTTGCTGACCGGCTCCGCCTCAACCCACTTTGTAAACTTGTCAACCGCCACCAAGAGGTGGGTCTCTTTATCCTTGGACCTTTTGAAGGGCCCAACCATATCCAGCCCCCAGACTGCAAACGACCAAGTAATTGGAATCATCCTCAATTCTTGAGCCGACACATGAGCTCGCCTTGAAAATTTCTGACAACTGTCACACTTACTGACCAGATCTTCTGCATCAGCATGAGCCGTCAGCCAATGAAACCCATGACGAAAGGCCTTAGCACGAGAGACTTAGAGCCGGCATGATGACCGCAATCTCCTTCATGAATCTCCCTTAAAATTTCACGGCCCTACTCAGGAGAAACACATCATTGAAACACCTATGTAACACTGCAACTATGAAGCTCACCATTGACAATAGTCATTGACTTAGACCTCCGAGTTACCTACCTGACCAAAGTTTCATCCTCAGGTAACTCTCCCCGGGTCATATAAGCCAAATATGGAACAGTCCAATCAGGGATAAGATGAAGAGCTGCCACCAATTGTGCCTCCGGGTCAGGAACTGCCAAGTCCTCCTCCGTAGGCAACTTTACTGATGCGTTATGCAAAATATCAAGGAAAACATTACGGGGAACCGGCTTCCGCTGATACCCCAGCCGGCTTAACGCATCAGCAGCTTCATTTTTCCTACGATCAACATGTTCCACTTGATAACCCTTGAAATGACCAGCAATAGTATCAACCTCTCGACGATAATCCGCCATGAGTGGATCCTTTGAATCCCAAGTCCCTGAAACTTGCTGAGCCACCAAATCTGAGTTGCCAAAACATCTTACCCGACTTAGATTCATCTCTTTAGCCATCCAAAGACCATGGAGTAAGGCTTCATACTCAGCTGCATTGTTAGTACAAGGGAACATCAACCTTAAAACATATCAAATTTATCACCTCGTGGGGAAGTCAATATAACTCCAGCCCCCGAGCCTTCCAACTGCCTAGATCCATCAAAATGAATAGTCCAATATGTATTAGTCGGCTTATCCTCAGGCATGTGCAACTCTGTCCAATCATTGATGAAATCCACAAGTGCCTGAGATTTAATAGCCATCCAAGGCACCCACTTTAAACCATGTGGTCCATGTTCAATGGCCCATTTAGCTACCCGACCTGTGGCTTCTCTTTTTTGAATAATATCCCCCAAAGGAGCAGAGCTAACCACAGTGATGGAAGGACCAAGGAAATATTGTTTCAATTTGTGACTAGCCATGAACACGCCATAAACCAACTTCTGCAAATGTGGGTATATCTGCTTAGACTCAATGAACACCTCACTGACATAATAAACCGGCCTCTAAACCGGATATTCCTTGCCTGACTCCTTCCTTTCAACCACAACTGCCACACCGACAACCCTGTTGTTTGCAGCCACATATAATAGCAAGGGCTCCTTCTCAATGGGAGCTGTAAGAACCGGCGGCTCATCTAGTTGCTACTTAAGTGCCTCAAACGCCTCATTAGCAACATCGCTCCAAACAAAGTCATTTGTCTTTTTCATCATATGATACAAAGGGATAGCCTTCTCTCCCAGGCGACTTATAAACCGACTCAAAGCCGCGATACGACCCTCCTTGGACGTCATTGATACACGCCGGCTTAGTCAAGGAAGTGACATCCTTGATATTCTCCGGGTTAGCTTCAATGTCTCTCTCAGACACCAAGAAACCCAATAGCTTGCCTGCTGGCACGCCAAAAACATACTTGGCCAGGTTAAGCATCATCTTGTAAACCCGGATATTGTCAAACGCCTCTTTCACATCCTCAATCAATGTCTCCTTCTTACTGGATTTGACCACAATATCATCTATGTAAGCATGAACATTTTGCCCAATCTAGCCATGGAGGCAATTTTGATCACACCATTGGTAGGTCGCCATGGCACTCTTGGGCCCAAAGGCATAGACACATAGCAGAAGGCTCCAAAGGGAGTGATGAAAGATGTCTTCTCTTGATCTGATGATAACCAGAGTAAGCATCCAAAAACCTCAAATGCTCAAAAGTCGCCGTATCATCAATAATCTGATCAATACGCGTGAGAGCAAAAGGATCAGCCAAACATGCCTTGTTAAGGTCTGTATAATCCACACACATACGCCAAGTGCCTTTTTTCTGAAGTACTAGCACTGGGTTAGCCAACAACTCAGGGTGAAAAAACTCAATGATGAACCCTGCCGCCAAGAGCCGGGCCACCACTTCACCAATTGCCTTGCACCTCTCCTCATTAAACCGACAAAGAAACTGTTTGACCGGTTTAAACTTGGGATCCACATTAAGAGTATGTTCAGCGAGTTCCCTCGGTACACCTGGCATGTCAGAAGGCTTCCATGCACAAATGTCCCGGTTCTCACGGATGAACTCGATGAGCGCACTTTCCTATTTCGAATCCATATTAGCACTGATGCTGAATTGCTTTGATGAATCGCCAGGAACAAAATCAACCATTTTAGTGTCATCCACCGACCTAAACTTCATAAAAAGTTCGTTCTCTATGGTTGGTTTCTTCAAAGACGTCATATCCGCCGGGTCAACGTTGTCTTTATAAAATTTCAATTCCTCAGAGGCACAAGCCGACTTAGCATAAGCAGCATCACCCTCTTCACAATCCAGTGCGATTCTTCTATTGCCATGCACCGTGATGATGCCCCTGTGACCCGGCATCTTAAGATGCAAATAAAAATAACACGGCCGTGCCATAAACTTGGCATAAGCCGGCCGCCCAAACAAAGCATGGTATGGGCTCTTGATTTTCACCACCTCAAAGGTTAACTTTTCAGCTCTGGAATCATTGTCATCTCCAAAAGCCACCTCCAGTGTTTCCCATAGGATATGCCGACTTACCAGGCACCACTCCATGAAAGACAGTAGAAGATGGCCTAAGATACTTGTTAGTCAAATTCATACAAAAAATGTTTCATAGTAAAGGATATTGATACTGCTGCCTCCATCCATGAGCTTATATCCTCCTACCTATGGAGCAACCACCAATGCCAGCTGACCTGGATTGTCGACCCGGGGCGAGTGATCCTCTCGGCTCCATACAATAGGCTGCTCCGACCACCATAAGTATCGGGACACCGCTGGTTCAATAGAGTTCACCGCCCACTTATGGATTTTCTGATCCACTTGCACAGACTTGTGGTGAACACATGATACTGACCACCATTCAGCTGCTTTGGATTACTTTGATATCCAGACTACTGATGCTGATTTACTTGACCAGACTGTTGATTAAAACCACCTTGATTGCCTTGAGCCTGAAAGCCAGAGTTTGAACTGCCACCACCAGAGCCAGGACCATGAGAGCCTTATCCAGAACCGCCATTCGGGCCATGATTGAAACAATTGGATTCTTAAAATCCTTCAGGATGAAGCAATACTTCCACAGATGACTAGCTGGCTTTTTGCGTGTACCGTGCCTTGGATAAGGCTGATTCATCACTGCTTCAAGGTTAAATCTTGATCCTTTGAACTGGGCCGGCTTTCCCTTGCGACATTGATTATTATTCTGCGCATTGGTGTTAGCCACAATGTCTAAATTACCATCAGCTTTGCGCTTACTGTTGCCGCCTTGACCTGCCGGGTTATGTTGCCGCCCTTTCACATTGTCGCCCTTCTTTCCCTTACCTGGCTTATCATCATCAGACTCGGGGTCCTTGGTACTGTTGGAGTTGGCATATTTGACGGGTGCCGACATTAGCTCCCCCATGTCGTAGCAGTGGCATTTAAGCCGCCCCAACATCTGCTTAAGGGGGATGAAACGACAATTTTTCTCTAACATCAGGACTGCAAAACAAGCATTGGTACTATCCGACGAGTGTATGATAGATGAAATACGGCGCACCCAATGGGTTGGTGACTCGCCTTTACCTTGAATGCAAGAATCCAAATCAAGAAATGACATAGGCTGCTTGCATGTGTCTTTCAAATTTCGAATAAAATGCCTCTTTAATTCTGCCCATGATCCAATAGAATTAGCGGGCAGGCTTTTCAACCAAGTACGAGCCGGCCCATCCAACATCATGCTGAAATACATAGCACACGCATTATCACTGACATCTAGCATCTCCATAGCCATATCATAACTCTGAATCCAAGCCTCTGGGGCTAATCCCCCGTGTAATTAGGCACCTTACGAGGGCCCTTGGAATCCTTAGGAAAGCGCTCATTGCATAAAGCCGACAATAAACATGGCACACCCAAGGTTCTAGAGGTCACTCCTACCTCTGCGGACGCTAAAGGATATACTGGAGATTGTTGTTGAGCTGCTAACTGAGCCACCAGTTCCGCCTCATGCCGCGCTCTGCCCTGGTCTACCAAGATTTGAGCATCATTACCAGCGCCCAGCGGGTTAGGCCTACGAGGCTGGTTGCGGTGCCATTCACTGCTTGACATGGCCAGTTCATCAATATGCCTGCTATAACTCCTGCTTGGACACGGTGTTGAGTGGATACGATCACGACTGTATGAATAAGCCGCCTCTTGGGTCACGACCGTCTGAAGAAGTTTTCCCTTGCCGCTGGTGACTCATCCTGAGCTAGGAGAGCCGCCAGTCGAGTAGCCGCAGCTATCATGTTATCCAAGGGGTTAGAAAAATGCTCCGGAGGTGTTGGAACATCCTGAGGAGGGGTCAAGTTCAAACATGGGGGGTCTGCAGCTCGTGGCTGAACCGGTTCCCCACCGTCGGCGCCTCAGCAGCCCGATGTACACCGGGCGGCTTACTAGATCCCGCCCTAGGCGTGTTGAAAAGGATCCTCGCATCGTAAGTCGGGGGTAGCCTCCTCACATGCCTTCTGTTGAAGACAGCGTTTGATGCGTACCGGTCCAGGCTTAAGCGAAAGCTCTCTGCCTGAAGCCATTCTGCCACCCTCTGTAAGGAGGCTCACTCTGTTGGCATCCGGGTGGTCTCGGGGTTTAGCTCCTCCTTGGCTTGTGCTATCTCATCCCGCAATTTTGCAACCTCCGCATTATGTTGAGTTTGATTCGCCAGGTTAACCTCCGCCATTAACAACATTGTCAGAGCATCCAACAGACCAGACAAGACTTGAGCCGGCGGGCGCACAGGGCCTCCTACCCCGGAAGCCGTCGCCGCCGCTGACCCGGAGATCATTGCTGGAGTCATAGAGTCCTGCGGTAGCTGTGTACTGGCCACGAAGACCGTGACCCGGTGTGGTGGCTCGTAGGGGTCCGGAATACTGTCACCATCGAAACCGCCCCCAAGCCCGCCATCCTGAACCTGGTAGATGGAGTTGGTCTCACCAGTAGAAGACTCATCGCCTGAGTAAATAACTGTCTCACCACCGACCCTCCTTCTAGTTCTGCTCCATGAACGAAACCAACAAAAACATGCTTTGGGGCATCTTTAGCCTTGCGGGTCGTGCTCTCCGAGCCGACTCAATGATGTCGGTGCAGATGTCTGGCCCAGCTTCCGACTCACCAATCTTGCTGATGAAGACATGGATTCTTTCAAAGGGGACCCGGTACCCGTACTCGATTGAGTAGGCCTCGGGGCCCCAGCCATTATCGTCGATGTAGAGCTTGCCACGACGACTCTTGATGTAGGATAAGAAGTATGTCTAGAGGGGGGTGATTAGACTACTTGACCAAATAAAACTTAACCTTTTCCCAATTTTAGTTCTTGGCAGATTTTAGCAACTTACCACAAGTCAAGCAATCTCAATACAATTCAAGCAAGCATGCAAAGATTATATGGGCAGCGGAAATTAAAGCATGCAACTTGCAAGAAAGTAAATGGGAGGAGTTTGGAGGGAGCAAACGCAATGTTGACACGGAGGTTTTTGGCGTGGTTCCGATAGGTGGTGCTATTATACATCCACGTTGATGGAGACTTCAACCCACAAAGGGTAATGGTTGCATGAGTCTATGAAGGGCTCCACCCACGAAGGGTCCATGAATAAGAAACCTTGTCTATCCCACCATGCCCATCACCCACAAAGGACTTGCCTCACTTGGGTAGATCTTCATGAAGTAGGCGATCTCCTTGCCCTTACAAACTTCTTGGTTCAACTCCACAATCTTGATGGAGACTCCCAAGCGACACCTAACCAATCTAGCAGACACCACTCTCCAAAAGGTAATATATCACTACTAGGGAAAAGGCTAGCAGCAGCACGGGTTTTAGGTGTATCAGTAGCGCGGGGAGTGGTGCTACTAATAAGGCGCTATAGCTAACACATAGCAGTAGCGCGTGCTCACCAGCGCTACTGCTACACAATTGTAGCAGCAGCGCGGTTAGTGGAAGCTCGCTACTGCTAGTAGCTCTAGCGCGCTTTGCCTGGATGCGCTGCTGCTATCGCGACACTACTGCTAACTTTTATACACTCGCTACTACTAATTTAAGTAGTTTTTTTCCGGCATATTTGTTTTGTATTTGAACAGGCTTTATAGAAGAATCTTTAGCACATAGAAATGTCATCATGATACACATATAAATGCCTGCGAGACCACAAATGTAATCATAGCATATACATATAAATAGTCTCATCATGTCACATCCCTAGCTTCTGGTAATGCTCTAGGCTAGCTTCATGTGTGCATCATGTTTAAATTTCATTTAAATTTGAAATGAGGATTGGTGGAACCCTCAGAATCATTTTGAAAATGACCCAAATAAAAAAATTCCCCAAAAGGGTCCAAGAAAATGCTCATGTTGCCCTCTGAAAATATTGGACAGAGATAAAAATCAAAACAATATTTTTAGGAGCTCATGGACATTTATTTTGGCCATTTGGATTAATTCGATAAATATTTGCATTGGAAAGATATTTCTATATATATGAAACATGGTCCAAAAATTATGCCAATTATAAAAGAGCTCTGGAATAATACCATTAGCCCCTACAAAAAATTGGCATAATAAAATTAAATGATTTAATATATTTATTAAATCAAACAAATGTCAGAAAAATAGAAAACAGAAGTAAAATAGGAAAAACAGAGAGAGGGAGGGAAACATTACCTGCAGCCCACCTGGGCCACTTACCTGTAGCCGGCCCAGCTCCTCCCGCTGGCCCAGCCCACCTCCTCCCTCCCCCTTGTCTTCTTCCTCCCCTCGCACCGAAGCAGCTCGGTGGCGAGCGCCGATGCCGCCTCGGCCACCTCCTGCTTCCACCGAGGCGTTCTCGAGCCTCCCCCTCACGCCACGCACTTCCCCTCGCCCCCTGCACCTCCCCTCTCTTCCCCTGGACCCCGTTCTCTCCTCTGCTTTCCTCCCTGCACGCGCCCGAGCGGAGCTCGTCGTCGCCGACGCCGTTCGCCGTAGCCACCGTGCTCCTCGCTGCCACCCGAAGTACCCAGGGGATCCGCCTCGACCACTTCTTCCTCCTCGCCGAGAAGCGCACCGCGGGAGCCCCTGCAACGTCGCCACCGCCGGCTTCTTCAACCTCGGGACCGCCGGCCATCTTCGTCAAATTCGTCGGCTCGGGTGCCTCCCCGAGCTCCCCAAGGCCACCGTCGCAACCCCTGTGAGCTACTCTTCCATTCCCCCTCCTCCTCGCGCTCGTTCCCGTACCCTAGCCGCCTTTCCGCCGGACCCGAGAGCTCGCCGCCGCCGTGCCTCGTCACCACCGTGGCTGGAGCCGTTGCAGCTCGAAGCCGAGCACACCACCGCACTCAACACGTCTCCAGGAGCCCGTAGCCGCCACTAGCTTCCCCTCCCGTGCCCCCGAACGCCAACCCCGACCTCGCCCGAGCTCCGGCCGCCGCAAAAGAGCTCGCCGCCGGCAGCTTCGGCCACCCCAGCTGCTGTCACTTACCTCTTTAGATGCGCCTTCCTCCCAGGAACCCGTAGGAGCAAACCGCACGTCAAATGGTGCTCCGTAGCAAGCGCACGGTGCACCTCCGCTGTCGGCCGTGGTCGTCGCCGGCGACACTCCGGCGACCGCCGACGTGGCACGCCTAATTAGCACTAATGACGCACTAAACACCCCCCACAGCCACTGACAGTGGGCCCCGTAGTGGGTCAAAGCCCGGGTCAACGCGGGATTAGCCCCTGTGTCACTGACGTGTGGACCCCACACGTCAGGTTTGACCTGGACGGCGCCCGTTGACCTGCTGACGTCATGCCAACGTCATGCTGACGCAATATTCATTTTCTGGAATTTAGTTTATTTTATTATATTCCGAAAATTCCAGAAAATGCCCTAAACTTCAATAAATCATAGAAAATTAACCGTAACTCCAAATTAAATAAATTATATATGAAAAATTATCAGAAAAATTCAAGGAATCCATCTGTACCATTTTCATGCATGTTAGAACAACTTATCACTACTGTTTAGGGCAAATGAAGTGAATGGCATTTGAATAATCACATATGGAGTTTGAATTTGAATCTTGTATTCAAACCAACTTCATTTAATCCATTGCTAGTTGCATTAGCCCAAAACACATTCATTTTGCCATGTCATGATCATGCATCATATTGTGCATTGCATTGATTGTATTTCTTCTTGTTGCCGGTATCTGTTCCATCCCGGTAGACGATGTCCGACGTTGTGATCGTTGACACTGATGAAGACTCAATGTTATCTTCAGAAGTGCCAGGCAAGCAAAACCCCCTTGTTCATTCCCATACAATCCTACTCTCTCGCTCCTGCTTTTTTTTACTGCATTAGGACAACACCGATTCAACTGTTACATGTTGCGGTAGTTGAACCCCTTTATCCCTTTGCATAACCTGTCATTGCCACAGTAAATAGATGAAACCCACTAGCATGAGTAGGAGTTGTTTGAGCCCTGTTGTGCCTACTCATTCATGCTTGTTTGTCATGCCTGCTACTGCTTAGAGTTGAGTCAGGTCTGATTCATCGGGGATGAATCAGAGGTGTGTGAACATGTCCTACTGTGTGTGAGCTAAGTGTGTGAACACGATTTGGTAAAGGTAGCGGTGAGAGGCCATGTAGGAGTACATGGTGGGTTGTCTCATTGAAGCCGTCCTCAGGAACTGAGTTCTGTGTTTGTGATCCATGATTCAATTACTACCATACATTGGGCCCTGAAATATGACCCCGCTCGACTTCTTATTCACCCTAGCTCTCTGTCCAGGAGTTGCAAGTAGTTTCTGGTGTTTGTAGCTTACTGGAGGCCGTGGACAGCGCTGACCGTAGGGGTGGGCTGTGATGCGGTAGGTACGTGGCACGGTGTACCGGATGCCCGTTTGGTATCTCGGGAACCCTGTTCACATCGTTTGGTGCTGTGAGCGAAACTCCGGCCGGATCTCCTCATGGATGGAACCCGAATAGGCGATAAACCTGGACTAGAGACTTGAGTGTTTAGGTAGGTCGTGGTCTACACCCACGTCGGCTTTCGCTTGAAGTCTGCCGAGCACATGTCGTGTGCAGACGCTAAGTGGTGGAAACATGTATGAAGAAGTACACCCCTGCAGGGTTAACATCATCTATTCGAATAGCCGTGTCCGCGGAAAAGGACTTCTGGGTTGCTTATATCAGTTCATAGACAAGTGAAAGTGGATACCCTAAAATACGCAAGATAAGCGTGAGTGCTATGGATGGCGTTCTCGTAGGGAGACGGAAGCGGATCCATAGTGGTGTATTGACATGGTGAATATGTGGACTCGTGTGCGCCACCTCAAAAGAGTTACTTGCAGTCGTAGTTTAGGATAGCCACCGAGTCAAAGCTGGCTTGCTGCAGTTAAACCCCACCACCCCTTGTTGATAATGATGCATATGTAGTTAGTTCTGATGTAAGTCTTGCTGGGTACATTTGTACTCACGTTTGCCTATTTTATGTTTTTGCAGAGAGACTTCGGTCTCGCTAGTAGTTCCGCGTGGACTTCGACGTTTAGCTTGTTACCTCAGCTACGATCTTGTGCCCTCGGCAGGATCTGATAGATAGTCAGGCTTTTCAGCCTTTTTCATTTATAGATGTCTGTACTCAGACATGATAGCTTCCGCTTGTGCTTTGACTTGTATGCTCTGATTGTTGGGTCGTGAGACCCATGTTTGTAATATCTCGCTCCTCGGAGCCTAACGAATAAAGTACTTGTGTCGTAGAGTCATGTTGTGATGCTTCGTTGTATTTGCACATATCGAGCATATTGTGTGTAAGATTGAAATGCTTGGTATGTGTGGGATCTGACTATCTAGTTGTTTATCTTTAGTAGCCTCTCTTACCGGGAAATGTCTCCTAGTGTTACCGCTGAGCCATGGTAGCTTGCTACTGCTCTGGAACACTTAGGCTGGCCGGCATGTGTCCTTCTTCGTTCCTGTGTCTGTCCCTTCGGGGAAATGTCACGCTTGAGTACCGGAGTCCTGTTAGCCCGCTACAGCCCGGTTTACCGGAGTCCTGCTAGCCCAGTGCTACAGCCCGGACCCATTTGCTGATGACCGACACGTTCGAAGCTGGGTCATGGATGCCTGTCCCTGTAAGTCTGTGCCACTTTGGGTTTACGACTAGTCATGTCAGCCCGGGCTCTTTATCATATGGATGCTAGCGACACTATCATATACGTGAGCCAAAAGGCGCAAACGGTCCCGGGCAAAGGTAAGGCGACACCCGTGGGGATACCGTGCATGAGGCCGCAAAGTGATATGAGGTGTTACCGGCTAGATTGATGTGACATCGAGTCAGGGTCCTGACAGCGTTGGTATCAGAGCTTGACTGCCTGTAGGATTACCAAGCCAAACTGGTCGAAGTTGAGTCTAGAAATTCTTTAGTTATATAAGGGAATTGATTTTGGGATGGAACGTAAGGCTCTTTTTACTCCTTATACCTCATGCCCTTCTGATCTGAGTCATCTTATCTTTCCTGCGGGGATTAAGAACTAGGCTATCTCTTCTTTCCATCAGGATCACGTGTTACTAATCAGTAGACTTATAAGATTGTTGGATTCAAGCCTCAGTTCAGTTCCTACTATCTTCTGTATGTTAACTATTGATCTCGAAACCTTGATATTGTGCTTCTGAGTGGTTATGCCACCATTTTTGTGAATGTCTCAAATCTCTTCTGAGCATTTACAGCCGTTATGCTGTCCGAGTCATTCCAGGTTTCTAAATAGTCTGATGCATTTGCAAAATCCTTTTCCTCTGGTTTCGATGCTCCTTTATGCCAGCTCAATCACACTAATTGTTGACTTGAGGTATTCTATTGCCTTGACATTATGTTGGAGTTACTATTATGGCCCTAGGTGTTTAGGGAGTCACCTAGTAATCTAGCAATGTTTTGTGATCCCCAGTGTGATGATTCTGGCTTTTATTCTCGAAAGCATCCCGTGATGCTACTTAGTAGTAGGTATTCTACTCCTGGGTTCTGAACCCGAGATTCACTCTACCCACTTCATGTTGATAGTAATTGCTAGTGCCTTTAGGATATTAGTAACCTTTGCGATAGTCCTCGAGGTTCGTGGTACATCCTTCTTCCAAATACCATGAACTACTTATGGCAGAAGTTCCTCGTTGAACTGAACGATCACAACCAGAGTGCTCTTGATGAGTTCTCCATTATATGTTATGACTCTGCCAGTCCTACCTCTCTGCATGGGTTATCTGGAAGAAATGTTGATCTCGCTCGACATACTAATCTATGCATCCACAACTCAGAAAATTATATGTTCCTTTGAGTTGTCCCTCTTTAGTTGTCTACTGACCTTCGTCTATCAATTGATAGTCAAGAGTATGTGTGCGTTCGTTTATCGATGCCTATTACTCTTGTCGTCCATCAAGCCATTCTATCGCGGAATGACTAGGAGAAACAAACTCCAGTACCTCTTCCATATCTAGGATTGGGTCAAAAAAGTTGTGCTCCACAGAACAAATTGCTAATCCAGCTTTTGTTCTGCTCTATATTGGAGTATTACCATCTTTAAATCGGGATTGTTATAGGAATTGCACCCCATCCTATGAACTCCTGGTACAGTGATACTTCTTGTCGTCATTAGTCATTCCTCGGTCTTCGTGTTGATGCAACCGGAATACCGACAAATGAATTGTGATGTGTGAAATCAATACTCCCAGCAACCTCGTTGCTTGGTAGTTAAAGGATAATAATTTCATTCTTAGTATGTTGGTTTTTGAATCATCCTTCTAAGACTGATCGTGCTACCTAGTCCTTATTTCGGTGCACCCTTCGATTGATGAGTTAGGATCTTGTCAAGTCCTCACTCATCTGATCATATCGTCTTGCCCTCAAAAGCAAGATTGTTCTCGAGCTTAGTAACATACCGGTGGTTCGTGACTTTCCATATATCTTCTTGGAGGTGTTACCGGGTTGTCACCTGACCGCTATGTTGAGTTCGTGATCAAGTTGGTTTCTTGTGAACCACCTTCTCTCCAAGAATCGGTGTTAGATATCCCTGAGCTAGTTGGTTAAGCTAGACAACAACTTGGAGAGTTGGATGATAAAAGCTTGTCTGACTTAGTTCGTTCCAAAGGGATATTCTTGTGTAGTGTGTGTTGAAGAAAGATGATATCTTCATCGATTGGTCCTTGTGATCAGTTGCTGGACCTATTGTCTTATCAATCCTTTGATTTGAGTGTGGGCTATCGTCAAATCAAATCAGTACCAACGATGCTCGTAATGTTGTCTTATTCGTGGTGGATCCCTCGAGCATACACCATTACATCTTTGGTCTGACCAATACTATCACCTTGATCACATAGTTATGGAATTCCATCTCCATGGGAATCTGGATGAATTGTTGCTGAGCCCATTGACAACATCCTTATCTCCTCCATGATGTTGTTGAACATTAAGCTAGTGTTGGAAACTTTTGAAAGCATTTTCTTCATGCTAGCTCATGAAGTATTTGTTTGATGAAAGGAGTGACTTTCTCTTATACACGTGCATTTGGTGAAAGTTGCCGCCGTGAATTTGGGAAAGTTAGTTCTGCTTCCTCTGGAATCATCCCAAGTCAGTCATACACATGTGCGAAGTATTCTGTGGTCTGGAGACTTGCAACCTTCATTCTATATGTATCCCTAGCACACCAAGCCACTGATTGATTTGTTCAAGGTAAAGGAGTTGCTGTGCAAATACTAGTTCCTGCACAAGATTCCTATATCCTCAATGATGGTTCCCAACCAGAACTCGGTGGTGTTTTATTGTAAGACTACCATGTGGGCATGCTTGTCTGGGACAACGTGTTTCACATGTTTGTAGCAGAACCAGCTCATGTTTTGGAGCTTGCTATCATAGTTCATTTCCTGAGAATCTCGCAACGTCATCTCGTCGATTTGTGTTGCAAACTTTCATTTTTCTTCCTAGACCCGATGAGTCTGGAATATCCTGACACCAACCAGATCTGAGTCTCAGGCAGATATGATGGTTGGAATATTTCCCAAGAACTATAATATTGGTTCCTCGATAACCGGTAAAGTGGATGTCGTGGCCAACACACCCAGCCGGAAGACTTATTATTGTAGTATCTTGTTTGAGGAAGTTGGCCACCTCCCCATAAGGATTTCGTAGGATTTACCTCTGTAACTGTTCCTTATGGATTCTATTGCTCCCGAAGTCCGACCTTTACTTGATGTTCTAGTTATCAAACCATATCTATGAATAGGTTACACTAGCACGTCAAGGAGAACATTAGAAGCGGAGTGCTAAATGTCTCTCGGTCGATCATCCAGATTTTGTTTCCTTGGCCTCGCTAGGGTGAAACCTGAGTTGATGTTATCTTCCTATGCATCTGCATCGTCCATCGTTGTTCATCATGGTGGTATGTTGTGTTGCCAGGATCCTTGACATGGATATTGGTAAAATCTTGATGAATATGGAAATGCTCAAGTTCTTGAGAGCACGCACAAGCGTTAGGTGTTACCGTCGACACTAACTAGGTTTGCTATCAACTTCCTCGGTTATGCTATAACCATTCCAATAGTGGAATAACTCTCTATTGTTGAGCCTCTCCCCAGTTACTAGAATCATTCTCAGCATTTGCATTTTGTTCCCAGCTTGCACCGCCAATGGGCCATTCTAGCATGGGTCCCTTCCATTTCCGGTGATAAGCAAAAATCATCCATTACGTTGTCTTCAACAAGGTAATCCACATCACCCAAGTTTGAGTATGCCATTCTACCGACCCCCTCCAAACGATCGCTCGAGAATTGTCTTAGGCTGGTTTAAAGAGTTTCAATGATCTCTGGATCAAAGGTAATTCTTTTTGCCACTTAGGGTAATAGTCTATGAATCACCCTCCTCCAGGATGTTTCTTCGTGGTATCATGGCAACTCAACTCCTCGCTACGTTGACAATCGTTTACCACCTTCTTAGGTGTGGAATTGTTGTCTACCTAGTGAACCTTCGTCATCTGTTTCTCTCCACCCCTCTTGATGTGTATCCCGTGTCTCAACCCGAAAGATGGTTCTATGTCTCATTCCGTAAGTTAATCTTGAGTTGTTCGATCTTCGAGGAGATCGACCCTTCTAGAGTCTCCTTCTTTCCCCCCCCCCCTGTCATGTTGACAGGATTTCTCAGAGCAAGACGACAAGACAAAGATGGTGTTCAACTCAACGTTCATTTGAAGTGCAACCTGGATCGTGAAGTTTGTACTAGTTTGCGTTTCCCCTTCATCCTACCCTACGCTTGAATCTCGAGACGAGATTCTTGTTTAGTGGGGGTGAGTTGTCACATCCCTAGCTTCTGGTAATGCTCTAGGCTAGCTTCATGTGTGCATCATGTTTAAATTTCATTTAAATTTGAAATGAGGATTGGTGGAACCCTCAGAATCATTTTGAAAATGACCCAAATAAAAAAATTCCCCAAAAGGGTCCAAGAAAATGCTCATGTTGCCCTCTGAAAATATTGGACAGAGATAAAAATCAAAACAATATTTTTAGGAGCTCATGGACATTTATTTTGGCCATTTGGATTAATTCGATAAATATTTGCATTGGAAAGATATTTCTATATATATGAAATATGGTCCAAAAATTATGCCAATTATAAAAGAGCTCTGGAATAATACCATTAGCCCCTACAAAAAATTGGCATAATAAAATTAAATGATTTAATATATTTATTAAATCAAACAAATGTCAGAAAAATAGAAAACAGAAGTAAAATAGGAAAAACAGAGAGAGGGAGGGAAACATTACCTGCAGCCCACCTGGGCCACTTACCTGTAGCCGGCCCAGCTCCTCCCGCTGGCCCAGCCCACCTCCTCCCTCCCCCTTGTCTTCTTCCTCCCCTCGCACCGAAGCAGCTTGGTGGCGAGCGCCGATGCCGCCTCGGCCACCTCCTGCTTCCACCGAGGCGTTCCCGAGCCTCCCCCTCCCGCCACGCACTTCCCCTCGCCCCCTGCACCTCCCCTCTCTTCCCCTGGACCCCGTTCTCTCCTCTGCTTTCCTCCCTGCACGCGCCCGAGCGGAGCTCGTCGTCGCCGACGCCGTTCGCCGTAGCCACCGTGCTCCTCGCTGCCACCCGAAGTACCCAGGGGATCCGCCTCGACCACTTCTTCCTCCTCGCCGAGAAGCGCACCGCGGGAGCCCCTGCAACATCGCCACCGCCGGCTTCTTCAACCTCGGGACCGCTGGCCATCTTCGTCAAATTCGTCGGCTCGGGTGCCTCCCCGAGCTCCCCGAGGCCACCGTCGCAACCCCTGTGAGCTACTCTTCCATTCCCCCTCCTCCTCGCGCTCGTTCCCGTACCCTAGCCGCCTTTCCGCCGGACCCGAGAGCTCGCCGCCGCCGTGCCTCGTCACCACCGTGGCTGGAGCCGTTGCAGCTCGAAGCCGAGCACACCACCGCACTCAACACGTCTCCAGGAGCCCGTAGCCGCCACTAGCTTCCCCTCCCGTGCCCCCGAACGCCAACCCCGACCTCGCCCGAGCTCCGGCCGCCGCAAAAGAGCTCGCCGCCGGCAGCTCCGGCCACCCCAGCTGCTGTCACTTACCTCTTTAGATGCGCCTTCCTCCCAGGAACCCGTAGGAGCAAACCGCACGTCAAATGGTGCTCCGTAGCGAGCGCACGGTGCACCTCCGCTGTCGGCCGTGGTCGCCGCCGGCGACACTCCGGCGACCGCCGACGTGGCACGCCTAATTAGCACTAATGACGCACTAAACACCCCCCCACAGCCACTGACAGTGGGCCCCGTAGTGGGTCAAAGCCCGGGTCAACGCGGGATTAGCCCCTGTGTCACTGACGTGTGGACCCCACACGTCAGGTTTGACCTGGACGGCGCCCGTTGACCTGCTGACGTCATGCCAACGTCATGCTGATGCAATATTCATTTTCTGGAATTTAGTTTATTTTATTATATTCAGAAAATTCCAGAAAATGCCCTAAACTTCAATAAATCATAGAAAATTAACCGTAACTCCAAATTAAATAAATTATATATGAAAAATTATCAGAAAATTCAAGGAATCCATCTGTACCATTTTCATGCATGTTAGAACAACTTATCACTACTGTTTAGGGCAAATGAAGTGAATGGCATTTGAATAATCACATATGGAGTTTGAATTTGAATCTTGTATTCAAACCAACTTCATTTAATCCATTGCTAGTTGCATTAGCCCAAAACACATTCATTTTGCCATGTCATGATCATGCATCATATTGTGCATTGCATTGATTGTATTTCTTCTTGTTGCCGGTATCTGTTCCATCCCGGTAGACGATGTCCGACGTTGTGATCGTTGACACTGATGAAGACTCAATGTTATCTTCAGAAGTGCCAGGCAAGCAAAACCCCCTTGTTCATTCCGATACAATCCTACTCTCTCGCTCCTGCTCTTTTTTACTGCATTAGGACAACACCGATTCAACTGTTACATGCTGCGGTAGTTGAACCCCTTTATCCTTTGCATAACCTGTCATTGCCACAGTAAATAGATGAAACCCACTAGCATGAGTAGGAGTTGTTTGAGCCCTGTTGTGCCTACTCATTCATGCTTGTTTGTCATGCCTGCTACTGCTTAGAGTTGAGTCAGGTCTGATTCATCGGGGATGAATCAGAGGTGTGTGAACATGTCCTACTGTGTGTGAGCTAAGTGTGTGAACACGATTTGGTAAAGGTAGCGGTGAGAGGCCATGTAGGAGTACATGGTGGGTTGTCTCATTGAAGCCGTCCTCAGGAACTGAGTTCTGTGTTTGTGATCCATGATTCAGTTACTACCATACATTGGGCCCTGAAATATGACCCCGCTCGACTTCTTATTCACCCTAGCTCTCTGTCCAGGAGTTGCAAGTAGTTTCTGGTGTTTGTAGCTTACTGGAGGCCGTGGACAGCGCTGACCGTAGGGGTGGGCTGTGATGCGGTAGGTACGTGGCACGGTGTACCGGATGCCCGTTTGGTATCTCGGGAACCCTGTTCACATCGTTTGGGGCTGTGAGCGAAACTCCGGCCGGATCTCCTCATGGATGGAACCCGAATAGGCGATAAACCTGGACTAGAGACTTGAGTGTTTAGGTAGGTCGTGGTCTACACCCACGTCGGCTTTCGCTTGAAGTCTGCCGAGCACATGTCGTGTGCAGACGCTAAGTGGTGGAAACATGTATGAAGAAGTACACCCCTGCAGGGTTAACATCATCTATTCGAATAGCCGTGTCCGCGGAAAAGGACTTCTGGGTTGCTTATATCAGTTCATAGACAAGTGAAAGTGGATACCCTAAAATACGCAAGATAAGCGTGAGTGCTATGGATGGCGTTCTCGTAGGGAGACGGAAGTGGATCCATAGTGGTGTATTGACATGGTGAATATGTGGACTCGTGTGCGCCACCTCAAAAGAGTTACTTGCAGTCGTAGTTTAGGATAGCCACCAAGTCAAAGCTGGCTTGCTGCAGTTAAACCCCACCACCCCTTGTTGATAATGATGCATATGTAGTTAGTTCTGATGTAAGTCTTGCTGGGTACATTTGTACTCACGTTTGCCTATTTTATGTTTTTGCAGAGAGACTTCGGTCTCGCTAGTAGTTCCGCGTGGACTTCGACGTTTAGCTTGTTACCTCAGCTACGATCTTGTGCCCTCGGCAGGATCTGATAGATAGTCAGGCTTTTCAGCCTTTTTCATTTATAGACGTCTGTACTCAGACATGATAGCTTCCGCTTGTGCTTTGACTTGTATGCTCTGATTGTTGGGTCGTGAGACCCATGTTTGTAATATCTCGCTCCTCGGAGCCTAATGAATAAAGTACTTGTGTCGTAGAGTCATGTTGTGATGCTTCGTTGTATTTGCACATATCGAGCATATTGTGTGTAAGATTGAAATGCTTGGTATGTGTGGGATCTGACTATCTAGTTGTTTATCTTTAGTAGCCTCTCTTACCGGGAAATGTCTCCTAGTGTTACCGCTGAGCCATGGTAGCTTGCTACTGCTCTGGAACACTTAGGCTGGCCGGCATGTGTCCTTCTTCGTTCCTGTGTCTGTCCCTTCGGGGAAATGTCACGCTTTGAGTACCGGAGTCCTGTTAGCCCGCTACAGCCCGGTTTACCGGAGTCCTGCTAGCCCAGTGCTACAGCCCGGACCCATTTGCTGATGACCGACACGTTTGAAGCTGGGTCATAGATGCCTGTCCCTGTAAGTCTGTGCCACTTTGGGTTTACGACTAGTCATGTCAGCCCGGGCTCTTTATCATATGGATGCTAGCAACACTATCATATACGTGAGCCAAAAGGCGCAAACGGTCCCGGGCAAAGGTAAGGCGACACCCGTGGGGATACCGTGCGTGAGGCCACAAAGTGATATGAGGTGTTACCGGCTAGATTGATGTGACATCGAGTCAGGGTCCTGACACATCATAATCATCATCCAACACAAAGTGGTATCTTGTCATCATCTCGAAAATAGCGATACATGCAAGTCTCGAATACTTGCAACTACAACAACGTCATCCATCTAAACAAAGGTATACGCAATAGAGCTATCACTATGAGTGAGAGCGGAACTATGCAGTACATGAGGTGGCGTTTACGAGTCCTCTCTCGCGCTAGCGTGAACCTCAAGTAACTAGCTTCTCCTTCTTGTCTACTTTTGAAGCCTTTATGGCTGGCGCCCGTGAACCCATTCACTTGCGCCTGACACTCATGCCACTCGTTGTACACCCCTAGAACCTTCCCTTTGTACACGACATAGCAATTCCATCTCGCCATCAAGAAACTAGGTACCTGTTAGAGATGCATGTTCATGAATAGGATGTACAATCATATATATGCAACAAAACATACTAGAGCAACTCCGAAAAAGAAAGGGTTAGCAAGTAGATGCAACATACAGTATGCAAATTAATTAACTAGAGGTACATAGGTCATTGTACGCAAACTAACAAAGTAGCGTTACGCAAGTTCGGCAGGGACCGTGGACATCACAAAGTTTCATCGCTACAAAAAGTATACAAGTTCAACTGAAACATATCATCATCATCGGCATCATAAATCACTAGAAGTTCCATCCTTCCATATCATAGAGGATGAACCCTAGCTTCTTGAACGGCGTGAGGTCTAGACATTGCATGCCTATGCGAGTTCGGACGTCAGCTCGCGATATAGGGCCGTGGTGGAACATCCCCTTTTCATCGACGACTTCTTTCATAATGATCGTCGCAATGTCGCTTTGGATGCGAAAGAAGTCATCTCTAAGTTTATAATCCGCTTCTCCATGAGATTCTAGCCACTTGTGGATATGATCATCATTTCTGCTTCTCATGCGAAGCTTTTGGTGATCCGTGTTGAACTGAATCATGAGATGGACGATGTAGAATCCATCCTTCTTGCTTGGTTTTGGGACACGGATGCAGGAGAAGTTAGTTTTATGCGCGAAACCCATCTTCTTGTTCCTTTGTTTCCTGATCTGCATGTGGCCACCTCTAAAGCTGAAGCCTTGGAGAGCATCATCTAGAATATTCATTATGTGGGTGTAGTCTTTTTTCTCGTAGTCTCTGGAAGGGTCAAAATACACGGCGTGGGAGACTTGCGGGTAAAGAACGATAAGGACGGCGCGCCCATTGCTGCGGGGAAAAGACACCTCAAATTATTCTCCATATGAGAGAGAAGGAATGATTGAAATGTACGAAAGGGTTGCCGGAAGTGACTTAATTTGCATGATAAGGCACGAGGACAATTTCCCGGTCCTTATTCTATACCATGAAGTTTTGGAGGTACTCCCTAGCAGTTTCACGCTTAAAGTCACCGAGACTAAAGAAAGACTCGTGCATGTAGTACGGATCCGCCACATAGATTTGTGAGACTTCTTCACTCTTCATGACGGAGCTCATATGTAGCGCAAAAAGGCGGACGATTGTAAAATCGAGCCGCCTTGTTCGAAACATCTCAAAGATATGGTCAAACCGCAGGAAGAACACCTCCGCGGGTCGTGTCTCGACGTAGCACTTCCCCTCAGGCACACGAGCCGCGTATGTCGGATATCCTGGATCCTTTGAGGCTAGTAGGCTTTTCTCAGTCGACAGCACATGGTCGTGCAGTCTCCTGAGATCCCCTGATAGTGCCTCCAGCGGTTTAGGCGGTAGCATCGGCTCGCCCGTGAGATGGAACATGATTGCACCTTTCACGGGTACACGCTCTTCAGAATGCATTGTCTAGCTGCTATGTGCTCTAGCTTGTTTGGAGGCAGTTATCTTCCCCGATCTCTTCCTCTCCTTTTTCTTGGGCACACCTTCCAGACCCTTCCTTATCCCCTGCCCCAGTGTTCCCGGGCTAAGTACTGTACGACCCTCGCGCCCGGCTAGTTGAGCCTGTGTTGAGGCGGCATCTTCAGGCGTGTCCTGTGAGGATTTCATGAAGAGAGACTTTTTGCAATCCGTGCGACCCTAATCGGGCATATCATCCATATCCTCATTAGCAAGCTGATAGCCCGATTCGTCATATGGTTGACTCATCTTATCTATGTCACAGTCATACGCGTTTGTATTGAGGAAATCCATAGGGTCGACCTCCGTCTCATCATCCATTCTCTGTTCTACAGGAGAAATTACATCAGCCAGTACTATTGCACCCCCTTCATCATGTCGTCCGCCGTTCTCACCCGGCACTACAGGAGCTGGTAATTGCGTAGGCGGGGTTATTGGTGTGCTCTCGGTCGGCTCCGCACATGCTTGTTCATGTGTGGTTATTGGTGTGCTCTCGGCCGGCTCCAGACAAATAAGATTCTTCAGCCATAGCAGCACCCAACCCTTGCAGCTTCCAATCCGCGGTGGGGTCTCGTCGTCTGCTCCCACATGCTGTACTAGAGGAGGCAAATCCTCGTGCCCCGATTTCACACTGGTCAAGCTAACCCTGAAGTGCCCAGCGGGGATCGGCTGGTTGTGGAACGTGGGTTGCGAGGGGTCCATTATCATCCCCTTTCCCACGTCCACCTTCTGGCCTTTGATCAAGTAGAGTATGGTGCACGGGGTTTCTTTCGCCTGCAAACACATATGTCTGTGGCGTAAAACAATCGTAAGGCAACAAAAATGGAATATTATATATATATATATATGTTGGTGCGACATCTAATTACCGTGACGGGGTTGAGCTCAGCCAAAGACGAAGGCCCACCTAGCGCGCGTGAGACTGAGTACGGGCTGCTATGAGCGGGAGCGGCTGTGAGAGGAGGCCCGGTTGCATGAGCAAGTGATGATGCGATGGTGTTGTTGTTCATGGAGTTGCTCCCGATGAAACTAGGCAACGGGAACTCATGTACCGTCTTGTCTGGATTTTCCTTCGTCCAATTGATGATAACTGGAACCAAGTTAGTAGCGAAATCATTTCTACAGGCAGTTACAGCTGCACTTACTGCCTGCTGTAGCAACTCATATTTGTCCTCGGCTGCTTTTTTCACGTCCTTAGCTACTTTTTTCTCGATCGCAAGCTTCACCTTCGCGTCGTTGTCCGCCTGACTAAACTTCTTTTTCTGCTTCTTGGCCTCCGGGCCCTCATTGTAAAACACTTTCCACGTGGCGCCGTCTCCAGCGCCGTGCATTGGGGACGGTACCTTCCCCGCCGGTATCTTCCCCGCCGGTACCTACCCCACCGGTCTCAGCACCGCCATCGGTGCCGGCACCGTCGATGTCAATGTCGGCGTCAGTACCATCATCGAGGCCGACCTGCAAACCTTGCTTAGCAGTCAAATAGTCGAGGTACTCTTGTTCACCCTCATAATCCATCTCGTCTGCATCTTGGTTAGAAGGCCCAGTTTCTTCGTTGTTCGACATGTTTCCTATTATTAAGTGTCCTCATTTATTTCTAAAAGTATGAATAAATGAGAAATGACATAAAAAGAAATCTATGTGCCAGCACTCGATATGCCAACTATGTAGCACAAATCATGCCTTTATTCAAGGGAAATTTCGGCATGACCTTTGCTAAAAAATGGACATATCGAGCGCCTGAAATTCACCGAAACGGAAATGAATCAACATTCCAGCTTAGCATAGGCCACTCGGATCATTTTCCAAACATGACATGTACAAAACATGACATATCCACATATCACATGTCCAGTTCAAATTTGCATATAAATTCAGCTAATTTTGAAACCTAGCTAAATTCATAACGAAATGGATAACCTAATTAACATACTGCCCTAACTAAAACCTAAGTAAATTAACCGACGAACCCTAGCAAAGAGATAGAGGGGGGGGGGGGGTTATAGAGGTTGCAGGGGCGAGGAGGCAGGCCCGACGACGGTCGAGGTTGGGAGGGGAGGAAGCAGAGGAGGGAGGCGAGGGCCGAAGGGTCGGGGGCGAGCGCGCCGGGGTCTGGGACGAGGGCCGGGTCGGGGGTGAGCGCCGGGGTCGGGGTCGGGGGCAAGCACCGGGGTCGGGGCCGAGCGCCGGCGCCGGGTTCGGGGGCGAGCGACGGGGGAAGAGAGAGTGGGGATTTGGGGGGAAAAGGCGGGATGAAGCAGGGATAGTGAGAATTTTGGGTTAAGTGGATGTAGCACCAGCGCGTTTGGACAAAACGCACTGCTACTACCTTCAGTAGCTGTAACGGTTTATACGAAACGCGCTACTACTACCTTCAATAGCGGTTTATACGAAATGCACTACTACTACTACCAGTTTTCCTTTTTCTTTTCCTTTATTTTCTCCCACTTTTATTTCCCGAGAGCAGTGAACGAAGGGAGGGCGATATATATTGCATCATTTGATGGTTAAATATGTATGAAAATAGGAACATATATGTTACATCATTGGACCCATGCATAATAATGGCTAAGTGTGTATACAAAATAGGAACATTTATATATATTACATCATTTGACCGATAACATACGGTTCCTCAGCGCTGACGTTTTCGTTTTTGAGTCATCTTCTTTCCCTTCTTGTTCATCAAAGAATAATTGAGCCCCTCATTGTGACTTTGCCTTTTCCATGGAGTATGATTTTTCTTAGGTAATGTAGTATTGATTCTTGTTTTGACGTATACTTCATCATCATCATCTTCCCTAATTGGGTTGCCGTACTGATCATAGTCTTCCTCGTTGGCGACTCCATCCATTCCAATGATGTTCCTTTTGCCTCTCCTCATGACAACACGACTGGGATTGCATGGGTCGGTTATGAAGAAGCATTGTATCACATGCTTAGCATGTACCCATGGCTCGTCTTTTGCGATAGCGTTCACGGTAGCACTCTTGGCGTCGGGTATACTCATGGTAGTGAAAATACGGTTTTCTCTTCCGACATTCTTTGCCCATCTGACATGGAACAAAGTCCTGTTGTGCAGTCCAGAGTAGTCAAGCTCCTAGATCTCCTCGACCCTTCCATAAAGTTTTTCAATTGCGCCCTTGTCACTGCCGGTCATGCATTCCATCGTCACCCCTGAGTTCTGATCAGCACTGTCCATATCTTTGGCCTCCGTGTAGAACGTGTATCCATTGATATCATATGCCTGATAGGTTATGAGGTTGGGCAAGGGGCCATGTGCTAAGGCGTATACGAGCAATCCGTCCTTAGAGCCCTCCTCCGGGGGATTAGCAATAATATGCTCTTTGAACCAATGCAGGAAAGTGGAGTTGTGCTCTCTAGTAACTTCGGCGTTTGTCCTGCATACCCCCCGGTCACGATACTTCTTTGTGATAATTTCTTTGTGCAGTGCCACGAAAGGATCTACCTCGTCTAAGTGTTGTAGCACTACCAAGTTTGCTCTGTCAAAGTTGCTGCATCGATCTGAGTATGCCACGTGCAGTTCCCTGTGACCATTGCAGTGACCATCTCCTTCAAGCCTCCCGTCGTGCTTGTTAACGGGCAAACAAACACTAACACCAGGCTTCTGGTCTGCGCCATATAGAAAATTCTCACAGAAAGAGATGCACTCTTGTGTCAAATAGCCCTGGATGATGCTTCCATCCGGACGGGACATGTTACGAACGAATCCTTTGATGATCCCATTCATCCTCTCAAACGGTATCATGTTGTGCAGGAATGACGGCCCGAGGTCTATTATGTCATCCACAATATGGACAGACAGATGCACCATCACGTCAAAGAACGCGGGCGGAAAGTACATCTCAAGCTCATTCAGTATCACAACGATCTCTTCCTGTAGCCTCCGGAGCTGCTTCACACTAATCGACTTTTGAGAGATGACGTCGAAAAAGTTGCAAAGACCAATAAGTGTGTCACGTACGTGCTTGTCCATTATCCCTCTAAGGGCAACAGGTAGTATCTGCGTCATCATCACATGACAGTCATGAGACTTCATCCCGCTGAACCTTTTCTTGTCCGTGTCTAGATATCTGCTTATCTCGCCACAGTAACCGGAACTAACTTTGACTCCGGTAAGGCACTTAATGAAGGCATTAATCTCAGCCTGACTTAAGGTGAAGCAAGAAGGGGGGCAATAATCCTCTTTCTTTATTTTCTTGCCCTTCTTCTCCCGTGCCTCTGTCTCTGTCTCTGTCTCGTCTGACATTTTACGGGGCGGCATGTGCAGATCTTCCCTGATTTTCAAATCTTTCAAGTCTTTTCTTGCCGTCGGCCCATCCTTGATCTTATCCGGCATGTTCATCAGTGTTGCGAGCAAGCTCTCAATGACAATCTTACAGATATGCATTTGATCAAGGCAATGAGGTGTATCGAGTTTGTGCCAGTACTCTAAGTCCCAGAACACAGACCTCGTCTTCCATACCTTCAGCAGTGGCTCCGGCGCCTTTCTCATTGTCTTTCCCGGCGCGGGGCACTCCTTCTAGTTTTTCAACAGCTCATCGATTTCGGCACCACTCCGCTTATGTGGAGGTCCTTGATGCTTAGCGTGACCATTGAATAGATCTCCATGGTTTCTCCACGGGTCATCCTGTTCAAGCCATCTTTGATGTCCCATGTACACGATTTCCCCAGACCCGCCATCTATCCTTGACGTTAGCTGCTGAGACGTCGTATCATCCATGCACCGCGTGCATCCGCAATATCCATGGCACACCTGGCTTGCCACATTTCCGTAACTGATATAGTCCTGCACTGTCGTGATCAGCGCGGCTCTCATGTTGAAATACTCGCCTTTGCTGGTGTCCCATGTCTTGGCCGGTGTTTTCTATAACGTGTCTAACTCCTCTTGAAGTTGCCCCAGATACAAATTAATATTATTTCCTGGTTGTTTCGGCCCTTGAATAAGCATGCTCATGTGAATGTACTTCGATTTCATGCACAACCAGGGGGGAGGTTGTACATCCATACAAACACGGTCCATGTGCTATGGTTGCTGTTCTGGTTGCCAAACAGATTCATGCCATCGGTACACGCGCCGAGCATGATGTTACCTTGCATCACATTCAAAATACCGATAGAAGTTGTTCAATGCTCTCCACTAGCTTCCATCCTTCACGTGTCTCAGCTTCGGATCATCTCCATCGTCGGGCTTCTTCCTCTCCCCATGCCAGCGAATTAGCTTTGCTTCCTTGGGATCTACAAAATAACTCTGGAGACGGGGAGTGATCAGTAAGTACCATACAACTTTCTGGGGACATTTCTTCCCGGCCTTCCTGTATCGAGAAGCATTGCACACCGAACAACTTGTTTTTTCCGCGTGCTCCTTCCGATAAATTATGCAATCGTTGATGCATGCATGGTATCTAACGTGTGGCAGATCTAGAGGGAACACAATCTTCTTGGCCTCATCAACACTAGTAGGACATAGATTACCCGCGGGAAGAATATCCTTTAGGTGCTTGAGATGCTCACTGAGGCTAGTGTCGGTCCATTTGTTTTTAGCCTTCGTCTTCAGGAGTTGGAGCGTGAAACTCAAGCGGGTCACCTCAGGATTGCAACCATCATACAATGGAGTGTACGAGTCTACCACCAGTTGCTCCAGCTTAGCCTCCTCTCTAGAAGCAGCTCTCTCAGTACTCGTCTCCTTGCGAAGCAATGCTTGAACACGAGGGTCCCGCACGATTGAATTTAGTACCGACGAACTCTGCTGCGTGGAGTCCATGTCGTTCTCTCCGCTGCCATGTCCGGCCCCTTCTCCTCCGCCATGTCCGGCCCCTTCTCCACCGCCATGTACGGCCTCTTCCCCGCCGCCATTATCGATCATCTCTTCGTCTTGCCCCGTGTCATCATTGCCTGCCCCGTTGGCATCTTCAACATCGTCATCCTCATCTTCAGTTATCCATCGAGTATATCCATCCATGAAACCAGTCATGAGCAGGTGCGCTTCGACACAACCATCGTCATAGGGGTCGAGCCAAACTATTCCTTTGCATTTTCGACACAGACATAAAACCTCTGTCAGGTTATTTTCTTTCATGTTCTGCACCGCCGACCGCAACCACCTGTCCACCATTGTTCCACTGACCATCATGAACGTCTGCACGGTAATAATAAAACAAATTGATTATAAAAATGCGTGCATGCATCAAAGTCATACAAAAATTCAGCATGACCTTCCCTAAAAATAGGACATATATGGATCTAGAGTTTTCCCAGAATTCGCCGAAATGGAAATAAATCGACATTTCGGCAAAACATAGGCAACTCAAAAGCACAATTTGGCGTCAACTCATGCCACACACACAATTTCCACAAACATATCACACACACATAAACATATTTCCATTTTGCAAAAGCATGAAATTTTCTTCACCTCTATCTCGAGATCGAGCACACGGTGATGAGATGATGATGTAGGGAGATCAAAAGTGCCCAAAGCTCTTCTTGACAAAGATAGATCTAGTTAAGGGGCAAATAGGTCACTTAACTAAATGCTACATCTACCTAGCTACCTAATTTGTGAGGAGACAACTTCAACTAGTGGAGGGGGAAGGAAAAAGAGAAAGGAGATGCATTAATGGAGATGGTGTAGTGAGGTAGGAGTAATGAAGAGAGAGGAAGGTAGGTAGAAGAGGGAGAGTAATGGGGGAGAAGTGTTGAGGAAGAAGAAGAGTGAGAGTGGGAGGATGTGGGCGGCAGGGGAAAGGGAAGAGAGGAGTGGGAGGGGAGGGGATGGGTGGGGAAAAGGTGGTGGGTTGGTGCGGATTAGCAGTAGCACAGGACGTAAAACGCGCTGCTGATAAGAAAGTAGCAGCAGCGCCCTTTCGGCAGAAGCGCTACTGCTAACCGGGACAAAATGTGTGTCCAATTTGAAAATTAGCAGCAGCGAGCTCAGGAAAACCGCGCTACTACTAAAGCTTTAGCAGTACCGCAACGTGAGGCACCGTGCTGCTACTAAATGGAGTTTGAGGGGCACTGTCGGTCGATATTTGTAGCAGCACGGGTAACACCAAGCGCGCTACTGGTAAACGCTTGTCAGTAGCGGGTTTTACACACCCGCGCTACTGCTAATTAGCAGCAACGCTCCTTTTTGAGCCGCCCTGCTGCTAAGATTCTGTGTATAGGGGTTTCCCTAGTAGTGTATGGTGTGTTACTTGTTGCTTGTTGTGCTTAAAATGATAGTATCCCCAACACTCAACCCTCTCTCACAGATTTGGCTATGGTGGAAAGATGATTTGAGTGGAAAGCAACTTGGGGAAGGCTAGATATCAAGATTCTTCTGGTAGGATTGGAATATCTTGGTCTCAACACATGAGTAGGTGGTTCTCTCTCAGAAAATGAGTAGTGGAAGTGTAGGTATGTTTTGATGGCTCTCCTCACCAATGAGGAATGGGTGGAGGGGTATATATAGCCTCCACACAAAATCTAACTGTTACACACAGATTCCCAAAATCGGTGGGACCGAATCATAAAACTCGGTCAGACCGATCCAGGTAAAATATGAATGTTAGAGTTTTCGGTGGGACCGATTTAGTCATCTCAGTGAGACCCATATGCTAGGGTTAGGGCATAACGTAATCTCGGTGTGACCGATAGCATAAACTCGGTGGACCGATTTCAGCAATAGGCACATAGAGGGTTGGTCAGACAAACTTGGTGGGACCGATTCGCTCACTTCGGTGGAAGCAAAGTGTTATGGAAAGGAAACATGGAGTTTGCAATGTAGACTCGGTGGGACCGATTTGCTCATTTCGGTGTGACCGAAATGTTACAAAAAGGAAACAGGGAGTTTGCAATCCCTTCTCGGTGAGACTGAGATCCCTATCGGTGAGACCGAAGTAACTAGGGTTTGTGGCAGTGGCTATGTCAAATGAAACTCGGTGGCACCAGATAGATCAAATCGGTGGTGCCGAATTTGACTTTTAGGTTTAGGACAAATGTGGAAATGAGAAAGTAGTTGAGGGTTTTTGAGCATATCACTAAGCATTTTGAGCAAGTAAGCCATTAAGCAACACCTCATCCCCTTATAATAGTATTAGCTTTCCTATGCACTCAATGTGATCTTGGATCACTAAAATGAAAATGTAGAGTCTTGAGCTTGTTGACAATATGTGTCCTTAGCATTTTGAGGGGTCCACATCTCTAGTCCATGCCATGCCAATCATTGAACTTTCTGAAATGATCATCTTGAAAGAGCATTAGTTCAATGAACTACATGTTGTTAAGAATTACCAAAACCACCCAGGGATTAGTTGCACTTTAAATCTCCCCCTTTTTTGTAATTGATGACAACATATAGATCAAAGCTTCGACAAATGATACTAATAATGAAGTACATCGTTGCTTTGAGAAGTATGTGATAAGTAAGAGCTCCCCCTAAATTTGTGCATTATTTAAAATTTGCATTGGACTGCAAATGCACAATATGTTAGGATCATGGGTCACCCTTCCATGTCACATACATCTTGGTGGAGCGCTCAAAAGGATAAGAAATAAGAACAAGCACTCATCACCAAGGAAAAGTGAATGATCATCCAAGAGATAGATAATCTCATCATTAAAGCACAAGCATAAAGTATGATATGATCAAGCACATGATCATACAAGGTATCTCACACACAGGCATAAAGTATCTCAACCAAGCAAGCAAAGCAAAAAAGTAGCAAAAAGAAGCAAATCTCTCTCTCTGTCTGAAGCCTATGATCTATACACTTTCTCCCCCTTTGACAACAAGTTACCAAAAAGATCAAAAATTCATAGTGCTATGCGTCTCTCTAGGCTTCTTCTTTGGAAGGAGGTGTTGAGATGACTCCAAGGACAAAAGCATCAGTTGAGGATGTTGGAGCTGGAGGGGTTGCCACTGGAGGGGCAATTTGAGCTGTGGGAGTTGTGGCTGCAGGTGCGGAAGCTGTTGTTCTTGTGTCTTGCACTGGCACTGCTGCAGACCTCTGTCCTCTAGGTACTCTGTGGAACACATGTGTAGTTGCTTTGCCCTTCCTCTCCTCTGCTTCTTCCTAGAGCTCTTCTGTATCTCAGTCACTTTCAAGTGCAGATAATATAATTTAATTTCTATTATCCTCTCCGAGCTCTCTTGGTTCTGAGTCAGGGTGGCCAGTCCTTTCTCAATCCTCAAGGTTGCTTGAATCAGATATCCAAGCGGGTCTTGCTTTGACTTGAGGAACACTTCTGAAGCTTCGGCAGCACTCAGCATCTTTGTTGCTTTCTCTGCTTTGGCTTTCTATCTCTTTTCTTGTGCATCTAGGGAAGTGGGATCTTCAGCTGTCATGACAATAGTGTTGTCCTCAAAGTCTGGCTGCAAAGTCAGATGCTCTTTGTCCAACAGGTACACTCCCTTGGGCATCTTGGAATTGATCAGCATTTGAATGTGTGGTGCATACCTGTCGTGGTACTAAGTCTGACAGTAAGAGTAGGGGTACGTATGAGGAGGCGAGACCCTGACTACGGCGAGATTGTACACACGAGTTTACAAGTTTAGGCCCCTCTCGGAGGAGGTAAAAGCCCTACGTCTCGGTGCCCTGAGGCGATCGACTGGAATATGGGTGTGTGTGTGTTACAGGGGGTGCAAACCCTTGTCCCAAAGGAGGGGGTGGCTTATATAGAGTGCGCTAGGACCCCAGCCGTCCCTCGTTACAGGGTTGAATGTACATTAAGACAGGGCGTTACTGGTAACGCCAGCTATAAAGTGCTATTAATGATCTTTAGGACTACGGAGCGAATGCCTGACCGTTGCCATCCTAAGTGACTCTAGGTCTTCTGTACTCTGAGTGGTTTCTTGTATGGTCGAATGACTTCACCTTGGTTGAGTGAAGTTGGGGGTATCCGAGTGGGATAACTGGTCGAGTGGATTGCATTCCATGGTTACTTCAGTGGGTATCTCTTGCTATACTTTGAATGTCCTTGATTCTAGTGTAGTGACCTTGGGTAGGGCGTATATGTCAGGCCTATGACCCTACCCTAGGTCCATGGCATCGTCAATAGCCCCCAAATGGATTGTGGTCCAAGTGAAAAGAGAGTTGAAGTTGATCCTGTCCTCTTATGCTTCATAGGCATTCCTACTAAGTTTGAGAATCATGTTGAAACTTCAACTTCATTTCACTCGCCATGATCGATTCAGAGGTCGTCCAGTGAACTTTTACTGGCAGTCTTCAAGTGTTGATATGGTGAAAAATCTTCGGCGCGATTGGTTACTGCGGTTCCCGGATCTCCCGGATCCGAAACTTTAGGGAAGCACGCGAGACGGAGCGCGCCGCCGTAAACAGGACGGATAGACAAAGGCGCCTCGATTCTTGCGCCACCTTTTTTTCCACGTATTGGTTGCGCGACCATTGTCGGATTTGACAAGATTGCTCGGGCCCATGCGTCAACCACTCGGAAGCAGGCTCATGAAAAGCGTCCAGGCTGATGCGTTTGCAAAGTGCGCCTCATTCCCCTTCCTCTTCCTCTGCCTTTCCACTGCATCCTCCTCCACTCTTGATGTTGCCGCCCCGCCCGTGCGCAGTCTGCCGCAATAGTTAAGAACACGACGGCGGCCCTAGAGCGCGCGAAGAAGGCAATGGCGAAGGCGAAGGGAAAGAAGAGGAGTCGGGGATCGTCGTCGAGGTCTGAATTGCCGCCTCGCTAGATCCAGGGGGACTGGATTCGGCACACGCTCCAGAAAGAAGATCTCGAGGATCTGGCCGTGATAACCCACAAGTATAGGGGATCAATTGTAGCCTCTTTGAAAAAGTAAGAGTGTCGAACCCAATGAGGAGCTAAAGGTAGAACAAATTTTCCCTCAAGTTCTATCGACCATCAATAGAACTTTATGCACGCTTAACGTTCGCTTTACCTAAAACAAGTATTAAACTAGAAGGACTTTGTAGGTGTTGTCGGATAGGTTTCCAAGAATATAAAGAGAACGTAAATATATACTAGGGGCTGTTTAGATAAAGAAGCAATAAAGTTAGTATAACGAGTGTGGAAAAGTGGTGGTAGGGGTTGTGATAATTGTCCCTAAGCAATTGACTACTTTACTAGACCGAAAGCAAGTTTTATGTGGGAGAGGCCACTGCTAGCATGTCATCCCTAACTTGGAATTCGGTGCACTTATTATTGGAACTATTAGCAAGCATCCGCAACTAATAACATTCATTAAGGTAAAACCCAACCATATCATTAAGATATATTGGTCCCCCTTCAATCCCGTATGCATCAATTTCTATGCTAGGTTGAAGCTTCTTTCACTCTTGCCCTCCAATACATAGTCCTATCAACATACAACTAACCCTATGGTGTGATCCACGCGCGCGCTCATATGATGGGCACCAAAGGACATGAACATAACCACAAGAAAATTAAACCAATCATAGCAATTCACCAATTACCGATAGGACAACGAAAATCTACTCAGACATCATAGGATGGCAACACATCATTGGATAATAATATGAAGCATAACTCACCATGTTCGAGTAGAGGGTACAGCGGGTTGCGGGAGAGTGGACCACTTTAGATAGATGGGAGAAGGTGATGGGGATGTTGGTGAAGATGACAGAGGTGTTGGTGTAGATCGTGGTGATGATGATGGCCCCAGCGGCCTTCCGGCATGACCAGGAAAGAGGGGTAGAGAGCCCCCCTTCTTCTTCTTCTTCTTCCTTAACCTTCTCCCTAGATGGGAGTAGGGTTTCCCCACTAGTCCATGGTCTCCATGGTGTGGGAGGGGCTAGAGACCCTCTGAGATTGGATCTGTCTCTCTGTCTCTCTCTGTTTCTGTGTTCCTGATTCTGCCCTTTCACCGTTTCTTATAATCTAGGAGATGTGTAACTCTAATTGGATTCAAAATTTGAACACGATTTTTCTACGGATATTAGCTTCTTGCGGCGAAAGAAGGGAAACAACCGCCTTACGGGGTGTCTACGAGGGTCAGGGGTGCGCCCCCTACCTCGTGGACCCCTTGAGCATCGTCTCGCGTTGATTCCACTTCCCAAAGTTCATAAATATTCCAAAAAAAATCTCTATCCGTTTTCATCCCGTTTGGACTCCCTTTGATATGGATTTTCTGCCACACAAAAAACATGCAACAAATAGGAACTGGCACTGGGCACTGGATCAATATGTTAGTCCCAAAAATAGTATAAAAAGTTGCCAAAAGTATCTAAGAGTTGTAGAATATTGGCATGAAACAATCAAAAATTATAGATACGATGGGGACGTATCAGCATCCCCAAGCTTAATTCCTGCTTGTCTTCGAGTAGGTAAACGATAAAAAAGATAATTTTTTATGTGGAATGCTACCTAGCATAATCTTGATCATGTAATCTAATCATGGCATGAATATTAAGACACGAGTGATTCAAAGCAATAGTCTATCATTTGACATAAAAGAATTTAATACTCGGGAATCCGAAGAAACAATCATGTCTTTCAAAATATCAGTGCTAAAGAACACTATCCCCACAAAATCATATAGTCTTGTATGCTCCCTTTTCTTAACACAAGGTACCCCTCATGCTCATCCCGGTGTTAGCCAAGCAATTGGTTCATACTTTTTAACGCACTTCAGCTTTTTCAACCCTCATGTAATACATGAGCGCAAGCCATGGATATAGCACTACAGGTGGAATAGAGTATGATGGTGGGGTTGTGTGGAGAAGACAAAAAGGGAGAAAGTCTCACATCGACGCAGCTAATCAACGGGCTATGGAGATGCCCATCAATTGATGTCAATGTGAGGAGTAGGGATTGCCATGCAACGGATGCACTGGAGCTAGAAGTGTATGAAAGCTCAAACTGAAACTAAGTGGGTGTGCATCCAACTTGCTTGCTCATGAAGACCTCGGACATTTGAGGAAGCCCATTATCAGAATATACAAGCCAAGTTCTATAATGAAAAAAATTCCCACTATTATATGAAAGTGAAAGCATAGGAGGCTCTCTCTAGGAAGAACATGGTGGTACTTTGAAGCACAAGTGTGGTAAAAGGATAGTAGCATTGCCCCTTCTTTCTTTTTCTCTCATCATTGTTTTTATTTTTTTATTTTTTGGTGGGCTTCTTTGGCCTCTTTTTTTATTTGGGCTTCTTTGGCCTCTTTTATTTTTCATAAAGTCAGGAGACTCATCCCAACTTGTGAGGGGATCATAGCTTCCATCATCCTTTCCTCACATGGGACAATGCTCTAATAATGATGATCATCACAATTTTATTTACTACAACTCATTATTACAACTCCTGCGGTGTAGCGGGATATGCAATAACCTAGCGTACCAACGAAAACATCATGCTAGCTATCTTACGATCATGCAAGGCAATACGACAATGAATGCTCAAGTCGTGTATATGATGATGATGGAAGTTGCATGGCAATATATCTCGGAATGGCTACGGAAATGCCATAATAGGTAGGTATGGTGGCTGTTTTGAGGAAGATATAAGGAGGCTTATGTATGATAGAGCGTATCATATCAGGGGGTTTGGATGCACCGGCGAAGTTTGCACCAACTCTTGAGGTGAGAAAGGGCAATGCATGGTACTGTAGAGGCTAGCAAATTGCGGAAAGGTAAGAGTGCGATTAATCCATGGACTCACATTAGTCATAAAGAACTCATATACTTATTGCAAAAGTTTATTATCCCTTGAAGGAAAGTACTACTACGCATGCTCCTAGGGGGGAGGTCGGTAGGAGTTAACCATCACGCGCCCCCGACCTTCACGCAAAGATAAACAATCAAAATACAATGTGCGCCAATTTGGTTACATAGTTAGGAGACCATAAGTGCATGCTTCAGGAATCACAAACCTTAACACCAATATTCTTACTAAGCATAACCATTTACTAGAACCTCTCACATATTATCATCTCTATATCACAAAACTATTGCAAGGAATCACACATATCATATTCAGCGATCTAGAAGTTTATGTAGGATTTTATGACTAACCATGTGAATGACCAATTCCTGTCATCTCTCTAAATAGATATAAGTGAAGCAAGAGAGTTAATTTCTTTATAAAAAAGATATGCCCATGCTCTAACAAATATAAGTGAAGCAAAAGAGCAATCTACAAATGGCGGTTTTCTATGTGAAGAGAAACAGGCAATCCAAACTTCAAAAGATATACGTGAAGCACATGAAGCATTCTATAAAGCCATACCCAAAAGATATAAGTGAAGTGCAATGAGAATCCTATAAATCAACCAAGGACTATCACATACCAACATGGTGCATAAAAGAAAAGTGAAAACCAAATGCAAAAGGCGATCCAAGATTTGCACATATCGCATGAATGAAACGAATCCGAAAACATACCGATACTTAAGTATTCACGTTGATTCAACGTGTATCCCATAACATAATTGAATGGGGATTTCTCAGGATTATCAAAGTAGTACATAATATCTTTCACATAATGAACATAGAGGGTTTTAGGAGGTTCCCCATCTCCATGAGTAGCAAGTGAACCTATTTTTTTTGTATTTCGTGTTCCATATCCATAACTAAAGATAGAGAACAACTTAGAACAGAAAATATAATCTAATTAGTGATAAAGCAAACAAGCACACACGAGAATATTCACCCCACACTATGACTCTCTGGCAACGGTGCCAGAAAAAGGTCTTGATGACCCACAAGTATAGGGGATCAATTGTAGCCTCTTTCGATAAGTAAGAGTGTCGAACTCAACGAGGCGCTAAAGGTAGAACAAATATTCCCTCAAGTTCTATGGACCACCGATACAACTCTACGCATGCTTAATGTTTGCTTTACCTAAAACAAGTATGAAACTAGAAGGACTTTGTAGGTGTTGTTGGATTGATTTGCAAGAATATAAAGAGCAGGTAAATATAAACTAGGGGCTGTTCAGATAAATAAGTAATAAAGTTAGTATAGCGAGTGTGGAAAAGTGGTGGTAGGAGTTGTGAAATTGTCCCTAAGCAATTGACTACTTTACTAGACCGATAGCAAGTTTTATGTGGGAGAGGCCACTGCTAGCATGTCATCCCTGACTTGGAATTCTATGCACTTATGATTGGAACTATTAGTAAGCATTCGCAACTAATAACGTTCACTAAGGTAAAACCCAACCATAGCATTAAGATATATTGGTTCCCCTTCAATCCCGTATGCATCAATTTTTATGCTAGGTTGAAGCTTCTATCACTCTTGCCCTCCAATACATTGTCCTATCAACATACAACTAACCCTATGGTGTGATCCACGCGCGCGCTCATATGATGGGCACCAAAGGATAGCAACATAACCACAAGCAAATTAAACCAATCATAGCAATTCACCAATTACCGATGGGACAATGAAAATCTACTCAGACATCATAGGATGGCAACACATCATTGGATAATAATATGAAGCATAAAGCACCATGTCCAAGTAGAGGGTACAGCGGGTTGCGGGAGAGTGGAACACTGTAGATAGATGGGGGGAGGTGATGGAGATGTTGGTGAAGATGACGGAGGTGTTGGTGTAGATCGTGGTGATGATGATGGCCCCGGCGGCATTCCAATGCCACCGGGAGAGAGGGGGAGAGAGCCCCCCCTTCTTCTTCTTCTTCTTCCTTGACCTTCTCCCTAGATGGGAGAAGGGTTTCCCCTCTTGTCCATGGTCTCCGTGGCGTGGGAGGGGCGAGAGACCCACTGAGATTGGATCTGTCTCTCTGTCTCTCTCTATTTCTACGTTCCTGATTCTGCCCTTTCACTGTTTCTTATATTCCCACAGATCCGTACCTCCGATTGGATTGAAGCTTTGAACACGATTTTTCTCCAGATATTAGCTTTCTTGCGGCGAAAGAAGGGCAACAACCGCCTTATGGTGTGTCCATGAGGGTCAGGGGTGCGCCCACACCCCTGGGGCGCGCCCCCTGCCTCGTGGGCCCCTCGAGCATCGTCTCGCGTTGATTCTAGTTCCCAAAATTCATAAATATTCCAAAAAATTCTCCATCCGTTTTTATCCCGTTTGGACTCGGTTTGATATGGATTTTCTGTGAAAGAAAAAACATGCAACAAACAAGAACTGGCACTGGACACTGGATCAATATGTTAGTCCCAAAAATAGTATAAAAGTTGCCAAAAGTATGTAAGAGTTGTAGAATATTGGCATAGAACAATAAAAAATTATAGATACGGTGGAGACGTATCAGGCCGCCGTGAGCTTGGGCACCGATGGGTCTTGGAGGTTGCCGAGGGACGAGATCGAGCCTCAGCCACGGGAGGGTGAGTGCGTGCTCCTCGCAACCCATGTCGACCATGGTTTCTCTCTGCCTCCGCATCCTTTCTTCCGGGGTTTCCTGAACTTTTTTGGTGCCCAACTTCACCATTTCTCTCCCAACACTATCACATACCTTGATGCATATGTTTCTCTATGCGAGAACTTCTTGGGTTGTAGACCGCACTGGGGTCTATTCAAACATATGTTCACTTGCCGTTCCCAATCTGTGAAGAAGATGAATCCGACTGACGAGAGGACGCACGTGATTCAAATGTGCGGATGGTTAGGGATTCAGATGAGTGTTAGGAGCTTATCCTCCTATGAAACTTCCCGAGTCGGTTAGGGGATGGTAGTCGACCTGGTTGTACTGCCAAGATGTTCCGACCACCGATCAGTCGACCGGTCTTCCTCCCTTCACCCTAGATCACGTCCAGCAACCATCTTCATTGATCGTGTATGCAGCGGAGAAAGTAGAGGTGCACACGCTAGTCGAGCAGGTAGTCCAATTGGTCCGTGAGGGCGTGACTAGCATGGATTTATTTGAAGTGTTTCTCAGTCGACGCATCCACCCACTCCAAGCTCGCGATCATCCCATGTGGATGTATTCGGGCTCCAATGACACTGCTCGGGTGCACCCAGAGGAGGTCGCCGATGGGACGGTGGCCCAGTGGCTGAAGGGCATTACTAGAAATAAAGACATCCCCAGGGGGTCTAGAAGAGTCGTCCCATTTGATGCCGAAAGTCAGTCGGACAAGGTTTGATCCTTATTACCGAGTGTCTTTTTGTTCTGACCTGCAACCATCTTCGAATTTGACTGATGTTTGTTTAACTTCTTGCTTTGCAGATTTATACTGAGATGTACTCGATGCCAAATGGGGAGCAAGCCCAGGAGGGAGTAGAGAGCATGGACGAGAGTGCTGACTGGCAATCCCCCGACGATGATGATGAGGAAGAGAGTGATGAATTGGACGATGAAGAAGAGGTCGACTCACCACCTCGCATAGACCACCGATCCAAACAGTCCCATGATCCTGCAGTGGGTGCAACAAGGCAGCTCCTCCAAGCACACAAGTGCATAAATGCACTCAAACTTCGACTCCGGAGCCATCTGAAAAGTTTGCCAAGCAGCCCAAGGTTGTCCCTTTAAAGCCTCGGAAGACCTTGCCCAGGATCAAGATGGACATTCCTGTCGCTTCTGCGTAAGTGTTCTGTCTTTCTGTATTTTACTGTTGACTCATACTTCTGCTTGACCAAGCGAGTTCTGAATCTTTTAGTGCTGCAACTTTTGGGACCTCGATGGACATTGACAAGGCTCAGGAAGATGAAGAAACAGAAGACGCGGCTACTTCCAAAGCGGGTAAGATTCAGCAATCTTGTGCTTATTTTGTTGGTTGGACCGTCGGTCGACTGAGCTCTTATGTTGAATTTTGTGCAGCCCCAAATGACGTCATTGAACTCCCAGACGACGATGAAGAAGTGCCTTAGAAGAATACTGGAAGGAGGGGCCGGACTTCAAGCAGGAGAACGCCAGTCAGCCAGGTGACTCAGTCGACATCAGCACCGGAAACAGTGGTCCAGCAGTTCAGATATCCAACTCAGGCATCTATTTCTTTTGCCAATCCTGTGTTGACTAACCGTCCTTCAGCATGGATCGCTCAAGTCCCTGCCTCGTCCGCACAACTCCATGCTTCAGATCCTATGACTACTCCAACTGTCCTACCAACACCGCTCTTCACTGCTCATCATACCCCAGATGACCCGGTGGGCGCTGCCAAGGAAGCCATACTCGAAATAGGCTTTATGCTGGAGCAGATGAAGCTGGTGCACGAGGCTAGCAAGGCTGCCTATAATGCCAGCTCTGATCTGCAAATCAATGTCAAGGTCAGTTGACTTCCAATTGATCTTTCAGTTTGATTTTTTCCCTACTATGATATGGTACTTGTAAGCCGCTGGTTCATTATCTGTAAGATGTCCATGGATGAGTGCTTTGGAACCTTTTATGTGCATCTATCATGAGTTTGCACATTACATCCATTCACCCACTAGGTGTTTTTACTTTTTCCTGAATATTTCTTCCACTTGAGTCGACCAAGTTGAGTCGAGTGTATCTCTGATCCAGTGGGGGCACGCAAGGTGAACCCACTAGGTGTAGTCCCTGAGACCGCCGTCGAATGTTTGATTCGGTGGGGGTCTTTGTCGAATGTCTCTTCATAGCTCTTTCAATCGGCGGAACAGATTGAACCGAGTGGGATCCAAACCAGTGGGGGCACACAGAGTGCACCCACTAGGTGTAGTCCCTGAGATCGCGGTCGAGTGCGGGCAGTCGGTCGGGGTCGAGAATCTCTCTAGTTTTTTTTGTATATATACTCGTGCTAGGCAGACCATGCCGAGTGGTAAATTGGACCAACGGGAGCACACCAAGTGCACCCACTGGGTGTAGTCCCCAAGACTATTATTGAATGTTTGATTCGGTAGTAGTCTTAGAAAACTTCCTGTTGTGATTGACTTTTGTTTCTGTCGACTGACGTTGACTGCAGAAATCATGTGTGCTCGGGGCCCAATTTTTAGAGCTGGAGAAGAAGCAGACTAGTCTCAACCTCTACCTAGAGCTAGCCAAGAAGAATCTTCAAAAGGCCAAGGATGATGCTGCTGCTATGGGAGGTAATAACTCGTCGACTGTCCACCTTATAGTTTTTCCCTTTTAGTCTTTTGAACCGAGTGACTCCACTCGAACAGATGTGCATAGTGAAAACTGCCAAATCCAAGCTCGTCTGAAGAATGTTATTTCTTTAGTCAAAATGAAGTAGACCCTAGAGCGGAAGGACCTTGACCTTGCCGCATCATAGAGGGAGGCACGAGAGAAAACAGAACTTGCCGACAACAAGCTGGCTTCAGTCGGCAAGTTAGAAGAAGAAAACGCCCGGCTGAAGACTGCTGTTACAAAAGCTAACAAAGAAGTTGCAAAGATGAAGAAGGACAAGGAGACCCTGACCGACAAGGTTGGAGATCTCACTCAAAAGAGAGGTGAACTGGCGGCTTATCTGGGATGATTTGCCGATAAGATGCTCCTAAAGCTTGAGGGTACTTTCTCTTGTCCAACTGATTTTCAACTGTTGACTCATCATAAAACTATCAACTCACCATTTTCCGGATGTACAAAATTCAGTCAAGACTTCGATGCAGAGACTGGGCGAATCGACATGGACCTAGACCCCATAAATTCTCCCGTCAAGGATGATGTTGCGATGAACGTGCTGCGATTGGAGTCTCGTCTTGACAGTGCTATGGATTATCTTCCTCGTCTGAGAGTGGCGGTGTCATGGATTGACATGGAGCTCTGGCCCCGAGCAGAATTCCAGAATGATCTCGAGTCCCTGATGACTCGACTAAATGAAATCCCTGGTCGAGTGCAAGAGTGTAAGAAGTCGTCTGCTCACTATGGCGCAGATGTGGCACTATCCTTGGTCCGAGTCCCCTGCAAGGAGGTCAGAGAAGACAAGCTAGCGATTCTCAAGGTTGCTAACACCAAGAAGCTCCAATTCCGGTCCTTCATGGAGACCTTCATCGACGCTGCCACTCGTATCGCAGACGGCATCAACCTTGAGAGCTTCGTCGAGCCAGCAAGCCCTCCTCCTGCTGAGTGAACAAACTTTATGCCTCACCTTCATTTGCCTTGGAATGCCGAATGGTTTTGTAACAGTTAAACTCTTTCAGGCCTGATGCCTGAGTACTTTTGCCCGTGGTTCTGAACTTTGCTGGTTTTATCTGAACTTGGTTTTGCCTTCAATATGGTGGCTTTGCATTTACTGCTTTTAGATCTTTTTTAATTCTGAGTGGAACTAGACTTCTCACTTGGAATAGACGTTGTACTTGTGACGCAGCTCTGATGTTGTGTTCGATTGGCACCTCATCGTCCTTGCGAATCAGGATGGAGCGTATGTTGTACTTGTGATGCAGCTCAGAGGATCTTTGCGACTTAGGCGGCTAAGGGGTCGCAGCTAAGCCTACCAGTGGGAGGATTGCTCTCCGCTCGAAATAGTTTCAACTTAGGTGAGTACGGGGTCGCAGCTAAGTCCCCGAGTGAGAGGGTTGCTCTTCACTTGGAATGGTTTTTTAACTTAGGCGAGTACGGGATCGCAGCTAAGCCCCCGAGTGGGAGAATTGCTCTCGACTTGGAATGGTTTTTTAATTTAGGCGAGTACGGGGTCGTAGCTAAGTCCCCGAGTGGGAGGATTTCTCTCCACTCAGAATGATTTTTTTAACTTAGGCGAGTATGGGGTGGCAGCTAAGCCCCCGAGTGGGAGGATTGCTCTCCACTCTGAATGGTTTTTTAACCTAGGCGAGTACGTGGTCGTATCTAAGTCCCCGAGTGGGAGGATTACCCTCCACTCTGAATGGTTTTTTAACTTAGGCGAGTATTGGGTCGCAGCTAAGCCCCCGAGTGGGAAATTTTCTCTCCACTCGGAATGGTTTTTTAACTTAGGCGAGTACGGGGTCGCACCTAAGCCCCCGAGTAGGATAATTGCTCTCCACTCGGAATGGTTTTTTAACTTAGGCGAGTACGGGGTCACAACTAAGCCCCCGAGTGGCAGAATTGCTCTCCACTCGGAATGGTTTTTTAACTTAGGCGAGTACGGGGTCGCAGCTAAGCCCCCAAGTGAGAGGGTTGCCCTTCACTTGGAGTGGTTTTAAAACTTAGGCGAATTAGGTTCGCAGCGAAGCCACCCACTGGGGGGATTTGAACACATGTGCTTATGGGAAAACAATCATTAAGATAATGCAAAAATCTTGTCATTGATAAGAAAACTAAAGAATTCTAATTACAACTCATCGATCCGAGTGGTTCAGATATAGAAACGTAGGAGCAGCTCCGTGTTCCACGAGGGTGGCTCGTCTTCATTCTTGGCAACGTTGTAGAGGTGATACACCCCGTTGTGGAGCACTTTGGTGATGATGAAGGGACCTTCCCAGGCCAGAGCGAGCTTGTGAGGTCATTTCTGATGCACTCGGAGCACAAGATCTCCCTCCTGGAATGCTCGACCTCTGACTTTACGGGCATGGAATCGATGCAGGTCTTGTTGATAGATTGTCGACCGGATCAGATCCATCTCACGTTCCTCCTCTAGGAGATCAACTACATCCTGACATGCATGTTCTGCTTCAGCTTCTGAGAAGAGTTCCACTCGGGGAGCGTTGTGCAGCAAGTCACTCGGAAACACAACTACAGCACTGTACACCATGAAGAAAGGGGTTTGGTCAATCGACTGGTTCGGAGTTGTTCTCAATCCCCATAAGATGGATGGCAACTCAGTCACCCAAGCTCCAGTAGCGTTCTTGAGGTCGCGCATCAGTCGGGGTTTCAGCCCTTGAAGGATCAAACCATTTTCCCTTTCTGCTTGCCCATTTGACCGCAGGTGCGCAACAGATGCGTAGTCAACCCGATTGCCTTGGGAAGCACAAAATGTCCTGAACTCATCAGAATCAAAGTTGGAGTCGTTATCTGTGATAATGCTACGAGGGACTCCATATCTGAATATCAACTCCTTGATGAAACTGATGGCAGTGCTTGAGTCATGGTTCTTGACAGGCTTGGCTTTGATCCATTTGGTGAATTGGTCGACTGCCACGAGCAAATGAGTGAAACCACTTCTGCTGGTCTTGAACGGTCCAACCATATCCGACACCCAGACTGTGAACGGCCAGACAAGTGGAATAGTCTTCAAAGTGGATGCAGGCATATGAGACATGCTGGACTAGAACTGGCAAGGCTTTGGATTGATGGACGATCTGGCGGGCCTCATCTTCATCTTCTGGGAGTTCCTGCTAAAGCAGGTACGTGATATACGGCACCGTCCAGTCGGGCGTGATCACTAAAACTTCCATGACCAAGTCGAGTACATCTGGGACTTCAATCTTAGACGGATTGGTTGAACTTATTGGTTGCGGGGCTCTTCCTTGAAGTGATCTTATTGTTATGACAGGGTGTGGAGATGCTCCAAGAACACGTTACTGGGAATTGGCTTCCGAGTGGAACCTATCTTCGCCAGATCATCAGCAGTTTGATTCTTGATTCGGGGTATGTGATCGAGCTCTAACCCTCAAACTTCTTCTCTAGCTTTCTCACTGCGTTGCAATAACTGGTCATTGCTAGATTCCTAATGTTCCATTCCTTCATTACATGATTAACCACTTAGTCCGAGTCACGTAGACCATCAAGCGTTGTACGCCAAGTGAAATGGTCATACGTAACCCATACAACAGTGCCTCATACTCAGCTTCATTATTTGAAGAATCAAAGTGAATCTGGAGGACATAGTTGAGCTTGTCTCCTCTTGGGAATACCAAAACCACTCCTGCACCAGAGCCATTGAACATCTTGGATCCATCAAAGAACATAGTCCAATGTTTCGAGTGAATCTGAGTCACTTGCTGCTATTCAATCCACTCTGCGAGGAAATCTGCTAGTGCTTGAGACTTGATGGCTTTCTTTGGTCAAACTTGATATCCAATGGAAGGAGTTCAATCGCCCACTTTGCCACTCGACTAGTTGCATCCCTATTATTCAGAATTTATGACAATGGAGCGTCACTGACGACTGAAGCCGAGTGGTCTGAGAAGTAGTGTGCAACTTTCTTCGTGGTCAAGTAGATTCCATAAACAAGCTTCTGATAATGAGGATATCTTTGCTTGGACAGAGTCAAGACTTTAGAAATGTTATACACAGGGAGTTGAACTTTGTAGGCTTTGCCTTCTTCCCGCTCGGCGGTGAGCACTTTGCTGGCAACCTGTCTAGTGGCTGCGATGTAAAGCAGTAAAGGCTCCTTGCTGACTGGAGCGGCAAGAACCAGTTGGGTGGAAAGCAGGGCTTTGAGCTCTTCAAACGCTGCTTCAGCTTCATCATTCCACTCGAACTTGTCAGACTTCTTCATCAGTTGGTAAAGTGGTAATGCCTTTTCACTGAGGCGTGTGATGAATCGACTCAATGCAGCCAAATAACTAGTAAGCATCTGAACATCGTGCACATGCACAGGGCGTTTCATTCGAAGGATTGTGCCAACTTTCTCTGGGTTTGCATCGATCCCTCGTTCAAAAATGAGGAAACCGAGTAACTTTCCACCTGGGACTCTGAATGTGCACTTTGATGGATTGAGCTTGATATCATATCTTTTTAAGTCCGCAAAGTTTTAGTGAGGTCAGTCAGTAGGTCGGAACCATTGTGTGACTTGACCACTATGTCATCCATGTATGCTTCCACATTCTGACTGATTTGAGTGAGCCGGCACTTCTAAATCATGCACATGAACATGGCACCAGCATTCTTGAGGCCAAAGGGCATAGTAACATAGAAAAAACACCCGAATGGGTGATGAAAGTTGTTTTTATCTCGTCAGGTCCATACAGTCGGATCTGATGGTACCCGAAATAAGCATCTAAAACGGACAATCGCTCACACCCTGCAGTTGAGTCGACAATCTGGTTGATACAGGGCAGAGGAAAATGATCCTTCAGGCAGGCCTGATTGATATGCTTGAAATCAATACACATTCGAAGTGACTAATCTTTCTTGGGGACCATAACAACATTGGCGAGACACTCGGAATGGTATATTTTGCGGATGAACTCGGTAGCCAGAAGCCGAGTCACCTCCTCCCCATCGCCTTCCTCTTCTCCGTGGCGGACCGATGGAGATGCTCTTTAACTGGTTTTGCTTTTAGGTCGACTCGCAAATGGTGCTCAGCCAGTCCCCTAGGTAAACCTGGCATGTCAGATGGTTTCCATGCGAACATGTCCCAATTCTCACGGATTAACTGGATGAGCGCTTCTTCCTATTTGCAGTCAAGCGTTGTTGAGATAAGAGTCGGAGCAGCATTGAGAACGGTCAGGGAAATATGAATTGTCTTTGTTTCACCAGACGACTGAAATGCAGACTCTAAAGCATGCCTCTTGGCACTCAACCAATCACTTAGATCTGCATTGTTCTGGAATTATTGCATTTGTACTGCTGCCATCTGTTCATCGGCGATCTTTGAGCCTTTTTGGAGGCAATTTTCTGCTCTCTGCCAATTTCCAGTGACTGTGATGACGCCTCCGGGGCCAGGCATCTTCAACTTGAGTTATACGTAACACGGTCGAGCAATGAAACGAGCATAAGCACATCTGCCTAGAATGGCATGATAGGCACTGTCAAAATCCACCACCTCAAACGTCAACTTTTCCTTGCGGTAATTCTTTGAATCACCGAAAACCACATCAAGAGTGATCTGAATGAGTGAGTTGGCTTTCTTTCCTTGGATGACACCATGGAATCTCATGTTGCTCTCATTGAGCTTGGACATCGAAATGCCCATCCCTCGGAGGTCCTCAGCATACAATATATTCAAACCACTGCCACTGTCCATCAAAATCTTGGTCAGTTGAGTGCCCCCAATGACTGGGTCGACCAGCAATGCTTGCCGCCCAGGGGTGGCCACGTGTGCTAGGTGGTCGGACTAGTTGAATGTGATAGGGGTCTTTGACGACTTCAAATATCTTGGCGTTGCCGGAGCAACCATGTTTACTTCTCTATTAATAACCTTCAGTCGACTTTTTCCCTCGAGGTCAACAAAAATCACCAAAGTGGCATTAACATTGGGGTAACCACCATCTTCCTCTTTGTCCTCCTCCTTATCAGACTCTATGTCCTTTTCACTGGGTTGGCTCTCTCGAAAACTCTGAATCAGAAATCGACACTGTCGAGTGGTATGCTTGGGAAGGATCAAATTTCCCTCTTCATCCTTTTTGGTGTGAATATGACAAGGTAAATCAAGCACATCATTTGCCGCTTGATCTTTCACTTTTTTAGGGGTCCAGGGTGATGTGGCGCATCCTACAGACATCACCATGTCAAGAGTTCATTTGGCAAGTGACACGTGTGACATCTACTTCTCATACATAAAGGTGAATCTTCTCCTTTACACGTGTTCACTTGACCCCTTCGTGGATGGCATACTACTTGACACTGCACTCATGTGCATGCATAGGTATTGCCGGAACTTCACTGATGACGAGGAGGAGTGCAAGCGCCAAGGAACACCTACATCATCCGTGAGGGAAGCGTGGAAACGAAGACGGAAGAAATGGAGCTGCTACAAGCTACAGCCACCGGATGTCTGGGCGCCACCAGACATCCGGTACTTGACGCAGCCCAGACGACCAGCGAGCGGACGTCCGACCCCCACCGGACGACCGACGCCTGAAGACCAGCCAACGCCAGGTACAACAACTCCCAGCAAGCGGACGTCCGACCCAGCACCAGACATCTGGTAATATTAATGGAAGTCCGAGCATCTCCGGACATCCGGTGTCATGATAATAGAACACTTTCGGCGGACGACCGGCACCAGCGGACGTTCGGTCCCTCCTGAGCCACCGGACGACCGGTACACAAAGGACGTCCAGTACCTGCCTGCGTGCAGCTGGGCCTTTGGCCTTGTATCTCTCTCCCACTTACCCCTTCGTGGCTTAGACTATAAATAGACCACCTCCACCTCCTTTCTAGGATTAGCAAATATGATAGCTCATTCTAAGGTGAGCTTTGCTCCTACGTCCTCCTCTTGAGAGAGAGAGATAGACCACTCCCATGGAGTTCAAGACCTCCATGTGAGAAGATCCTACGGGATATCATCAAGACCCCCTCGCAGGAAGATCCATTTAGGATACCATCAAGACCTCCTCTTGGAGATGAACTCTACCTTGTACGTTTCTCTTTGTTGTTCATGTACCTTATGGATCTTGTGTGTTTGATTGTCTAGTGGATGTGTATTTGTACTTGTTCTTGAGTGTTTCCCCTTGTGATTTATCTCTGTTCTTCCCCGTGCTCTTCGTGTTCTTGGTAGGATCCTCTCCAAATCGTGAAAGATTGGCAACTAGGGTTCTACCCTACATCATAGTGCCCTTTAGGCTTCCCCTTGAACTTCCCTTGATTCAAAACTGCTGCCTCGGCAGGGCCCGCAGCCTCAGCTTTTCGTTTCTGCGTCCGACTGGAGTTTCCTCCTTTGGTGTCCTGGGCGACTGATTTATTCCTGCCACTCCAGAGTCGGTCCTCTTCTTAGCCGCTAGCGTATCGAGTGGCAATCTCCATCATCCGAGTCAGAGACATGTCTCCAGTCCAACCAAACTTCAGATTGAGCTCTCTGTAACGAATGCCTTCCTTAAAGGCACAAACTACTTGATGTTCTTAGACATTCTCCACTGTGTGATGAAGGGTAGTCCATCTCTGAATATAGTGTCTCAAAGTCTCATTCTGTTTCTTAACACAATGCTGTAATTCTGCCAAACCAGCAGGTCACTTGTAGGTGCCCTCAATTTTTTTGGTAAAAACTCGAGCCAATTCTTCCCAACTAAAAATTCTCCCAGGAGCCAATTGATACAACCAGGCTCTGGCCGAGCCCTCAAGCATCAAAGGGAGGTGTTTCATGGCCACCTCATCGTTACCACCACCAATGTGCATAGCCACTCGGTAGTCCTCCAACCAAGTGTCGGGCTTTGACTCTCCGGTGAACTTAGTTACACCCATCGCCAACCTGAAGTTGTGAGGGATCTCGGCGACTCGGATGGCTCTTCCGAAGCACTCGGGGCCAGAAACGTGCACTCTCCTTCTGCTGGGTCGATCTCTATCCAACCCTTCTCCGAATGCTCGGTGCCGATCGACCAAACCTAGTACAAGGACTGACCTTGCGTCGAACCCTTGCTCTCTCGAGTTGACTGAAACTCTACGGTCATTACCCTACAGGCACCTATCGTCATACCACCGGGGCGCGTATGACACGTCCCTCGGAGGGGGCGAAGGCACTCGATGGTGGTTGTCACGGGCATAGTCATGATCAAATTCTCCATGGTCCCTTCCTAGGTGCCGATCTCGACGGCGATCACGATCTTCACGTCACAAAGGTTATCCAGGGCTGTGCACCGACTGAACTGTATCTGTCCTCACTGACCCGCTGTGGATCATGTTGCACGACCAAGAAACGGAGGAGTTTTGCTCTACTACTGCCTGGAGCAGCGCTCGGATCTGCTCCAAGCCCCTTCAAGCCTCTGAACGGGACGGTTGAATAGATTCTAATATACATGCAGCAGCTGTAAGGTTCTGGATCGGAGAGCGGTATACATGGGCTTTAGGCGAAAACAATTGTGGTTGTCGTCGACTAGACTCGGGGATCAGTCGGTGGGTGCGTTCATCGAGAGAATGCTGGAGGTCCGCCAGACGCGCGTGCTCAGCCAACGTGGCTAGGCGCGCAACCTCCAAGGCCCGAGCCTCGGCGGTCTCCCCCATGATAGGGGTCTGGTGCGCGTCCACGTTGCGGCTCCCTCTGCGGTGAACTGAGAGGTTGGGGCTCGTACTCATCATGGTCATACGGCGGGTCATCACCGTCCTCGTTGCTGCCTTTGTGGCGAAACCCGGGTGGGCTGCTACGAGAGTCAACCATGAGAACTTCTGCTGCGGGGTCACAGCTCCCGCGCTCGAAAAGAGTATCCACAGAGCCAGTCAATGGGTTGAATGGTCCGCGGAGAAATTAGTCGGGCTCGATCGCCGTGACTTGAGGGGTGGCCATCTGATGGGGCACCGCATGCTTTACCCACCGCTGGAGCCATGACCAACCGGATCGCTTGCGGCGGCTGAGGGAGTCCAGGATTAGGGGGTCCTTGGACATCCGGACTATATGCTTATGCCGGACTGTTGGGCTATGAAGATGCAAGATTGAAGACTTCATCCTGTGTCCAGGTGGGACTCTCCTTTCCGTGGAAGGCAAGCTTGGCAATTCGGATATGTAGATTTCCTTCTATGTAACCGAATTTGTTTTAACCCTAGCCCCCTCCGGTGTCTATATAAACCGGAGGGTTTACCCGTAGGACAACAACAATCATAATCATAGGCTCGCTTCTAGGGTTTAGCCTCTATGATCTTGTGGTAGATCAACTCTTGTAATACTCATATCATCAAGATCAATCAAGCAGGAAGTATGGTATTACCTCCATAGAGAGGGCCTGAACCTGGGTAAACATCGTGTCCCCCGCCTCCTGTTACCATTAGCCTTAGACGCACAGTTCGGGACCCCCTGCCCGAGATCCGCTAGTTTTGACACCAACATTGGTGCTTTAATTGAGAGTTCCAATGTGTCATCACTCTAAGGCTTGATGGCTCTTTCAATCGTATACAGCGATGCGATCCAGGGTGAGGTTTTCCTCCCCGGACAGATCTTCGTATTTGGCGGCTTCACACTGCGGGCCAACTTGCTTGTCCATCTGGAGCGAATTGATAGCTATGCCCATGGCCATCAGGTCAGGTTTGGAAGCCTGAACTACACTGCCAACATCCGCGGAGAATGGATCTTCGACGGATTCGAGCCCATGACAGGTGCGCCGAACAGCGCAATGAGCACGACTTAGATCTGTCATCGGACGATGTTCAGGAGATCGCACCCACAGCTGCCCTAGCCTTAAATCCCGAGCAAATCGTGCCATCCGAGGACGGGTGGATGGACCCCGCCACGGAGGCCACACACTTAGCGGCGATAGAGCCGAACACGGATCTCACTTCCAACGAGGTCTGTGTCAACGGATCTCCGGACTCGTCTCCAGTCAGTGGTTCCAAACCGCGTACATCCGTGACTGTCGTATCTAACTGGGCACCGATTATGTAGTTTAGCTCTGCAGATATCTTTCAGCACTCGCCCTTGGGTGATGTGCTAAATTCAATAAAATCCCTCTCCCTGTCAGGAGACTCTTGGCCGAACTATGTCCGGCTTGAGTGGGAAGCGGACGACGAACAAATTCGTTACCCACCCACCACCCACTTGATAGCCAGTGTCGATGACTTAACCGACATGCTCGATTTCAACTCCAAGGAGATCGACGGTGTGGACGATGATGCCAGAGAAGAACAAGAACCACCGCCGCCACAGGGCGCTGGATAGCCACCTCATCATATGATATATATATATATATATATATGGTGGACACACCCAAAGAAAGCAATGGAGATGAGGCAACGGAGGATAATCCCCTCGAGAAGCAAACAAAGCGCCGATGTCAGCGGCGCCGCTCTAAAGCCCGCCATAGCAAAAATAGCGATACCGGCACAAGAAAGAGTAATACCCCAGACGACGCTAAATATAAAGATGACCCCGTAGACCCAGCGATGGAGCAGGATAAGCAGGGAATGGCGAACACAGTACGGGGCCGCTGTCCGATCACAACGATGCCAAAGACAAAACTTACAAACCTGTCTCTGGAGAGGACAACAGTCCGGACGACGACGCACACATCATCCCGGAAAAGCATTTGGAACAAGAGCACCTCCACATAAGGCTTATTGCCACCGCGAGGAGCTTGAAGAAGCAGAAGCTATGGCTTAAAGCCGCGCAGGATACGCTCAACCACAGATGGAGCAAAGTGCTCGACACTGACGAAATATACGGCGGTGATCGCCACACAAAGAGCTACCCAAAACGCAAGCTGCTGCCCGAATTCGACGACGAGGCCATCATGCCCATTCCACCGAAGAACAATACGGCCGATCTACCGGATCGACCACCCCGTGGCCAAGACAGAGTGGCTAACGATGCCGCACACAAGTCAGGACATGATCTACGTGAGCACCTGGACAAAAAAGCTGGTATGGCCAGGTCCATCTATGGATCTAGGAAGCGTGCTCCTACGCAGGATCACAGCCACTAAGCCGACTATATTGATCAAATACCAGCTCGGAATCAACAATGAAGACGACATCCGTCAGACGCATGCCATGACACATCCAAATACAGGGGTGCCGCACACCCCCTGTGCTTCACCGATGAGGTTTAAACCCCTCTAGATCATGAATTTCCAGAGGGGTTTAAACCCGTAAACATCGAGGCCTACGAGGGATCCACACACCCTACAGTCTGGATTGAGGACTTTATTCTTCACATCCATATGGCTCGCGAAGACGATCTCCACACCATCAAATACCTGCCCCTCAAACTGAAAGGACCAGCTCGACACTGGTTGAAAAGCCTCCACGAAAACTCAATTGGAAGTTGGGAGGAACTCGAGGACGCTTTCAGGGCTAATTTTAAAGGGACCTATGTCTGACCTCCGGATGCAGATCATTTAAGTCATATAATTCAACAGCTCGGAGAGTCAACTCGTAAGCTTTAGAACAAATTCCTCACCAAGAAGAACAAAATCATCAACTGTCCAGATGTCCAAGCCTTAGCAGCTTTCAGACATAGTGTTCGGGATGAATGGCTCGCCAGACACCTCTGCCAGGAAAAGCCAAGGACAATGGCAGCCCTAACAACTCTCATGACCCGCTTTTGTGCGGGCGAGGACAGTTGTTGGCCTGTAGCGGCACCAGCGAACCAGGCACATCTGAAATCAGGGACGGCAATGGGAAGCCGTGATACAATAAAAACAAGCGTCGAAATAATGAAGACAACCCAGACAACGCAGCGGTAAACGCTGGATTCAGGGTTCTAGGACCTTGAAGTATGTCTAGAGGGGGGGGGGTGATTAGACTACTTGACCAATAAAAACTTAACCTTTTCCCAATTTTAGAGTTTGGCAGATTTTAGCTATTCTAGGACAAGTCAAGCAATCATCACACAATACAAGAAAGCATGCAAAGAGTGTATAGGCAGCGGAAATTAAAGCATGCAACTTGCAAGAAAGTAAAGGGAAGGGTTTGGAGGATTCAAACGCAATTGGACAGGCGGATGTTTTTGGCGTGGTTCCGATAGGTGGTGCTATCGTACATCCACGTTGATGGAGACTTCAACCCACAAAGGGTAACGGCTGCGCGAGTCCACGGAGGGCTCCACCCACGAAGGGTCCAAGAAGTAGCAACCTTGTCTATCCCACCATGGTCGTCGCCCACGAAGGACTTGCCTCACTAGCGGTAGATCTTCATGAAGTAGGCGATCTCCTTGCCCTTACAAACTCCTTGGTTCAACTCCACAATCTTGTCGGAGGCTCCCAAGTGACACCTAGACAATCTAGGAGACACCACTCGCCAAGAAGTAACAAATGGTGCGTTGATGATGAACTCCTTGCTCTTGTGCTTCAAATGATAGTCTCCCCAACACTCAACTCTCTCTCATAGGATTTTGGATCTGGTGGAAAGAGGGTTTAAGTGGAAAGCAACTTGGGGAAGGCTAGAGATCAAGATTCATATGGTAGGAATGGAATATCTTGGCCTCAACACATGAGTAGGTGGTTCTTTCTCAGAAATGGTAAGTTGGAAGTGTAGGTTTAGTCTGATGGCTCTCTCCACGAATGAAGAGGAGGTAGAGGGGTATATATAGCCTCCACACAAAATCTAACCGTTACACACAATTTACCAAACTCGGTGGGACCGAATAGTTAAACTCGGTCGGACTGATTGAGTAAACCTAGTGACCATTAGTGATTTTCGGTGGGACCGACATGCATCTCGGTGAGACCGATTCGGTTAGGGTTAGGGCATAACGTAATCTCGGTATGACTGATTACACAAACTCGGTAAGACCGATTTTGGTAATAAGCTTTCCAGAGAGTTGGTCAGGTAAACTCGGTGGGACCGATTTGCTCTTTTCGGTGAGACCGAAATGTTACAAAAAGGAAATAGAGAGTTTACATTGCAATCTCGGTGGGACTGATCGCTCACTTCGGTTAGAACGAAACGTTACGAAGGGAAACAGAGAGATTACAATCCCATCTCAGTGAGACCGAGATCCCTATCGGTAAGACCGATTTTCTTAGGGTTTGTGGCGGTGGCTATGACTTTTGGAATCGCTGGAGCCGGATTGAAAGAATCGGTGCGACCAATTTTGGCTTTACGTTTAGGTCATTTGTGGATGTGGGAAAGTAGTTGAAGGTTTTGGAGCATATCACTAAGCACATGAAGCAAGAGGCTCATTAAGCAACACCTCATCCCTTCTTGATAGTATTGGCTTTTCCTATAGACTCAATGTGATCTTGGATCACTAAAATGTAAAATGAAGAGTCTTGAGCTTTTGAGCTTGAGCCAATCCTTTGTCCTTAGTATTTTGAGGGATCCACTTTCATCATCCATGCCATGCCATTCATTGAGCTTTCCTAAAATAATAGTCTTGGAATAGCATTAGCTCAATGAGCTATATGTTGTTATGAATTACCAAAACCACCTAGGGATAGTTGCACTTTCAATCTCCCCCTTTTTGGTAATTGATGACAACATATAGATCAAAGCTTCGACAAATGATAATAAAATTAAATAACATCGTCGCTTTAAGAAGTATGTGATAAGCAAGAGCTCCCCCTAAATTTGTGCATAGTTTTAGATTTGCTTTGGACTGCAAATGCACAATGAATTAGGCTCATGGGTTACTCTCCCATGTCACATACATCTTGGTGGAGCGCTCAAAATAATAAACAATGAATACATGCACTCATCACCAAGCATAGTGAGTGATCACATATGATAGATAAGATAATATCAAGCATGCATAAGTGTAGATTAAGATCAAACACATGATCATCAATGTCTCACAAGCATAGTATCTCGACCAAAAGCAAACAATATAAACACACCAAAAGCAAGAGAGAACAAAAGCAACACTCTCTCTCGAACCCTATGATCTATACATTTTTCTCCCCCTTTGGCAACAAGTTACCAAAAAGTTCATAGAAAATGCATAGTGCTAGATCAACTCTCAGGCTTGATCTTCTGGTGGTGGTGTCCTGAAGACTCCAAGGACGAAGGCTTCAGTTGATGTAGAGGGTGCTGGAGTTGATGCTGAAGCTGGTTGCACTGGAGCTGAAGGGGCAGTAGCTGGTGCTGAAGTTGTTGCTCTAGTGTCTATCATTGGCTCTGCAACTGACCTCTGGGCTCTGGGCACTCTGGCAAACACATTGGTGGTTGTCTTGCCCTTCCTCTCCTGCATGTCATCTTGCAGCTGCTCCACAACTGATTGAATCTCAGTTACCTTGACATCTAGATCATAGAATTTTTGTTCCATGATTCTTTCCAGGCTCTCCTGGTTTTGAGTTAGGGTGGCCAACCCCTCCTTAATCCTCAGAGATGATGCTATCAAGTAACCAAGCTGCTCCTGTTTGATTTTCAAGAAATATTCAGATGCCTCCTCTTGAGTTGGCATCTTGGCAGCCTTCTCCTTCCTTGCCTTTTCTTTCTTCTCATGAGCTTGAACTGATGATGGATCATCTTCATTCATGACAACCTCATTGTCCTCAAAGTCTGGATAAAGTGGAAAGTGTTCCTTATCCAACTGATATTTGCCAGTTCCCATCTTTGAGTTGATCAATTCCTGAATCTGAGGTGCATATCCACAGCTCCTCTTCTGATCTGCTGCAGTCCTCTATATAGTTTCAACTATAAGGCTCATCAAATAAATGTATCATGTTGATGGCATGCCCTCTGATCATGTTATGGTTACCTGACTTGGGCAACAGAGTGTGCCTCAGAATCCAATTGATAGTAGCCAGCCCTGACAGCAGAAAGTGGACTGATCCAAAAGAGAAAGTCTCTAGGGCTTTGTCTGGGATCTCCTTGTACATGTGAGCCATGGAATTGTGTCCCATCTTCTTCTTTGCATAAATGTCCAGGTCATCATCATTTTCCTTTGGGGCATTGATCAGACTTGCCCATTCTTCAACAGTGGATTGGTACCTTGTACCTTCAGACATCCAAACAATTCTCCCATCTGGATGAAAATGTGCTGTTGAGTAGAATTGCATGATAAGTTCATCATTCCAATTTGTGAGCTTTTGCCCAACAAAATCTGCAACTCCACAACCAACAAAGCTGTCTTGCACTCCAGGATAGTGTTGTTCATTCTCCTTGATGTATGTCCAGTCAACCCACCTCATGTCACAAACTATGGGCTTCTTGTCCAATAAGATTGTCTCATAGAAGTCCTGCTGTTACTTTGTATGGAACCTGTAATCAACAGCAGTTCTTCTCCTTGTGGCATATGGATTTGCCATTCTCCACTGTCTCAGCCCTGAATCCTTCCTGATTTTCATGTCCTCAGCCACAGGATGGGCATCATTGTGGTCTGGTATCTTGGGTTTGAGTTTTCTTAGAACCTGTCCTTATTCATCTTCCTCCTCAGCAACATTGGGCACTGGGGCCTTGTTCTTCTCAGCAGCTGCAATACTCCTGGTATTCCTCTTTGGTGCAGACTTGGCCTTGGGGGCAGCTTTGGGTGCTTCCTTGGGCTTAGATGTTGCAGCCCCTGATCTGATTGCATCACCCATAAGCTTAGGTGCCTTTGGTGCTGGTGCAGCAAGACCTTCCTCTTCCATCATGGAAGGTTGCCTAACAACTCTGGCCTTGGTCTTCTTGACCCTTTCCTTCCTCTTCTTGCATTCTTCAGCTGGCCCTTTGGGATCAGGATTTTCAGGCAGTTGAGTTGATGCTCTGGCCTTGGTCATAGGTTGCCTTCTTGTAGGCCTTTTAATCTTCATGCCTAGCTTTATATCCTTTGCTGAGCCATATTCCTTCTTGAGCACCACTTTCTTGGAGGTAGCCTCATCTTCCTCAGCCTTGTAGTCTTCATCCTCTGAATCTGAAGTTCTTTTCTTCCTTTGCCTAGTTGCAGCCTTAGGCAAATTGCTAGGAGTACTTCTGCTCCCTTCATCTGAAGTACTGGAGGGACTAGTGCCCTCACTCAAGTCCATCTGCTCTTCTAGCCTGTTCTGGCTGTCACTTTGATCAGACATACTGCAAAAGCTGACTGCTGACCCTGTGAAGAGTTATAGATGAGATAGAAAAGATGAGCATCACAAAATGCAGAGGTTTTTGCAAAAGAATGACTCAAAAGTTCAGTTCTAGTTTTCCACAGAAAGCATTTCGGATCCACCAATTTTCAAACTCGGTGATACCGAAGCAGTTTTGGAACGTAAACTGATGATCTCGGTTGGACCGAGTTTCAGTTTGGTGGTACCGAGACTGCTAGGGTTTCACAGAATTCTCAAATCGGTTGCACCGATTAGTAATTCTCGGTCAGAGCGAGAGTCACTAGTGCAATGGCATAAGCCAAATCGGTGAGACTGATTTTTTCAACTCGGTGGGTCCGAGATGGTTTCGGCGGAAACCTAAACCTAAAAATTCGAATCACATCTAATCTATGAACTACTTTGGCTGGATAGAAGAGTTTCAATCGTGGCAAGAATCAATATGAAAGCAATGTGCTAGGAATCAGACGTGGATAGCACAAAGATCAAGTCCATACCCTAACTTGGCGGTGGACTTGCTACGGCGGCAACGGTGGGGTCGAAATCCGTTGACGGCGGCGAGGACCAGCGACAGGAGGCTGCTGGCGACGAGGAGACGATCCGGAGACCACGATGGCAGAGCTAGCTATTGCGCGGGCGAAGGGTTTCAGAGAAATTTCCAAAATTTTGCCCGTGGCTATATATAGCCCGACCCTGTCGGTGTGACCGAGTGGAACAACTCGGTGGCACCGAGATGCATAACTGTGTTCAGTTACAGCAAATCGGTGAGACTGAAAAGTTCAAATCGGTTGCTCCGAGATTGAAAACTCAGATCAACTTGATGATCTCGGTAGGACCGAAATGGAAGGATCGGTCAGACCGAGAATCACTAAGAGGTTTTGGAAGTTTAAGTCTATGACGAATCGGGGACTCCGAGTGCTCCTCACGCAGAGTGGTTCGAATCTGACTTGATCAAATTTTGTGATGTAGCATGAATAGAGTTTGAGACAAGAAAAGCATAGATAGCGAAAGAAGGTTCTTAGGCATTCTTGTCCATCCACTTGGCACAAAGAAATGAACCAAACAATCAAAACAACAAGTGGATGTCCTTGAATGAGTAAAATATGCACCAACATGCTCACACAATAAGATGGCAATTGAAATATGTGGCAAAGCATGCACAACCAATTCTAGCATCTATCAAACAATTGGCGATGACTAGGTCATCTATATATGGGTATATTGACTTAGGAGTCAAATGAGAACATTTGATCATAGGTCATACTCATCGTTTAAGCTCAAGTGGGGTTACCACTTTTACATAATGCATTAATGTGTTCACACCATTAGAGTTCCTTTGACTCAATTCTTTGAGTTAAGCTCCCCCTAGATGTGAGATCCCCTCTTAGAGGGATGAACTAACCTTGGGTTTTGTCGATGATGACTTCATGTAGGTGTTGAAGATGTAGATGCTCAGTGTTGATGTAGATCATTTGGAGCAATCCTTTGGAGTGAGTTGCACTTTCAACTTACCTACATGGGTTAGTCCCACAAGGAACAAACAAGAATATCCATAGACATAGAGTGATGCACACACAAGATGATGTCTATGAAAACATTAGGTTACCTTGTCCCTTGCCTTACCAACATGAGGGTTTGTGACTCCTTGAACTAGTGCAAGATGTGAAGGTTGATTGCACTTGTTCTTGCCAAAATGATATGAGTGAAGAATGTTGGCGGAGTCACCCTCAAGAACTCTCTAGTTCTTCTTCTTCGGGATCCACATCATCTTGATGGGAATCCTTGGAGTTGTAGTTGTCTTGATGAGGTAGAACTTGACGTAGTCTTGGGGACCCACTTGAACGAGGCTTTAGGTGCTTCTTCAAATGCATCAATATCTTCTTGAAGCTTGTCCTTGCCTTTGTTCTTGTGGTCTTGTGGTGGAAGATCATATTGAGCTTGTGTCCCCCTGAAGGAAGTAGGATCATACTTCTCTTGTTGTGGAACAAACTTTGTCTTGGGGTATTGATCTTCTTCCCACTCAACTCCATTGGCATTGAACTTTCATTCAAAACCAACAGCTTCATTCTTCCGGTGCCTTCCTTGCTTGCGTACAGTTTCCTCGAATTGCTTACTCCCGGCAAGGCTCTTGTAAACACCTTTCTCTATAATTCCCTTCAATAAACTATTTTCTTGCTCAAGTGTAACTTGGCTAAGAGAATCATTAGTGGAATCAAGAGGACTACTAGAAGCAACAATATTGGATTCAACATTATTATTGTTACTACTAGAGGAAGTATCTTTCTTGTAATTGTTACTAGACTTGACTTGAGGCATGTAAGTAGATAAGAGTAAATGCTTGGCAATGTAAGAAGAACTTTTCTTGCGGAGATCATCATTGATTGCCTTTAAGAACTCATGCTCTAGCTCAAGATTGAGCTTTTCAAAGCATAACTTCTCATGAGCCCTTAAAAGTTCTCGATGATCTTCGAAGACAGTTTCATGAGCCAACTTAAGAGTGTTTAGTTCTTTAGTTAGAAGCTCAATTTTCTCCTTATCATTGTCATTCGTTTGACTAGCATGATTAATTGACATTTCATCATAGTATTCATCACTAGAGTTGTCACCAAGTAAATCATCATCCACAAGCAAGTCATCTTCATCACTATTAAAATCAACATACTCGGGATGTGTTACCTTTGGACCTTTGGCCATGAAGCATCTTCCAATTCCTTCATTTGGTGAATCAAATAGGTTGTAGGAGTTGGTTGACACAAGTGCTAGACCGGCAACACCTTCATCTTGAATATATTCTGAGTCGGAGTGATAGCTTCTCTCGGAGTGTTTGTCGGAGTCAGAGCCGGAAACCCATTCACCAACATGAGCTTGATGTCTTTGTTTTGTGTAGCTCCTTGATGACTTGTCCTTCCTTTCCGAATCCTTGCTTCTCCGTGAGGGTCTTCGTTCATAGCGATCATCTCTACTACTCCTCTCTCTTGGTGGTGATTCTTCTCTTTTGCTCCTTCTTCTTGGAGAATCTTCTCTTCTTTTGTAGGGTGCCGTACAGTCATTGGAGTAGTATCCAGGCCTCCCACAATTGTAGCAATTGCGCTCTCGACTAGAAGATCTCTTGTCATTGTAAGACCTCGACTTGGAGCTTCTTTCTTTGCTTCTACTCTTGTAGAATTTGTTGAAGTTCTTCACCATTAAGCTCAATTCTGCATTGAAGGTTTGTTTCTCACTTGATGATGTGGGGACTTCAGTTGAGGCTTTGTAAGAACCACTTGACTTGTTGTGAAGTTCCTCCTTATCCTTGAGTGACATCTCATGAGCAACAATCCTTCCAATGACTTCCGTTGGCTTGAGATCTTTCTAGTTTGGCATCATTTGGATCAATGTGCACACGGTATCATACTTTCCATCCAATGCTCTTAGGATTTTCTTGATGATGAATTTGTCGGTCATCTCTTCACTCCCTAAGCCGGCAATCTCATTTGTGATAAGAGCAAGCCTAGAGTACATTTCAACGACACCTTTACCATCCTTCATTTTGAACTTGTCAAGCTGACTTTGGAGCACATCCAACTCGGATTCCTTGACAGACTCGGTACCTTCGTGCATATCAATCAAAGTATCCCAAATTTCCTTTGCATTCTCAAGACGGCTGATTTTGTTAAATTCTTCGGGGCACAATCCGTTGAAGATGATGTCACATGCTTGAGCATTGTATTGCAACATCTTCAATTCTTCCGCATTAGCTTCATAGTTCGGTCTTCTCCCATCGAAGAATTCACCTTGCAAGACAATACAAATAATTGCCCAAATGGCGGGGTTATGTCATCTTATGCTTCCAACTAGCAAAATTAGTACCATCAAAGTAAGGACCTCTACGGTGATAATTTCCCTCGCTAGACGCCATACTCTCCTAGGTTGTGAAACCAAGGCTATGACCACCAAAAGCTATGGAAATCAAAGCAAATGGAGACCAAGGATCTTATACCACTTGTAGGACCTTGAAGTATGCCTAGAGGGGGGGGGGGTGATTAGACTACTTGACCAATAAGAACTTAACCTTTTCCCAATTTTAGAGTTTGGCAGATTTTACCTATTCTAGGACAAGTCAAGCAATATCACACAATACAAGCAAGCATGCAAAGAGTGTATAGGCAGTGGAAATTAAAGTATGCAACTTGCAAGAAAGTAAAGGGAAGGGTTTGTAGGATTCAAACGCAATTGGAGACACGGATGTTTTTGGCGTGGTTCCGATAGGTGGTGCTATCGTACATCCACGTTGATGGAGACTTCAACCCACGAAGGGTAACGGCTGCGCGAGTCCACGGAGGGCTCCACCAATGAAGGGTCCACGAAGTAGCAACCTTGTATATCCCACCATGGCCGTCGCCCACAAAGGAGTTGCCTCACTAGCGGTAGATCTTAACGAAGTAGGCGATCTCCTTGCCCTTACAAATCCTTGGTTCAACTCCACAATCTTGTCGGAGGCTCCCAAGTGACACCTAGCCAATGTAGGAGACACCACTCTCCAAGAAGTAACAAATGGTGCGTTGATGATGAACTCCTTGCTCTTGTGCTTCAAATGATAGTCTCCCCAACACTCAACTCTCTCTCGTAGGATTTTGGATCTGGTGGAAAGAGGGTTTAAGTGGAAAGCATCTTGGGGAAGGCTAGAGATCAAGATTCATATGGTAGGAATGGAATATCTTGGCCTAACACATGAGTAGGTGGTTCTTTCTCAGAAATGGTAAGTTGGAAGTGTAGGTTTAGTCTGATGGCTCTCTCCACGAATGAAGAGGAGGTGGAGGGGTATATATAGCCTCCACACAAAATCTAACCGTTACACAGAATTTACCAAACTCGGTGGGACCGAATAGTTAAACTCGGTCGGACCGATTTCGTAAACCTAGTGACCGTTAGTGATTTTCGGTGGGACCGACATGCATCTCGGTGAGACCGATTCGGTTAGGGTTAGGGCATAACGTAATCTCGGTAAGACCGATTACACAAACTTGGTAAGACCGATTTTGGTAATAAGCTTTCTAGAGAGTTGGTCAGGTAAACTCGGTGGGATCAATTTGCTCTTTTCGGTGAGATCGAAATGTTAGAAAAAGGAAACAGAGAGTTTACATTGCTATCTTGGTGGGACCGATCGCTCACTTCGGTTAGACCGAAACATTACGAAGGGAAAGAGAGAGATTACAATCCCATCTCGGTGAGACCGAGATCCCTATCGGTAAGACCGATTTGCTTAGGGTTTGTGGCAGTGGCTATGACTTTTGGAATCGGTGGCGCCGGATTGAAAGAATCGGTGCGACCGATTTTGGCTTTAGGTTTAGGTCATTTGTGGATGTGGGAAAGTAGTTGAAGGTTTTGGAGCATATCACTAAGCACATGAAGCAAGAGGCTCATTAAGCAACACCTCATCCCTTCTTGATAATATTGGCTTTTCCTATAGACTCAATGTGATCTTGGATCACTAAAATGTAAAATGAAGAGTCCTGAGCTTTTGAGCTTGAGCCAATCCTTTGTCCTTAGTATTTTGAGGGATCCACTTTCATCATCCATGCCATGCCATTCATTGAGCTTTCCTGAAATAATAGTCTTGGAATAGCATTAGCTCAATGAGCTATATGTTGTTATGAATTACCAAAACCACCTAGGGATAGTTGCACTTTCAAGGGTCTCTCGACCCGGTCAACAGAAAAAGCCATTTAAAGGCAGCAGAGATGGACCATCCAACCTAAATAAAATTCTAGAGAGATCCTGTCAGATTCATGGCACCCCCGACAGAGAGTTCTTGGTCTTTAAGCAGGCCGGCAAGCTAAATGCCGAACACAAGGGGAGGGAGCTGCCAAGTGAGGACGAGGACGAACCTCGCCAGCCGAACACTAGGGAACAGAAAAAATTTCCACCAGAGGTCAAAAACAGTGAACATGATCTACGTCACCCACATACCAAAGAGGAAGCGCAAACACACATTCTGAGACGTATACACTGTAGAGCCCGTCGCCCCCAAATTCAACCCATGGTCGGTCTGCCCGATCACTTTCGATCGCAGGGATCATCCGACTAGTATCCGGCATGGAGGTTCGGTTGCCTTGGTGCTCGACCCAATAATTGACGGATACCATCTCACCCGAGTCCTCATGGACGGCGGCAGTAGTCTTAATCTGCTATATTAGGACACTGTCCGCAAGATGGGGATAGACCCAGCAAGAATTAGCCAAAGCAGTACTATCTTTAAAGGAGTAATACCAGACGTAGAGGCCCGCTGTACGGGCTCTCTTACATTAGAGGTTGTATTCGGTTCTCCCGACAACTTTCGAAGCGAAGAACTAATCTTTGACATCGCTCCATTCTGAAGTGGCTATCACACACTACTCGAAAGAACGGCCTTCGCTTGTTTCAATGCAGTACCGCATTACACTTATCTTAAACTAAGATGCCCGGTCCACGTGGCGTCATCACAATCAGTGGAAATACAGAGCGTTCCTTGCGTGCGGAAGAATATGTGGCAGCTCTAGCAGCTTAACCACTGAACGACCACTCCAACCCGAATAAATGATTAGTCATCGAGACCACGGACACGGCTAGACGTGTCCGGTGCACCACTAGTTGTAGCAGCCCAGATAAACCCGAGCTTGGTCGACGGATATGCCCCCATATGTGGTGCTAGGGGCTGCTCGCATGTAAAAGGGTCCATAGTTCGCACGGTCACACCAGATTCTTTCACCTGGGTTTTTCTTTTTTCTACAGATGATCATCGTGCTACACACTTCCAGGATACGGCACAACAAAGACAAAGGTGCAGACGTGAAGAAGGGCCCCGTTCAAAGGTTTCTTTTTAGATTAAGACCCTGAGTAAACCTTTTTTTATTGTCTCTTGTTGCCTCACACCCTCTGGGCACTTAACACAACCAAGAGGGATACTGGCATTATTGGCAAGCTCTTTAGTCATGCTAGATTAATGCACATACCTGGAAATTCAGGGCTCATTATCGTGGGCGGTACTCAACCCAGTATATGTTGTAAAGTCTGAATACCTTTGGGAGTGTTCGACGTCGCTAGTTTGGCCTTATATGCATCAGCTCCGAATCATGTCTTTGGTCAATAGTTGGGTTTGCCCGGCTCTCGTGTTTTTCTACCTTACGTTCCACTCTATCGGCTAAGGTGTCACCGGGAGAACTACTGCGACTGTGCCCTGGTTCATCTGGATGAGCACCTCAGTAGAGAAAGCCGAAAACTGACTGTCATGATAAAGCGAGAGACTTATCAACCACTCGATGACTCAGCGGAATCTTAGCGATTCCTCCGCATTAACGAAGGACCGGTTTCCCGGTCACGTATGTACGCGCACCATATTCGGATGAACGCAGATATACCAGGGGCTATATAGTAGCCCCACCGTCAAACTCCTATGGCTAAGTGAAAGTGTTAAAGCTATATAGTCCGATTGCCTTGTTTGCCGCGCCACCACCTCCTTAATGGACCAAGATGTTGGATCAAGTGTGACTACGCGCTTTGCCGAACACCCGTGCATTATATGCGAGGGGGCTGAAGCCGACGAGTGCAAACTTTCAGGTTATATACATATATACATAAGCGGCCGCATAGGAGGCACTACAATACTTTACGGGCAAAAGTATAAATATAGCCTTTATTATCAAAAGCATTTTTTTACAATCAAGATACATGTCACTGGAACATGGTATTCTTTGAGCACTGAGCCTCTATTAAACGGGACCCTCTAAGACTTCTTCAAAATAGTGCTTGGGCGAGTCCTGGCCCCCGAGCGGACCCCCGGTTGCAACAGCAGTGGCCTCCATCTTCGCCCAATACGTCTTAACACGGGCAAGAGCCATCCGCACACCCTCTATGCACGCCGACCTCTTGACAGCATTGATATGCGGCACAACACGAATAAATCTTTGCACTAAACCAAAATAACTATTCGGACTTGGTTCCTTCGGCCATAGATGATCCACGACAGCCTTCATGGCAAGCCCGGACAACCTATGGAGCTCGGCCCACTCGGCCATTTTCTCATTCAACAGCAGCGAACGCGTTGGATTACTGAACTGCGACCAGAACAATCTTTCCACCTCATGATCTTTTTGATCTTTGAAATGTTCAGTCGCATCAGCAACACTCTTTGCTAAATCCAAGTATGAATCTGCAGAACACCACATTTGATCAAGAGGGGCATACTTTGGATCACCGAACCTCGTTCGCAATAAAAAGGGCTTCCCAGCCGCGATACCACCGGCTTGATGAAGCTCCTCCCGCGCCGCCATGATTTCAGAGCGAGTTTCCTTTGCTGCTTCAAAGGCCTTTTTAGGTCAGCTGTTTTGTTTTGGCTTTCCCTTTCTAGGAGATCATATCGGTTGGCGGCATTTTGCAGCTCAAGAGCCATCTTGGCTATTTTATCTTTGCTCTAGCGATGAGCAGCCTATTCAGCTTTTAATTCTTCGGCTTCCTTCAGAGCGGCCGCATCACTTCTCCTGTTTTGCTCATTGGCCCGGGCAAGTTCTGCCAGAAGGATCTCCACAACGGCAGCTCCATCTGTAGTTAAAGCATATTATAAATACTAGCATCATGTTGTTATTAATATTTGCTGACCACCCAAATATACATACCATGTGCCTCGTCAAACCGCTTGTTCACAAGCTTGATGTCTGCATCCGCCATGTCAAGTTTCCGCCTCAATTCGGCAAATTCAGCAGTCCGGTCAGCCCCCGGATCTGCAGCCGCCTGCGCACAAAAGCAGCGCTATCATCACGTGAGACTATGATCATCTGCTCGCCTTGTCTCGACGGCAACCAGAGCCTTAGGGGCTACTATCTATAAAAAGTACACCTTGCGTACACCTTGCATACACCGTGCGGTACAGTAAAAATATATATATCATTTTGCGTACCTCAAAGCCTCTTAGCAGGCTCGTAAAAGCTTCATTCAACCCACTTTTTGTGGATGAAATCCTCTCAACCACCGTACCCATCAAGGTACGATGTGCCTCTGAGATAGCAGCTTGCTCCAGAAGACCCATCAATGTGTCCGGTTGTACACCGGACAATCCCGGGCTTTTTCTATTCGTCTCCTTAGGAGCTGAGAACTCCGAACTTGAGGCGGCCGAAGAGTTACCTTATGGCCATTGCTAATCAGGAGAGATCCTTCGGGACGACACCTAAGGCTCGTCCGCCTCATGAGGCGGGGAAGAAGGAGGAGGCATTTCGCTCTCCATCATCTACGGAAGAAGATCCCCCGAGGACGAACATTGTTGAGAAGGGCTATGAGCCAGACTGCAAAAACATATGTCTCGGTTCTTATTCTCAGGAAAAGAGCAAGGCATGCTTACTAAAGTGCCTTTGTTCACTTATGACTCAATTGACGGTTGGCCCCCTTGTGGGTGTTGTGTGGTAAGGATGCCCTCTGGGGCAGGGCCCCCTGGTGAAGGTTTCTTCCCTCGTTTGGAAACCTCCGTTTCCAAGTCTTTAGGGGCGGCCCTTTTCTTCCCATGGGGAAAGGGAATTCTAGATTCTCCTCCCCGATCATCCTCCAAGATGGGAGCACTAATTCCCCCAGTTAGGATGTGTAATGTACCTCCAGTATGAAGCCCGCTTTTGGCTTCCCTATTTCTCCCCTTTTCCTCCCCTGATGGCACTTGATAAGGTGCACGAGCCAGCATCCTGGTTAGTACAGGATCCGGTGAGCCTTCGGGAAGAGGGTCCGAACACCTGATCCTCTCTGCCTTTCTTATACATTCCTGGCCAAGGGTGGTTTTTTAGAATAGTGTTGTGACAAATATAATGACAGCATGTTTGGTCGCGGAGTTACTTACTTGGGTATCTGGACGGTTGTAGTTCAAACCCACATCCTCTGTTGTATCCGGACACTTTATTCATGATCCGAAGAATAATCGATACACCCCTTCGAGCGTCATGCCGAAGAGGTGTCGAATGGTTCGCGGTCCTTCTGGGTAGAACTCCCACATACGGAGAGATCGACGTTGGCATGGCACGACCCGACGAACTAACATTACTTGAATTACTTTGACAAGACTGATATCCCTCTTGAGGATACCTCAGATGCAGCTTTGCAATGTCAGCATGACATTAACCGATCCCCAGTCCAGGCCCTTGTTGATCCATGATGCAAGCTGTGGTGGAGGGGCAGAGCGGAAGGCCGGGGAGGCTACCCACTTTGTACATTGGGGTGCTGTGATGTAGAACCACTCCCGTTGCCATAGGTCTGGCACCTCTGGGAAGGAACCCTTTGGCCATAAGGCGTCGACACCTTTTCTTATTATAGCGCCTCCCCACTCCGTGTGCCGCCCATCCATCATCTTCGGCTTCACATTGAAGTTCTTAAGCCATAAGCTGAAGTGTGGGGTAATGCGGAGGAAGGCCTTACACAAGACGATAAACGACGAGATGTGAAGGAAGGAATCTGGAGCTAGATCATGAAAATCTAGCTCGTAATAGAACATGAGCCCTCTAACGAAGGGATCAAGACTAAAGCGTAGCCCTCGGAGGATGTGGGAGATGAACACAACACTCTCATTGGGCTCGGGAGTGGGGATAACCTGCCCTTGAGCAGGTAGCCTGTGAAGGATTTCGGTGGTCAGTTACCTAGCCTCCCTAAGCTTCTTGATGTCCTCCTCCGTGACGGAAGAGGCCATCCACCGGCCCTGAAGCTTGGATCCGGACATGATTGAAGGTCCAGAGCGCTTAGACTGAACCTTGGGTGTTGGAACTCGGGGTAGGGTAAGGTAAAGATTGGGCATGGAAAGAAAAGGACAGGCCTTGACCTCTTTATATAGAGGAAGAACATCAAGTGTCCTCCGCGCGGCCGTTTGGAACTTGCCTAGAACCAAGGAGTTGTACTAATGGAATGGTTGGGTTACCCATGCCCGTATTGATGAGAATCCCATGATAAGGGCAACACGATCTCTGCTTCGACAAGACGTGCCAATAAAACCGCATCGCAGGACGTGCAATGCCATGTTAGGAAAAATGGTTCGAATAATGACTGGGTCGTGGTGTGATGTCATGCTATGAAAAAGTTGTGAGCAGATTGGACTTGTGGAATATTGCGCTCTCTAGGGTGGTATGTGGAATTTGTTTTGCAGAGCCGAACACGATCCTTGTGTTCCAAATCTTCTTTCGAGTATTCGGAGAAGGAACCCGCCTTGCTATGCCGAAGACAACCTGCGCGCCGGACTCGTCGTCATTGAAGCCTACTTCAGGGGCTACTAAGGGAGTCCAGGATTAGGGGGTCCTCGGACAGCTGGACTATATGCTTATGCCGGACTGTTGGGCTATGAAGATACAAGATTGAAGACTTCGTCCCATATCCGGGTGGGACTCTCCTTTGCGTGGAAGGCAAGCTTGGCAATTAGGATATGTAGATGTCCTTCTTTGTAACCGACTCTGTTGTAACCCTAGCCCCCTCCGGTGCCTATATAAACCGAAGGGTTTAGTCCGTTGGACAACAACAATCATAATCATAGGCTAGCTTCTAGGGTATAGCCTCTACGATGTCGTGGTAGATCAACTCTTGTAATACTCATATCATCAAGATCAATCAAGCAGGAAGTAGGGTATTACCTCCATAGAGAGGGCCCGAACCTGGGTAAACATCATGTCCCCCACCTCCTATTACCATTAGCCTTACACGCACAGTTCGGGACCCCCTACCCGAGATCCGCCGGTTTTGACACCGACAGCGGCATCCAGTGGAGTGAGCAGACAATGCGAGAACTGACAGATACGGAGTCGACGGCTGTCGTAGAAGAACACCGCTGGCACTCGCACGGAAGTGCGATGCCCCATGGATCGGAAGAGCCTCGACATCGAGGGGGCTTCTTGGAGCTAGGCAGATTCGTCGGTGATAAAAGTGATCACGCCGAGTCGGAACTCGCGGCCCACGACCAAATCACTGCCAGAAACCATGTTGATGAAGATCGGAAAAAATGCAACCTCGCCGGAAGTTGCCAAGACGCTTGGCCCCACGGTGGGCGCCAACTGTCGTGGTACTAAGTCCGACAGTAAGAGTAGGGGGAACGTATGAGGAGGCAAGGCCCTGACTACAGCGAGATTGTACACACGAGTTTAGGCCCCTCTCGGAGGAGGTAAAAAGCCCTACGTCTCAGTGCCCTGAGGCGGTCAACTGGAATATGGGTGTGTGTGTTATAGGGGGTGCAAACCCTTGCCCCAGTGGAGGGGGTGGCTTATATAGAGTGCGACAGGACCCCAGCCGTCCCACGTTACAGGGTTCAATGTACATAAAGACAGGGCGTTACTGGTAACGCAAGCTATAAAGTGCTATTAATGGTCTTTAAGACTACGAAGTGAAAGCCAGACCATTGCCATCTTGAGTGACTCTAGGTATTCTGTACTCCGAGTGGTTTCTTGTATGGTTGAATGACTGCACCTTGGTTGAGCGAACTTGGGGGTATCCGAGTGGGATAACTGGTCGAGTGGATGGCACTCCATGGTTACTTCAGTTGGTATCTCTTGCTATACTTTGAATGTCCTTGATTATAGGGTAGTGACCCTGGGTAGGGCGTATAGATCAGGCCTATGACCCTGCCCTAGGTCTATGGCATCATCAGTACCCACATGATCTTTTCTGGTCAGCTGTTGTCCTCTTGATTGTGTCAACAATCAAGCTCATAACCTTGAACTTCTGTGGCACAACCAGACAACCAGACAACAAGTAGTAGATGGACCCAAACTTATGTGTCTCCAAGGCCTTATCTGGAATTCCCTTATACATATTGGCCATGGAGTTATGATCCTTCTTCTTCCCAGCATAGATATCAATGTCATTCTCTTGTTCTTCAGGTGCATTTATGAGGTTGGCCCACTCATCAATTGTAGATTGGTCCCTCTGACCTTCAGTCATCCACACAATCCTTCCATCAGGATAAAAATGTGTTGTTGAGTAGAATGGCATAATGAGCTCATCATTCCACTTTGTCAACTCTTGACCAACAAAGTCATCAACACCATTGGACTTGAAGCTGTCATGCACTCTTGGGAAATGATCTCCATGCGCATCAATGTATTTCCAATCAACCCATCTCATGTCACTTACAATGGGCTTCTTGTTCCAGCAAAACTATCTCATAAAAATCTTGTTGCTCTTTGGTGTGGAAGCTCTAGTCCATAGCAGTACTCCTCCTCACAGCATATCGATCTACTTGTCTCCTTCTTCTGAGACATGCATCGTTTCTCTCCTTCATGTTTTCAGCTACTGGGTGACTATCATCATGGTCTGGAATCTTAGGTTTGAGCTTCCTAAGCACTGGGGCTTCAGCATCTTCTGCAGCTTCAGGCACTGGGGCCTTGTTCTTCTCTGAAGCAGGTATGTTCCTGGTGCTTCTCTTTGGAGTTGTCTTGGGGGCTTGAGCTGGAGCTTTGGGGGCTGTCTTGGGCTTTGAAGGAGCTTCCCCAGACTTGATGGCATCCCCCATCAGCTTTTGAGACTTGGTAGGAGGTGCTTGTGGCTCTTCCTCCTCACTGGCAGAGTCTCTCCTCATGGATGGATTTCCAAGCACTCTAGCAGCGGTTTTCCTGACTCTCTTCTTGCCTTCCTCACCTGATCTTTCCTCAAGTCAGAATGTCATGGTCTTTTAAGTTGCTCCCCTAGCCTTAGACATAGGTACTCTCCTGGCAGGGGCCTTCACTTTCTTTCCTGGCTTGGTGGAAGCACCATCACCATATTCTTTCTTTAGCACTTTCTTCTTTGAGCTAACTTCCTCAATCTCAAAGTCTTCATCTTCAGAGTCTGATGTTTTCTTCTTTCTCTGCCTAGTCTGAGCCTTAGGCAGGTTGCTTGTAGTGCTCCTGCTTCCTTCATCATAGCTTCTAGAGGGACTAGTTCCCTCGCTCAAGTCAATCTGCTCCTCCTTGTTCTGACTATCACTTTGATCAGACATTCTGCACAGCAAACTTAGAATTGACCCTGTGAATAGTTGTAGATGAGATAGAGTAGATCAGCATCACACAGTGCAGAGTTTTAGCAAACAGAATGAGTCAAAAACTTAGTTTTAGTTTTCTACAGGAAGCATTTCGGAGCTACCGATTTGTAAAAATCGGTGACACTGAAGCAACTTTGGAGAATAAACATGTGGAATCGGTTAGACGGAGACACAGTTCGGTGACTTCGAGTTTGATAGGGTTTCACAAAGTCCTGGTATCGGTTACACTGATTTGCAACTTTCGGTCAGAGCAAAAATCACTTGTGCACTGCCTAAGCTAAATCGGTGGGACCGATTCCTACAGTTCGGTCGGTCCGAGATGAGTCCGGCAGAAACCTAACCCTAAATTTTCAACTCAAATCCAATCTAGAGGATGTTTTCTGTGGATGGATCAATCTCATACTTGAAAAGAAACATGGCATTGCCTTTGTGCTAGGAATTGGAGTTAAAGGAAAGGACAAAGAGTTGAGCTCATACCCTAGCTCGGTGATGAGCTCGCTACGGAGGCAATGGAGGGGAGGATTTCTGCTGACGGCGGCGGAGACCAACGGCCAGAGGTCACTGGCGATGAGAAGACGATCCGGAGACCCGAGGTGGCAGAGCAGGACAAGAGCGGGCGAAGAGGTTTTGGAGAGATTTCCAAATTCTGACCTGTCAGTATATATATCCTGGTACTATCGGTGTGACCAAGTGGAACAACTCAATGGCACCGAGATGCAAAATCGCAAGCGCTTAGTGCAACTCTGTGAGACCGAAAAATTCTAATCGGTTGCACCGAGATTGAAAACTTGATCAACCCAGTGAACTCAGTGTAACCGAAATGGAGGAGTCGGTCAGACCGAAATACAGAGAGAGGTTTTGGTAGTTCTAAGTCTATGACAAAATGGGACTCCGAGTGCTCCTCACACAGAGGATTTTTTGACTTAGATTAAAGTTTGTGATGTAGCATGAATAGATTTTGAGAAGAGAATGCATAGATAGCTATAGGGAGTTCTTAGGCATTCTTGTCCATCCATTTGGCAAAAAGGAGAAAATCCAAACGATCAAAGCAACAAATGGATGTCCTCGAATGAGAAAAGTATGCAACCAACAAGCTCACACAATAAAGTAGAAAATGAAATATGCGACAAAGCATGCACAATCATTCTAGCATCTATCAAGCAATTGGTTATGACTAGGTCATCTATATATGAGTATATTGACATAGAAGTCGAATGAGAACATTTGATCATAGGTCATACTCATTGTTTAAGCACAAGTGGGGTTACCACTTTTACATAAAGCATTGTTGTATTCACACCATTAGAGTTGCTTTAGCTCAGTTCTTAGAGTAAAGTTTCCCTAGATGTGATATCCCCCCTAAGAGGGATGAACTAACCTTGGCTTTTGTCGATGATGACTTCATGTAGATATCGAAGATGTGGATGCTCATTGTTGATGTAGATCATTCGAAGCAATCCATTGGAGTGAGTTGCACTTTCAATACCTACATGGGTTAGTCCCACAAGGAACAAACAAGGATATCCATATACATAGAGTGAAGCACACACACAATGATGTCCATGATATCATTAGGTTACCTTGTCCCTTGTCTTACCAACAAGAGGGTTTGTGACTCCTTGAACTAGTGCAAGATGTGGAAGTTGTTTGCACTTGTCCTTGCCAAAATGAATCTACTACCACTATAAAAGAAAGAGAGAGCGGAGAACTAGATCATCCTATCCATCAAAACATGCAATCTGATGGTCTACATCCCTCTAGCATATTAAATGTGTTTTACGCTTTAATTAACCACCATGCCATTACTTAATTAATTACCAATCATGCCATTGGGTTAACATCATTCCTCCGACCGCGTCGCTCCCCTCTGCCCTCTCGCAACCAGCAGTTTTGGCACCGACCCCCACATGAACTCCCCGATCTCGAGCGGGCGGCAGTCATGGAGATGTTGCGGCGGAACCTGAAGCGCCAGACCACGCGCTCGCGCTCCCTCTCCCTGCTCTCCGTCACCTCCCCCACGGACGACCAGGAGAACCTCCACCCCAACCTCGCTGCCGCCCCGCTGTCCCCAGCCAACAAACCCTCCACGCCGCTGCCGACGGGCCCGTCCAAGCCCGTCCCTGGGGCCGCAGCGGCTGCCGTCCCCGTTCCCCAGCCAGTGGCCGCCGCGCCCGTTGATACGTCTCCGTCGTATCTACTTTTCCAAACACTTTTGCCCTTGTTTTGGACTCTAACTTGTATGGTTTGAATGGAACTAACCCAGACTAACGTTGTTTTCAGCAGAATTGCCATGATGTTGTTTTATGTGCAGAGAGCAAAAGTTCTCGGAATGACCTGAAACTCCACGGAATATCTTAGAATAAATAATAAAAAATCCTCGCCAAAGATGAAGACCAGGGGCCCGCACCCTGTCCACGAGGGTGGGGGGCGCGCCCCTCCCCCTCAGCGCGCCCCCTACCTCGTGGGCCCCCTGGATGCCCTCCGACGCCAACTCCAACTCCATATATTGGCTTTCGAGGAGAAAAAATCAGAGAGAAGAAATCATCGCGTTTTACGATACGGAGCCGCCGCCAAGCCCTAATCTCTCTCAGGAGGGTTAATCTGGAGTCCATTCGGGGCTCCGGAGAGGGGGATTCGTTGCCGTCGTCATCATCAACCATCCTCGATCACCAATTTCATGATGCTCACTGTCGTGCATGAGTAATTCCATCATAGGCTTGCTGGACGGTGATGGGTTGGATGAGATTTATCATGTAATTGAGTTAGTTTTGTTAGGGTTTGAGATTGATGTTGCTATGACTTTTCTATGCTTAATGCTTGTCACTAGGGCCCGAGTGCCATGATTTCAGATATGAACCTATTATGTTTTCATGAATATATGAGAGTTCTTGATCCTATCTTGCAAGTCAATAGTCACCTACTATGTGTTATGATCTGGCAACCCTGAAGTGAAAATAATCAGAACCACTCCCGGTGATGACCATTGTTTGAGGAGTTCATGTATTCACTGTGTGCTAATGCTTTGTTCCGGTTCTCTATTAAAAGGAGGCCTTAATATCCCTTAGTTTCCAATAGGACCCCGCTGCCACGGGAGGGTAGGACAAGAGATGTCATGCAAGTTCTTTTCCATAAGCACGTATGACTATACTCGGAATACATACCTACATTACATTGATGAAATGGAGCTAGTTCAGTGTCACCCTATGCTATGACTGTTACATGATCAACCACATCCGGCATAATTATCCATCATTGATCCGGTGCCTATGAGTTTTCCATATACTGGTTCTCGCTTATTTACTTTTCCGTTGTTACTGTTACAATCACTACAAAATACCAAAAACATTACTTTTTGTTGTCTTTACTTTTGTTATCGTTACCACTACTATCATATTACTTTGCTACTAAACTCCCTGCTGTAGATACTATGTTTCCAGGTGCGGTTGAATTGACAACTGGGTTGAATACTCTACCCTCGAAAACAGTTGCGATCCCCTACACTTGTGGGTTATCAAGACCTTTTTCTGGCGCCGTTGCTGGGGAGCATAGCTCTATTCTTTGAGTCACTCGGGATTTATATCTGCTGGACACTATGAAGAACTTGAAAGACGCTAAGACCAAGATTTTGCCTTCAACTACGAGGGGAGGTAAGGAACTGCCATCTAGCCTTGCACTAGATTCTCCTTCTGTTATAAGTAAGCTTGTGACACCTAAACCTGCTACTGCTATGAATTCTGATATGTCGCATGTTATTGATGATGCCACTTCTGCTATGCATGATACTTGTGATGAAACCACTTCCATGCTTGATACTACTGTGCCCCTTAGTGAATTTCTTGATGAGCAAATTGCTAGGTCTAGAGAAAGAGAAATTATTACACCTGAATACAATGATGAGAGTGATGATGAAAATATGCCTCCTATTCCTGAAGGTTATCTTTTTGATGCAGAATCTTCTGCCGCTATTTTTGCTTGCCAGGATAGATATGAACTTAAGAGGTTCCTAATTAAATGGAGTAAAGAATCTCTTCGAGATAGAATGAGACCCAATCCTGCTTTTGCTACATCACCTATTTGTGTTCCCCATAAGGATTATTATGATTTTTCTGTTGATCCAGATATAATTACTTTGGTTGAATCCGATCCTTTCTATGGCTATGAATCTGAAACTGTTGTGGCACATCTTACTAAGCTGAATGATATAGCTGCCCTGTTTACTAATAATGAGAGATCACGCTATCTTTATTTACTCAAAACATTTCCGTTCTCATTAAAGAGTGATGCTAAGATATGGTTTAATTCTCTTGATCCTGGTTGTGTGCAAAGTCCCCAGGATATGATTTATTACTTCTCTGCTAAATATTTCCCTGCTCATAAGAAACAAGCAACCTTGAGGGAAATATATAACTTTGTGCAAATCGAAGAAGAGAGTCTCCCACAAGCTTGGGGGAGGCTTCTCAAGTTACTTAATGCTTTGCCTGATCATCCTCTTAAGAAACCTAAAATACTTGATATCTTTTATAATGGACTAACCGATGCTTCCAGATATTACCTGGATAGTTGTGCTGGTTCTCTTTTCAGGGAAAGAACACCGGATGAAGATGAAATTCTATTGAACAATATGTTGACAAATGAAAATAATTGGGCACCTCCCGAGCCAGCTCCTGAGCCAATTTCTGAGCCAATTATCGAGAGGTGTTCTATTTCTCAGTCCTGAAGATATGCAAGAGGCAAAGAAATCTATGAAAGAAAAAGGTATTGAAGCTGAAGATGTTAAGAATTTACCTCCTATTGAAGAAATACACGGTCTTAATTTACCGCCTATTGAAGAAGTATATGATCTCAATTACTTATTTACTGAAGAACCTCTCGATATTCCGACACATGTAGTAAAGGTAAATTCTCTCTATAGATATGATAAAGCTGAAGTCCCTCATACTAAAATTGCTAGTCAGTGCTTGGATGAATTTGATAACTTTATGTTTAAGCAAGATGACTTTAATGCTTATTCTGGTAGACAATTAAAACAAGATGCTTATATGATTAAACGCTTGGGTGATTATATGGCTGATATTAGAGGTGAACTTAAACTTGTTAGCAAACATGCTTCTATGGTTACCACTCAAGTAGAACAAGTACTTAAAGCTCAAAAACAAGCGCTTGATGAAATCAATAGTAAGAAAAATGATTATGCTGTTAGAGTGGCTACTAGAACCGGTAGAATGACTCAGGAACTTTTGTATCCTGAAGGCCACCCTAAGAGAATCGAGCAAGATTCTCAGAGAAATGATATTGATGTACCTAGTTCTTCTAAAAAGAAGAAAAAGAAAAATGATAGGACTTTGCAAACTTCTAGTGAACCTATCATTGAGCCACCTGAGAATCCAAATGATATTTCTATTTCTGATGCTAAAACAAAATCAGGTGATGAACATGAACCCAGTGATAATGTTAATGATAATGTTCATGTTGATGCTCAACCTAGTAATGATAATGTTGTAGAAGCCGAGCCTGCTGTTGATCTTGATAACCCACAATCAAGGAGTCAACGCTATGATAAAAGAGACTTCGTTGCTAGGAAACATGGTAAAGAAAGGGAACCATGGGTTCAAAAACCCATGCCTTTTCCCCCGAAACCATCCAAGAAAAAGGATGATGATGATTTTGAGCGCTTTGCTGAAATGATTAGACCCATCTTTTTGCGTATGCGATTAACGGGCGTGCTCAAAACAAATCCTTATTCTAAGTATATGAAGGATATTATTACTAATAAAAGAAAGATACCTAAAGCTGAAATTTCCACCATGCTTACTAATTATACTTTTAAGGGTGGAGTACCAAAGAAACTTGGAGATCCCGGAGTACCTACTACACCATGCTCCATTAAGAGAAATTATGTTAAAACTGCTTTATGTGATCTTGGAGCCGGTGTTAGTGTTATGCCTCTCTCTTTATATCGTAGACTTGACTTGAATAAGTTGACACCTACTAAAATATCTTTGCAAATGGCTGATAAATCAACTGCTATACCTGTCGGTATTTTTGAGGATGTACCTGTTGTGGTTGCAAACATTACTATTTTAACGGACTTTGTTATTCTTGATATTCCCGAGGATGATAGTATGTCTATTATTCTTGGAAGACCTTTCCTTAATACTACAGGGGCTGTTATTGATTGCAACAAAGGCAATGTCACTTTTCATGTTAATGGTAATGAGCATACGGTACACTTTCCGAGGAAACAACCTCAAGTTTATAGTATCAACTCTATTGGAAAAATTCCATCGATTGTATTTGGAGGTTTTGAATTTCCTCTCCCTACTGTCAAGAAAAAGTATGACATACTCATTGTTGGGGATTTTCATATCCCCGTGGAGGTAACTTAGTGCTATTCGAAATTTCTCTGGTTCCGTGTTAATCGAAATGAGCTTGTTAACAAGACTTGATCAACCTTGTTAGTGGATTCATTTTGATGACCACGAGATGGATGAAACTAGAAGCACAACCTTCTGTACCCTCTTTATATTTTCTGTTATTTAGTAGAAATAAAGTAAAATAGTTTTTTCTGTCTGTCTCCTGACTTATTCGCTCAATATAAAAATATTCCGAAAATAAAAGTCCTCAGAATACCATGCCAATTTAATATGATTTTTTTAGAATTATTTGAGAATTTACTGTGGCAAAATCACCGTGGGGGGAGCTGCCACCTGGCCACGAGGGTGGAGGGCGCGCCCCCTGCCTCATGGGCCCACGGTGGCCCTCCTCCACTTATTCCTGCACCCATCTTCTTCCTCTGTCTCACACAAACATGAAAAAACAACTCAAGCACGAGTTCCAGCCCCCGTTGCTATGATTTTTGATCTCCTTGCTCAAAGCAGCTCTCGCAAAACTGCTTGGGGAGATTGTTCTTTGGTATGTGACCCCTCCATTGGTCCAATTAGTTTTTGTCATAGTGCTTTATTCATTGCAAATTTGTGTTGCATAGGTGACCATGTTCTTGAGCTTGCATGTCAAATTTATATGGTTCCAAGTAGTTCCAATGCTTTATATAGGCTCTAGGCACTCGCAGGAGTTGTTGCTATCAATTTTATTGAAGTTGGTTCACTTTTATTTGAAGTTACTAAATTTTTTAGATTATTTCATAAATAATGAAGAGATTTTTGAGGGGCTCGTCGAGCTGAAGCTCGAAGGAAAAACAAAAGGAAGAAGAGTAGAAGCCCAAATTTAATTTGCCTCACACCGTGGAGGTTCGGCCGTGTGAATGGCCTTCCGATGACTTATTGAGGAGTGCTGGGCTTTATGAGGATTTCTATCTATTAATTGAGAACACCGTCCTCACCAACTTCATCCGCGACCAACGCCATCAGTATCTCTTACTCACAAATACTTTTGTGCATAACTTCTACTTTTTCCCTAAGAAATCACCTCGAACAGTAGAGTTCCATTTATATGACGTTGTTAAGGAAACGCCATTAGCTGAATTTTGTGAGGTTTGCAAAATACCCTTTGAGGGCACCTTAGATGAACCACACCGTAATGAAGTGGAAGCTTTTATTAAAACTATCACTGTGGGAGAAACCAGGAAGGTTTCTGATGCAAGAATTAGTAGCATACATTTTCCTGTTTTACGCTACTTTGCCTTATTTGCTAGTCGTTGCTTGATTGGTCGCGGGAACTGTGGAAACCTTAGCATTCCTGATATTATCATTTTGTTCCATGGTTTATACCGCAATAACTCTGTTAGTATGGGTGGAATTGTTGCTAGACGGTGAAGTCTGAACCGTACTAAGGGCCCCATCTTTGGAGGCATTTATGCTTCACGCCTAGCTGAATATTTTGAAATACCTATTAGGCATGAGGAGAAAGAAGAAACAGCGCTCCTCGTGCTTATTTAGATTATAAGAGTATGCTAGCGCATGATTTTCTTGTTAAGAGTCGTGAAGGGGAGCTGCAATAAAAATTGTACTTTGATAAACATCACCCTGAGACTATTACTTTGTCTGCTCCCTCTTTGTTTAACTTGTCTACAGGTTCTTACATTGTTCCATGGGCGGCTGTTCAAGCCTATGAGAATCCTGCACTAGCCCCAGAACTGGAGCCACAAGATGAGCCTCCACGAATGTCTGTTTATTCTTGGGATCCTGAGGCGGTTGCCAGCCAATGGCAATCAAAGTCCTCTTCATCACATTATGATCCTAACTATTTTGCGCCACAGTACGACCCTAGCTACACCTACGGGTATCAGCCAGGCTATCCCTGGCAATAGACCAACTTAGGCCAAAAGCCTAAGCTTGGGGGAGTACGTATTTCTCACCGACATTACATTTATGTTCACACACACTCATTGCTAGATGTCGGTGCTCATACTCTTTCACTGTTATATCCATGCTAGTTTAATTTCTTTTCCTAGCTTTCTAATTGTGTGTTTGATAAACCTTAAGAAAAAACAAAAAAATTAGTTAGTCTACTTTCCATGCTTGTAGTAATAATTAAAAACAAAACCCAAAAATATTTCCCGTTCTTCTTTTGCTTGTTGGGAGCTTTCCCGTGTAAATAGTTTTTATTTCTTTTTCTTTCTTTGGAGGTCGAGAAGACTATATTGAAAATGCTTAGTGGCTCTATTATGCTTTATTGCTTATCTAACTTAGAGCCCATATTACTTGTCTTCTCTCTTGAGTTGATTGCTTGCAGATTCCAGCTTAGTCCAATGCACGTGCACTCTTATTATTATACACACCGTTCGGTCGTGCAAGTGAAAGGGAATAATGATGATATATGATGGACTTATTGAGGGGAGAAAAGCTGGTATGAACTCGACCTCTCTTGTTTTTGTAAACATGATGATTCGTCTTTATTGATTCATCTATTATGAAGTAAACATATTTGCAATGGCATTTATAGATTATAGTTGCTTGTGTCATCCTTGATTAGCTATGAGTTATAATCGTTTACCTTGCGTGCCAACATGCTATTAGAATGGTTATGATGTGGTATGATGGGATGGTATCCTCCTTCAAATGAATTGAGTGACTAGACTTGGCACATGTTCACGCATGTAGTTGAATCAAATCAACATAGCCATCATGATATTTATGTTCATGGTGGATTATATCCTACTCATGCTTGTATTCGGTGTAAATTAATTTTAATGCATGTTTACGACTGTTGTCGCTCTCTCAGTTGGTCGCTTCCCAGTCTTTTGCTAGCCTTCACCTGCACTAAGCGGGAATACTGCGTGTGCATCCAAACTCCTTAAACCCCAAAGTTGTTCCATATGAGTCCACTATACCTTCCTATATGCGGTATCTACCTGTCGTTCCAAGTAAATTTGTATGTGCCAAACTCCAAACCTTCAAATGAAATTATGTTTTGTATGCTCGAGCAGCTCATGTGCAACTAGGGCTGCCTATATCTTCCATGCTAGGTGGGTTATTCTCAAGAGGAGTGGACTCCGCTCCTCAATCACGAGAAAGGGCCGGTAACCGGGATGCCAAGTCCCATGATCCAAAAAGATCAAAGCAAATCTAAATAATTAAACAAAGCTCCCCCTGGGACCTGTTGAATGTTGGAGGCACTCGTTGTTTCGAGCAAGCCATGGATTGATGCTTGTGGAGGAGGGGGAGTATAAACCTTTACCATTCTATTTGGGAACTGCCTATAATGCATGTAGTATGGAAGATACAACCATCTCATAGTTGTTGCGTTGACAGCAAAAGTATGCCGCTCAAAATGTTATTCAAACTCTATTTTAAAACCGAGCTCTGGCACCTCTACAAATCCCTGCTTCCCTCTGCGAAGGGCCTATCTATTTACCTTTATGTTGAGTCATCACCCTTCTTATTAAAAAAGCACCCGCTGGAGAGCACACTGTTTTTTGCATTCATTATAATTGGTTTATTTTGTGTATGACTTGATTGCATCTCTTTTACCATGAATTACAATGTTTAGTCAGTCCTTAATCTTTAAAGGTGCTCTGCATTTATGTTTTGTGGTCTCAGAAAGGGCTAGCGACATACCATTTCTTTATATCATGTTATGATTATTTTGAGAAAGTGTTGTCATCCGAGTTTTATTATTATGGCTCGCTAGCTGATTATATTATTGATATGAGTAATTTTGAGACCTACGTGTTATTGTGAGTATGGTTAGTTCATAATAATTGCTGAAACTTGAATGCTGGCTTTTCATGTTTACAACAACAAGAGCAAACAGAGTTTGTAAAAGTTTTTCTTTTTCTCTTTCAGTTTGTCAACTGAATTGCTTGAGGACAAGCAAGGGTTTAAGCTTGGGGGAGTTGATTCGTCTCCGTCGTATCTACTTTTCCAAACACTTTTGCCCTTGTTTTGAACTCTAACTTGTATGATTTGAATGGAACTAACCTGGACTAACGCTATTTTCAGCAGAATTGCCATGATGTTGTTTTATGTGCAGAAAACAAAAGTTCTCGGAATGACCTGAAACTCCACGGCATATCTTAGAATAAATAATAAAAAAATCCTTGCCAAAGATGAAGACCAGGGGGCCCACACCCTGTCCACGAGGGTGGGGGGCGCGCCCCTCCCCCCTGGGCGCGCCCCCCTACCTCGTGGGCCCCCTGGATGCCCTCCGACGCCAACTCCAACTCCATATATTGGATTTCGGGGAGAAAAAAATCAGAGAGAAGAAATCATCACGTTTTACGATACAAAGCCGCAGCCAAGCCCTAATCTCTCTCGGGAGGGCTGATCTGGAATCCGTTCGGGGCTCCGGAGAGGCGGATTCGTTGCCGTCGTCATCATCAACCATCCTCCATCACCAATTTCATGATGCTCACCACTGTGCATGAGTAATTCCGTCGCAGGCTTGCTGGAAGGTGATGGGTTGGATGAGATTTATCATGTAATCGAGTTAGTTTTGTTAGGGTTTGATCCCTAGTATCCACTATGTTCTGAGATTGATGTTGCTATGACTTTGCTATGCTTAATGCTTGTCACTAGGGCCCGAGTGCCATGATTTCAGATCTGAACCTATTATGTTTTCATGAATATATGAGAGTTCTTGATCCTACCTTGCAAGTCAATAGTCACCTACTATGTGTTATGATCCGGCAACCCCGAAGTGACAATAATCGGAACCACTCCCGGTGATGACCATAGTTTGAGGAGTTCATGTATTCACTATGTGCTAATGCTTTGTTCCGGTTCTCTATTAAAAGGAGGCCTTAATATCCCTTACTTTCCAATAGGACCCCGCTGCCACGGGAGGGTAGGACAAAAGATGTCATGCAAGTTCTTTTCCATAATCACGTATGACTATACTCGGAATACATGCCTACATTACATTGATGAACTGGATCTAGTTCTGTGTCACCCTATGTTATGACTGTTACATGATGAACCACATCCAGCATAATTATCCATCATTGATCCGGTGCCTACGAGTTTTCCATATACTGGTTATCGCTTATTTACTTTTCCGTTGTTACTGTTACAATCACTACAAAATACCAAAAACATTACTTTTTGATGTCTTTACTTTTGTTACCGTTACCACTACTATCATATTACTTTGCTACTAAACACCTTGCTGCAGATACTAAGTTTCCAGGTGTGGTTGAATTGACAACTCAGCTGCTAATACTTAAGAATATTCTTTGGCTCCCCTTGTGTCGAATCAACAAATTTGGGTTGAATACTCTACCCTCAAAAACTGTTGTGATCCGCTATACTTGTGGGTTATCACCCGCCCAGCAGCGGCCAGGAGACGACGAGCCCGCCGTCAAGGTACGCACCATCCATCCGTAGAGCGCTTCTTCTCCATGGTTCAGTCGCAAATCTCGCGGGTGACGGGTGTGGCAGGTCGTGGTGTGGGTGCGGCCGGTGGTGAGCCAACCGGTGGACGGCAAGGACCTCTTCTTCGTGCGGAAGACCTCCGCCGACTCCATCGCCGTTGGCGACCGGGCTTTCGCCATCGTCGAGGAACAGGTGGAGAAACTTCAATTCGAGGAGCTCCTCCACGGGAAGCAGGCGGCGGCCGCGTATGCGTCCGAAAATGTCACCGAATTGGAAGCCTCTGTTGGTGAAATGGCGGGGAAGAGCACTGAGCTGTGAGCAGAGAAAGGAGAATTGCTGAAGCAATGGGGGAAATGAGTGCCCCGGCTCACAGTGTCAATGCTCTGAAGGCAGAAGCGGAGGGAAACTTCCATGATTACAAAAAGAGCACAGAGATATGGAGGCAGGAAATGAAGGAGAAGCTTGATGAGAAATTGAAGCAGTTGGATAGCCTGATATCCCAGGCAACCTCCGCTTCCAATTGCTCCGTGCCGTCAGTCATCTCATACATACCCGAGAAGCTTTGATTGCTTTGCCGGAGCTTCGCCATGATAATCATGAGACGAATTCTGTGGATGAATGATGGTGACGGTGATTGGCAGGAGGATGCGTTCCATATGGTGGGCGTGCCCATGATCCACAGTGCCCTCGCTGGATTCAACACCTCCCTCATCTGCTACGGCCAGGTACTACAATTTCTTGTTTATCGTCTTCTCTGTTCCTCCTGCTGCTGCTGACGCCTTTACTCGTGGATTCATACCAGAGTGGCACAGGGAATACATACACCATGTGGGGGGCCCTCGCCGCCATGTTTGACAACCTCTCCAAGCGCGCCGACCGGGGGATCGTGCCTCGCTTCTCCTAGAACCTCTTCTCTCAAATCCAAGATGTAAGAAAGAGCCCTTTCTTTACCTCCAGCCAAGTTGCCTGCTATTTTCATCTTCATGGATTTGTTTACTGTATTTGCCATATGTTGTGGCTATTTATTTATAGACATGAATTTTGAGATGCAATATGTTTTGGAGACTGAAAAAATTAAGCTCCGACACAGCACAGATGCAGTCATTATCTTCTTTTAAATTTTATTATGCTCTTTAGGTTGGTAACAAATATGTGCAAAGGCATGTAAAATATATAGTCTTCCGTCTGTCATAAAACTCTCGGTCGGTATCCACCGACCCATTGTTGTCAAACCCTACCTATATGGATTTGCATGCTACTTAATGATGCATGTGCAATTCACGTTGTACGGGTCTGGACAAGGGAATGACCACAAAAATTGACGTGTTTGTCTTCTATCTGTAAATAAAAAAGGCTATATATGGAAAGGTAGGCTTGTTTGTCTTTTCTTGATCATATTTTGTTTGTCTTGTGCAGCACTCTCTCCCAACTCACCATCCCCTGTTCTTGAGATGATGCAAGTGATTCTTTTGAGTGTACTGATCTTTGTTTGTACTTGAGTGTTGACGGGAGAATCTATGCTGTGGAGGCGACTTTGGTCACTGAAATCGAAGCTTTATCACAGGCGTCCAAGTAGTCCATAAGCCAGATGAACTCTAGAGCTCCTATATTGACAAGAAGGTATGTCAACAATCAGTACCACAAGTTCCAAAATTAATGTCATAAATCTGAAGGAATGATTTTTTTTGTTTTGTGCTTCCTATGTTTAATTATTATTTTACTATGCCTTTTGCACATTTTAACAAGCACTTGCATAGTGAATGAGTTGGATAGTATTTTGTAGATTGCTAAAATACAGCAAACTGTTTGGGAACAGAATGTGTGCTTTGCAACTCCACAACCAGTTTCTGGAGGCAATTAATTAACCGTGTGTGAATTTGAAAGCTTGCGGCGCCTTAGAAACAAGAACTGCAGCCAATTACAGCATATAATCAATAATTCCTTTAAAGAATGACGGAAAAATTAATGGTTATCATATGCAATGTGAATATGTGCTGATATGCTCATGTTTGTAATGCTTGCATAGTAAGGATTGGTGCTGTAGCTCCAGGGAAGACGAGGTGTCCTAATTGCGCAACTGCTCTGGAGAAGAAAATTGATGGTTTGTGAAGAATGCTGCTGACGATGTCATTGTACCAAAATTGGTACAAGTTTCGTTCTTTAGGGGACACATATTATCTTGGGAGAAGGGAGAGACATGCTGAAAATGGTGATTTTGTGAACCGAAATGACCCCCAAAGCGGCTCTTGTAATTGCAGGCAACAGGGACAGAATGTTGTTGGCAATGGCGATAACAATTCAGCTAATGAGTTCATATTGGCAGCAGCAAAGAGGAAGGAGATGGGCCGGCCTACGACAAGTAGGGAAAAGGCATCTTACCATTTGTTGGCGGCAGGGACACAAGAGGACCACGTGCACGGGGCGCGGGGATGTTCCAAGGCAACCTCAAAACCCAGCTCGATACAAGGACTGTGGCGTGGAAGGACGCCGACAGAACGACTTCACCAAAGGTACTGAACTAAAAATGCAAGCCGCTTGAGGAAAATTGGAGATGAGATGGGATCAGTACATCTCATGGTTATAATGAATGTTTCATGAAAAAAAATTGTTCTCTCTCAGCCAGTAGTGATTTATTCGATTTAGTCTTGTACCGTTAACAAGCAATTGTTGTCTTCTTGCTTACATTTACAGTTGCGCAGAGAAAATACTAGATTTTGTCAGGATTGTAAGACAATTATGTGAGATTAATGAAAAATCTAAGTGTATGGTTTGGCCGTGATTCCATTAGAGTAGACTGCTGTGGTTGTGATTGATGCAGATGTTTATCTAATCATCATGCATGTGACGCTTTTACATAGTTTGAATTTCTTGAAGTATGCAAGTTCCAAGTTGTTGGATAATGAGAAACTGTATATCTTGAGGGCCAAAGGCCATTACATATACATGTGTGTCAAAGTGCAGAAAACCCCTTATACAACGGGCATATACCAAAAAGGGACTATACACATCTAACACCCCCCCTCAAACTTATGGTGGATTAACAACACTGAGTTTCGAGAGGAAAAAGGTATGCTGCGCTCGAGTCTGTGCCTTCGTGAAGAAGTCAGCCAACTGTAACTCAAAGGGCACATAGTGAAGAGCGAGAGTTTGATCCTGCACAGCAGCATGCACAAAATGGGCATCCACACTTATGTGCTTGGTGAGCTCATGCTTCACCGGGTCACGTGCAATACTGATAGCACCAGTACTGTCTGACAGTAAGGGAGTCGAGGTAGTAGCCGGCACACCAAAATCCTCAAGTAACCATCGCAACCAGATCACCTCAGCCATCAACATAGCCATGGCTCGCAACTCAGCCTCTGTACTCGAGCGAGAAGCTGCAGTATGTTTCTTGGTCTTCCAGGCAATCAGAGAGCCACCAAGAAAGACACAGTAAGCAGACAGCGAGCGTCGATCAGAGGGATCACTAGCCCAGGTAGCATCAGAGTAAGCCTGGAGCTCAAGAGAACTGGAGCGAGGAAAGAAAAGGTGCTGAGAGATCGTGCCACGAAGATATCGTAGAACACGGAGGAGGTGACTATAGTGGACAGAGGTGGGGGCTGAAACAAACTGACTCAGGTTGTGAACTGGATAGGAGATGTCAGGACGCGTAACAGCAAGATAGATAAGGCTACCGACAAGGTGACGATAGCGAGTGGGATTAGGAAGAGGGTCACCATCAGAGGCACGAAGCTGAACGTTGAGCTCCATAGGAGTCACAACAGTGCGGTCATCACTGAGAGCAGCTCGAGCAAGAAGATCCTGAATGTATTTCTCTCGAGAGATGTAGAAGCCATCAGAGGTGGAGGAGATCTCAATCCCAAGAAAATAGCAAAGAGGACCAAGATCAGTCATAAGGAATTGCTCGTGAAGGCGGGCCTTAACAAAAGCAATGTAGTCAGAGTCGTCACCCATGATGATCATGTCATCAACATAAAGAAGTAGAAGAGTCCGACCACGAGGGGACGTGTGAACAAACAACGCGGGATCATGATCACTGGGCAAGAAACCAGCTGCAGTCACCACAGAGGCGAAGCGCTCAAACCAAGCACGAGGGGCTTGTTTAAGACCATAGAGGGAGCGGCGAAGCCGACAGACCATGCCATCAGGAGCATAGTACCCTGGCAGGGGCTGCATGTAAACCTCCTCACGCAGCTCGCCATTTAGAAAGGCGTTCTGGACATCAAGTTGAGAGATAGACCACTAACGAATAGAAGCCACGGCAAGAAGAGTGCAAACAGTGGTCATGTGAGCAACAGGAGCAAATGTCTCATCATAGTCGCGTCCTTGCTCCTGCTGAAAACCACGGGCCACAAGACGAGCTTTGTAGCACTCAAGAGAGCCATCGGAGCGGGTCTTAATCTTGTAGACCCACTTGCAGGTGATGGGACGAACACCAGAAGGGAGGGAAACCAGATCCCATGTGCCAGAGCGCTCAAGAGCAGCAAGCTCTTCGGCCATCGCAAGATGCGATTCAAGCTGAGTCATGGCAGTCCGATAGGAGGTGGGCTCAGCAAGAACAGAGAGACCGTACCGATCAGGAGAGTAGCGATCAGGCGGAGGACGAGGCCGGGCACGAAGGTTGTGAACCGGGGTAGGCGTGAACAGAGGCTCACCAGAGGTGGAAGGCGCGTCAGACACGTCAGGAGAAGCATCCTCAGTACGAGGGCGGCGAGTATAGTATAGAGGAGGAAACGGTGATAGAGGGTGACAGACTAGAGAGGATGGAGGAGAGGTGGAGGAGGAGGATGGAGAAGACGGGGTTGGTGGTGAAGGAGAAGGCAGGAGAGGTGCCGGAGGAAGAGGTGACACATGAGGCACATAGCAGGGTGTATTAGGAAGGACAAGGAAAGAAAGGTCGTCCACAGAGAAGCTCGAGGAAGAAGAACATGGGTAATAAAAACGAGACTCGTCAAAAGTCACATGACGCGAGATGCGCAAGCGACGACCCACGGGATCCCAACATCGATAGCCCTTGTGCTCATCACTGTAGCCAAGAAAAACACACTCAACCGATTGAGCAGTCAGTTTGGTGCATTCTCGGGGAGCAAGAAGAACATAGCAGACGCATCCAAACATACGAAGAGCTGAGTAGTCTGGAGAGCGACCGGTGAGACACTCCATAGGAATGCCACCCTGCAGAGCAGTCGAAGGCTGAATGTTGATGAGATAGGTGGATGCGGAAACAGCCTCAGCCCAAAAATGGGGTGGAAGGTAAGCAACAATCATCAGCGCACGAGCCGTCTCAAGCAAATGACGATGCTTTCGCTCGGCAACGCCATTCTGAGCATGAGCCCCAGGATAGGAGAACTGGGTAAGAGTACCCTGTTCCGTGAGAAAACCACGCAACAGCTGAGAGATATACTCTCCAGCGGAGTCGGCACGAAAAGTACGAATGGGCGTGGCAAACTGGGTGCGAACCATGGCAGCAAAACGTTTGTATATAGGGAGAAGCTCGCTACGAGATTTCATGAAGTAGAGCCAAGTGTAGCGAGAGAAATCATCAATAAACAAGACATAGTAGCGATGACCCCCTTTGGAATCAAAGGAGCAGGACCCCAGACATCAGAATGAACTAAGTCAAAAGGACGCTGAGATACAGACTCACTAGTAGGATAAGATAACTGAGTCTGTTTGCCAAGTCTGCAACCATTACAATGTAAGGAAACATCTCCAGATACAGACCCTAAGAGGCCCTGACGCACTAAGGAAGATAAGCGAGAGCCACAGATGTGACCAAGTCGATGATGCCACTGCTGGAAGGACGCAGACGAAGAGGCAGCAAGAGCATGACAGCTGGCAGAAGTGGTGGCAGCGGAAGGAACACAAAGCCAGTCAACCTCCCAAAGGCCCGCTGACTCACGGCGCCGGGGCCCAGCACCAACCAAAGCCTTTGTGCGACGATCCTGAATGGAGCAAGAGTCAGTATGAAGAATGACCCGACAACCAGAATCAGTAAGTTGGGCAGCAGAAAAAAGATTCATGGTAAGGCGAGGAACATGTGAAACACTCGGAACAGAAAAAGATGGAGTGGAATACCACGACTAGCAACAGGCAGAGATGTGCCATCGGCAGTAATAACATTAACAGGAGAATCAAGAGGCCGGAGAGAAGACAACGCAGAAGAATCAGAAGACATATGAAAGGAGGCTCCAGAATCCAGAACCCATGAAGATGTACCTGACTGTGTAGATGCCTGTGATGGTGAGGAAGAGGGTGCAGTCACAGCAGCAGCAGAGCCAGTCAACGACGATCCTGAGGAAGCAAGAAGACACTTGAGGCGAACAATGTCCTGGTCAGTGAGTGACGGAGTCGAGGAAGACACAGGAGGCCCGCTGGAGGAGGAGCGCCTCTGGTCTCACTTCTTTTAGCGACAATCAGACTCTGGGTGACCGGGCTGGGAGCAGTAACCACAGACGGTGTCACGGCGCGAAGTGCCCTTCTCAGCATAAGAAGGACGGCTCACCCCCCTGGAGGAGTAGGCAGGAGCGGCGGAGTAGTGAGGCGAGCAGACGACACAGGAGCCCGGGCAGCCAATACTGACGGAACCAGAAGCAACCCAGCAGAGCGAAGGCGTGTCTTCTCAGAACGAAGCTCGGCAAGCACCTCCGAGATAGGAACACGACCACGAACAAGCAAGTGAGCACTTATGGGCTCAAACTCAGAGCGGAGACGAGATAAGAACTCATGAACCCTCTGAAACTCCAAGTCAGACTGCGTAGTCTGGCAGCAACGGCAAGTTCCACAAACAACTGTCCGCAATGAGTCAAGCTGGCGCCAGATGGCAGAGCACTGTGAATAGAACTCATCAATAGTCAAGTCACCCTGCTGAAGAGCATGCTCCTGTCACACCACAGATAAGTAAAGAGCATCACCAGAGGGTTGATAACGCTGACAGAGATAAGACCACATCGCTGCAACGGTGCCGAGGCCCATGAATTCTGACGCAAACTGAGGAAGGACACTCGTAGTGAGAACAGCAGCAGCACGGGCATCATCATTGCACCACTGAGTGTAAGCAGACAGATCATCCCGGTAGACAGAAAGGGCATCTGAATAGGCACATAGCTGTTGATCATAAGCATCAACCGCAGCATCATCAAGCGCCTTGGCTGCATCTCGATCAGCCTGAGAAGCATCAGGATCAAGGACCGGCGGCACCGGCGAGGTAGGAGCCACAGGAGCAACAGGGCATGGTGGACAGGAGACCTCGCCAAAGAGAACGCCCCATAGAAGGAGCCACGCATATGAATACGCATGAAGCCCGCAAACTCAGCATAGCGGGTGCCATCGAAGATCACCGAGCACCGAGGGACGGCGACATAGCTCGAAGAGGACATAAGGAAATCGCTCTGCTGCTTCCGCCCTTTTTTTTGGTCAACCGCTACAGGACCCGATCTGGATCGGACTGGATCGAGAAGCTGGCGCTGAATCAAGCGACGAGGCCGGGGGCACCGCAGTGGGAGAAGCCAGGAGGAGAGGCAGTTGGCTGGGGAAGGCGGGGGAGCAGCAGCCGGACTGGGCGGCCGGACCTGGCGGCGGCCGGGCGGGGCGGCGGCGGCCGGACCTGGCGGAGGCCGGGCGGGGCAGCGGCGGCCGGACAGCCCAACGGCAACGACCGAACATGGCGGCAACGGCCCGGGCGGCAGCCGGACCTGGCGGCGGCCGAACGGAGCTGGACGAGAGCCACGGCCTTTCTCGAGAGGAGCCGGGCAGGGGCGTGCTCGAGAGCTCCTGCTCACGCGAAGATAGGCACCAAGGACGATGAGCCTGACGAGGACGAGTCGGAGCAGAGGACGGCCGAAGATGGGGGACGGAGCCTAGCGACGGCAGCGACTAGGATGGAGCGCACGGAGTTGCATCGTGCGGGAGAGAGGAGAACCTAACATCTGATACCATGTTGGATAATGAGCAATTGTATATCCTGAGGGCCAAAGGCCATTAAATATACATGTGTGTCAAAGTGCAGAAAATCCCTTATACAACGGGGATATACCGAAAAGGGACTATACACATCTAACACAAGTAAGATTTCTTGATGCATGCTCTAATTTTTAATGTTGTTTTCATTAATAGCTACCATCTCGACATGTGCAACCATAGGTCTGATTATCTTACAGAGAAATTTCATCAGGTTAAGTTTTGGACTGCAGGGGCGTGAGACTTCAGCATGCTCTGTATGTAAGCACGGAGTTGAGGGGCAGAAATTGAAGGTAGACTTGGCTGTAATTATCCACTCCTTGTTTTCACTAGAATAGTGTCTTACACTGAGAGCAAGATCATGGTGTACAGGTGTGCGGCTGTGAAAAATATGGTGGATGGCTCCATCTTTGTTCTCTAGCCCTTCTCTACAATTACGGGGCCGGGTGCATACTCGGCAGATGATAATGGTTCAGCATAGGTAGGCTATATACATTGGCTAGGCTGCTTTGTATTGCATTACTATGTTCTGTCAGTCAATTGTCATTACGATGCAGGAGGAGGAGCCTTCAGAATCATCGATGAACCAAGCGATAGGGGGCCGCTGTGCAATAAAAGGGCCCGTATAGACGAAATCCGTTGGTACAGAATCTCAATCATAGTGGCCCATATCGTCAGCACACATCAGTGCGAGCCTACAAAAAAAACAATGTGATGGCATTGGCTCTATTACTCCACAGATTTGGGTCATTGGAAAAGACAAAAGATGGATAACAAATATTATGGATACAATATGGTGGCATAAACTTTAGAATTTTGTGATCTGTGAGCCAGTAGATTTTCGTCATGCAGAGGTCCCATGTTTCTAGCTATATGAACTCGAGTTTAATCCATTTATGTGAACTAATTAGATATCTATCTATGTGAATTTGGAGATACATATGTGCTTGAGATGATTTGAGAGTGCCCTTACTGGCCGTATAGGTCCATGATAATTCGATTGTTATGATTTGTGTTCCTTTTTTACTTAATGGAGATGTAGTTTCTCTATTAAGTGTAATAATTAATAATTATTGGCTGTGTTCTGCTTCCGCAATACACAATGAATCAGATTTTCCTTGGCATGAGGCAAAATGCCTTTGAATTACCAAGTTTTATTTGGTTGTTTGTTTCATGTGTTAGTTCTGTATTGTACCAATGCTCATTGAAATGAAAATGCATGGTACTACATTGATGAATGTATGATTTTGGTAGTTCCATAAAATTAATAAAATACTGGACATTGAAATGTATGGGTTGAAATTTAGAGGTCTGCCGGAGTTCAGCAAATTTTAGGTGGGGATCTTTATAGGTGAATACATAGGTTGATGGGAGATATTTTAGGGGACCTATTAGAGTTTCCCTCACTCTGATCCATGATTCCTTGGCAATCTCCCAACCCTACTGTTTACGCTAAACAACATATTTTGTTACCCTTTCAGTTACCTTTTATCAAAAAAAATAGTGAAAGCAACTTCATTGTAAAACCGAGTTCTGCTTTGAGCACGTCCATGACGGCCACACAACAAGAGCTAGCAAGGTGCAATTCACAAAGCACATGTTGGGCCACGATAACCACCAATCATGTGTCCCCATACAGCCATACTTGATGATGAAGCGACCAGGTGAATACCACTGATGAGACTTGCGAGCTCCGACCAAGAGGATAAGTATGAACACATATTTGTCATTAGGGGCTCATTTTGTTTGTCCGGTTGCAATCCACGGGCACATTTACTCGATTAAAATAAATAGATTTGAAAAGACATTTTTTATATTGGAGAGACGTGTGTTGCACGTGCAAACTTACTAGTATGAGTGAAGTATGTTTGCGGAGTCACCCTGAAGAACTCTCTTGTTCTTCTTCTTCGGGATCCACATCATCTTGATGGGAATCCTTGGGGTTGAAGATGTACTTGATGAAGTAGAACTTGATGTAGTCTTGGGAACACACTTGACCAAGGCCTTCAGAGCATCTTCAAATGCATCAATCTCCTATTGAGGCTTGTCCTTGCATTTTAGCTCGTGGTCTTGTGGTGGAAGATCATCTTGAGCTTGTGTCCCTTTGAAGGAAGTAGGGTCATACTTCTCTTGTTGAGGAACAAACTTCGTCTTGGGCTATTGATCTTCTTCTCACTCAACTCCATTGGCATTGCACTTTCGTTCAAAACCGACACCTTGATTCTTTCAGTGCCTTCCGTGCTTGCGTACAATTTCCTCAAATTGCTTACTTCCAGCAAGGCTTTTGGACACACCTTTCTCTATAATTCCCTTCAATAAGCTATTTTCTTTCTCAAGTGTACCTTGGCTAAGGGAGTCATTAGTGGAATCAAGAGAACTACTAGAAGAAATAATATTGGATTTAGCATGATTATTGTTACTACTAGAAGAAGAATCTTTCTTGTTCTTGTTGCTAGATTTTACTTGTGGCATGTAAGTAGACAAGAGTAAATACTTGGCAATGTAAGAAGAACTTTTCTTCCGAAGAACATCATTGATGGCCTTTAAGAACCCATGCTCTTGCTCAAGATTGAGCTTTTCGAAGCGTAACTTCTCATGAGTTTTTAAAAGTTCTTGATGATCTTCTAAAGTAGTTTCATGAGCTAACTTAAGATTGTTTAGTTCTTTAGTTAGACGCTCAATCTCCTTCTTATCATTGTAATTCGTTTTATCTTGATTAACATGATTAATTGATGTTTCATCATAGTATTCATCACTAGAGTTGTCAACAAGTAAATCATCATCACCTAGCAAATCATCTTCGTCACAATTTAAATCAACATATTCAGTGTGTGATACCTTGGAGCCTTTAGCAATGAAGCATTGTCCAATTCCTTCATTTGGTAAGTCAAATATGTCATAGGAGTTGGTTGACCCAAGTGCTAGACCGACAACACCTTCATCTTGAGTATATTCGGAGTCGGAGTGATAACTTCTCTCGGAGTGGTGGTTGGAGTCAGAACCGGATACCCATTCACCAACATGAGCTTGATGTCTTAGTTTTGTGTAGCTCCTGGATGATTTGTCCTTCCTTTCCGAATCCTTGCTTGTTCAAGAGGTTCTTCATTCATAGCGATCATCTCTACTCCTTCTCTCTTGGAGGTGATTCTTCCCTTTCGCTTCTCCTTTTAGTTGAGTCTTCTCTTCTTTTGTAGGGAGCCATACACTCATTGGAGTAGTGTCCGGGTCTTCCACAATTGTAGCAATTTCGCTCACAACTAGAAGATCTTTTGTCATTGTAGGACCTTGACTTGGAACTTCTTTCCTTGCTTCTACTCTTGTAGAATTTGTTGAAGTCCTTCACCATTAAGCTCAATTCTTCATTGAAGGCTTGTTTCTCATTTGACGATGTAGGAGCATCACATGAGGCTTTGTAAGCACCACTAGATTTGTTGTGAAGCTCTTCTTTGTCCTTGAGTGACATCTCATGAGCAACAATTCTTCCAATGACTTCGGTTGGCTTGAGATCTTTGTAATTTGGCATCATTTGGATCAATGTACACACGGTATCATATTTTCCATCCAAGGCTCTCAAGATCTTCCGGCAATCTCATTTGTGATGAGAGCAAGTCTAGAGTACATTTCAGCGACACCTTCACCATCCTTCATTTTGAACTTGTCAAGTTGACTTTGGAGCACATCCAACTTGGATTCCTTGATGGAGTCGGTACCTTTGTGCATATCAATCAAAGTATCCGAAATTTCCTTTGCATTCTCAAGATGGCTGATTTTGTTGAATTCTTCATGGCACAATCCGTTGAAGAGGATATCGCAAGCTTGAGCATTGTATTGCAACATCTTCAATTCTTCTGCGGTAGCTTCATGGTTTGTTTCTCTCCCATCAAAGAATTCACCTTGCAAACCAATACACACAATAGCCCAAACAGCGGGGTTATGTCCAAGAATATGCATTTTCATCTTTTGTTTCCAACTAGCAAAATTAGTACCATCAAAGTAAGGATCTCTATGGTGGTAATTTCCCTCGCTAGACACCATACTCTCCTAGGTTGTGAAACCAAGGCTATGATTACCAAATTTATGGAAATCAAGACAAATGGAGACCAAAGCTCTGATACCACTTGTAGGATTGAAAGTATGTCTAGAGGGGGGGTGATTAGACTACTTGACCAAATAAAACTTAACCTTTTTCCAATTTTAGTTCTTGCCAGATTTTAGCAACTTAGCACAAGTCAAGCAATCTCAATACAATTCAAGCAAGCATGCAAAGAGTATATGGGAAGAGGAAAGTAGAGCGTGCAACTTGCAAGAAAGTAAATGGGAGGAGTTTGGAGGGAGCAAACGCAAAGTTGACAAGGAGATTTTTGGCATCGTTCCGATAGGTGGTGCTATTGTACATACACGTTGATGGAGACTTCAACCCACAAAGGGTAACGGTTGCGCGAGTCCATGGAGGGCTCCACCCACGAAGGGTCCACGAAGAAGCACCATTGTCTATCCCAACATGGCCATCGCCCACGAAGGACTTGCCTCACTTGGGTTGATCTGCACGAAGTAGGTGATCTCCTTGCCCTTACAAACTTCTTGGTTCAACTCCACAATCTTGATGGAGGCTCCCGAGCGACACTGTGACGCCCCCGATTCAATCGTACACTAATCATGCACGCAAACGTGTACGATCAAGATCAGGGACTCACGGGAAGATATCACAACACAACTCTAAAACATTAATAAGTCATACAAGCAGCATAATACAAGCCAGGGGCCTCGAGGGCTCGAATACAAGTGCTCGATCACAGACGAGTCAGCGGAAGCAACAATATCTGAGTACAGACATAAGTTAAACAAGTTGCCTTAAGAAGGCTAGCACAAACTGGGATACAGATCGAAAGAGGCGCAGGCCTCCTTCCTGGGATCCTCCTAAACTACTCCAGGTCGTCATCAGCGGGCAGCACGTAGTAGTAGGCACCTCCAGTGTAGTAGGGGTCGTCGTCGACGGTGGCGTCTGGCTCCTGGACTCCAGCATCTGGTTGCGACAACCAGAAAGAAAGGAAAGGGGAAAAAGGGGGGAGAAAGCAACCGTGAGTACTCATCCAAAGTACTCGCAAGCAAGGAACTACACTACATATGCATGGGTATATGTGTAAGGAGGCCATATCAGTGGACTGAACTGCAGAATGCCAGAATAAAAGGGGGATAGCTAGTCCTATCGAAGACTATGCTTCTGGCAGCCTCCGACTCGCAGCACGTAGAAGAGAGTAGATTGAAGTCCTCCAAGTAGCATCTTCAAGTAGCATCTCCAAGTATCATCGCATAGCATAATCCTACCCGGCGATCCTCCCCTCGTATCCCTGAGGGAGAGCGACCACCGGTTGTATCTGGCACTTGGAAGGGTGTGTTTTATTAAGTATCCGGTTCTAGTTGTCATAAGGTCAAGGTACAACTCCAAGTCGTCCTGTTACCGAAGATCATGGCTATTCGAATAGATTAACTTCCCTGCAGGGGTGCACCACATAACCCAACACACTTGATCCCATTTGGCCGGACACACTTTCTTGGGTCATGCCCGGCCGCGGAAGATCAACACGTCGCCGCCCCACCTAGGCTCAACGGAGAGGCCAGCACGCCGGTCTAAACCTAAGCGCGCAGGGGTCTGGGCCCATCGCCCTGAGCACACCTGCACGTTGCGTACGCGGCCGGTGAGCAGACCTAGCAACCTCCATTACAAAGGAAGTTGCGTTAACGCAGTCCAACCCGGCGTGCGCCGCTCAGTCGCTGACGTCACAAAGTGCTTCGGCTGATACCACGACGTCGGGATACCCATAACTACTCCTGCGTAGATGGTTAGTGCGTATAGGCTCGTAGCCAACTCAGATCAAATACCAAGATCTCGTTAAGCGTGTTAAATATCGGCGAACGCCGAACAGGGCTAGGCCCACCTGTCTCCTAGGTGGTCTCAACCTGCCCTGTCGCTCCGCCACCAAGTAACAGTCGGGGGCCGTCGGGAACCCAGGCCCACCTCTACCGGGATGGAGCCACCTGCCCCTTCAGCCCCCAACTCCGAACAGTATCACAGGTAATGTAACAGTGTAAAGTATATAGTATATGCCCGTGATCACCTCCCGAAGTGATCACAGCCCAGTAGTATAGCAATGGCAGACGGACAAGAGTGTAGGGCCACTGATGGAACACTAGCATCCTATACTAAGCATTTAGGATTGCGGGTAAGGTATCAATGACTGTAGCAGCAATGACAGGCTATGCATCAGAATAGGATTAACGGAAAGCAGTAACATGCTACACTACTCTAATGCAAGCAGTATAGAGAAGAGTAGGCGATATCTGGTGATCAAAGGGGGGGGCTTGCCTGGTTGCTCTGGCAAGAGAGAGGGGTCGTCAACACCGTAGTCGATCACAGGGGGTACCGGCAGCGGCCTCGGGGTCTACTGGAAAAAGTAACGGAGGGGGAACATAATAAATAACAGAGCAATCAAAGCATAACATGACGAATGCGGTGCTAGAGGTGACCTAACGCAGGGATAGGTGATACCGGTGAAGGGGGGAAACATCCGGGAAAATATCCCCGGTGTTTCGTGTTTTCGGGCAGAGGAGCAGGAGGGGGAAAGTTGCGAGTTCGATAGGTTAGGGGGGTGTGGCGGACGAACGGACTGCGTATCCGGATTCGTCTCATTGTTCTGATCAACTTTCATGTAGAAAGTATTTTCATCCGAGTTACGGATTAAAAGATATGATTTTCTAAAGATTTAATCATTTTCTGATTTTAATTATTTATTTAAATTCAACATTATCCAAAACAGTATTTGCTGACGTCAGCATGACGTCAGCATGATGTCAGCAGTCAACAGAGGTGTTGACTGGTCAACTGACGTGTGGGTCCCACTAGTCATTGACTGTTTAGTCTAATTAGTGTTTAACTAATCTAACTATTGTTTAATTAAACTAATTAGTTAGTTAGGTTAATGTAATTATGATTAATTAACTTAATTAATTCCTTAATTAATTAATTAATTAAATTATTATTATCTATTCATCTATTTTATTTATTTTATATATTATTTTTAATTCCTTTTTTTTAACAAAACGTTCTGGGGCGGTGGGGCCCCTTGTCAAAGGCCCATAGGCCTATCGGGTCGGGCGTGTAGGCGACGGGCGCCACCCGAATGGGCACACGCCCATGGGCGGGCAGATCCGACGCAGCGCCGGAGCAGGGGGAGGCCGGTGGCCACGGCCTCGGCCAGGGAAGGCGCGGTCCTGGTGTGGGGAGCGGCACAGCAGCGGTAACCGGGCGGCCTGTGGCAGCGGGTGAGGCCATGGCGAGCAGCACCAGCAGTGCGGCTCGGAGGGGGGGATGGGAGTAGGGCGACGCGCGGGTGGCGCAACGCGAGCGAGCAGCGCCTCGGCAGAGCGAGGCGGGGCTCGGGCGCGCATGCGCGGGGGCACGCACGAGCGGTGCGGCAGGCGAGCAGGGAGGCGCGGGCGCGCACCTGGGCGCAGGGGGACGTCGGCGTGAGGCAGACGGCACGGGGGGGGGGGGCAGCGGGGAGCGCGGTCGCGACGAGCACGTATCGGGTGCGACCAAGTGCGGGACAGAGAGAAGGGGAGGCTTCCCGGAGCGCGGGTGAGCAGGGAGGAGGAGGAGAGGTGCTCACGGGGGTGGGCACGTAGGGTCTAGGCAGGGGGGATTGAGGAGGAGGGCGGAGACGACGGCGTCGAGGAGGCAGTCCGGCGACGCGGTCCGGGGCGGCGTGGTCTCCAGGCGGCAACGGGCGACGGCGTCGGGCACCGAGCGAGGGAGAAGGGGATCGGGCTCCTCCCGATCCAGATCCAGCGCGAGGGGGTGGGAGAGAGCGAGTGGGGAGTGGGGGTGGTGGCCTTTAGGGTTTCGGGGGTTAAGGGGAGGGAGTGGGCCGGCCGGCTGGGCCGATGGAGGCCAGCTGGGCCACTTGGCCCAGCAGGGGGGGGGGTCTTTCTTCCTTTTCTTTCTTTGTTGTTTTGTTTTTGTTTAAACCTTTTATTTTTATTTATTTTCTTTTCTATCTTATTTCTAGTTTCTTTTAATCTTTAGTTTTTTTTACAGAAATCGCCACTAGTATCTAAAGTAGTATTTATAAACAAACTGCTGTCACATCAATTCTCAACCCATAATAAAATATTTTAATATTTTATAAAATCCAATAGGGATTTGTTTAATTGTTTTCACTACTGTTTTAATTAGTTTAGAGCCCTTAAACATTTTATCAAGGTTTGGTTTCTCCATCGTATTTACACATGATTTATCCGACCCACCTTGAACATTTTGGTTTCGTTGTTTGAAAACTTTTATTATTTGCCTTTAGTTGAATTTTGAATTTGAAACGGTTTTGAAGTAACCCGAGATTAACTAAACTGACAGAGGTGACGTGTCACCATTAACGTGAGATTACTGTAGCATGATTGTCCGGGCGTCACAATTCTCCTCCACTACAAGAAATCTCGTCCCGAGATTTAAGAGGTAGTGAAAGGGGGGAAGGTTTGGTAACGAATCTAGTGGGTCTTCTCATCCTAGCTTGCTCTTCTCGAAGAGATCAATCCATTACGTTGATGTCTTCAATTCTTTATTCCGATGCATGATGATAAACTTGTCATAATAATTGTTTTTTGGGAACTCCATCGTACTTACTAAAGGATAAGGGGCAGCTCACTACGACATAATGCTTTTGAGGGAAACAATCTGGGGTTAACCCATGAATTAGTATAAGATTATCTCATGAGTTGAACATATGAAATACCTCGAGAGTAAGGTACCATAAGAGGCTCCAAGCAGATAGATAGTTGCTCGAAGCCTGAACCAGAGTGAGAAAGGGGTTCAGAGTAGCGAGAGTAAGTATTGCGTCTACTACCAAAATAGATCACTTGGGACGGTGGCCCGTGAATTACATACGAGGCCACACGCGAAGAACAACCTTGGGGAGAGGGGGTGCAGGAGAGTCAGGTTTCGATCCTGGGACCTGTGGGTTATGGGCCCACCATGTGGTTGAAAGTAGGAAGGGGGCCGACAATTTGCACGGTCATGATAGTAAGGCGTGTCAAAGGGTAGCCTGTGAGATATGTCGGCAACAACATCGATACCAAGGGTGAGGGACGAAGAGAACCATTTTCCTGCTCGTTGAACGAGGCGGGCTAATAGGCAAGGTTCTCGTCCATCGGTGGTTACCGGAATATCATCAACAATCGTAACAGGGTCTTACTAACCAATTATACATCGAGGTGTTTACATAAGCAGTGAATCTTTACTGCTTAGATTATATAGATCACAAGAATGTCAAACACAACAAAGTGAAGTAAAAGGTGATCATCAGATTAAATAGAACAATGGAATGGAAAATGTGTTTATACACCTATTTCAGGGGTATATCCTTCCCAAGGACAAGAAGAGCATGATATCCATGACAGGATATAATGTAGAAAACCCTTTAGGTAAGGGGGGAGGAATCTCATGATATTACCCATACAACGGTGTTTGGATAATTGATAAAGAGAATTTAGCATTGTGCTTCAAATGTTCTTGGTGATGAACGGAGTACCACAGACATGCTTCACGTAGCAATGATATGGTGTTTCAATCAAGGGCCCGACTTCGGATACACCCATGATCCATCAGGAGTAACTTATAAAATAAGTCCTACCACTTCCTCCAGGAGGAATGGTTATCCTTGCAAAAGAAATCATAATGATAGGTCCTCCAGCCAGGGGGGTGCTAGGCATGACATCATGTTACCGGGCCATCAAAGGACAAACAACATAATTCCTGGAAAGTTGTCCCAACCATCATATCTGACCGAGATTCAGATCCAATTGGTGTCATGATGCCTCAGACTCAGGATGTCCGAGAAGAAAAGGCGCAACACAAATCATTGAAATGGCATTGCAAGATTCTCGGGAAATGAGCTATGGGAGCGGGTTCCTGAAACAATAGTTCATCATTAAACCAAGGAGAAGTGAGGAGGTGGCTGATTGACTCAGCGACAATTCATTGAGATTTTCAAAAGATGGATTTCCACAATAATGTGAACAAGAAGATGACATTTGTCAGATCAAATGGTATAAAATGTATGCTCGAGGAAAACATACACAATTAAACATTGGTTGAAAGGTGCACCCGAAATATGGGTTGGGTTGCACGACCAATGTCAGAATGGTGATTCAATAGTCAATAGCCTAAGAATGAACTTTCGACCATTAACTCCAAAAAAAAATAGGGTTGCTAGAAGGAAAGAATCCAAACAACACCGTTCACTTGTTGGAATTAACACGGGGACCAAGATAGAATGGTGATGGTGAGAAGTATTTCTATGTCAAGAATTCTCAAGAGGTGGAACAAATCTCAGAACATTCTTGACATAAAGGATGGTAATACTCCAAGGTAAAGAAGAACAATTGCTGGATAGCAAGGAACTCAAGGTATAACACCAAACATGAAAAAGCTTGTGTTGGTGGGAGGGCAATAAAGTGGTCGACGATAATACAATTCATCGAGGGCAAGGATGGTATGTCTCATCATGAATTCAATTGATATCCTGGATGAGCTCAGAATGTTGATGATCACGACACCTTTGTCGCGAGAGTTCATGAAGATGTAATCGATCGGTAACGACATCAAGTCAAGTAATGATGAAGTGAAAGGTTATTGGAACCAAGGGTACGAGACAAACTCGAAACCAAGCTTGTTGTTCAAGGCGAAATGATATGACGATGAGGATCGACGTAAGGTTAGTTCATCGTCGAAAATTGGTGCTCCGAGAATAAGGACCAGGTAGCACAGTTAGAATCGTCACGACAATGATATAGCCAAACAGGCTAGGAATGGCATGATCGGGTACAAACTCGTACTTATAGAAGCTTACTGAAGAGTTGTTGAACCGAAGAGCGGACTCGGTTCAGTTATCGGTGTCTTTGAGTGTTCAATAACTCAGAGCCCGCGAAAAATTGAAATCGGTGGGAAGGTAGCACTTGATGAAGAACTCATAAAAAGTTATGCAGTTCCATGATAATCTCGAGATACCAGAGGGGTAATACTTGACACAAGATCAAAGTAAAGGTTGGACTGGTGTATTGATCCATAGAAGACAATTGTTTTAACTTGTCCGAGAAATGAGATCAAAGAAGAACAATCATGGTCGGAACCACGGTTGCAAGGGATCAATTCACAGATACCATAGGTTAGTTATCAAGGAAATAGTTATTGTTACAAGAAGCTTTCATGATAGGATATATATCACGTCCATGGGCATGAACACAAGTTCAAGGTCGACTCCCACTTCTCCAATGCATAACCTTTCATTCACTTCTCATGTTCGATGAAGTTTTAGTGTTGAAATTTTGTCTGGTGAAGCACCAGAAGGGTATGACTCGTGAAAACTTTCGGGTTCACACGGTTTAGAGAAGGCATATGTTCAACCCATAGGGGCTTCTTAGAAACATATACAACAAGTTTCAAGAGTAAATAACACAAACTCGATGGCAGAGCATGGTTGAGAAAAGCAGAGGATACAATTTACCAAAGGCATTATGTATCCGAGGAAAGGCTCACAAGGTTATTGAATATGAAGGGCGTTGTCAGATAAATCCAACAAAGGACTTGATGGTCCACAAGGGATCTGATACGAGTATCGGTACTCAACTAGAGGAAGAAGAATGCAAGGAGATCAGATTATAGAAACAACTGACTAACTCAATTTTCAAATGCAAAGGAATTATGATTTCCAAATCAAGGGATCAAAAGCAATGCTCTGATTAGGGATGGATAAGTTGAATAGCCTCAGGGTACAACCAACGACAATTGGATTGGTCGAGAACCAACTCCAGTTAAAAGAATGGAAGCTCAGCCGGAAAGGTAATTTATAAGGATCAATGATGATTGCGTGTATTCGCAAACATATTGAGTCAACAGACTCAAAATGATAATGACAATGAATGTCATTAAGACTACGAGACTTATGGGATTAACCATAATGCAAGCAAGCAAGAATTTCAAGAGCCAAAGGCTCCAGAGGGTTTTCGGAAGATCGAATATTATTTTGAAGACTTTTGTGAAACACAAGAACAACTGGGGATGAGCGGATACTCGGCAAGCGTGAGTAATTATCCGTAGGGGTATTCATGCAGCAAGGAACTGCAGGGCAGTAAGCATAAAGAATTCTCGGAATATCGAAGAGTATTTCAGGACATCTTGTAATAACAAGAGCAACTGGGGATGACAATATGAACGATAGGTGTAAGTAGTTATCCAGAGGGATTTATCGATGGAAGTGAATTGCAAAAGCGATGGCACATAGTCTCGAGAGCACATCGTAGAGTATCTTCGGAATCTTCTGGTGCAGCAGGCGGTCATCGGTAACAAGTGGCTCTCCGGGAGAAAGTACTTGCGAGAACCTAAAGTTAGTTTTGTTTTTAGCGAAATCATTTAACCCGAATAGAAGAGAGCTCAGAGTCCCAGAGTAAAGGTCGAGGAGTAAAAGATCCTAGTACCACCCAATGGCGACGTGGGCCCGTAAGGCACACAACCAAGTTAGTAAAAGTTTTGCAATGTCTAGACTCGACTTCGGCCAAGAAGGGTGAAAGGGGGATTCCTACAGGCAGTCGGCTCTGATACCAACTTGTGACGCCCCCGATTCAATCCTACACTAATCATGCACGCAAACGTGTACGATCAAGATCAGGGACTCACGGGAAGATATCACAACACAACTCTAAAACATTAATAAGTCATACAAGCAGCATAATACAAGCCAGGGGCCTCGAGGGCTCGAATACAAGTGCTCGATCACAGACGAGTCAGCGGAAGCAACAATATCTGAGTACAGACATAAGTTAAACAAGTTGCCTTAAGAAGGCTAGCACAAACTGGGATACAGATCGAAAGAGGCGCAGGCCTCCTGCCTGGGATCCTCCTAAACTACTCCAGGTCGTCATCAGCAGGCAGCACGTAGTAGTAGGCACCTCCAGTGTAGTAGGGGTCGTCGTCGACGGTGGCGTCTGGCTCCTGGACTCCAGCATCTGGTTGCGACAACCAGAAAGAAAGGAAAGGGGAAAAAGGGGGGAGAAAGCAACCGTGAGTACTCATCCAAAGTACTCGCAAGCAAGGAACTACACTACATATGCATGGGTATATGTGTAAGGAGGCCATATCAGTGGACTGAACTGCAGAATGCCAGAATAAAAGGGGGATAGCTAGTCCTATCGAAGACTATGCTTCTGGCAGCCTCCGACTCGCAGCACGTAGAAGAGAGTAGATTGAAGTCCTCCAAGTAGCATCTTCAAGTAGCATCTCCAAGTATCATCGCATAGCATAATCCTACCCGGCGATCCTCCCCTCGTATCCCTGAGGGAGAGCGACCACCGGTTGTATCTGGCACTTGGAAGGGTGTGTTTTATTAAGTATCCGGTTCTAGTTGTCATAAGGTCAAGGTACAACTCCAAGTCGTCCTGTTACCGAAGATCACGGCTATTCGAATAGATTAACTTCCCTGCAGGGGTGCACCACATAACCCAACACGCTTGATCCCATTTGGCCGGACACACTTTCCTGGGTCATGCCCCGCCGTGGAAGATCAACACGTCGCAGCCCCACCTAGGCTCAACGGAGAGGCCAGCACGCCGGTCTAAACCTAAGCGCGCAGGGGTATGGGCCCATCGCCCTGAGCACACCTGCACGTTGCGTACGCGGCCGGTGAGCAGACCTAGCAACCTCCATTACAAAGGAAGTTGCGTTAACGCAGTCCAACCCGGCGCGCGCCGCTCAGTCGCTGACGTCACGAAGTGCTTCAGCTGATACCACGACGTCGGGATACCCATAACTACTCCCGCGTAGATGGTTAGTGCGTATAGGCTCGTAGCCAACTCAGATCAAATACCAAGATCTCGTTAAGCGTGTTAAATATCCGCGAACGCCGAACAGGGCTAGGCCCACCTGTCTCCTAGGTGGTCTCAACCTGCCCTGTCGCTCCGCCACCAAGTAACAGTCGGGGGCCGTCGGGAACCCAGGCCCACCTCTACCGGGATGGAGCCACCTGCCCCTTCAGCCCCCAACTCCGAACAGTATCACAGGTAATGTAACAGTGTAAAGTATATAGTATATGCCCGTGATCACCTCCCGAAGTGATCACGGCCCAGTAGTATAGCAATGGCAGACGGACAAGAGTGTAGGGCCACTGATGGAACACTAGCATCCTATACTAAGCATTTAGGATTTCGGGTAAGGTATCAATGACTGTAGCAGCAATGACAGGCTATGCATCAGAATAGTATTAACGGAAAGCAGTAACATGCTACACTACTCTAATGCAAGCAGTATAGAGAAGAGTAGGCGATATCTGGTGATCAAAGGGGGGGGCTTGCCTGGTTGCTCTGGCAAGAGAGAGGGGTCGTCAACACCGTAGTCGATCACAGGGGGTACCGGCAGCGGCCTCGGGGTCTACTGGAAAAAGTAACGGAGGGGGAACATAATAAATAACTGAGCAATCAAAGCATAACATGACGAATGCGGTGCTAGAGGTGACCTAACGCATGGGATAGGTGATACCGGTGAAGGGGGGGAAACATCCGGGAAAATATCCCCGGTGTTTCGTGTTTTCGGGCAGAGGAGCCGGAGGGGGAAATTTGCGAGTTCGATAGGTTAGGGGGGTGTGGCGGACGAACGGACTGCGTATCCGGATTCGTCTCGTTGTTCTGATCAACTTTCATGTAGAAAGTATTTTCATCCGAGTTACGGATTCAAAGATATGATTTTCTAAAGATTTAATCATTTTCTGATTTTAATTATTTATTTAAATTCAACATTATCCAAAACAGTATTTGCTGACGTCAGCATGACGTCAGCAGCCAACAGAGGTGTTGACTGGTCAACTGACATGTGGGTCCCACTAGTCATTGACTGTTTAGTCTAATTAGTGTTTAACTAATCTAACTATTGTTTAATTAAACTAATTAGTTAGTTAGGTTAATGTAATTATGATTAATTAACTTAATTAATTCCTTAATTAATTAATTAATTAAATTATTATTATCTATTCATTTATTTTATTTATTTTATATATTATTTTTAATTCCTTTTTTTAACAAAACGTTCTGGGGCGGTGGGGCCCCTTGTCAAAGGCCCATAGGCCTATCGGGTCGGGCGTGTAGGCGACAGGTGCCACCCGAATGGGCACACGCCCATGGGCGGGCAGATCCAGCGCAGCGCCGGAGCCGGGGGAGGCCGGTGGCCATGGCCTCGGCCAGGGAAGGCGCGGTCCTGGCGTGGGGAGCGGCACAGCAGCGGTAACCGGGCGGCCTGCGGCAGCGGGAGAGGCCATGGCGAGCAGCACCAGCAGTGCGGCTCGGAGGGGGGATGGGAGTAGGGCGACGCGCGGGCGGCGCAACGCGAGCGAGCAGCGCCTCGGCAGAGCGAGGCGGGGCTCGGGCGCGCATGCGCGGGGGCACGCACGAGCGGTGCGGCGGGCGAGCAGGGAGGCGCCGGCGCGCACCTGGGCGTAGGGGGACGTCGGCGTGAGGCAGACGGCGCGGGGGGGGGGGCAGCGGGGAGCGCGGTCGCGACGAGCACGCATCGGGCGCGACCAAGTGCGGGACAGAGAGGAGGGGAGGCTTCCCGGAGCGCGGGTGAGCAGGGAGGAGGAGGAGAGGTGCTCACGGGGGTGGGCGCGTAGGGTCTAGGCAGGGGGGATTGAGGAGGAGGGCGGAGACGACGGCGTCGAGGAGGCAGTCCGGCGACGCGGTCCGGGGCGGCGTGGTCTCCAGGCGGCAACGGGCGACGGCATCGGGCGCCGAGCGAGGGAGAAGGGGATCGGGCTCCTCCCGATCCAGATCCAGCGCGAGGGGGTGGGAGAGAGCGAGTGGGGAGTGGGGGTGGTGGCCGTTAGGGTTTCGGGGGTTAAGGGGAGGGAGTGGGCCGGCCGGCTGGGCCGGTGGAGGCCAGTTGGGCCACTTGGCCCAGCAGGGGGGGGGGGGTCTTTCTTCCTTTTCTTTCTTTCTTGTTTTGTTTTTGTTTAAACCTTTTCTTTTTATTTATTTTCTTTTCTATCTTATTTCTAGTTTCTTTTAATCTTTAGTTTTTTTTACAGAAATCGCCACTAGTATCTAAAGTAGTATTTATAAACAAACTGCTGTCACATCAATTCTCAACCCATAATAAAATATTTTAATATTTTATAAAATCCAATAGGTATTTGTTTAATTGTTTTCACTACTGTTTTAATTAGTTTAGAGCCCTTAAACATTTTATCAAGGTTTGGTTTCTCCATCGTATTTACACATGATTTATCCGACCCACCTTGAACATTTTGGTTTCGTTGTTTGAAAACTTTTATTATTTGCCTTTAATTGAATTTTGAATTTGAAACGGTTTTGAAGTAACCCGAGATTAACTAAACTGACAGAGGTGACGTGTCACCATTAACGTGAGATTACTGTAGCATGATTATCCGGGCGTCACAGACACCTAACCAATCTAGGAGACACCACTCTCCAAAAGGTAATAGCTGGTGTGTTCATGATGAACTCCTTGCTCTTGTGCTTCAAATGATAGTCTCCCCAACACTCAATTCTCTCAGACATATTTGGCTATGGTGGAAAGATGATTTCAGTGGAAAGCAACTTGGGGAAGGCTAGAGATCAAGATTCTTGTGGTAGGATTGGAATATCTTGGTCTGAACACATGAGTAGGTGGTTCTCTCTCAGAAAAGGAGTAGTGGAAGTGTAGGTATCTTCTAATGGCTCTCCTCACCAATGAGGAATGGGTTGAGGGGTATATATAGCCTCCACACAAAATCTAACTATTACACACAGATTCCCAAACTCGCTGGGATCGAATCATAAAACTCGGTCACACCAATCCACGTAAAAATATGAACGTTAGACTTTTCGGTGGGACAGGTTTAGTCATCTCCGTGAGATTGATATGCTAGGGTTAGGGCATAACGTAATCTCGATGTGACCAATCGCATAAACTCGATGGGACCGATTTCAGCAATAGGCACATAGAGGGTTGGTCAGGCAAACTCGGTGGGACCGATTCGCTCACTTCGGTGGAACCGAAGTGTTAAGAAAAGGAAAGAGGGAGTTTGCAATGCAGACTTGGTGGGATCGATTTGCTCATTTTGGTGTGAACGAAATGTTACAAAAAGGAAACAGGGAGTTTGCAATCCCATCTCGGTGAGACCGAGATCCCTATCCTTGAGACCAAAGTAACTAGGGTTTGTGGCAGTGGCTATTTCAAATGAAACTCGGTGGCGCCGGATAGATCAAATTGGTGGGGCCAAATTTTACTTTTAGGTTTAGGACAAGTGTGGAAATGAGAAAGTGGTTGAGGTTTTTGGAGCATATCACTAAGCATTTTGAGCAAGTAAGCCATTAAGCAACACCTCATCCCCTTTGCATAGTATTGGCTTTCCTATGGATTGAATGTGATCTTGGATCATTAAAATCAAAATGTAGTCTTGAGCTTGTTGCCAACATGTGTCCTTAGCATTTTGAGGGGTCCACATATCTTGTCCATGCCATGCCAATCACTGAACTTTCTGAAATGATCATCTTGAAAGAGCATTAGTTCAATGAACTATATGTTGTTAAGAATTACCAAAACCACCCAGGGATTAGTTGCACTTTCACTTGGTCATCCGGCCCATAGCGTACCCCTTGAGCCCTGCGAAGCTGCCCTTCAAGAATTCGAAACCACCGTGCACTACAACCACGGTGGGCGCCAACTGTCGTGGACTTGTCACGTCAAATGTCCTAGCGTAAGGACTTAGGTGTGGAGACATCGCAATGTAGTTAGCTTGAAGGGGTTAAACAGGACAAGGGACACAGAGAGTTTATACTGGTTTGGGGCCTCGTGGTGGAGGTAAAAGCCTAATCCAGTGTAGGGTGGTATTGCCTGGGCTTCGATTACTAGGTACCGAATCCGCTTGACCTAGTTCTCGATCTCTTTTCTCCTGCCCTATCTCGCCACCGGGTCATCCCTTTATATATTTAGGTTGATGCCCGACGGCCTACATAGTCCCGGCCGACTCATAGACAACGTGTCTGGCTTGGTGACTAACTAAACCTGCCTTATAATACAAGTTACTCATATGGCGGTTCATCCTCTTGGGCCTTAAATCGCCTCTAGGTCTTGGGTCATCAATGGGCTTACTATGACCCGCCATCTTCATTGATAATCATCAATGGTATGACCCGGCCCCTTCTGGGCTGCTCATACCCAGCAGTTATATCCCCAACACCTGTTGCGCCTACATGGCTCACTTGTACTACTCCTCTTGCTGGCTGTCTGATTGCTTCACAACGCCATGCTAGATGGCTATATGCATGGTACGTTCTTCGTTCGTTAATTAAAGCTAGCAATTTTTGCATGCATGCATTTGGTTACATGAACAGTATTTTAGATGATAAGAGAGATTCAGATCAAATTGTTTTTCAAGCCTTACGATGTAGAGCAGTATATGTTTCTTATATGCTTAGCTAAAAGTAGGTTATAAGAGATGGGTATAAGAGGTAGGACATAAGAGATGGATCTGGGTTGTAGGCGTAGCACCGTTGAACTTGAAACGTAAACTGTTACGAGCAAATCAATCTTGGGATAGCAGTTTTAGTTTTAACACATATTTATAAGCTAAATGAAATAGTTTTACCTAAAGAGTCTCTTGTTAATCATGAATCCAACATTAAACTAGATTTTTCTAGATCAGTCATGTGTACGTTGCGATCATAAAATTAGTATGACAATGGTTTTTCATCATGCATGCCAAAGGTTAAGGACAATACATTAATGAATTGATGCGGGAGGCACTGAACCGATCATAACTACCACAAAATTTGAGATTCCAAAGAAATGACGTTGTAATAATTAATTTGTTGTTGTATCTTTTTTATGGGGAATGTGTTGTTGTATCATGTCTACATATGTTCGCATAAGTATAAGGAAGACAAGCATGAAAAAAGCAATTGAATAGATTATTAGACGACCACATGATATGTAATTATTTAAGGTTTTTCCTCTCACTCTTTTGCGTATTTACATCCTTCATTCACGTTGAGAAAAAAAACTAACGAACTGCTTCATTTGATCTTGTGTATTTTCATCCTTGGTGTACACTAATCGATCTTCCTATATACATATAGCTAGATAGGTTGCCTATAACTCTTTTTCCCCACATGCCAATTGATCTACCTCAGTAGTTATGTATCTTCCTTTCTCTGACACACAACAACTGACCTATCTATCTAGTTAGGTCTTCTTACCAAACACATATGGTTCCCAATTCATCATCCATTCATGCTTCCCGAAGTGTCTATCATGCACACGCACGCACACACACACACAGAAACACATCTCCTCTCTTCTTGATATTAAAGTTGTACCCTCCATTTGTCTAGTAGGCCTCTCCCACCATCTCCAAGAAGAAACTCCACCACCACCCCTCCGGCACTCTAGCTCTATCTCTCTCCCAACCTTATTCATGTCCTATGCATATGTATGGATGTCAATCGGTCTCCCTCAAGACATAGCCAGGTCTCTCTTTCTCCATACATATACTAGTCGATCTACCTCTCTAGTTAGGTCTATGCATCCCCCCACACACAGATAGATGGAGTGCTCTAGTTAATTATGTCTCCCCGCCACAAAGAAACTGGCCCTCTCCCCTCTCACGTTCCAGTAGGTAAATCGCCCTATATCTTTGACATGTGCACACAATTTTGCTGGCTCTCTTCATCGGTCTCGCACCCACACACTTGATCCCTCTCTTCGATTCTATCGATATCTCACGCCGATGATCCCTCCTTTCTGTTCTCGTGGATCGCCCCCTCTACATATGATACATCTAGGCCTTTGTTTCATACACATTGCATATGTTTCCTTTTTTAGATATCATTGATACGTACTCCCTATCCATCTCTCGCACACACAAATACACTCACAAAATCACCCCAAAAAACAATGGAGAATGCACACACCATATCTCTCTCGGTTTGTATCTGTCTCAAACACACCCATGTAGGTGGGGTACGTGCACAAAGAGAAGAGGTGCACGCACGACGCATGTACTCCCGTCTCTTTCCCAACCACACCCGCGCAGGTACACGGTGGAGCTCATTTCTTTATGATAAGGCAGCCCATGTGATAATTTGACGGGTGTAGTGGTTGTCAACTTGATGGAGGATCGTGCATAACGCGTGAGTGAAACAAAGAGCAAATTGAAAAGTAGGCACGTTATTAAAAATGGTTTTTATTACTCAATGGCGCACGTAAAAAATATAAACGATTATCTTCGAGACAAAAAAGAAAATCATTCCACTATACAATATAATATAGGCAGGATCCTCAATGCTTGCTTGCTGGGGTTGGTCTCTTCTCACACACACGACGCACATACTCCCATCTCTTCTCCAACCACACCCGCGCTGGTACAAGGTGGAGCTCATTTCTATACAAAAAGGCAGCCCATGTGATAATTTGGCACGTGTTTAGTTGTTGTCCACTTTATGGAGGACCATGTACAATGCGTCAACCAAACAAAGTGAGACTTGACGTGTTGACGTGTCAGTTAAAAAAGGTTTTATTCCTCAATGGTGCACGTACAAAATATAAAATGATTGTTATCGAGAGAAAAAACAAAATCGTCCCACTATACTATATAATATATGCAGGAGCCTCAAAGCTTCCTTGCTAGGGTTGGCCTCTTCACACTCTCTCACACAAGATGGAGGTGGCCTCTCTCTCCCTCCCCCCCTCTCTCTCTATGTGTGTGTGTGTGTGTGTGTCTGTGTGTTGGTCCCTCATCTGGCCGGATCCTGTCCGGCGAGGGAAAGGGAGGATGTGCGACATTTCTCCGGTCTCCACCATCGAGGCAGGACATCCACTACCGGCATGTCCCGATTTGCTCTACCCGCCGTTCACTCTAAATAAGCTCCCACACGGTAGGGACTTTGCCACTTGCCTGCTGCCGCAGTATGGGTAGATCCCGCCCGCCGCCACTCTCCTGGTTATATCCCGATGACCCTCAGGTATAGTTTCCTCTAGTACCGACCTTGCTCCACCATCCATCTTCCACGTCACTCGATATGGAAAATCCTGCATGTGGATCTTCTCTAGTTCTTTGCCTAAAACTTAGTTCGGCTGGCGCACTTTCCATGTTTCATTAATAGTGACACTATTATTGCAATCAAACCTATTCAATATACTTGTCAACACCGATGCTCAGCTCCATTTTAATGGACCTGCACAAAATGATAGGTTGGTGCATGCATTCGATTATACATGTTTTCCCCTTTCCCAACATGTCTCAACGAGCATCAACGAGCCACGTGAAAGTGGCTACAAACATGTCCACCATGGAGAGGAAAAGGAAACATGCCTAGGGACTGGATCGATAATTTTTTCTTTATTTGTACACCTTCTCGGAACTTTGTCTTAAGTTGTGAAGTAAATACTGGGTCTGATATGTGAATTATTGATATGCATTACCATGCATGTTAGTTTCCTTTGTATTTGATGGAATGTTGTATCAAGTAAACATTCAAGGCAAGACACATGAAACAAAAGGTGAAAGCTTCATAACATTGTACTAGTATAATATTATCTCACTGAGAAATTATATTTACTAGCATAGTATATATAAACGAATGTTGAAAGTTTGATAGAATTGCGATAAACCATTCTAGGAGTACAATACTTCCTTTCTCCGAAGATTGGACAATACTATTTATCTTACCCAAATTGGATGTTACTGTTGTAGCAAGGCATATAACCCTTCTCTGAACCATGAAGTGTGGCCATATGGGGATGGTTCCAGAAAATAATATTCCCACCCTTCCGGTTTATGGGCCTCAATTCCAAATCTAAACCAAGCAATGAACTAGTAATACTAGATAGTGAGTGTTTACTATCATGTATAATGTACTAATTGCAATGCATGCATGTGTTAGTAGTAGAATGACCACGTACAAATTTGATGGTATGATATGTGTAAGTTACATATCATGTTATTACTCTAACATGTGGTCGAAGTTAGCCTCAAAAACGCATTTTAGACCCTATATGGATTGAGGGAGTGCATAGCATTGCTGAGTTTTCTCTTAATCCTTGCATGCAACATCTTATTGAAGCTTCAAATGTGAACATGTGAAGGGGAGGGACTACGATAACCCATCCAGAAGAATTGTAGTACTACTAATGTCGTACTCCCTCCGTTCACCATCACATGTTCAATAATATTGTGAACTAGAGTAACAAATTTATTCCACACCTCACCATGTACTTTGGTTAGAGAGATTTTCAAATTGAGACATATAGACTGGGAAGTAGGCACTTATCTATTACTGTTATGTGTCCTGTCAACTCGTAGAATGAGGAGAAGCTTGCTTACTATGCCTACACCCTCTCCCCCGCCCACGCACACAGTGGCTTGCTGAGTCGTAGGACGAGGGGAAACTTGATTACTAGGACTACGCCCTCTCCCTCACCCACGCGCAAGGTGGATTGCAGGAGGAGGAGGAGGAGAAGCTTTTACTACTCCCTCTGTTTAGATGTATACTCCTCGTCCCTACCTTTGTTAGAGAGATTTTCATATTGTTTGAAATATATGTCTTTTAACAGATTTCATATGAAGTACATAATCCATGTACGGATGTATATAGACGTATTTTAGAGTGTAGATTCACACATTTTGACACAAATGTAGTAGTACGCACTCTCCCTCGCCCCTTGCCCATGCGGTGGACGTGCGACAATTCATTCACTGTTAGATTGCGAGAAGCATATACTATAGTACCATTATTGTTTGACTTCCCAAAGAGGCGAAGAGCCAAGCGCAAGGTTAATTTTTTTGAGATGCCAAGCGCAAGGTTTATAAGAGAATGAGTAGTAGTACTAGGAGTAGTATCAGGAAAAAGGCAAGAAGAATGTATGTTTTGCCTGACAGTTCCTTCTTATAGGACGTGCTAGACCTAGTGGACCTCGTTGTTGCAATGTGAATATCATACTAGTATGTACCATAGATGGCATGATCTAGAGTGGTGGGCAACGGGAATAATATTTGGAGCTACTTAGTCTTAAACCCCATGAAGAAGTCCCATCGAAAGGAATAGCCAGCCTCTACACATGCTCATATGTAATTGAGTAAATGAGAGAAAAAGAGAAAGAGGCAAAGTAAAAAAAAACCAGCCTTAGAGACAGCCTTATAGCCAGCCCTATTGTATCAATGAATGGTATTTCTATCTCGTGATGACATGGCTATATTATTCACCATGTTGCGGAGGTAGTAGAAGATTTTTGAGTGGAGGTATCATCGGTTTCAACGCGGAGTGAAATGATGGCTGCTTCCTCTGATAAACTTAGGGAAAGATGGGCCTCGTGATTTGACGGCTCATTACCCATTATTACTGCCATACTCTTTGCTCATTTAACCGCGTGGTAGAATAGCTTGATATACTTTTAACCATGCTCGAAGAGAAGAGGTGCACGCATTGACGCACATACTATTTGCCTCTTCCCAAACCACACACACGCGGCTACACAACGGAGGTCATTTCTGTACGAAGATACAGCCAACATGATAATTTGACGTGTGAAGTAGTTACTCACTTAATGGAGGGTAAGGAACCACGCATGAACGGTGGCGCGTTATTTATAAATAAAGTGTTTTTCTTCAATGACACGTAATACGAAATATAAGTCGGTTCATATGGATAGAAAAAGACCGCTCCACTATATACATAGCGAGGATTCCACATGATTGCTTGCTGGGTTTTCTCTCTTCACACTCTCTTGCACCAAATGACTATGGCCACATATCTAGACAAACATCCGGGTGGACCACATTCGTCGGGGGAAGGGGATGATGTTTTGTGTAAGCACGGTCGCCATCGGTGACGGCAAAAACCCACTGTCAGCACATCTCGATAAGCCCCCCCCCCCCCGCATTGTTCTCTTGCACAAAGCTCCGGCGCGGTGGCCTTCATCCCTTGCTCACTGCCACGGTGTGGGCAGATGCCACCTCACGCCGCCATCCTAGCTACATCCTGGCATCCCTTAGGTACAACTTCCTTCACAGCTGGCTTGCTCCACTACCCCAGCTCCCCGCATCACTCCACGTGGATATTTCTCTACCTATTTGCCATGTACATCTACCAACTTTTATTTCTGATGAGTTTATGTCTCATCAACTAGTGTCACTAGTCTTATTCTAATCGCGCTTCTTCAAATTCTTTGCCCATAGGGATGCTCAACTTGATTTTAGTGAAACTGCACAAAATGATCGGATGGTCCATGGGTTCCAAACTTCCTTCCTTCGGAAGGATCAACCTTGCCAGCAAATTAAAGCATGTTTAGGATTTAGGGTTCAAGGCCTAGGACTGCAATGATCATTTTTTCTTTAGTTGTGAAGTACATATTGGCTATGATCTGCGGATCATTGATATGCAATAGCATGCATATTAGTCTCGTTTGTATTTGATGGAATGTTGCAACGGGGCAACCTTGGATGCAAGATACATGAAATAGAAGTTGAAAGCTTCATAGCATTGAAATTTTTTATCTTGCTCAGAAATTATAGTAATGTATACTAAACAGGTAGGTGTCACACAGTGTCCAAAAAATATAGTGATAGTGTGTGGTCGGCCATATAATGACTGTGCTGTCGTGTTTCGCTGCTTTCGCATTCCTCTCGTGTAAGAGTGGAGAAAATTATAGTTTTATCAAAGAAAAAGAGTGCATAAGCTCTATGGTGCAGTTCCTGGCTCTGAAATCATTCTACCTCCTTTCATCGAAACATGGGACATCCAACATCCGGGCGCATGTCATGCACCAAAGTGTATAGTACAACTGAGACTCAGCATGGTCGTACCTTCTCAGTTATAATGACCAATGAGCTGTCAAATCACATAGACCCGACAGTAAGTTGGACGGATGATGCAATCATCACTCCTCATTGAATCTGCTTCTCCCTTCAATGATGGCGCCAGTGAGAGATCACGTCTGCTCTGCCCGGGAATGAATGCGGCACCGACTCTCTAGAGTGGCATTGAAGAGAAGAGGACTATGTACAAGATGAGAAGAGGTACACGCACGTCCGTCTGGGACACAGTCGCTGCCTCGCACTCTAGTCCAGCCGACCACGGCACAACGACCTGATCTATGCCTCTCCCGTCCCGGCGCAGGTGGTCAACCGCTATATCTGCAGCCGCGGGATTTGACGCATGCGGCTACCGGATTTGGCGCATCCCGGCCGCGTGTGACTGCGCCTTGCCATGGATTGTCAGGGTACCGGGTCGAACAATGATGGCAACGCCTCCACATCGCATGAAGGTACTAAATCCGCCTCTAGCCGCTCGGATCTATCCCATTGGCGGTTCGCCGGCAAAGACGCGGCAAGCCACCGTCCAGGCTCGGCCTTGTCCCAGCGGCTAGTCGGTTCAACGTTGCCGGTCATAAAGTGCGATTATTGCCCATGGCAGGTCATGCACCGTGTTTCGACCATGCCGGAACATCCCGGATAGAAGTTCATCAAGTGCAAAAAAGATAAGGTGGGTACTTCTTTTGATTCGGATGTGCTCCCATGTTTGACGAATTTTCGGCAACTTATACTCAATTTTGTGTGTAGGATTGGTGCATGTTTTGGTATTGAGAAGAAGAATACATCGATCTATTGATAGCACAAACTTTGGTAGATGCTCGTGCACTCCTTAGAGAATAGAGGCAAGATATGAGACTAGAGATGATATCATATGTGAAGCAACGTCTATCTTTAGAATAAAAGAAGAAAGAAGTGTGCAAGCTCGAGAAGCCACATACCGACAATGAAGACATAAAGAGGATATAAATACAACTAGTGGGAGCAGTTATGGAAATTGAATATCTTTTAAAATGTCTAATTGTGGTTCTTCTTTTCTTTGGTCTTGTTCTCCTAGAAAAGAATTGGTGAATGTACTTCCATGTTGCAAAATGTCATTGATGAAATAAAGAAATGTGCTGGCAAAAAAAATTATATACAAGTGCCCAAAATTATTGGAAGAGGGCAAAGTGTACATACAAAACAATTAAAACTGAATTTCTTGAAAATATTTCAAATTGGAGGATGGTGTAGCCCACCTTTCCGATATCTTGACCTGTGTGTGGTTTAGTGGTTGTTCACTTAACGGAGGGTCATGTACCAGCCGTGAATGATAGAAAGTGCAACCGGGAGGCATTGAGCATTAATTGATCATAGTACTTTACTTCACTGGTACATTAAATAAAGAGTTCCGTTTCATACATAATTCAAAACGACTTTTATGGAGAGAACAAGAAAACCACTCCAACTATATATATATATATATATATATATATATATATATATATATATATATATATGTTGCAGCCTTAGCGCTTGTTTGCTAGGGTTTGCTCTCCTGACACTGTCTCTCCACTATGTATATGCAGGTTGGAGCCTCAGCATTTCTTATTGATCTCTTCACAGTCTCTCACCTTCTCGAGATCTAAACAAGACTGTATTCGCCACACTCTTTCTCTCCACTCACTGCTGGTCAAAGATCCGACATGATTCCATCTGCCGGGAAGGGTAGGAGGTGTATTGTGACGACCCCGATTCAATCGTACACTAATCATGCACGCAAATGTGTACGATCAAGATCAGGGACTCACGGGAAGATATCACAACACAACTCTACAAATAAAATAAGTCATACAAGCATCATAATACAAGCCAGGGGCCTCGAGGGCTCGAATACAAGTGCTCGATCATAGACGAGTCAGCGGAAGCAACAATATCTGAGTACAGACATAAGTTAAACAAGTTTGCCTTAAGAAGGCTAGCACAAACTGGGATACAGATCGAAAGAGGCGCAGGCCTCCTGCCTGGGATCCTCCTAACTACTCCTGGCCGTCGCCAGCGGGCTGCACGTAGTAGTAGGCACCTCCGGTGTAGTAGGGGTCGTCGTCGACGGTGGCGTCTGGCTCCAGGGCTCCAGCATCTGGTTGCGATAACCAGGTAGAAGGGAAAGGGGAAAAGGGGGAGAAAAGCAACCGTGAGTACTCATCCAAAGTACTCGCAAGCAAGGAACTACACTACATATGCATGGGTATATGTGTAAAGGGCCATATCAGTGGACTGAACTGCAGAATGCCGGAATAAGAGGTGGATAGCTAGTCTTATAGAAGACTACGCTTCTGGTCACCTTCGTCTTGCAACAGGCAGAAGAGGGTAGGTTGAAGTCCTCCAAGTAGCATCTCCAAGTAGCAACTCCAAGTAGCATCACATAGCATATCCTACCCGGCGATCCTCCCCTCGTATCCCTGAGGGAGAGCGACCACCGGTTGTATCTGGCACTTGGAAGGGTGTGTTTTATTAAGTATCCAGTTCTAGTTGTCATAAGGTCAAGGTACAACTCCAAGTCGTCCTGTTACCGAAGATCACGGCTATTCGAATAGATTAACTTCCCTGGAGGGGTGCACCACATAACCCAACACGCTTGATCCCATTTGGCCGGACACACTTTCCTGGGTCATGCCCGGCCGCGGAAGATCAACACGTCGCAGCCCCACCTAGGCAAAACAGAGAGGCCAGCACGCCGGTCTAAACCTAAGCGCACAGGGGTCTGGGCCCATCGCCCATAGCACACCTGCATGTTGCGTGGGCGGCCGGAAGCAGAACTAGCCCCCTTAATACAAGAGCAGGCTTACGTTCCAATCCGGCGCGCGCGGCTCTGTCGCTGACGTCTGAAGTGCTTCGGCTGATACCACGACGCCGGGATACCCATAACTACTCCCACGTAGATGGTTAGTGCGTATAGGCTCGTAGCCAACTCAGATCAAATACCAAGATCTCGTTAAGCGTGTTAAGTATCCGTGAACGCCGAACAGGGCTAGGCCCACCTCTCTCCTAGGTGGTGTCAACCTGCCCTGTCGCTCCGCCACAAAGTAACCGTCGGGGACCGTCGGGAACCCAGGCCCACCTCTACCGGGATGGAGCCACCTGTCCTTTCAGCCCCCAACTCCGAACAGTATCACAGGTAATGTAACAATGTAAAGTATATAGTATATGCCCGTGATCACCTCCCGAAGTGATCACAGCCCAGTAGTATAGCATGGCAGACGGACAAGAGTGTAGGGTCACTGATGGAACACTAGCATCCTATACTAAGCATTTAGGATTGCGGGTATGGTATCAATGACTGTAGCAGCAATGACAGGCTATGCATCAGTATAGGATTAACAGAAAGCAGTAACATGCTACACTACTCTAATGCAAGCAGTATAGAGAAGAGTAGGCGATATCTGGTGATCAAAGGGGGGGCTTGCCTGGTTGCTCTGGCAAGAGAGAGGGGTCGTCAACTCAGTAGTCGAACTGGTCAGCAGCAGCGTCGGTCTCGTAGTCTACCGGAGAGAAGAGGGGGAAGAAATAATGAATACAGAGCAAACAAAGCACCACAAAATATATCAAGGCAATACGTGGTGTTCGGTGTGCCCTAACGCGGTAGTAGGTGATACCAATGAAGGGGGGAAAACCCCCGGGAAAGTATTCCCAGTGTTTCGTGTTTTCGGGCAGAGGAGCCGGAGGGGGAAAGTTGCGGGTTCGATAGGTTAGGGGTGTGTGGCGGACGAACGGACCGCGTATCCAGATTCGTCACGTCGTTCTGAGCAACTTTCGTGTTGAAAATATTTTAATCCGAGTTACGGATTAAAAGATATGATTTTCTAAAGATTTTATGAATTTTCTGGAATTTATTTAATTATTTAATTAATTCGGAAAACAGATTAATGACATCGGCATGATGTCATGCTGACATCAGCAGTCAACAGAGTTGACTTGGTCAACCTGACATGTGGGTCCAGTGGGACCCACCTGTCATTCTCTATTTAGTTTAATTACAGATTAGTTAATTTAATTAGTGATTAGGTTAATCTAATCAGGATTAATTAACTTAATTAATTAATTACTTAATTAATTAATTGATAATTAATTTTATTAAATCATTTTTAATTTTATTAATTATATTTATTGTTTTTATTTATTTTATTATTTATTTATTATTATTTTTTAATCCCCTTTTTTTAACGTTCTGGGGCGGGGCCCCCTAGTCAGTGGCCCGGGGGCCTTAGCGGCCACAGGGCGGTGCGGGTGCGGGTGCGGGTGCGGGCGTGAGCCCGACTGGGCACTGGGCACCCGTGCCTGAGGCCACCGCAGCGAGGGCGCGAGGCCCAGCTGCGTCGGCGGCCTCGCTCGACAGCGGCAGGGGGCGGGGAGCAGGGGAGGCCCTGGACGGCGACGGCCCTGGCGGGCGCGGCCAGGAGCCGCGGGAAGGAGGCGGTGGTGGCCGGGCGGGCATCAGCCGTAGGTGGCACGAGCGGCGACGGGAGCGACGGAGCGCGCGGATAACGCGCGGGTGCGCGCGTGCTCACCGCGAGCACGAGCACCTGGCGGCGCGTGCACGACTGCGGGACGGCGCGCGGCGCGGCCCCGAGCGGCGAGCAGGGAACGAGGGAGAGAGAGGAGGGGCGCGGGGGTTGCTCACGGCGCGGAGTAGGGTTCGGGGCAGCGGGCTCGGCGGAGGTCGGGGAAGTCCAACGAGGAAGAGGACGAGGACGACGTCGAGGGAGGCAGAAGCAGGCCGATGGGGTGGTCGCGGCGTCGTGGCCTCCGGCGAGGTACTCGGGCGGTGGCGCATCCAGATCAGTGAAGAGGGGGAGGCGCAGGAGGGAGACGAGGCGACGGCAGCGGGGCAAAGTAGAGGTGCGGGGCGGCGGCGCCAGGGGCGCCCAAGGGGGCGCTCGTCGATGGGGGGGGGAAGGGGGCGCTCGTACCCGATCCAGATCGGGACGAGGAGAGGAGAGACGTGGGGAGTGGGAGGAGTGGGTTAGGGTTCGGTGTCACCTGGGTGGGCTAGTAGGTGAGATGGGGTGGGGTGGGCCGGTCCGGCTGGGCCGGCCAGGGTAGGCCAGATGGGTTGAGGCCTAAGGGGGGCGTGGTGGTCAGCTGGGCCAGTCGGCCCAGGTGAGGGGGGGGTTCTTCCTTTTTTTCTGTTTTGCATTTTCTTTTATTATTTCTCTTCTTTGTTTTAATTCATTTTAAAATATTCAGACACTTTCTAAAAATATGTTTTCTTTAATATAATTACCCTTGTAATATTCGGCACCCACCGAACAATTTTGTTTCAACTTTTGAAAACGTTTGTTGTTTGACATATTTAGAATTTAAATTTCAAAACGGTTTTGAATCATTAAGAGGTTAGCAACGGTAACTGAGGTGACGTGGCATGATTAGCGTGGGGTTACTGTAGAATGATTATCCGGGCGTCACAATTCTCCTCCACTACAAGAAATCTCGTCCCGAGATTTAAGAGGGGAGTAAGGGGAAGGTTCTGGTTACGATATTCTAACGAATCTTCTCGAGGAAGTTAATTCCTTTCGTTGATGTCTTCAATCCTTTATTCCGATGCATCATGATAAACTTGTCATCATTTCTTCGGGAACTCCATCGTACTTACGAAAAGATAAGTGGCAGCTCACTACGACATAATGCTTTTGAGGGAAACAATCTGGGGTTAACCCATGAATTAGTATAAGATTATCTCTCGAGTTGAACATATGAAATACCTCAAGAGTAAGGTACGAAGGTACCATAATAGGCTCCAAGCGGATAGATAGTTGCTCGAAGCCTGAACCAGAGTGAGAAAGGGGTTCAGAGTAGCGAGAGTAACTATTGCGTCTGATACCAGAATAGGCCACTAGGATAGTGGCCCGTGGATTACATACGAGTCCATGCGTGAGGAATAACTTTGGGAATAGGGGGTGCAGGAGAGTCAGGTTTTGATCTAGTGGACCTGTGGGTTATGGGCCCACCATGTGGGTTAAAGTAGGAAGGGCGGTGACGTCTTGCACGATCGTGTAAGCAAGACGTATCAGAGCATAGCCTGTCAGTTATGTTGTCAACAACATCGGTACCAAGGGCGAGGGACGAAGAGAACCATTTGCCTGCTCGTTGAACGAGGCGGGCCAATAGGCAAAGTTCTCGTCCATCGGTGGTTACCGGAATATCATCAACAATCGTAACAGGGTCTTACTGACCAATTATACATCAAGGTGTTTACATAAGCAGTGAATCTTTACTGCTTAGATTATATAGATCACAAGAATGTCAAACACAACAATGGAAAGGAAAATATGAATATCAGATTAAACAGAACAATGGAAAGGAAAATGTGTTAAAACACATAATTCAGGGGTGTATCCTTCCCAAGGACAAGCAGAGCAAGATATCCACGACAGGATATAGAGTGGATAACCATTTAGGTAAGGGGAGAGGAATTTGATGACCATACCCATACAACGGTGTTTGGATAATTGATAAAGAGAATTTAGCATTGTGCTTCAAATGTTCTTGGTGATGAATGGAGTACCACAGACATGCTTCAGGTAGCAATGATATGGTGTTTCAATCAAGGGCCCGACTTCGGATACACCAATGACCCATCAGGAGTAACTTATAAAATAAGTCCTACCACTTCCTCTAGGAGGAATGGTTATCCTTGCAAAGGAAATCATAATGATAGGTCCTCTAGCCAGGGGGGGCTAGGCATGACATCCTGTTACCAGGTCATCAAAGGGCCAACAACATAACTCTTGGAAAGTTGTCCCAACCATCATATCTGACCGAGATTCAGATCCGATTGGTGTAATGATACCTCAGACTCAGGATGTCCGAGAATAAAAGGTGCAACACAAATAGACGAAATGACATTTCAGGATTCTCAGGAAATGAACTATGGGAGTGGGTTCCTGAAACAATAGTTCATCATTAAACCAAGGAGAGGAGGAGGTGGCTGATGGGCTCGGCGATAATCCATCGAGATTTCCGACAAGATGGATTTCCACAATTATGTGAACAAGGAGATAACATTTGTCAGATCAAATGGTATAATGATGTATGCTCGAGGAAACATACTCAATTAAACATTGGTTGAAAGGTGCACCCGAATATGGGTTGGGTCGCGCGATCAATGTTAGAGTGGTGACTTGACGAACAAAAGAATTTGAATGAAACTCGACCATTACTTCAAAGCAATAGGGTTGCTAGAAGTTTTGAATTCACACCTCATGGTTCAATTGTCGGTATTCTGGTTAGAAACAACATGGGTACCAAGAAAGAATGGTGAGGGTGAGAAGTATCACCATACCAATAATTCTTAAGAGGTGGAGTAATCCTCACGACCTCCTTGACATAAAAGATGGTAATACTCCATGGTAAAGAAGAACAAATGCTAGGTAGCAAGGAACTCGAGGTATAACACAGAACACAAACAAGTTTTTGTTGGAGGGAACGCAATAAAGAGGTCGATGACAACACAAATCATCGAGGGCAAGGATGGTATTTCTCATCATCAATTCAATTGATATCCTGGAAGAGCATCAGAATGTAGATGGTGATCATGACACATTTGTCGAGAGATTCCACGAAGATGTAATCGATCCGCGATCACATCAAGTCAAAAGAATGATGAAGCTAGAGGTTATTGGAACCATAGGTACGACACAAACTTGAAATCTAGCTTGTTGTTCAAGGCGAAATGATATGACGAGGAAGATCGACATAAGCTTAGCTATCGTCGCAAATTGGTGCTCCGAGAATAAGGACCAGGTAGCATAGTTAGAATCATCACGACAATGATGTAGCCAAACAGGCTAGGAATGGCGTGATCGGGTACAAACTCATACTTATAGAAGCTTACTGAACAGTTGTTGAACCGTAGAGCGGACTCGGTTCAGTTATCGGTGTCTTTGAGTGTTTAATAACTCAGAGCCCGTAAAAAATTGGAATCAGTGGTAAGGTAGCACTTGATGAAGAACTCATAAGAAGTTATGCAGTACCATGATAATCTCGAGATACCAGGGGGGTAATACTCAACACAAGATCAAAGTAAAGGTTGGACTGGTGTATTGATCCATAGAAGACAATTGTTTTAACTTGTCCGAGAAATGGAATCAAAGAAGAACAATCATGGTCGGAACCACGGTTGCAAGGGATCAATTCACAGATACCATATGTTAGCGATCAAGGAAATAGTTATTATTACAAGAAGCTTCCATGATAGGATATACATCGCGTCCATGGGCATGAACACAAAGTTCAAGGTCGACTCCCACTTCCTCAATGCATAATCTTCCATTCAGCTCTCGTATTTCGAAGATGACATTAGTTGTTGAAAGTTTTACCTGGTGCAATACCAGATAAGTATGACTCGTGAAAACTTTCGGGTTCACACGGTTTAGAGAAGGCATATGTTTAATCCATAGGGGCTTCTTAGAAACATATACCACAAGTTTCCAAAGTAAATAACACAAGCCCGAAAGCAGAGCATGGTTGGCCAAGCAGAGGATACAGCTTAACAAGGGCATCATGTATAAGGGGAAGAACTCACAAAGTGTTCAAATGTGAAGGACACTGTCGGATAACAATCCAACAAAGGACTTGATAGTCCACAAAGGATCTGATATGAGTATCGGCACTCAACCAGAAGAGGAAGGAATGCAAATGCAACAGGTTATGGAATCATCTGAATAATTCAAAGCTTAAATAAAAAGGAATTATGATTTCCAAAACAAAGGATCAGAAGCAGACGTTCTGATCAAGGATGATCAATTGAATATACCAGAGGCACAATCGACGACAGATAGTTTGGTCGAGAACCAGCTCATGTTTGAAAGACGTCTGAGCCGGAGAGATAATTTAAAAGGATCAACTGATGATTACGTGCATTCGCAACATATTGAGTCAACAGACTCAAAATGATAATGACAAGGAATGTCAATAAGATTTCTATACTTATGGGATTAATCATAATGAAAGTAAACAAGAAATTCCAGAGCAATAGGTTGCTGAGGATTTTTGAATATCGGGTGGTATTTCGAAGACTTTTGTGTAACACATAAACAACTGGGGGATGAGCGGATATTCTATAAATGCGAGAATTAACCGTAGGGGTATTCAAGTGACAAGAATAGCAAGGCAGTAAGCTCAAGGGATTATCGAAACCACGACGAGTTTTTCAGGGTATCTTGTAATAACAAGACCAACTGGGGATGATATAAGTATAACAACTGTAAGTAGTTACCCATAAGGGTTGACAGTGGAAGGGGAATTGCAAACGCGATGAACACAAGTTCTCGGCTTAACAGCGGAAAGTATCTTCAGGGTCTTCACGTGCAGCAGACGATCATCAGTAATAAGGGGCTCTCCGGGTGAAAGTGATAACGAGATCCTAATGTTAGATTTAGCAAAATTCCTTTAACCCGAATAGAAGAGAGATCAGAGTCCCAGAGTAAAGGTCGAGGAGTAAAAGATCCTAGTACCACCCGATGGCGACGTGGGCCCGTAAGGCACACAGCCAAGTTAGTAAAAGTTTTGCAATGTCTAGACTCGACTTCGGCCAAGGAGTGTGGAAGGGGGATTCCTACAGGCAGTCGGCTCTGATACCAACTTGTGACGCCCCCGATTCAATCGTACACTAATCATGCACGCAAATGTGTACGATCAAGATCAGGGACTCACGGGAAGATATCACAACACAACTCTACAAATAAAATAAGTCATACAAGCATCATAATACAAGCCAGGGGCCTCGAGGGCTCGAATACAAGTGCTCGATCATAGACAAGTCAGCGGAAGCAACAATATCTGAGTACAGACATAAGTTAAACAAGTTTGCCTTAAGAAGGCTAGCACAAACTGGGATACAGATCGAAAGAGGCGCAGGCCTCCTGCCTGGGATCCTCCTAACTACTCCTCGTCGTCGCCAGCGGGCTGCACGTAGTAGTAGGCACCTCCGGTGTAGTAGGGGTCGTCGTCGACGGTGGCGTCTGGCTCCAGGGCTCCAGCATCTGGTTGCGACAACCAGGTAGAAGGGAAAGGGGAAAAGCGGGAGAAAAGCAACCGTGAGTACTCATCCAAAGTACTCGCAAGCAAGGAACTACACTACATATGCATGGGTATATGTGTAAAGGGCCATATCAGTGGACTGAACTGCAGAATGCCAGAATAAGAGGGGGATAGCTAGTCTTATCGAAGACTATGCTTCTGGTCACCTTCGTCTTGCAACAGGCAGAAGAGGGTAGGTTGAAGTCCTCCAAGTAGCATCTCCAAGTAGCAACTCCAAGTAGCATCACATAGCATATCCTACCCGGCGATCCTCCCCTCGTATCCCTGAGGGAGAGCGACCACCGTTTGTATCTGGCACTTGGAAGGGTGTGTTTTATTAAGTATCCAGTTCTAGTTGTCATAAGGTCAAGGTACAACTCCAAGTCGTCCTGTTACCGAAGATCACGGCTATTCGAATAGATTAACTTCCCTGCAGGGGTGCACCACATAACCCAACACGCTTGATCCCATTTGGCCGGACACACTTTCCTGGGTCATGCCCGGCCGCGGAAGATCAACACGTCGCAGCCCCACCTAGGCAAAACAGAGATGCCAGCACGCCGGTCTAAACCTAAGCGCACAGGGGTCTGGGCCCATCGCCCATAGCACACCTGCACGTTGCGTGGGCGGCCGGAAGCAGAACTAGCCCCCTTAATACAAGAGCAGGCTTACGTTCCAATCCGGCGCGCGCCGCTCCATCGCTGACGTCTGAAGTGCTTCGGCTGATACCACGACGCCGGGATACCCATAACTACTCCCGCGTAGATGGTTAGTGAGTATAGGCTCGTAGCCAACTCAGATCAAATACCAAGATCTCGTTAAGCGTGTTAAGTATCCGCGAATGCCGAACAGGGCCAGGCCCACCTCTCTCCTAGGTGGTCTCAACCTGCCCTGTCGCTCCGCCACAAAGTAACCGTCGGGGACCGTCAGGAACCCAGGCCCACCTCTACCGGGATGGAGCCACCAGTCCTTTCAGCCCCCAACTCCGAACAGTATCACAGGTAATGTGATAGTGTAAAGTATATAGTATATGCCCGTGATCACCTCCCGAAGTGATCACAGCCCAGTAGTATAGCATGGCAGACGGACAAGAGTGTAGGGTCCCTGATGGAACACTAGCATCCTATACTAAGCATTTAGGATTGCGGGTATGGTATCAATGACTGTAGCAGCAATGACAGGCTATGCATCAGAATAGGATTAACGGAAAGCAGTAACATGCTACACTACTCTAATGCAAGCAGTATAGAGAAGAGTAGGCGATATCTGGTGATCAAAGGGGGGGCTTGCCTGGTTGCTCTGGCAAGAGAGAGGGGTCGTCAACTCCGTAGTCGAACTGGTCAGTAGCAGCGTCGGTCTCGTAGTCTACCGGAGAGAAGAGGCGGAAGAAATAATGAATACAGAGCAAACAAAGCACCACAAAATATATCAAGGCAATACGCGGTGTTCGGTGTGCCCTAACGCGGTAGTAGGTGATACCGATGAAGGGGGGAAAACCCCCGGGAAAGTATTCCCGGTGTTTCGTGTTTTCGGGCAGAGGAGCCGGAGGGGGAAAGTTGCGGGTTCGATAGGTTAGGGGTGTGTGGCTGACGAACGGACCGCGTATCCGGATTCGTCACGTCGTTCTGAGCAACTTTCATGTTGAAAATATTTTAATCCGAGTTACGGATTAAAAGATATGATTTTCTAAAGATTTTATGAATTTTCTGGAATTTATTTAATTATTTAATTAATTCGGAAAACAGATTAATGACATCGGCATGATGTCATGCTGACATCAGCAGTCAACAAAGTTGACTTGGTCAACCTGACATGTGGGTCTAGTGGGACCCACCTGTCATTCTCTGTTTAGTTTAATTACAGATTAGTTAATTTAATTAGTGATTAGGTTAATCTAATCAGGATTAATTAACTTAATTAATTAATTAATTAATTAATTAATTAATTAATTAATAATTAATTTTATTAAACCATTTTTAATTTTATTAATTATATTTATTGTTTTTATTTATTTTATTATTTATTTATTATTATTTTTTAATCCCCTTTTTTTTAACGTTCTGGGGCGGGGTCCCCTAGTCAGTGGCCCGGGGGCCTTAGCGGGCACAGGGCGGTGCGGGTGCGGGTGCGGGTGCGGGCGTGAGCCCGACTGGGCACTGGGCACCCGTGCCCGAGGCCACCGCAGCGAGGGCGCGAGGCCCAGCTGCGTCGGCGGCCCCGCTCGACAGCGGCAGGGGGCGGGGAGCAGGGGAGGCCCCGGACGGCGACGGCCCTGGCGGGCGCGGCCAGGAGCCGCGGGAAGGAGGCGGTGGTGGCCGGGCAGGCATCAGCCGTAGATGGCACGAGCGGCGACGGGAGCGACGGAGCGCGCGGATAACGCGCGGGTGCGCGCGTGCTCACCGCGAGCACGAGCACCTGGCGGCGCGTGCACGACTGCGGGACGGCGCGCGGCGCGGCCCCGAGCGGCGAGCAGGGAACGAGGGAGAGAAAGGAGGGGCGCGGGGGTTGCTCACGGCGCGGAGTAGGGTTCGGGGCAGCGGGCTCGGCGGAGGTCGGGGAAGTCCGACAAGGAAGAGGACGAGGACGACGTCGGCGGAGGCGGAAGCAGGCCGGTGGGGTGGTCGCGGCGTCGTGGCCTCCGGCGAGGTACTCGGGCGGTGGCGCATCCAGATCGGTGAAGAGGGGGAGGCGCAGGAGGGAGACGAGGCGACGGCAGCGGGGCGAAGTAGAGGTGCGGGGCGGCGGCGCCAGGGGCGCCCAAGGGGGCGCTCGTCGATGGGGGGGGGAAGGGGGCGCTCGTACCCGATCCAGATCGGGACGAGGAGAGGAGAGACGTGGGGAGTGGGAGTAGTGGGTTAGGGTTCGGTGTCACCTGGGTGGGCTAGTAGGTGAGGTGGGGTGGGGTGGGCCGGTCCGGCTGGGCCGGCCAGGGTAGGCCAGATGGGTTGAGGCCTAAGGGGGGCGCGGTGGTCAGCTGGGCCAGTCGGCCCAGGTGAGGGGGGGGGGGTTCTTCCTTTTTTTTCTATTTTGCATTTTCTTTATTATTTCTCTTCTCTTTTTTAATTCATTTTAAAATATTCAGACACTTTCTAAAAATATGTTTTCTTTAATATAATTACCCTTGTAATATTCGGCACCCACCGAACAATTTTGTTTCAACTTTTGAAAACGTTTGTTGTTTGACATATTTAGAATTTAAATTTCAAAACGGTTTTGAATCATTAAGAGGTTAGCAACGGTAACCGAGGTGACGTGGCATGATTAGCGTGGGGTTACTGTAGAATGATTATCCGGGCGTCACATGTATCATTAACGCTGTCGCCATTAGCGAGGGAGGGAATCCACTACTAGCGACGCCATTCTCTTTCACCCAACGCCGGCATGGGAGGGCCTCTAACCCCTTCTTGCTCGCTGTTATACATAGTGTTGGTAGATCCGGCCTCGTGCCGCCCACTGAGCCACACCTCGACAATCCTAAGGTATAATTTACTTTGAAGCATGCATTGCTCTAGCTGCTTGTTAATTTTTTTTCCTTCTGCACCCGAACCTAGGTGTTGGATCAAATAGGAAAGAAGGGGGAGTTTTATAACATGAATCTAGGATATGGTTCAAAGAGGAAAGGAAGGGGGAAGTAGTACAGACTAGCTATCCAACAACTCTATTGGTCGAAAAGGGAAAACATTGATGAACGCAGTACACACATCTATAAGGAACTGAGCTTTCTTTGTTTAAAAAGGAAAGAAACCAGCGGGTGGGGGACAAGGCTTAGAGATTGAGCAGGACTAGATTTGTTGCCCTCACATAGGCAAAGGTGTCTAAAGACAATAAAAATGGGACCAACACAGATATGCTCCTTTGTTGTTTGTTGCAATAGACTGTGTGTCGTGGATTTGTCACGGCAGATGTCCTCGTGAAAGGACTTAGTCGTGGAGACATCACTACGAGTTAACTTTAAGGGGTTAAAGCGGACACAAAGACACAAGGGTTTATACTAGTTCGGCCCCTTCAATGAAGGTAAAAGCCTACGTCTAGTTGTAATGGAATTGATGTGGTTTCGATGGCTAGGGAGCAAACAAGCTTCGCCTAGGCTCGAGTTGTTGTTGTCTATCCTTGAACCACCGCCGGGTCGTCCCCTTATATACACGGGTGACGCCCGTCGGTCCACAGAGTCCCACACCGGTTCATACTCGTATCCCGGTTGGTCTCTCTCTATTCCTAACTTACAATGCAAGTTTACATATCAAGCCGGTTTACGGCTACAGGTTCTAAACAGACTACAGGCCTTGGGCCTTCATCTGCTTAATCACCTTTATACTACTAATGAAGTTAACCCGGCCCAGGTAGGCCGGTTCACACCTAGTAGTAATATCCCCAACATTAGGCCCCAGATTGATTTGAACTGGTTCATGTCAATCCTCCACAAAAATCTTTGTCTTCAACATCTTCTGGTAATTGGTAAACCGCCATGTCGTCATCATCTCTGGTTGCTGTAAACCGGCATGATGTCATCATGAAGTTAACATTTATGACGCCTTCTTTTATTAATAGATCTGCGATACCCAAGGCAGCAGCTCCACTTCCGAATTCTGTGGCTCCCGGATTCGCGCGCTTGACACACGTCCTTTGCCTTATAAATAGGACCGAAGGTTCATTTCCTTTTCTCCCCTTTGTCTCTTTCTCTTCGTCTTCCTCGCATCGCCAGCCTTGGAGCTCCGCCACCGCCATCGACCTCTGCACCGTCTTGGGCCGCTGCATCAACCTGAACGATCCAAAGCACTGTGGTAGCTTTTCGCGTCTTCCTCGATTCTGGTAAGCCTTCTGCTCTTCTTGACATAGATCTGTTCTAGGGTTTCATGTTCTTGCCGTGTTCCTCACTTGTTCATGCTCGTACCCAGACTCCTGGATAGATCTGTGAAACCCTGCTCTGATTAGCAGTAGCCTTTTAGCATCCACCTGTAGTTTCACACTCAAGTCCATAGATCTCATCTACATACCTGCCCGTTGATTCACTTCCATTCTGCTTTAATCTTTTGAATATTTTCTATTTTTCTGAACTTGCTTCAGATCCATTGCTGCAATAAGACTTTGTGAAACCTGTTTCTGCATACTTAGCCATCCGCAACCTCAATTGCTTTCAATGTTTAGATCAGGCGGTTTAACTTAATATAGAAAAAGTTAATAAACCGGTATATACCATTAGTCCCCTTGTTGAACCGCCAGAACTCTTTAGCCATATGATGCCACTTCATAAAAATCCGGTTTAAATATACTGCCTCCGGTTTAGCATTGTTCATACCAGCACCTTCTTTTATCCAACATGTTCTTGAACCGGAATCACCTATTTCTTGTAGATCTCACCATGGCCAAACAAGTATATGAGTGCAACTGGGTTCCTTCTCGTGTCACAGAAACTCAGTTAGATGACTTAGTCTCGATCGGCGCTTTAGACAGCAAAGAGACTATCCACTGGAGGGTTCCTGGTGATGAATGTCCTCCCACACCTCAAGAGGGAGAGGTTGTGATCTTTGCGGATCACTTAGCCCGGGGCTTCAAACCACCCGACTCTAAATTTTACCGGGATGTGTTAGCCAATTTTCAACTTCGCCCGCAAGACACTGGCCCCAACTCTGTTACCAACTTATGTCACTTCCAAGTACTTTGTGAGGTATACCTTCAAGAGGAACCCACAGTTGAATTGTTTAGAGATTGTTTCCACTTAAACCGCCGCACAGAATTCACTGATGGTCCCAATACCGAATTGGGCGGTGTGGCAATTCAGAAAAGGAAAGAAATCACTTATCCCCATGCCAGACTACACAGTCACCCCAAGGAGTGGAATGCAACATGGTTTTACTGCAAAGATACTTCCCCTGATGATGAAAATCCTTTGCCTGGCTTTCGTCTGGAGCGGCTCAGCAATACACACCCCTTCCCACAAAGGTTAAGTGCCAAGGAGAGGAGTAAATACGCTCCGCAATTATCCAAGCTCCGAGCCTTCATGGCCAACGGTTTAACAGGAGTAGATCTCGCACGCTGTTGGATATCATGGAGCATACTGCCTCTCAGCCGGCGCTCTGGTTTAATGTGCAAGTATACTGGTAGCGTTGACGACCCACTCCGACACACCAACATCCAGCTCTCCAATGATGAAGTCATAGAGGCTGTGAAGAAAATGCTGAATGAACCGGAGCACCTCTGCGCTCAAACCGGCCTGCCCCCTTTCTGTGCTACCAACAAACCGCCAGCTGTAAGATTTTGATCGTACTTTTTACTGAACCTGTTATTGCTATCTCTGTCTGACATCAATTGCTGCTTAACTAGGGTGATAATCCATTTTGGAGCAAGAAACTTCCACAAGACAAACCGGAGAAAGCAGAACGGTCAATCCGGCCAAAGACCAAGGTCATCAAGAAGCCTGCTAAAAAGAGGAAAACCACTGCTTCATCTGACCCGGCCATTGATGATGATGTGGGTAACTCGGACCTTGAGGTAGAACTTGATTCACTAGGCTTACTTTTTACACGCCTTATTGATGATGATACTTGTCAGGATGACGCTGAAGCCAGTAATGCGGATGTCGCTGAGGTAATTATTCTCTCTTCCGATTCAGATCCTTTGCCTTTGCCAAAATTTCGCCAGGCAAACCGGAAAGTTAAATTTTCTCATCCTCTTGCTTACTTGGAACCCAAATTTCTTATGAAGACTCAGCAACATGAAGCTCGCCGCACAACCCGACACAGCGGCCAGATAGTTACCTCCGCCGGTTTACCAAACAGTCCGGTTCGAAAACGCCGCTTCGAGGTCTCCGACCTTTTTATTAATTTATGTCCTAAAGCAGGTTTCATCCGTCAACCTCTTAATCCGTCCGACTCTGATTATCAGGTTACTTCCCATTCTTCCTCTGGTGAATCGTCGGCCACTCAGCTGCCACCACTGAAAACGGTTCTTGGGTAAGCTAGACTGAACATATGCTTCTGGTATACCACGTTACAACTTATGCTGTTCCTTGACTTTTTGTTTCTCTTTCAGGGCTAAACCTAAACCAAGCAAGAAAGCCCGCCTGAATAAAGCGGCCGAGGAAGATGCTGCCCCTGAACAGGATAAAACACCAGATCTTGAAGCGTTCGTTCATGAAGATATTCCCCATGATCCTCCTTTGCAAGAAGATGCTATTACTGATAAAAGGCCTATCGATACCTCAGTCCCTGTTGACCAGCCTGCTAGCTCCGTCCGAATTGATGGATCCCGCAGTCCTTCAAAGCCTACCGATAAACCGACCGCGCCAACGCAAACCGGCGAGTCCAAGGATGATGACGTTGTAATTACCGGCGTAGGTCGCTTTGAACCAGGGAATCCTGTCGCTTTGGCCAAGCATACTGTGAAAGAAGATTCTTCTGGCATGAACAAAGGCAAATGGGATGTTGATCTGGAAACATATGCTGCTCTGAGTGCCCAAGATGTTCATTCTGGTTACTTGAACCGGCTATATACTAGTCGTGACTGTGAAGCTGGCCTGTAAAAGTAATGAGAGATAAATTTGAGGTAACTTCCTTGCGCTTCTTTTTTCTTTAATTACTGCCACTGTATTAATCCTCCTAGCCCCAAGGGTCGGTTTGTAATCTTCTTCAAACCGGCACTTGAATATAGTCCTCAATACTTTGAAATCCATCAATGTAGCCCCCAAGGGCCGGTTCAACTTAGTATTGTTAAACCGGGACTCCAATAAAGATTCTAACATCAGAACATAACTGAGCAAATAGCCATTAGCCCCCAAGTGCCAAGTTGAATACTTGTATTGAGCTTGGGACTTTGCGATTTAGTAATAGATGAAAATTGAAGGTGCATTATGTCGGTGTACTAGAGTAGGGGTACCCTAGTATCCCGAACTTGTGCACGGGCAGTTGCAGCGCCCCACGGCAAGGCTTGCCAGGTGACCGCCAAGGTCCTCCGTGGTTCCCTTGGAGCCATTCAAGAACAAAGTATTTAAGCTCAGGAGACAAGGCCCCGGCAAGAGGAGCTTTCCGAGAAGGCCAGCCAAGGCATTTCAAGGAACTTGCTGCGACGCGCCGCGCGTCCCGGCAAGGCCCGGTGAGCGACAAGCTCCCGGACCCGACAAGACAACGACCGCGGCAAGGCACTTGCCGCGACAAGCGGCCACTCTGTGCCCACGCTCCAGCGCATCCACCAACGTGTCGCTCTGGGGGCCTTTCCAGGCGCGCGTGGCAGGAGGCCATGCAGCCAGCGGTGCGCGGTGGCATGCGAAGCTGACAAGATCGCCATCGTGGCGAGCGGTGGCGCCCCTGACGGTCCTTTTCTGCACTGTTTGGGCTACACAGACGGGCATTTAATGCCCTTGCCCCCTGCCGTCAGGGTTAGGTAGGAAACACTGTACAGGCAGCTGTACCAACCACCTCTCTTTTTACATTTGTACCCTTGTCTACGTTGCCACCTGTCGGTGACCCCTTTAGCGTATAAAAGGAGGCCCACGCGCAACGTAGAAGTCGGGCGGATCATTCGGAAGCCAGAAAAACACTTAGCTCTCTCTCGAGCAAGAACACAATACAATCAAACAAGCAGCAGTAGGAGTATTATCTCTCCGGAGAGCTCCGAAGCTGGGTAAACTGCTCGTGTGCTTCGCCTCGATCCGCTCTTCGTGCGACCTCCGCCCCCCGCCGAACCGAAAGGGGCCACGGTCCGCCGGCCCCATAGGTGTTCGTGGATCAGTTTCCCAAGAGTTCTGATGCCCACTCCGGCAAGCGCACCTCTTCGGAGTGCTGCGCTACCGTCGAGGACGCACCATCGAGCTCCACCGGCAAGTGCGAGAAGGCAATGGCAGCTCCACCTGAAACCAAGAAGGTGTCTGCCAAGGAGGACGGCACTGGTGGTACCTTCACCATCAGTGCCACTCTCGACCCTAAATAGGAAAGCGCGCTCGTTGCTTTCCTGCGGGCGAACATCGACGTGTTTGCGTGGCAACCGTCTGACATCCCCGGTGTTCCCAGGAAAGTAATTGAGCACCACCTTGCCGTCTGTCCTCATGCGCGGCCCGTCAAGTAGAAAGTTAGGAAACAGGCAGTGGAGCGCCAAGAATTCATCGCAGAACAAATCAAGAAGTTGGAAGCAGCAGGCCTTGTCAGAGGAGTGCTCCATCCTACGTGGTTGGGCAATCCTATAGTCGTGCGCAAGGCTAATGGGAAATGGAGGCTTTGTATCGACTTCACTGATGTTAATAAAGCTTGTCCCAAAGACCCATTTCCCTTGCCGCGCATCGACCAGATTGTTGACTCCACGGCCGGATGTGATTTGCTTTCATTTCTTGAGGCATACTCAGGATACCATTAGATCTTCATGGCAGAAGAGGATGAGGAGAAAACCGCATTCATCACCCCGTGTGGCACGTGCTGTTTTGTACGGATGCCTTTCGGTTTAAAGAATGCTAGTTCAACATTTGCAAGGGTAGTCCACCACGCTTTTGAGCCACAAATGCACAAAAATGTGGAGGCATACATGGATGACATAGTGGTCAAAAGCAAGGACAAAGCAACTCTGATTCAAGATTTGGACGAAACATGTGCAAATCTGCGCAACATCAACCTCAAGCTCAACCCCGAGAAGTGCGTGTTTGGAGTCCCTTCCGGCAAGCTTCTCGGGTTCTTCATGTCTCAGCGGGGAATTGAAGCCAATCCCGACAAGATCAAGGTCATTGAGCAGATCGAAGCACCAAAGCGCGTCAAGGATGTACGAAGGCTTGCCGGTTGCGTGGCTGTTCTCAGCAGGTTTATCTCTAGATCTGCTGAGCGCGCCCTGCCATTTTTCAAAATATTGAAAAAGGCAGGTCCAATGAAATGGACTCCGGAGGCGGAGGCTGCGCTGCAGGACTTGAAGAAATACCTGTCCTCCGCTCCAACACTTGTCGCACCTAAGCCACAAGAGAAGTTGTTGCCGTATATAGCGGCAACCAATCAAGTGGTTAGTGCTGCGTCAGTGGCGGAGAGGGAGGCAGATGACGAGCCAGCAACCACGACAGATGAATCGAGCGACAAACAGGGGGCTTCGCTGGCAAGCTCTGGTCCCGACAAGGATGGATCTGCACAAGAGCATGAGAAGATGCAGAAGAGAATGGTGCAGCGCCCAGTTTACTTTGTCAGCTCCCTTCTGCAGGGGGCTAGGTCAAGGTACTCTGGTGTGCAGAAATTGCTTTTCGGCCTCCTCATGGCCTCGAGAAAGCTGCGCCATTACTTCCAAGCACATGAGATCATAGTCGTCACTCGTTTTCCGCTGAAGAGGATACTGCAAAATCCCGAAGCAACAGGCAGGATTGTAGAGTGGGCACTGGAACTGTCAAGCTTTGGCCTCAAGTTTGAGAGCACTTCAACTATCCAAAGCAGAGCCTTGGCAGAGTTCATAGCAGAGTGGACGCCAACGCCAGATGAAGAAATTCCAGAGACGAGCATCCTCGTCAAGGAAGCGAGCAAAGAGTGGCTGATGTACTTTGATGGTGCCTTCTCGCTGCAAGGCGCCGGTGCGGGCGTGCTGCTTGTCGCACCAACCGGAGAGCACCTCAAGTACGTAGTCCAGATGCACTTTCCCAAGGAGCAAGCAACTAACAATACTGCAGAGTATGAAGGATTGCTTGCCGGTCTCAGGATCGCAACAGACCTTGGGATCAAGAAGCTCATTGTCAGGGGTGACTCACAGCTTGTCGTCCGCCAAGTGAACAAGAACTATCAGAGTCCATTGATGGAAGCATATGTTGATGAAGTGAGAAAGCTGGAAGAGCACTTTGACGGCCTACAGATGGAGCATGTCCCGAGAGCTCAGAATGACATCGCTGATGGCCTATCAAAGTGCGCCGCACTTAAGTTACCTGTGGAACCAGGGATCTTTGTGCTCAAGCTGACTCAACCGTCCGTAACGCCATCAACTGGACAGAACAAGAAGAGGAAGTTGATTTTTGGTGACTATTTTCCGGCAGAGCTCCCTGAAGCCGCCGCCAAGAAGGTCCCCAAGATCAACGCCAACGATGCTGAGGAGCAGTCCGCTCTGGCAAGCCTTATGGTTTGTTCCGTCGTAGCAGACGCTCTTGACAAGCTTTGCTCCGGCAAGCTTGCCGGGGAACATCAAGCTCCGCCAGAGCCGCAAGTTCTCGCCGTAGAAGCGGATGCTCCCGCAGCAGCAGATGTGCCTTTAGTCCTTGTTGTCGAGCCACAAGCTCCAGCATGGGCACAGCAGATTGTCCATTTCCTTCAGACAGGAGAACTTCCCGAAGAGCAAGAAGAAGCGGAAAAAGTAGCCCGGCAGTCAAGTATGTACCAGTTTGTCGACAGCACACTGTACAGAAGGAGACTCAACGGTGTGAAATTGTAGTGTATTCACCGGGAAGACGGGCAAAAGCTGTTGGCAGAGATACATGGAGGCATATGTGGTCACCACATTGGCGCAAGAGCACTTGCCGGCAAAGCGTTCCGGCAAGGTTTCTTTTGGCCGACAGCCCTCCAGGATGCAACTGCACAAGTAACCAAGTGTGAAGCGTGCCAGTTCCATTCGAAGCAGATACACCAGCCAACTCAAGCTCTCTAGATGATCCCTTTATCCTGGCCATTTTCGGTCTGGGGGCTCGACATCCTCGGCCCCTTCCCCCGAGCTGTCGGGGGCTTTGAGTACTTGTACATCGCAATCGACAAGTTCACAAAGTGGCCGGAGGTGGAAGCAGTGAGGAAGGTGACAGCACAGTCAGCAGTCAAGTTCTTCAGGTCGATTGTTTGCTGTTTCGGGATCCCTAACAGGATCATCACCGACAACGGCACGCAATTCACAAGCCGCACCTTCATGCAGTACGTCCAAGATCTTGGCGCCAAGGTCTGCTTCGCTTCTGTTGCTCATCCAAGGAGCAACGGTTAAGCAGAGAGGGCAAATGCTGAAGTGCTGCGCGGGCTCAAGACCAGGACTTTCGGCAGGCTGCGCAAGTGCGGAAGGAACTGGATCGAGGAGCTGCCAGTGGTTCTTTGGTCGATCAGGACGACGCCAAATCGAGCCACTGGCCAGACACCTTTCGCTCTAGTCTATGGAGCAGAGGCAGTTCTCCCCACGGAACTCGTATACGGATCACCTCGAGTGCTCGCTTATGATGAGCTTGAGCAAGAGCAGCTGCGACAAGATGACGTGCTGCTCCTTGAGGAAGATCGTCTTCAGGCTGCTGTATGAGCTGCTCGATACCAGCAAGCTTTGCGCCACTACCATAGCCGCAAAGTTAATGCCAGAAGCTTCGAGGAAGGCGACCTTGTTCTTTGGCGCGTTCAGTCCGCCAAGAATTCCAACAAGTTGACGCCGAAGTGGGAAGGCCCTTACCGGGTGAAACAAGTCCCTAGGCCTGGCGCTGTCCGCCTTGAGACCGAAGATGGCATTCCGGTGAGCAACTCCTGGAACATTGAGCATCTTCGTAAGTTTTACCCGTAGGGCGCGATTGCCGGAACCCGTTCCGGCAACCACCTTTTGTACAAGTCTTGCCGATGTTGCATGTAATCCTTTGTACAAAGCCGGGCGCAGATCCCGTGCATAAGTAAAGCTCATGTGCCCCGCACATCTTGTCAATTTCATGCATTATATTCTTTTTCTTGCATGTGTTATCTGACACTTTGTGCAACACCAATCCCCGGTAAGCAATAACGAGCCGAAAGGCTCCATATCTTTATTTTCTCTTCTTTCTTTTTTCTCAACAAAGGAAAGGAAGGTTCCCTCGCACACAAGTTTGCCGGGGGAAAAGGAGAAGATTATGATGTGGACCAGGCGTCGTTCAAGAAAGTTTCACCTTGACGGAAACCTTGCCGGGAAGCAAACGACAAAAAAGCTAAGTTGCCAAAGTTTGGGCAGTTAGTTTTAATTTTTAAGTTATCTGCCTTGAATGACCGTGCTTTGTATGGAAAACCTGTGCGCAGAGGAACCAACTCATAGCTAGTTGCACCCTTACTTTGTTACGAGTCCGCTCAACAACTTAAGTGTGCTGCAACCAGTCGCGACAAGGTTTCTTGTCGGAAGCGGCACCACCAGCAGGCTGCTGACGTCCCGCACTCAGCGCTCGCGGCTCGGGTGCCTGCGCCGACAAGTTCCCTAAAAGCGTAGGGTAAAAACATACAAAGGAAGGAATCTAGTAAAGGAAATAACGTAGCAATCGATACCAGAAATAGAGTTATATTACAAAATAACTTGTCGCAGCTCTAACAGATTGCTCTTATAATATGGCTAGCAGCGATAAGGAGAAAGAGAAAACGGGCGGCCTAGTCTACGCGATCGCCCTCAACCCTCTTGATCTCGCTCACCTTGTCCACAATGGGTGCGACAAGGGCCTTGAGCGCATCCAGATCGGCGTCAGGCAGCAAGGACCTGAGGACGTTGGTGAGGTTGAGGCCTGGGTTGCGGAAGGCCACCTTCATCAGCACCTTCTGGAGAGCCCCCGCGCAAATCCTGCGCGACTCGTCGGCCAGCTGCTTTGGGATCCTCTCCCGGAGTCGCTGGAGTGCCGTCGCCACGCCTTTGAAGAACAGGCTGAGCTTGGAGCTGGGTTGGAGATGATCGTCGGAGGGATACCCAAAGTCCTCCATCCCCAGTTGCGCCAGCTCCCCGTCGATGGCAGCGGCAGCATCCACAAGACCTTCAGTCCAATGCTCCACTGTCTCCCTGAAGGCATCGTGGGCGGCAGCAGCACTCGCCAGCAGCGCCTCGTCGGCCTTGACCTTCTCCGACAAGGTCACCTCTCGCTCCCTGGCAGCGTCCAGCATCTGAGTCAGCGTAGCCAGCTTCAACTCGAGATCCGTGTTGGAGTCCTTGGCGGTGCTGAGCTCCTTGCTCCTCTCAGCGAGAAGACCCTGCAGCTCACCATGGGCGGCAGCATCCTTCTCGCGCTCGCGCTTGAGCGCGACAAGCTCCTCGCCGCTCTTCTTGATATTGGCCTCCAGCTGCGCCACCTTTGCCTCCAGCTCTTTCTTGGCGGCCTCAGCAGCTGCGGCAGCGTCCTTTGCTTCCTTGAGCGCCCCGCCAATTGCTTGCTTGCGCTCGGCAAGCTCCTCCTCGTGGCTGTCAAGGTTGACCTTGCGCTGCGCCAACTCTCCCTCCTGCGCAGATAGCTTCTCGGCAGCAAGCCGCTGCTGCTCCTCAACCTCAGCCTTCGCGAGGAGGAAGGCTTTCCTCTCCTCGGCGACTTGCTCCCGCTCCTCTGCCAAGCTCCGGAGAGTTTCCTGCCTGAGACCCCGGAGCTCCTCCGCGTGCTTCTCGATGTCGACTCCCGCCCTCGCGACGAGTGCTTCTCGGGATGCCAACTTGGTTTGTCGGGCGCGGTAGAGCGATAACAGTTTCCGCAGTAGCCGCTCCTCCTCAGACTCGCGCTGCTGCTGCTGGGCGCATCGACCAGCGCCAGCCCAGCAGAGGCGAGCAGCTCCTCGTCAAAAGCTTCTCCGTCGACCGGCGCCCTGGAGCTTGACGCCCAGGGAAGCTTGATGAAGATACCGTCGCCGGCCTTCAAGTAGGCGCCAGGCTGGGGCTCTTCGGAGCCTGGCTCTGCGGCAGCGGCGAAGGGATCAGTGGTCGGCGCAGCGCCTGGTGCTCCTGCGGCCTTAGGGCCGTCAGTGCGATCGCCCGACCCCTCGCCAGCTTCTGCGGCGGCAGCCTTGGCGGCCTCTTCGCCGGCGGGCTCATCAGCACCGGCCCCTTCTTCGTTGGCGGCGGCATCGTCGTTGCTGTCATGCGCGCCTTCCTCGCCGGCGTCCTCAGTCTCCATTGGCTCCGCACCAGATGGATCTCAAGAACGAAGAAGGGAGAAAAATCAAGCAAAAATCCAAGAAAGGGAATTCAGAAGAAGAAGAGCCCAAGGGAAGATTTCGGGCAAGAAGATTACCTGTACTAGGATCTGCGGACGCGGTCTCAACCGCCGGAGGATCACTGGTGCCGTCCCTTGCCGGAGAACTGTCCCTTGCCGGGGCGTTCTCCCTTGCCGGAGAGCGCTCCTTGCCGGGGACTCCTCCCTTGGCGGCATAGTCGAAGCAGATGGCACTTCGGGGGCGGCTTCCGGGCCCTCCTGTTGAGGCTGTTCTGCTCCTACACAAATCAACAAGCAAGATATCAGTAGAGAAAAGAGCACCCATGCGCGCTCGACAGCAGGAAGTAAAACTACAAACTTACGCTGGGGGATGCGCTGGGGGCTGCTTTGGGGAGTGGCTGCAGGGTCCGTCAAGGTGGTCTCAGACACACCCCCTGCTGACACGGTGGGATCATCTTCGATGACGATCACCGAGGCCTTGGCTCTCTTCGCCGCTCTCTGGGCCAGCGTCCTGAAAAGGAATGGGTTTAGATTGAAGCAAGTCAGAGACAAGATAAAAGCAACAAGATTGGAGAACTACAAGAACACCAAAGAAACTTACTCTTCTTCCTCCTCGTCGGAGCTAAGCGCGGAGAGATCGAAGTCCGGATCCCCTCCGGTGCGGCGAAGCGGAGGAGTAGGATCCCTTGCCCGCTTGGCAGGGGCGGTGGCGGTGCACCGGGAAGATCCCGCTCCAGTTGCCGCAATAGCATGAGGCGCTCCCACGGCAACATTGCTTGCCGCGGTAGAGCGTGTCGCACGGCTTGGCGGCTATTGGCTCGTTTGCCGCCCCGCTATGTCCCCGGCCCTGTGGAGACGCCTTCTTGGCGGGGCCGGGGGCTCTGCCTGCGGCAAGCTGTCTGAAGGCTCGGGCTCTTCCTCGCCGGCCTCGCTCAGCTCAGCTTCAGGGCCGGCAAGATCTTCCTCACCGGCAAACTCCTCGCGCTTGGCAAGGCTTGCCGCCTCTGCCGCCTCTGCCTCCTCTATGGTGAACCCGAACACGCCCGCGGCAGCTGCTGCCGCAGCCTCTTCCGCCCTAGTGGCGATGCACTGTAGCTCCGCGTCAGTAGTGTCGCGGGTGAGGCTCTTCTGTTCGTCGGCGCGGACCGGCACTTCCACCAAGTTATCGAAGAATGCTTGTACGACGTCATCCGCAGGTTCTTGCCAAGTTGGGGCGATTCCGTGCGAATCGCACAACGGCATCATCGCGTGGATCCAGTCAAGCGACGAATTGTTGCACAACGGAACGACGCTCCTCGGCAGCGTGAATGGATGTTGGGGATCTCGTTTGAACAACTCCAGGAGCATCGCATCCAGCTCCAGGACGGTGAAGTTGAAGATGAGGCCTGGGCGCAGCCTCATGATATCCGCCGAGTTCTTGAACTCCCCGGCGGGTCTCCCCCTCTCCTGCAGGGGGGCGATGCAGCGGCGAAGGAAATCTGCGCCAACGGCTCCTACGGTGAGCCCGGCAAGCCTAAGGCGAAGGATCCGGGTGACGGCAATCTTCAGCCTATCGTCCTTCGGGGCCACATTGCTCCAATCATTGCCGTGCACTATTAGGGCTTGGCGCAGGGCAGTGAACGGCTGAGGATTCTCCTCGACGATCCAGCACCACTCCGCTCTCCACTCCTCCCACTTGCTGCGGAGCTCCCCCTCCAGATACGCCTCCTTCTTGCCGACTCTCGAGATCCAGGTGATCCCTCCGGCAAGCGGCTCTCCTCTCTCGACCCGAGGCATGAAGAAATGGAGGAAAAGGGCTACATTTGGGTGGACTCCGACAAAGTTTTCGCACAAATGTGCGAAAACTGCCATGGTCAGAACGGCGTTGGGGGTGAAGTCAAGGAGGCGGAACCCGTAGGTGTTCAGGATGTCGCAGAAGAAATCAGAAAAGGGCGGGCAGAGCCCGCAATAGAAGAACAATGCGAAGAACGGGTACCCGCTTGGAGCCAGTTCTGAAGCTGCAGCCGGGAGTACCCTCGTGCGCGGATGCGCACGCGTCTCCGTCGACCAGCAGAGGTAGTAGTACTCCCTCAGCTCCTGCGCACCGAGCTGAGGGGGGAAGAGGGCCCGCTCCTTCCACAGCGCCGCGAGCCGCTGCGCCTCGGCCGACTTCACGCCCTTCCCCTTGTCGGCTTTTGGAGCCATGGCGGAGGTGGTGGGGAAGATCGGCGGCGTTGGCGACGCTGGTGGCAATGGGGGGCGGGGCGCTGCTCTCTTTTTGCTTTGAGAAGAGGAGGGGAGCGGCGGAGATTTCTGGAGTTGGAGCAACAAACGGCGAGATGGGTGACCTGCCCCTGTTTCCCCTCCTTATAAAGAGGGAGGGGGCGGACGTTTCGCCCTTCCGAATAAAGAAACCACCCACGATCTCTCCCACGATGCCGCATTCGACGAGTGCCGTTAGGGAGGGCGCGGTGGATACGAAGTCAGATACGGCGTAACCCAGGCCGCGTGTGCCCGTGCCCTGTTTTGGGCCTGGCCCAACAGCGCTCGGCACCGTGTGTGGCCCAGGCCCAGGGGCTCCTGTCGGTGTACTAGAGTAGGGGTACCCTAGTATCCCGAACTTGTGCACGGGCAGTTGCAGCGCCCCGCGGCAAGGCTTGCCGGGTGACCGCCAAGGTCCTCCGTGGTTCCCTTGGAGCCATTCAAGAACAAAGTATTTAAGCTTAGGAGACAAGGCCCCGGCAAGAGGAGCTTGCCGGGAAGGCCAGCCAAGGCATTTCAAGGAACTTGCTGCGACGCGCCGCGCGTCCCGGCAAGGCCCGGTGAGCAACAAGCTCCCGGACCCGACAAGACAATGACCGCGGCAAGGCACTTGCCACAACAAGCGGCCACTCTGTGCCCACGCTCCAGCGCATCCACCAACGTGTCGCTCTGGGGGCCTTTCCAGGCGCGCGTGGCAGGAGGCCGTGCAGCCAGCGGTGCGCGGTGGCATGCGAAGCTGACAAGATCGCCATCGTGGTGAGCGGTGGCGCCTCTGACGGTCCTTTTCTGCACTGTTTGGGCTACATAGACGAGCATTTAATGCCCTTGCCCCCTGCCGTCAGGGTTAGGTAGGAAACACTGTACAGGCAGCTGTACCAACCACCTCTCTTTTTACATTTGTACCCTTGTCTACGTTGCCACCTGTCGGTGACCCCTTTAGCATATAAAAGGAGGCCCACGCGCAACGTAGAAGTAGGGTGGATCATTCGGAAGCCAGAAAAACACTTAGCTCTCTCTCGAGCAAGAACACAATACAATCAAACAAGCATCAGTAGGAGTATTATCTCTCCGGAGAGCTCCGAAGCTAGGTAAACTGCTCGTGTGCTTCGCCTCGATCCGCTCTTCGTGCGACCTCCGCCCCCCGCCGAACCGAAAGGGGCCACGGTCCGCCGGCCCCATAGGTGTTCGTGGATCAGTTTCCCCAACACATTAGCCCCCAAGTATCAAGCACATAACTTGTTATGTGGTTGGTACTTCAAATTCTTGTACCGTTTGTTGAAAGCCAAGCACTGTCTTTATGCAGGCTGAAGTGAGGATCAAAGAGGACCGGATTACTGATCTGCAGGAAATTTTGAAAACCCAGCAAGCTGAAACCGACAAGGCAAGGGAAGAAATAACCAGCGCTTTGAGCATCACAGAACAGCTGAAGGAGGGCTTCAAGAAGGAGCGGACTGATTGGGCCACTGAGAAGGCCGATTTAATAAAAAGAGCTGAAAACGCCGAAGCTACCCTTAAACCGGTGGTAGATGAGCTGACCGCCGTAAAGCGGCAAGTACATTCCATGACCGCTGCTATCTTTGGTAAGCTCCTTTTGGTTTCTTGGACAACTCTGGCCTGATTATAATAGATCCGGTTTGTGATCTTTCTTGTATTGTTACAGGTACACACATTGGTCACTTAGGGTCAGATGTTCGGAAGAAGTTGAAGGCTGCCTACACTTTAATTGAACAGCTGTATACCGGAGCGCAACGGATCATCACCACTACATCTCATAACAATCCGGCACCCACTTTAATCCAAGACACTCTTAATAGGTTGTCAATGCTACCTACTCGGATTAAAGAACTGAAAAAATCTGCTGCTCGAACCGGAGCCATTAACGCCTTAATCCGGGCAAAAGCATGGGTGCCAGATTTCGATCCTGTTGAAGCAGCTCAAGGCTATCCCAGCTTGAAGGAAGATGGCTCAGAGTTCAATGAAGATGATTTGAGGGCGATAAACCGTGCAGTACACCCTCTGGCTTGTCAATTGGCTGAAGAGGCCGACATGTCGCATTATCAAGCTCAGTACAATGATCAAAACAAAAGAGTGGCCGCACCAATTCCTGAAGCGGAGAATCTGGTTCCTCCAATCCATAAGCATACTTACGCTTGTGATGTTGAACCGTCTTCTCTGATCCATGAAGAGGCTGTCTTTCAAGCTTTAATGGGAATCGACTGGTCCACTATTGATTTCCAGCCAATGGATAGAGATGAGGAAGCTGAAGCGGCGCAGGATGACCCACAACCATCAGACCGGTTTGATGAGCAGGCGTGAACCGGAAGCCGGTTTAAACAACTGCCTTATGATGATCCGCCAAAATAACAATGATCTTATTTGGGAACCGCGTTGCCTTGTAATAGAATAGCCAATACTTCTACTTCAAATATGCCTTCGTGCATATGTACTGATGCTTTTGCGTGAAATCCTCAATTTATATTTCCTACAATCAGAAAATCTTGAACTGCGGTGGCGGTTATACCGCCAACCGGTTTATAACCTTGATATATATATATATATATATATATATATATATATATATATATATATCAATGTATTTAAAACTTATAATCAAATATGCGATACAAAATACCTTCCATCGCTGGGCATGAAGTTGGCTTAGCCAGGCTTGAAACGGAGTATTTATAAACCGTTACCATCAAAGGGGAGAAAACAACTCCCCTGTAAACCGTGCTGGGTCATTATAAGCCCCCCTGCTACTTCATGATGTTAACAGGAAAGTTAAACCGGGCATATTTCTCCAGAGTACAAATGAACCGATTTCCATCAGATGAACCGGTAAAAAAGTGTTGTTGGTTTAAAGGAAACACAACAAAAAATTGAAGAATAGTCATAAAAGAAATATGGAAGCAAAGGCAATGATAAAAACCGTTTGCAAAACCATGCTTTACTGAGCTGATCAGAGGGTGTTACCACGGTCGGACAGGACCAAGCCCCTAATAGGAGTGACAATGGTTCAAGTCAGCCAGGTCCCCAAATGAAACCGTGGCATTTATGCCGATCAAAAGGCGTGGAAATGGTTCGGGTTCGACCAAGCCCCCAAGTGATTCTGTGGCCTTAGGCCGATCAAGAGGCATGACTGGTTCAGACTTGACCATGTCCCCAAATGATCTGGTGGCTTTCGTCTATCAAAAGGTGTCGCATTGGTTCGGACACGACCAAGGCCCCAAGTGATATCACAAAGCTTTTTTGAAAAGCAAATTTCAAGGGGTAAACTGGAGGCCGCTTATAAACAGAACCACTCCATGTAACCTCACCTGATATGAAAGGACAGAGACCCCGCTTTAGCTAAGGTTCCGGTTTTATTATATTAATGATAATATATACACTGCAATAATATGTACATAGATAGAGCCGATGGCTCAAGTGTAGTAAGGCCGAAGATGAGCTATATTCCACGGCCTGTTGGTCTCCTCCTCTGATGTGCGTGAGTCTTTATGCTCTCGAATATCAATCAGATAGTACGACCCGTTGTGCAGATTCTTGCTGACCACGAAAGGTCCCTCCCAAGGTGGGGATAACTTGTGCATATCCGTCTGATCTTGGATGAGCCGAAGCACCAATTCTCCTTCTTGAAAAGTTCTGGTTCTGACCCGACGACTGTGATAGCAACGAAGATCTTGTTGATCAATCGCCGAGCGGGCAGCCGCTATGTCACGCTCCTCATCTAATAGGTCCAAAGCATCTTGCCGTGCTGTCTCATTGTCTGCTTCAACATAAGCCGCCACATGAGGCGAATCCTGCCGGATATCACTAGGGAGAACCGCCTCTGCTCCGTAGACCATAAAAAACGGTGTGTATCCTGTAGATCGGTTGGGCGTAGTGTTGATACTCCATAGCACAGATGGTAGCTCTTCAACCCAACATCCCAGTGTTCTTTGCAATGGAACCATAAGCCGGGGTTTGATGCCTCGCAAGATCTCTTGATTAGCTCGTTCTGCTTGCCCAATGGAACCATAAGCCGGGGTTTGATGCCTCGCAAGTCTGATGTGCTCACGTGCACAGAATTCCTTCATAGCACCCTTGGATAAATTGGTACCATTGTCAATAATGATACTGTGTGGAAAGCCAAACCGGAAAATCACCTTTTTAATGAACTGCACCGCTGTAGCTGCATCACACTTACTAACAGGCTCCGCTTCAACCCACTTGGTAAATTTATCGACTGCCACCAAAAGGTGGGTTTTCTTATCCTTGGACCTTTTAAAAGGTCCGACCATATCCAACCCCCATGTTGCAAACGGCCAAGTAATTGGAATCATCCTCAATTCTTGAGCCGGCACATGAGCACGCCTTGAAAATTTCTGACAGCCATCACACCGTTTAACCAAGTCCTCCGCATCAGCATGAGCTGTCAACCAGTAGAACCCGTGACGAAACGCCTTAGCTACTAGAGACTTTGAACCGGCGTGGTGACCACAATCCCCTTCATGGATTTCGCATAAAATTTCACAGCCTTCCTCAGGGGAGACGCAGCGTTGAAACGCCCCTGATACACTGCAATGATGCAATTCGCCATTGACAATAGTCATAGACTTGGATCGCCGGACTATCTGCCTGGCTAGAGTCTCATCCTCTGGCAACTCTCCCCGGTTCATGTACGCAAGATAAGGAACTGTCCAATCCGGTATAACATGCAGGGCTGCCACCAATTGAGCCTCCGGATCAGGAATAGCCAAATCCGCTTCACCTAGGAGCTTGACTGACGGATTGTGCAACACATCAAGAAAGACATTAGGCGGGACCGGTTTACACTGAGAGCCCAACCGGCTTAAAGCGTCCGCCGCTTCATTTTTTTGACGATCCACGTGATCCACCTGATAACCCTTGAAGTGACCTGCAACAATTCCCACCTCACGACGATATGCAGCCATGAGTGGGTCTTTAGAATCCCAAGTGCCAGACACCTGTTGAGCTACGAGGTCCGAGTCACCGAAGCACTTAACCCGACTTAGATTCATCTCTTTAGCCATCCGGAGACCATGGAGCAAGGCTTCATACTCAGCTGCATTATTAGTACAAGGGAACATTAAGCGGAGAACATAACAAAACTTATCACCTCATGGGGAAGTTAACACGACTCCAGCCCCCGAGCCTTCCAATTGCCTGGATCCATCAAAATGGATAGTCCAATATGTGTGATCCGGCTTTTCCTCTGGTGCTTGCAACTCCGTCCAATCATTGATGAAATCAACAAGTGCTTGAGACTTCACCACCGTCCGAGGCACGTACTTCAATCCGTGCAGCCCAAGTTCTATGGCCCACTTGGCAATCCTGCCAGTCGCCTCCCGGTTTTGTATGATATCGCCCAAGAGAGCTGAACTGACCACTGTGATGGGGTTCCCTTGGAAATATTGCTTCAACTTCCGGCTTGCCATGAAAACTCCATATACCAGCTTCTGCCAATGCGGATACCTTTGCTTGGATTCAATAAATACCTCGCTGATATAGTAAACCGGCCACTGAACCGGATACTCCTTGCCTGCCTCCTTGCGTTCTACCACAATAGCCATGCTAACTGCACGAGCATTGGCCGCTACGTATAACAATAACGGCTCCTTGTCGACCGGAGCTGCAAGAACGGGCGGATTGGCTAATTGCCGCTTCAAGTCCTCCAACGCTTCATCAGCAGCTGGACTCCAGATGAATTGATCTATCTTTCTCAACATCTGGTATAAAGGGATGGCCTTCTCTCCGAGGCGGCTGATAAACCGGCTCAGTGCGGCGATCCGACCCGCCAAACGCTGTACATCGTTGATACACTTCGGTTTAGCCAGGGAGGTGATAGCCGTAATCTTCTCCGGATTAGCCTCAATTCCTCTGTTGGACACAAGAAAGCCCAGTAACTTGCCTGCCGGAACACCAAAGACACATTTGGTAGGGTTAAGCATCATCTTATAAACCCGCAAGTTGTCAAAGGTTTCCTTCAAATCATCAACCAGCGTCTCCTTCTGCCTTGACTTGACTACGATATCATCCACATAGGCGTGCACATTGCGGCCGATCTGTTCATGCAGGCAATTCTGTACACACCGTTGATAAGTGGCTTGGGCGCTCTTGAGCCCAAAAGGCATAGATACATAGCAGAAGGCTCCAAAGGGAGTAATAAACGCCGTCTTCTCCTGGTCCTTAACCGCCATTTTGATCTAATGATACCCAGAATACGCATCCAAAAAACTCAAACGCTCACAACCCGCCGTGGCGTCAATAATCTGGTCAATGCGACGGGGGAAAAAAGGATCCGCTGGACAAGCCTTGTTAAGATCCGTATAATCCACACACATACGCCAAGTGCCATTTTTCTTAAGAACCAGCACCGGATTAGCAAGCCACTCTGGATGGAACACTTCAATGATAAAACCAGCTGCTAAGAGCCTGACCACCTCCTCCCCAATAGCTTTGCGCCTCTCTTCGTTAAATCGGCGGAGAAATTGCTTTACCGGTTTATACTTGGGATCAACATTAAGAGTGTGCTCAGCGAGTTCCCTCGGTACACCTGGCATGTCAGAAGGCTTCCATGCAAAAATGTCCCGATTCTCACTGATGAACTCGATGAGCGCGCTTTGCTATTTAGGGTCTAAGTTGGCGCTGACAGTGAACTGCTTGGACGAATCGCCGGGCACGAAGTCAACAAGCTTGGTCTCAGTCGCTGATTTGAACTTTAGATCTGAATCATGCTCCGTAGTTGGCTTCTTCAAAGGGGTCATGTCCGCCGGATCAACATTGTCCCTATAATATTTTAACTCCTCCGTGGCACAAACCGACTCTGCATAGGCCGCATCACCTTCCTCACATTCCAAAGCAATCTTGCGGCTCCCATGAACCGTCATTGTCCCTTTGTGACCCGTCATCTTGATCTGCAAATAGATATAACAAGGCTGTGCCATGAATTTGGCATAAGCCGGCCGCCCAAACAAGGCGTGATACGGGCTCCGGATCTTCACCACCTCAAAGGTTAATGTCTCGTATCGGGAATCATGCTCGTCCCCCAAAAGCCACCTCCAGGGCTATCTTACCAACAGGATATTCTAATTTGCCAGGCACCACACCATGGAACACCGTATTAGACGATCTGAGATCCTTGTCTGTTAGCCCCATGCGACGGAATGTCTCATAGTATAGGATGTTAATACTGCTCCCTCCATCCATGAGTACCTTGGTGAATTTATAACCTCCCACCTGAGGGTCTACCACTAATGCCAACTGGCCCGGATTGTCAACCCGGGGGGGGGGGGGGGGTGATCCTCCCTGCTCCACACAATAGGCTGCTCCGACTAGCGTAAATAACGCGGTACGGCCGGTTCAACAGAGTTCACTGCTCGCTTATGAAGTTTCCGGTCGCGCTTATCCATGCTAGTTGTGAAAACGTGATACTGCCCATTGTTCAACTGTTTTGGCTGGCTTTGATAACCCGACCGCTGCTGCTGCTGCTGCTGTTGGTTGTAACCCCCTTGACCATTCTGATTATCCTGGTTATTATTACCGCCCTGATTAAAACCTGAACCGGAAGCTCCATCGTGACCCGGCCCATGGAAACCGGATCCTGAGCCACCACCTGACCCACGGTCATACCGGAAGGCATTAGAGTTTTTAAATTCCTGCATAATGTAACAATCCTTCCAAAGGTGGTTAGCCGGCGCCTCCTTCGTCCCGTGTTTTTGGCAAGGCTGATTCAGCAAATAGTTTAAGCGATCCGGGTTAGGATTTGGAGCCCCATTACGATTCGCTGCTTTACCTCTGCGCCGCTGACCCTTGTCCTGCGCATTGTGTTAGCCACAAAGTCCATGCTGCCATCCGCCTTATGCTTGCCTCCGTTTCCATGGCCCGCCGGTTTGTATTGATGCCCCTTAGAGTTGCTATTCTTTTTTCCCTTCCCTGCTTCATCATCGTCAGTCTCGGGATCCTTGGTACTATCAGAATCAACATACTTCACTAAAGCGGCCATGAGAGTTCCCATGTCATTACAGAACCGCTTCATACGCACCAACTTCTGCTTTAGAGGCTTAAACCGGCAGTTGCCCTCCAGGGTTAAGATCGCAGAGTCAGCATTGATCCTGTCAGATGAGTGCAAGACTTCAGAAACGCGGCGTACCCAATGGGTTGTTGACTCTCCGTCCTCCTGAACACAAGCCGCCAAGTCTACTATGGACTTAGGCTGCTTACACGTATCTTTGAAATTCTGGATAAACCGGGTCCGCAACTGGGCCCATGAACTGATAGAATTAGGCGGCATGCTTTTCAACCAAGTACGGGTTGTCCCTTCAAGCATCATGGTGAAGTACTTTGCAAACGCGGTCTCATCCACATCCAGCATCTCCATTGCCATCTCATAACTCTCTGCCCACGCTTCTGGAGACAAATCAGCGGTGTAATTTGGCACCTTGCGCGGGCCCTTGAAGTCCTTGGGCAGGCGTACATTGCGTAAAGGGGGGACTAAACAGGGTACTCCCAAGCTAGATCCGACCCCTGGCCCGGCAGAGGTGGTAGGACGAACCGGTGTAAGCTGATCTGCCTCGTTCTGTGCTGCTAACTCGGTCTCCCTTCGTGCCCGGGCCCGTTCCACTACATCCTGAGCATCGTGAACACCACCGGCCGGGTTATTGCCACGGGCCGCTTCACGGCCCCGCGCATTGCTTGATATGGCCGGTTCATCCAGGCACCTACTGTAGCTCCGGCTTGGACGAGGTGTGGAATGAATCCGATCGCGGCTGTATGAATATGCCTCCTGTTGAATCAAAGCGGTCCGGAGAAGTTCCTTAACCCGGCGCGTCTCTATTGCTTGCGGAGAGTCTCCTTCGACCGGGATAGCTTCTAATCGCGCAGCAGCTGCGACAAGATTGTCCATAGGATTAGAATAATGACCCGGAGGTGTCTGGACCGGTGGAGGAATCACAATGTTCTGCCGAGGAGGTTCCATCAGGCGGGGTTGGACCGTCGCTCCTGGCCCTGGTGCCTCGACCCGGTTTACCTCCAGGTGCCCCGGCGGATTACTGGTTCCCGCTCCCGGAATGTGAAAGAGATTTCGAGGGTCGAACCCTAACGGCAGGCATGATCTATGCTTCCGCTTCAAGACTTCCTGTGATGCGTTCTAGTCGAGCATGAGCTTATAGGCCTGGGCGTCCAAAGCGGCCCGCTCTGCGGCCATCCTGTCCTTCTCTGCTGCCAGGTCGGCTTTGGCTTGTGTGATCTGCTCTCTCACCTTCGCAACCTCTGCATCATGGGCCTCCTGATCCGCCGGATTGGCCTCTGCCATAAGTACAGCTAGTGCATCAAACAGGTTAGACAGAACTTGGACCGGTGGGTGCACAAGGCCTCCTGCCCCTGCTGCCGCTGCCGCTGCTGATCCGGAGAGCATTGCTGCTGCGGTCGAGGAGTGATTCGCCGCCTGTGTACCGGCCATGAATATTCCAACCTGGTTGATTTGCTCAGGGGGGTCCGGAATACTGTCGCCATCGGAACAGCCCCTAATCTGGTCGTCTTGCAACTGGTACAATGATTCGGTCTCTCCGGTTGAGGACTCGTCGCCGGAATAGACGACGGTCTCGCTACCGTATTCTGACTCGTCCCCATGCTCTCCTCCGTGGATGACTCCCACGAAGGCACGCTTCACGACCGGTTTAACCTGGGTAGATCTCAAACGCTGAGCCGTCTCGACGAGGTCGGTGCGGATGTCCGGCTCAGGCCCAGGCTCACCAATCTTGCCGATAAAAACGTGTATGCCACCAAAGGGGACCCGGTACCCGTACTCGATCAAGCCGGCTTCGGGACCCCATCCTGCATCGTCGATGTAGAGCTTGCCGCGACGACTCTTGGTCATCCGGCCCACAGCATAGCCTTCTAGTCCTTTGAGCTTGCCCTCCAAGATCATCAAACCGTCGTGCGATAGCCCCACTATGGGCGCCAATTGTCGTGGATTTGTCACGGCAGATGTCCTCGTGAAAGGACTTAGTCGTGGAGCCATCGCTACGGGTTAACTTGAAGGGGTTAAAGCGGACACAAAGACACAAGGGTTTATACTAGTTCGGCCCCTTCGATGAAGGTAAAAGCCCATGTCTAGTTGTAATGGAATTGATGTGGTTTCAATGGCTAGGGAGCAAACAAGCTTCGCCTAGGCTCGAGTTGTTGTTGTCTGTCCTTGAACCGCCACCGGGTCGTCCCCTTATATACACGGGTGACACCCGTTGGTCCACAGAGTCCCACGCCGGTTCATACTCGTATCCCGGTTGGTCTCTCTCTATTCCTAACATACAATGCAAGTTTACATATCAAGCCGGTTAACAGCTACAGGTTCTAAACCGACTACAGGCCTTGGGCCTTCATCTGCTTAATCACCTTTATACTACTAATGAAGTTAACCCGGCCCAGGTAGGCCGGTTCACACCTAGTAGTAATATCCCCAACACTGTGCATCACCCCTTTATACATTAGTGGATGCACATGGTGCTGGTGCATCCACTGTCCCGTACAACTGTTTAGCTATTGTTAATCTAATAATTCCAATGTAGTATTGAAGCAATGCCATAGTTAAAGAAAATTACATGTTTAACGAGTGTTATTGTTAATATGGTCTCTCTGTTAATATGAACCAATGCCACTGTTCAAGAAATGCTACTTTCATGCTTTCTTTCCCATTTCAATAAGATAGATGCTCCTTTTTGTGGGCGTGTTTGTCATCCACGATGACAGTGTCCTGGGCTAGGGGGTACTAACCTAGCTGGCACATGCTACTCGGGATGGGCTAGTGGGACCTCATTCTTCTCAAGATGGACTCTACACGCCATAGGCATGATCAAGACTGCATCTACTGAAGACTTGTCGTATGCTCCAAGACTTCTCCTGCCGCCACCACGCAAGATACCAACCTTGCAACTCTAGATGCCCTACCTGGCGCGTATATAGTCTAGAGGGTTTAGCACATAGAGGGGAGCTTAACACAATCTCATTCACCTAGCCCTAGAGTTAGAACACATCTTATGATCTCGAGGTAGATCAACTCTGCATTTGATACATCTCCATCAATATAAACAAGAGCAGGACGTAGGGTTTTACCTCCATCAAGAGGGCCCAAACCTGGGTAAATATTCTCTCCATGTTCCTGTTACCCTCGATCCAAATCCACAGATCGGGATCCCCTACTCCGAGGTCAGCCAGATTTCACGCCGACAATGGTGCTTTCATTGGGTGTTCCACTTTGAGATTGGCAAAGGATCGATGGGATCGTTGGTTAAGAACTCCAACCTCATGGGCATGATTCCGATCCCGAAACTTCTGTCATAGAAATGCCCTTCCTCCTTCACGATCTTGAGGCAACCCATGACTCCTCAATGGCCCCTGCCGTACCCCCATTCAAGGGTGAAGGGCTAAGGTACTTTTTGGAAAGCGACTCAGAATAGCTAGACGCAGCTGATGGAACTGATCTTCAAATCAGTTTGGCTTCAAGCACGCGATCCCCTGAGGTTGAAACTCACCCACCCACCTCCCACAATGAGTACCGCCCCAATAGCTCAGGTCCACAAGATGTCTGGGATCTGGCCTATGTGCAACAACTCCCCGACAAATCAATAAGACAGTTCAGGGCCATGTTCTCGTTGGTGAAGAAAAAGATACCGTACTACTAGGACTCAGATATAATAACAAGTTTCCAGCATGGATGCAAGGATAAAGGCGTTTCGAACGCCATTTCCCGCCGATGTGTTCAAACACTCCCGAAATTGTACGATCTGGTGTCCAAATTCTACACCATTGAAGATGCTTGGCTGGCCAGGAAAAGCACAGATAGGATCTGTGAAGACAATTTAAAACGCGAAAGACCCGCACCTCGATGCGAGTACTGCAGGAGGAACATACCAGCCGAGCAACCTTGAAAGAAGAAGAAAACATCCGGCCACCCCAGGACTACCCTTGATGGTGTCTTGGACAAACCATGCCCAATACATGATACTCTGCTTAATTCCTGACCGACTCACAACCTTCATGACTGTTGGGCGGTGAGGAAAATGGCTAAAGGCGGACCCACACTCCTTGCAGGCACTCCTGGTCATGCAGAAGTGTCCTTGGGCGAGGACAAGGTCATGATGATCTAGGAGACCTTTATGTCCAACAACCAGCTCAAATGGCTAGGCGGGGAATCAATTCTATCCGGCAGGTGCCAACTTGGAGGGCGTGGATAGACACCTTTGATCATAAAGATCAGCCAAGGTCGGCCCCAAATAGGTGCGCCACCGCGCTGGTCCTTGACCCAATTGTGGGCAGCTGCCATGTCTGGTAAGTACTCATGGACGGAGGCAGCTACTTAAATCTGATATATGAAGACACTTTGGACAAAATATGAATCGACAAATCATGCATAGAACAGAGTACCGCCACCTTTAATGGTATCATACCTGGGCGAGAAGCATGCTACACCAGGAAAATAACCTTGGATGTGCTCTTTGGGACACTGGAGAATTAACGATCCGAACAAGTTATGTTCCACATCGCCCCCTTTAAGAGTGGATATCGTGCCCTCCTGGGAGGGGATGCCTTCTCCAAATTCCGAGCAATAAAACAATATGGCTACCTGAAGGTCAAAATGCCAGGCCCAAACAGTTTCCATCTTGAGCGACCCTCACAGAGCACTCAAAGACGAAAACAAAACAACATTGCTCACACTTGAATCTCTATTCGTAGCCCTCGCGACCGAGGAACTAACCACATTACGAGCCAAAGTCGATCGGTATGATGTCATCATCAACAAGTGGCCGAATTTACCTTATTCAAGCCGGCTGATGAAATAGTTAAATTCCAAGTACACCCCACGGGCCTAGCTAAAACAAGGTCCATAGGGGCAAACCTTGCTTTGAAAATGGATGAGGCCCTCTGTAATTTCCTTAGGGAAAATTGGGACATATTCGCCTGGCACCCTTCGGACATGCCAGGGATATCATGCAGGCTTCCAGATCATAGCCTAAACATATTAAAGGGCTATAAGTCGGTCAAACAAGCTCTTCGGCATTTCCCCGAGCCCAATCATCAAGCAATGGACGAGGAACTGGCCAAACTACTGGGAGCCGGGTTCATTCGATACATGAAACACCCCGACTGGCTTGCCAATTTAGTCATGGTACTGAGGAAGGATATGTCCTGGCGCCCGTGCGTCAATTTCAAAGACCTGAACAAGTCCTCTCCCAAGGACCCCTCCCCCTACCGTGAATCGACCAAATCATGGACACCACAGCCGGACATGATTCACTGTGCTTCTTGGACGTCAATTCAGGATATCATCAAATCAAGATGAAAGAATCTGACCAAGTAGCGTCAACATTTATCACACCATATCGGCCGTTCTTTTTTAATACAAGGCCCTTCAGACTAAAAATCCCCAGCATCACATACCAGCGCATGATTCAATCATGCTTGGAAAATAATATTTGTAAAACAGTTGAGTCCTACGTCGACAACGTGGTTGTCAAAACCAAACACGTCAGACAGTTGTTAGAAAACCTCCGGGACACATTTGCCAACTTATGGGAGTATCAAATTAAACTTAATCCGGAGAAATGTGTCTTCGGAGTCCCAACCGGGAAACCCCTTGGCTTCATCTTATCTAGCTGAGGAATCGAAGCCAACCCGGCGAAAATACGAGCCCTGGACCGCTTAGAGGTACCAACAGAGCTCAAGCATGTATAAAAACTAGCAGGTTGCGTGGCGGCATTAAGCCGCTTCATCTGAAGACTCGGGGAGAAGGCCTTACCCTTGGATAGGCTGTTCAAATGGACTGAGGAGTCCGCCACAGCCCTGGAAGGCATCAAAGCGCTCCTCACCACTAACCCCATCTTAGCAGTACCAGGTGTATTTGATACAACGATATTATACATCTCGGCTACAAACAAGATATGGAGGGTCACAAGTTCCAGGTCCGGGAGCTCGTTTACTATGTCTCTGAGATCTTAACCCCGTGCAAGACACACTATCCAAACTATCAAAATATACCCTACGCCGTTTTCATGGCGCCATGAAAACTTAGGCACTACTTTCAAGAGTGCTCGGTAATCGTAGCATCTGATGTCCCACTATGTGACATAATTAACAACACGGATGCAACAGGGCATATAGGCAAATGGGCCATAGAGCTCATACCCTTTGAAATCACTCACCGATCAGGCCGAGCTATTAAGTCTTCGGTGTTGGACAACTTCATGGACGAATGGGCGTAGGCCAAACTCCCTCGAGAAGACAAGACCTATTCACATTGGACAATGTATTTTGTCGGCTCCAAAATGCTTGCTCGCTTAGGGGCCAACATCGTGCTTATATCTCCCACGGGAGATTGTATTCTGTATGTGCTACAAATCATGTACACCAACTCCAACAACACGGCCGAATACGAAGTCCTGTTACATGGACTCCGGATAGCATTCTCCATGGACGTCAAAGGCCTGGAGGTCTGAGGTGATTCCATCCTCGCCATCTCACAAGTCACTCGCGAATTTGACGCAAAGTACCCAAAGATGACAGCTTACCAGGGTACCATGGGCCACCTGCCTATGACCCAGGAAGGGGCCCCTGGGCTCAACTCATGGGGCAGGCCACCAACGGGCGCCGCGAAGCGAGCAGCCTAGTGAGGGCCCTGCCTCACGAGGGGCTTCTTCCACATAGGACTTCTTTACGACTACCATCGTAGCAAGCGGCCTCGTGAGGCCACCCTCGCGAGAAGCCTCCCGCAAGGCCGCCAAAGGAGCCACGCGGGGTGGAATCCGCCCGCCACATGGGTGACATTGTCCAGGCAAGCTCCAGCATGCGTGGCCAGGACAACTTCCCCTTTGGTGCCAAGGGGGCAACCATGCCTACCTGCCGCAAAGCAAGTCCCAAAGGTTTCCCCTTTGGTGATAGAAGACTAAGATGGTGAGCGATAGGACGGAAGTCATCGTGGAGCCCCTAGTGTGTCACGGATAAGCACTTTGGTAGGCCAACACCACCTTTTGTCAGGAGAAGCACCGACGCCTGCCCCCTTCTGAATTGTTGCCCTATGGTAGCCCTTTCCTGCTCACATTTTTGGGGAAGAGGCCCAAGGCATCTATAAGGGACAGACCGGCCACTGTAGCAAAGGACCGACTCTTGCCCAAACCCTAGCGCCATTGCTAAACCCCAAAGAGCTCCAACTCTCCTTGTGGCTCCAAGAGCACCATCCACAAGCAATACAACCGAGCAGGAGTAGGGCATTACACCAGATGGTGGGCCGAACCTGGGTAGCTTGATGTGTCCTCATCGCGCCTAGCTTGTAGCCTTTTAGACAAAAAACCAGGACCACAGAGCTCAAACCAGGGTTTTGGAGGATTTCCCGTCACTCAGAATCAACCCCCCACATATACCACGAGAAAGTAACCAGGCCGCGGATATACTTGCACGAGTGGGCACCAAGGGGGATAGTCGTGGACAACACCTTCCTCGAATGGCTCTTCAAGCCATCTGTAGTCTAGCTATATGACAAGAGAACGTTGGAACCAAATGACGTCGGGCAACCTGCCCCTCCCGAAGACAACAAGGGGCAAGATATAGTGGGCTGTCCTACTATCCAGGAAACAGCTTCCGCACACGAAGTAATGGCAGTCATTGCACCATGGACCGAGCCACTCCTCACATACCTACTCTATAAAGAGCTCCCCAAGGACCAGACCGCCGCTTGTCGGATTATAAGGCAATCTAAAGCCTTAAGATTCATGAGGGTGAACACTAGAAGTTAGGCACTGCAAGCATCTTCAAGCGATGTATATCCAAAGAAGAAGGAAGACTACTACTTCAGGAGATACACTCCAGCATGAGAGAACATCATGCCGCTGCTCGAACTTTGGTTAGCAAGGCGTTCCGGGCTGGTTTATATTGGTCAACGGTGGGTGCCGACGCCTCCGCATTAGTACAACATTGCCTCGGATATCAAGTGTTTGCCAAATAAAAGCCATATGCCCCCTGCGGCCCTCCGCACTTTGCAGTCTGGGGGATAGACTTGGTCGGCCCACTCAAGGGAGGATCAGGAAATAAATAAACGTCTCCTTGTCATGGTAGACAAATTTGCTAAGTATCGAAGCAAATGCAGTCACATCGTCTGGGGCCATCCCTGTAATCAAATTTATCTCAGGGGTAGTACACCATTACGTTATCCTGCATAGTTGATAACAGACAGGGGGGGGGGGGAAACTTTACGGTCAAAGAGGTTAATGCATGGTGTACGATAATGGGCATAAAGCTTGATTACAATTTCGTACATCACTCGTAGTCAAACGGGCAAGTGGAACACACCAATGGACTAATCCTCAATGGCATCAAGCCTAGGCTAGTACTCTCCCTTAAAAGGCGGACTACAAACGGGTAGAGGAACTTGATTCCGTCCTATGGGGCTTGCACACCATGCTCAACAAAAACACCGGTTATACCCCATTTTCCATGGTGTACGGTGCTGAGGCAGAACTCCCTTGCGACATCATACACAATGCACCTCGGGTACACATGTATGAAGAGTTGGAGGCCGAGCTAGATCGGCAGGATGCCCTAGACTCTCTAGAAGAGGAGCGCAATGATGCTCGGGCACGATCCACCATATACCAGCAGCAAGCCCAACACTATCATAGTCGGGAGGTTCACGCAAAGGACTTTAGTGTAGGAGACCTAGTCATGCGGCTTCATCTGGAGAAGCAGAAGCATAAACCCCCCTAAATGAGAAGGGCCATTTATCATAGACCAGGTCCTCATTGGAGGCGCCTACAAATTCGAGATCTAGTGGACGGGCGTCTAAAACGCAACCCCTGAAATGTGGCGCTACTCCGATGTTTCTACGGTTAAAACCCTGAACTCTAATCATCCATATACATACACATTGTACCTATTTTCTTGTTTTTATGTTTTAGACAGCTCGTGGACATCTTTGGAATGACCTTGAGATCAAAAAAATCAATACTAGATCATCTAAGGTCGTTGTACAAGCTGGACTTCTGTGTTGTTCATACCCGAACTTCTTCTTTTCCTTCTTTGCAAGGTAATCGAGCAAGTCCTATGTATTTCTTTTATTTTTATGTTATTTTTCATACTTTTGCATTGCTTTGGATTTTTTTGACTTAGTCCCATGAGCAACCATGGAATTGGCCGACGGATATGCATCTATTTTTTATTTTTTGTAGTATGTTTTCATACATATAATAGTTGTTGGTCTTCACTGAATAACTATCCTGAACATCTGTATGCTAATCGTTTTTAACATGTTAATTTGAGGTTTTGACAAAACCCCAAACTTCTATATCTTTACTATTTGAACTTCTTTAATTAAAATTTTGTTTGTTATTTTAGGATTTAAATATTTGTAGACATTGAAATAGGCATTGGGCCTATTGACAAATGCGGTAGTGCGAGGCCGAGAAGGGGGGAGGGGGGTCGGGACCCCCCTCCCCCTACGAGGTACAGAGAGGAACGGGCCGGAGCAGGCGACGACGCGGCATGCCGCTTCGTCGCATGCGGAGGCGAGTCGATCACATCCGTGACCCCATTATCTATCTTAGGGGTGTGGCTTTGGGGTGCGTGCCGTGGGGGCGGAAACAGAAAACCCACATTGCGTCCTCTCAAAACCTAGCGCGCAGCAATGCACTAGCGCGAGGCCGAGCAGGGGGGAGGGAGGGTCGGGACCCCCCACCCCTCCCCCTGCGAGGCTGAGACAGGAACGAGCTGGAGAAGACGACAACACGGCGCACCGTGTTGTCGTAGGCGAAGGCGAGTACGTCACATCCATGACCTCACTATCTATCTTAGGGTTGTGGCCCTGGGTGCGTACTGTGGGGTGGAAACAGAATAACCGCATTGCGTCCTGTCAAAACCTAGCGCGCAGCAATGCAGTAGTGCTAGGCCGAGCAGGGGGAGGGAAGTTGCGCCCCCTCCCCTCCCCCTGCGAGGCTGAGACAGAAACGAGTCAGAGTAGGCGAGGAGGCGGAGTGCCACATCGTCGCATCTAGAGTCGAGTCCGTCCCATCCGTGACCCCACTATCTATCTTAGGGGTGTGGCTCTGGGGTGCGTGCGGTGGGGTGGAAGGAGAATAACCGCATCGCATCTGGTCAAAACCTAGCGCGCAACAATGCGGTAGCGCGAGACCGAGCAGGAGGGAGGGGAGGGGGTCAGGAGCCCCCTCCCCTCCCCCTGCAAGGCCGAGACAGGAACGAGCTGGAGGAGGCGACGACGCGGCATGCCGCGTCGTCGCATGCGGAGTCGAGTCCGTCACATCCGTGACCCCACTATCTATCTTAAGGGTGTGGCTCCGGGGTGCGTGTGGCGGGGGTGGAAACAGAATAACCACATTGCGTCCTATCAAAACCTAGTGCGCAACAATGCGGTAGCACGAGGCCGAGCAGGGGGGGAGGGGGTCGGGACCCCCCTCCCCTCCCACTACGAGTCCGACACAGGAACGAGCCGGAGCAGGCGACAACTCGGTGTGCCGCATCGCGCATGCGGAGTCGAGTCCCTCACATCCATGACCCCACTATCTATCTTAGGTGTGTGGCTCTAGGTGCGTGTGGTGGGGGTGGAAACAGAATAACCGCATTACATCCTGTCAAAACATAGAGCGCAGCAATGCAGTAGCGCGAGGCCAAGCAGGGGGGACGGTACCCCCCCTCCCCTCCCCCTAGGAGGCCGAGACAGGAACGAGCTGGACCAGGCGACGACGCGGCGTGCCACGTCGTCGCAATCAGAGGCGAGTCCGTCACATCCGTGACCCCACTATCTATCTTAGGTGGGTGGCCCTGGGGTGCGTGCAGTGGGGTGGAAACAGAATAACCGCATTGCGTCCTGTCAAATCCTAGCGCGCAACAATGCGATAGCGCGAGTCCGAGCCGCATGTGTACTTTGTGTTTATTTGAATTTTGAACTTCTATATTGTTTTTAAGTTGTGTATTTTAGTTAGATATGGACTTCATCTGTTTTTGTACTTGAACTTCTTCTTTTTTCTTCTTAGTGTTTATTTATTCATATTCCTTTACTTCTGTGATTAGTGTACTTGAACTTTTGTTATTTATTTTTTTTGAACTTATTTCTCTTGTTTTTGTACGTGCATATTTGTTTATGTATTTTTCTTCCCTTGGTAGAGTACTTGACCTTTCTGCTTGCAATCAATTTTTTGTTTGTAGGATACCAGCATATTTGTTATGTGATCTTAACTTTTAAAAAATATATGCATTCAAATGGTGCATTTATTTACCAATAGATGCATTTACTTTTTTAGTTGTTGGGGGGGGGGGTAAAAGTGTAATTACCACGGTGCTGCAACACCCCACTACAAAGATGCATTAAGTCTCTGTCTCCCTCACCACCACCTGTCAGAACCCCCCCTCCCTCTCGCTCGCTCTCTTCTCCCTCCATGTCACTCTGCTGCCTCCAACCTCCCCTGATTTCTCCGTCGCTGTTTCCTACGATCATGCGTGTAGTAAGCGACGTCCGTGACGCTCCTATTTCTCCCCCATGCTCCGCTTTCCCTCGCCCAGCCCGCTCTCCCTCGCCCAGCCCTTCTGCTCTGAAGCGAGGGGGGCAACAACCTGTGTGGTTGCAAGGTGCGCGTGTCTTCGTGGGGGTGGAAGAACCGCCTCGGATTTGTGCATGTGGGGTTCGTTTGGAGAGGTACAAATGCTCCGTCCATCCAATCCTTGCGCTTAGTGTTGGCCAAATCCGATGAGGGCTCTCTGTTTCTTCTGTTCTCTCGCATCCGCGTCCTCCCCTTTCTTCTAATGGTTGTGGTGGAGATTAGGTAGTGTTCTTGTGTGTGTGGTGGGTGGATTCCATTCCCCCGTGGTCAGATTTTTATGTGAGATGCTTGTGTGTGCTATTTCTCCCTTCAGACTTTAGTGGATTCCATTTCCCCTTTTGTGATTTCAGTAGTCAGATGCATGTATGAGAGGGCGTGGTGTGATGGTTGATGCTGGATCTGATGTATCTAATTGTCTTAGTGTTGTTGATTTCGAAGTCTAGATTGTGTCTATCACATGGTAGTTAGTTTATGGATACTTTTTTTGTTGTCCTTGCCTAGATGTGCTACTGTATTCATCCTAGGTTTGATTTATTTGCTTTTCTAGATGTGCTACTATATTTGTTGTATGATTTTCTACTTGCTAACTATATGCATTCTATTCCCTGTTTTTGTAGGTTGATATAGTGTTTGGAGTACCATTCATCAAGGGGGTTGTGTTGTCATGGCTTCAAAACCTTCTCCAAGTATTTTAATGTAGTTGCATTTTGTATTTTAAGTAGAAGTTTTATTATATATGTCTGCCAATATCTTCACTTGGTTGTCTTGTTGGACTGCCCGTTCTTAAAAGTGTGAACTTCTAGCAAAGTTGATGTGTATGCATTTTACCCTTAGTTTAAGTTAGTAGAGTGCTGCTTAATTTTTATTTGATGAATTGCTGGTGAACTATGTCACCAAGTGTTGTTGGACTTCCCACATGTTTCATATTTTTATAGTGTATATCTTTGTTTTTTTGTGTGATCATTTTCATGGTATTGATATTTAGTTTGCCCGTGAAATAGTATTTCTGCTCATGCTACATCTTTTTATGTGGTACTTGCTTGGGCCACATAGTTGAACTTCTGGTTTTAATTATTTTTTGTTTATAATGAAATTTGGTTGAACTTATGTTCTGTGTATTTTGTTTTACTGCATTGTTATATATTGTTGAACTTCTGGACATTCATCTTATATGTAGTACCCTCTCTGGTGTAGATTGTTCTATATTTAGTATGTAATTTGTAAATTGTTCATTTCTCTTTACTTATTTGCTAGGTATTGTTGAACTTCTGGGTACTATATATTGATACAGTAGTAGAACCCCCTTTTGGTGTAGGATTGTTGATTAGGACCCAACTTCCTTTTTACCTGCATTTTTTGTAGTTGATGATGAGTTCAATAGTTTTGAAAAAAATGCCTGTGATCAAGATGGAGCTTCAGAAGTTAATATTGCTGCTCCAATATCTGATGCGGCTAAATCACTTGTCATTCCTTTGTCTTTGATTGCCGAGGTTGCTTCAAGCCTTGAGAATAATTCAAGCCTCAAGGAACTTGCTTCTGCAGATCTTGCCTCACCTAGTATGTGCAACTCCTTTTCTTTTTATTTTAAATTCTCGAGCCATGTTTTTTTAACTTATTCCTGTCGTGTGTTTTTTGTTTTTTGTTGCTGACTATTTTCCGTTTTTGCTATGCTTTGTGTGTTCTTTGCAGATGTATCCACAGGAGAGGAAGCTGTGAACACCATCAACGATATTCTATTTGAGATGGGTTTATCAGAAGACACTGCTGCTGCCGAGTAAGGGGCTCTGTCAGTCAAAGGTTCTCATTGCATTCCGTATCCTTTGTGCTCTATTCAGATGTCAGAGACGCAGTCGCAGTCTGTTGTTGGCACTGAACTTGTCACGCAACCGGAGGATGTGCCTCTTCAGCTTCTTCTGGAGGACCAGCGCAAGAGGAAGAAGCATGAAGATTTTGACATGAAGATGGCGGCCCGCCTTCAGAAAGGTTCTGATGTTCTTGATACTGCTGATGTTACTGAGATCACTGTTGGGCATTGCTCTGTTTTTGAGGAAGATGTGTCGTGTGGCGCTGATGCCGTGGTTGTCCCCATGAAGAAGAAAATCAAGAAGACCGCTGCCAGGAAGAATTTAGTTGGTGACCTTACTCCTCGGAGGAGCCCACGTGTTTTAAGGTCTGCAGAAATTGCTGAAGAGGAAGAGCTAGCCCTCGGTTTAATGCCACGGCGTAGTCCTCGTGTGCTTGCCGTTGTATTTTTTTGTTTATCTCATTCTTCTTCCTTTTTTCCTTGTCATTGTATTTTTTTAGTATCACCTTGTGAAGCGGCCTGAGAGGAGGAAGAGAGCAGGCAAAGCACCCGAAGAAGGTGACGAAGGAGGAGATGCGGCGAAACGTTTTAACAAGACGGTTCGCTGCTCACTGAAAGAGGTCAAGATGTGTGCAAAAATGCTACAACTTAGGCACAGGAAGAGGGTTATCAACGCTGGTTTTGGTTATGTGTTTGACTTGACTGTTGATTCCAACATTTCTCGTCCTTTGATGGGCAAAATCTACATGAGGATTGACCCTACAACCATGATTCTGGACATGGGTGAGGAGAACAAGGTTCTGCGTATTACAAGTGATGCTATTCACCACCTTTTTGGATTCGCTCAAGGTGATCGTACCCCTCCTAGGCCCTCGAATGATGGGTTTGACGATGCTGTCATGAGGCTGAAGTCCAAACTTGGCTACGGTAGGAGTGACGACATCAAGATAAAGGATCTGCGGAATATCCTTGTGAAACTTGTGAAGGATGAGACAAATAATTATCTTGCTCTACAGGTGTTTTACCTGATTCTATTCATGAAGGTGGTTATTCCTGGTACGTCTACACGAGTGTCCAGGGAGGCAGCAATGGATGAGAACCTTGTCTATGAAGATATGGCAGATATGGACTACTGCTAGTTAGTTGTTGATGACATTCGAAGGGCTGTTATTAGGTATCAGCAAGGGACTACCAGAGGAAAAGTTGTCACAGGCTGTGCCATCGCGCCGCTTCTTACGTATTTGGACTGTGTTTTCATTGGCAAGAAGCTTGTTTTTGACTTGAGGACCCCTCGCATAAGTTTCATGAATCAGGCCAATCTTCTTGAGCTTGCTGCTGCTGACTTGGTCAGGAAGGGTGATGATGACCCAGCCAACTGGGTGTTTGGGAAACTGCCTGTGAGTGTTTCTTCTTTCCAGTGTAGTTAGAACTGCCTTTGTGTACATGGTTGAACTTCTGTTATGTACATAGCTGACCTTCTACTTCATATAGACGAGTAAATTAGCTGAAATGCTTGGGTTATATGGTATTACTGTCTTTGTGTACATAGGTGAACTTGTGGATAAATACATAAGAAATTACATTAACTTGTTGTTGTACATGGTTGAACTTTTGCTATGTAAATTTCTAACAGTTTAAAAGCATGTTAACTTCTGGTCATACATGGTTGTATTGCCTATGTAGACATAGTTGGACTTCTGAAATGTACTGTGTGTGTGGGCATTAGTGCAATTTTTGGTGTAGTTTGTGTATCTGATTGTTCTGCCTTTTTTCCTTGTCAGTTTTTTCAGTATCAGCTTGTGGTAGTAACTTGAACTCTGCTACTATTTCTGTATTTCTTCTTCCATGTTCTTTCATTTGTTCTGCGACAGGTTGAATTTCGTTTTTGTATATGCAGTGGAAGACACAAGCTGAGGTTGTGTTCTTTAGGGTCATTGACCATCCTGTTCTTACTATGCCTCGTGCCTCCGTCCTAGGGAGTGGAACTTCCCCAAGATTTTAATTCGCCCAGGATGTTAACACTGGTGCCCCCCTATAGATCCAGGAGGTTCTTCTGCCCGTGTGAGTGCTGCAGGTGGTGTGTACTTTGAGGGTTTGTTTGATGTTGCGAATGTTTCCCTTGCTAGGATTGATGCACTTCTGGAAACTATTTGTGGAGACATGGCTCGTGTTCCGACAACGGTTGAGCGTCTTAGTTGTGTGGATGGAATTCTTCCTCCCGGAAACAGTTTTGATGCTGAGTCTTCGAAGGAGCTTTTGTCGATTGAAGCTAAATATCTTGCTGAGCTTCGTGAGAGCACTTCCCACCTCCGTACTAGCTTTCGGCTATTCAAGGAAATGCAGGATGTTCGTTGCAAGCCTTTTGAAGATGAGGCAAGTGTTGTTGTGAGTCAGATTCAGAGGCAAGATCCTGTTCATTTGGGTCGTGAAGGAGGCCATGTGGATCATACGAAAGAGGTTTGTCTGTGTTGGCTTTTTGATATTTATGTGCATTAATTTTCATTGTTAGCTTTTCAGTTATTATTGTTTTACATTCATAGGTGACTCTTATTTATTTCATGTGTCCTAAACATTTTTCTTTGATCACTAGTGTTTCCTAGGTGACCTTCTCTTTTTACAGTACCTGAACTTCAGGGGCTACAGTACCTGAACTTCTGTCATTTCCATAACTGGCCCTTTTTGTTCCCTTTTGCATTAGAGTAGTATGCTATCTTCCTTTCTATGTTTACTGTATTTAGACTTCCACTATGTGTCATTTTGTCATAGCTGACCTTCTTTTATTATGTAATGTGAACTTCTGCTGATTAGGCATTTGTGTTCTACATGATTTTTTTGTAGGCTGTTGATGATGATGCTAGATTTGAGGAGGATGTTTTACCTGAAAGCGCAACTTCTCCTGTGCATGTACCTGTTCCCGCGAGTGATGTATCAGTTGATGAAGTTCATGGTAGTGAAAATAAAGTACCATTTTTCTTGTCCATTTGTCTCATTTTTATTGTACTTGTTTTTTGCATTTTATCACTGGGTGCCCATTTGTAATGACTTTCTGTTCTTTGCTGCAGAATGATGATTCTAGTGTTTCTCCAGAGAAGGTTGCAGACAAGACCGTGTCAGACACCGACTGCTCTGACGGGGTGGAGCCAACTGAACCTCAGTCGTCCATTGGCGCTGTGATTTATGATGCTGAGCAGGGCAAGACAGTTAGAGATATCATTTTGGAGACAGATCCCGTCAAGGCTGCTGTTGAGATGGGTGGTAGTGCTGCTGCAGGCCCGGAGAAGTCTCCTGCAGTAGAGCCATTAGTTGTTGTAGATGCTGGTTCTCCAACTGCTCCAGCTGCTTCAACTGCTCCAACATTTTTTTTTGTTTCAGATTCTCCAGCTGGTCCAACTGTTGCTACTGTCGTCGCTGATGATGCTGCAATGTCTACTGGAGATGACGATGAAGAGACCGAAAGCGATAGCGTGGGAGAGGAGGTTGATCATTCAGTGCTGCCACTAGAATAAGCAAGAATCCATAAAGAGAGGAGCATGCTTCTCTCTTCTTTCCCCATCCCTATTCCTTTTCTTTTTGGTATTGGTTCATGATATCCCTGTGAACTGCCTGTGTGGTGCAAGTTGAACTTCTGGTTTGTGCTTTGTCGGTTTGTAAATAAAGTAATGTGAACTTGTTCCTATGTGGGGGGAGGTCTGTAATGCATGGGTTGTGATGTTTATAATCCCGTTGTTTTATCTTTTTGGTGTAGCATCTGAGATATGCTTGTGTTTGAATGTTGTGCTGGAATGTTGCTCTTATTTTGTATTTCTTTTGCTGAGAAGATAGTGAACTTGTTGTCGTCCGAAATAAGGTTGATGACTTTTATTTCAGTGTTACTAGGCTTAAGAATGATCGTTCTAAGAGGTGAGCGCAGCTGGCCAGAATTTACATCCATGTACCGCTATGAACTGCCTACTATTTCATACATGAACTACTTTACTATTTGTTGTTGAACTTCTAATTTCTTCTCTGTGCTGAACATCTAGTCTTTTTACTGCCTATTGTGATGTAGCTGACCTTCTATGCTTTTATGTGTGATGAGTTTCTTTAGTTCCTGATGCTTAACTTCTTTTTACTTTCTATTGCTTGTTTTGGATAAAAGATTATGTTCCAAAACAATGAGTGTGACGCCATTGTTGAAGATGTAGCGATATCTTTTTCTCCTCGCGGAATGCTTCGACCTAATGTAGCTGAGATTGCATTGTATTGTCTATGTGCGAAATGCCAGAAATCAGATAAACTCATTCTGCCGTATTGGGTTTGTGTAAGTCAACCCTACACTGATTTCTTTTCTGTTTTGTTCCTTACCATTTTATTAAAAGCTTATTTGTCTCATTTTGTATTTTCATATGTTGGCTTTGTCTGGATTATTTTAGGACAAGATTTTGAGAGGTCAATTTGATTCCTGTGTGAGGAAGTACTTCTTGGCGAATGGTCCAGATAACATGGATGCACATGATTATGTAAGCAATGTCTTGTTCTTTGTCTTTGTGTTAGTTTGCACTGCGATCCACTCTATTTATATTGTTTCATTTTTCTTTGTACCATTTAATATTAATTTTTAGTTTTCAATGATTCATGTGTTTATGTTCCTTTAGGTTGTTTTCCCCACTTTTGACCCGCCTGAGATTCCTGCTAACTTGGGTGGTGTTGGTCATTGGGTTTCGACATTTCTTGACCTGAAGAATTCAAGGTTCCAACTTCTCGACTCCCACTATGGACCAGAAGATGACTGTGCGGTACGCCTATTTCGGCGGATGACTGATAACATGAAGAAGCTTTGGAACGATGCCAGCAACGACAGGGAGACACCCTTCAATCCAGTTACTATTGACCATTTCCTTTTGGATTGGATTGATGTCCCCCAGCAGAATAACAAGTATGAGTTCCACTTTGTCACTATCACTTCTGTTTAACTGGAGTTGTACGTAAGCTGCGATTTCTTTTATTCGTTGGCTTCCTTTTTTGTTCTAACATTGTTCTTTTTTGTGTTTGATGGCAGTATCGACTTTGGATTCTTCATGCTTACGAATGTTAATTTGTTTCATGATGGCGTTCTTGCAAACTACTCACATCATAATATCGCGGATATCAGAAAGATGTGGGTGTACTCTATTGCTTCTTCTAACCTGTTTGAAACAAACTTCCAAAGTCTGCTTGGCTACTATACATGTAAGCCTTGAGACTTGGAATGCTTGCCTGTACTTCATCTTTTATTGTACATGAACTTCAGGATATGATGCCTTTTTATGCATTTTAGTTAGCTCTAGTTGATTGTTTTCCAATTCATCAGTTTATGTTGAACTGTGCATTTTGTTGTGCCTGAACTTCATTTCGTTTTTAAATGCAACACATTTTTTAGGTCGGCTTTGGTAGTGACCATGCCATCTATATTATTTGGACTGTACATTATGCTGTACCTGAACTTCAGTTATAACTAATGGTATTTTTTGTCTTCCTTTTCTTTGACAGTGGATCCATTGGACTTGACCGATTACCACTACTCATTCCTCGGGTCACAGGAATACCAACCTAGGGAGGTATGGATGAGTACAACTCCGAGAGAAGATGATAGCACTCGAACCCTTATTCCTTCCAAATTGGGGAAGCAGGTTATCGATATTTGTGGTTCTCCAAACACCCCTTGCTCCAGGAAGGTTGGTGCAATCGCAGCAGATGAACAGAGGTGATTTCGTCGGATGATGATTTTGAGAAGATTGCTTACCCGAAGAATGGTAAATCTGCTGCTGGTACCGTTGCTGGGTGAGGTGGGAAGAATGCTATCATCACCAGGAGGAAACCGACAGTTGAGTCTGGCAACATAACTTCCTCCAAGAGAGCATCGAGATTGCCTTTGAAGTGGCGTTATGGTACCGCTCCCCTAAATAAGTACATTTACCCTCATCTATACGATTCCTAGAGAGTTAAACATTTTGTGCTTAGTGATGATGGTCTAGAGAAGTATTCTGAGTGAGTTTTCTTCTTCTTATTTTTGTTGCTGCCAGAGATGCTACTTTGTTCTGGACTTTTGTTGTATTAGTACCTGAACTTCTGTAAATTTCTCCCTGCCTTTTGGAGTTATAGTTTTTGAACTTCTGTTGTATTAGTGTCTGAACTTCTAATATTTTTTCCCATTCTTTTAAATCTGTAGGACAAGCTACTGCATGTTTAACATCCCTGAGAATGTGATTGACCTCATAGGGCGTGTCCTTTATACTATTTTTGGTGAAGGGCAGCAGATGGAATGAGATATAATGGATTATCTCATAAGCTTGTGGAAGGATAAGCCCGAGACCTCTGATATCTTCTCTTCTCCTGACAGGGTTGTACTTAGTCCCTACTTCATACAGGTTTTAGTTCTTTTCACCCCTGTCTCCCTTTTTTGCTCTAGTTTTGGTGTAGTGGCATTTGGGAGGTTGTTTTAATTCTACTTTTGTGAATGCACAGTACTGCCTGGGGTATGATTTCTTTGCTGCAACAGTTTCAAAGTTTGATGCAAAAAATTCGGCTAAACCCCTGCCAATGTTTGTTTGCAAGGAAGAAGACCTTCTTAACGCAAAGCTGGTTAGGTTTTCGTAACCCTTTGCTCTGTTTTAATTTTATGTAGATCCTTTTGCTGAGTTTGTCAAGAAGTTTGTGTTCATCCTAGTTGTTCAATACCTATGCTTTATAGTTTGTGTTCACCACTTCTTTCATATTTGGAAGTTTTTTGATACTATTCAAGCCAATTGACTCAATGGCGCACTATAGTGTGTATGTGCAGAATAGATATCGTGGGAGCATTGACATCCTTGATTCACTTCCTTACAGCAATAAGGGAATGTCACAAACATCTTTCCACAGAGACTGCCAAAATATCATGAGTGTTTCTTAGCCTGAACCTCCTTTCATATTTTCTTGTTTGACACGAAGTTTATTATGCCTTCCATTGACAAAATATCTTTCTACCTCTGCTTTGGTAATACTGCTTGAACTATTTATCATTTGACAGTTGAACTTCTGGTATTTGTTTAGCTGGATCTTACGCAAGTGCTGCTTTTACGTACCTGAACTTAACTATTTTTGGTTAACATGTTTTTAATTTCATCTTATTTTGTCATTTCTTGCAGATCAAGAGATTTGTTGGGTTGCTCGAGGAGGTGTATGGCAAGGCTGCATACAAAGCAAGCAAGCAGCCTAACTAGGTGACTACTACAAAGAGGCCGGCCTTTATCGATGTTCTAAAGCAAGTTAATAATGATTGTGGTTTCTTTGCCATGAAGTTCTGCTCTACATATGATGGCGGTGAGCTTGTTGATGATTTCAGTGATGTGGATGTATGTTTTATCTCATCATACTTTTCAATTTTTGTGTGTTTTTGCTGAGACGCTCCTGCTGTCGTTTTAGTTATCCTTTACTAAACCATCATTTTCAGTTCATGCACACTCTAATCTTTAGTGACAACAATGAAGTCTTGCGTATAGAGCTTCCTAAAGAGATCTAGTCCTTGTGCCCGTGAATTCGCAGCATTAGTTTCAGTGTAGATTTGATTTCGTAAAGAGTTAGGTTTGATAGTGGTTGGAACGATTCGGTAAAGATTTGATTCTTAGAATGGTGTAGTAATTTGTGTATCTATAGCTGCAGAACTATTATTTATGATATTGAGGACAAATGTATCTGGTGTGAATAATGATTCGCCTTTGTGAATGTCAATGTACTGCATCGGTTTTCATATCCATGTGTTGTGTGTTTTTTCCCCAACATATGTACTTGAACTTCTCTCTGGGCTATGGTTCAACTGCTGGTTTTTTTGTGTGTTGTTTAATTTTGGGCCCGAACATATGATCTTTGACTTGACCTGATGCTTGAGACCTTGTTGGACTGCTGGTTTCAGATGGGAGAGGATTTTCTTTGTTGTGTAATGTATTGTTATTTTTCAATTCAACCAATATGTAGGCTTTTGCAGAGAATCTAGATGTGCTTTTTTGTGATTTTTCAACTGCAAATGCTTCTCAACTATAACTTCATGCAAAAATAGTCATACTGTAGGTGTACAAAAGTAGGGGCTCTGCTTTTGACCCATTTACTTGTGCACGGGCAGTCAGAGCCACCCGCCACAGCCACGCATAACAGGGCATGAAAGTGAAGCCGGAGAGAAGCCGAAGGCATGGGACAAACAAAGCAACGACAAGGACCAAGGAAACAAGGATCGGATGGACGAAGCAGGTTTCCCCGGCAAGGACCCTTGCCGGGGCAGCTCGCCCACGCCAGCTGAGCGAGCCACCTTTGAGCCCACCAACACTAGACAAACGCATTGGGACAGGGATCGGGAGGCACCTCCGTGGTGGCATGCTGATCTTTGTGAAGACAAACAATAGACAAGATCAAATGAGGATAGGAAGGCAACAATCCTCACCAAGATCCTCACCGAAGGAACCCACAAGACCTCGGGCAAGATCCTTGCCGGGGACGCCAGCGTGCCACGGCAAGACCCTTGCTAGACCACCCGGCACGACCCTTGCCGGGCCACCCGGCACGACCCTTGCCGGGCCACCCGACAAGACCCTCGCCAAATGCGCCAGCAGGGCCACTGCCAGGCCCACGCCAGCCAAGTCTCCGCCGCCGTTCGCATGCAGCTGCTGACCCAACCAGCTGTGCAGGCACCTACATGGCAACATGCAGCCCTTCATGGAGGCTCCACCATCGCGCCACCTCAGCTGCCTGCCTGCCTACATGGCACTGCATGCATCGCTGGCCAGGGCGCGTGTCAAAGCAAGGAGGAGCGGCGACAAACGGGACGGGCCTCGCCCCCATCCCTGATAAAGTGAAGGGACACCTAAGCCTCGCATTAAATGCGCTTTGTCCTGTAATACCAGCGATAAGCTCATAGCGCTGTAGCACTTTCCACCTCCTGTGTGCCACTGTGGCAGCCCCTTTCGCCTATAAAAGGAGGCCCATGGTGCACAGGAGAAGGATTCGGCTCTTTCGAACCTAGCAGCACCCAGAGCTAGTTCAAGAGCTCAAGAACACAAAATAAATCCACCAAAGCAGGATCGTAGGGTTTTACGCATCTTTGCGGCCCGAACCTGGGTAAATCCCCTTTGTGCTGTCTGCTAGTCCCGCTCTTCTCACGATCCCCGTGCCCCACAACCGTAGTAGGGATTCCAGTGATCTCATAGGTGTCGTTTCCCACCGACATCTTTGGCGCGCCAGGCAGGGGGCCCGTAGTTGTGAGAATCTGATCTAGCGGTTGACCTAGTTGTTCTTCACCACCATGGCTCCTAAGAAGAAGACGACCACGGCGATCGGTTCGTCCGGGACCGGATTGCTGGTACCGGTGCAGACCAGTAACGGGCCAGTCGCGGAGAGAACCCGTGGCGCGGCCTGCGAACATCCACATCACCCTGGCGGTCTGGGCCTGGCGAGGGGCGTTGTTCGCGCGCTAGGCGACGAGCCACCAGTCGCGGGCTCCAGAGACGGAGTCGGGGCCCCCGCAGGCAACGTGGGGCTCTCCAGGGGCACCGCCATCCCACCAGGCAGCGGCACGACGACTTCCAAGATGCCAACACCGGCGCCCACGGCGCACTCTTCTCAGGTTGTGCGTGATGAGCAGCGTCACCCTGTCGATGACCCTGCGTGCCGCCCTTGGAAGAGTCCCATGCGCCCATCACATGATGAGGAGGGCCAGCATGCGCGCCGAGGTGCTGACGGAGGTGGCGAACGACTGCGGGGCCATGACGCAGCTCCTTCTAATGTGGTTAGAAGTTGAGGCGCGTCGCGGTCCACCCAGCTCTTGCCGCCGCCCACACCAGCGGAAGCCCTAGCGCGCGCAGCTGCTCCTCGAGTTTCCTCCCGCCGCGGAGAAGCTCGACGAATGGAGGGCCACCGTCCGGAGCCTCGTCGACATCGCCAACAACGATGAGTTGTGGCCGACGGGACCCGTAGGCCGTCGCTCCACCGGGCCACTGCATGCTAGCGGAGACTGTGCTGGAGGCGATGCAGCCACGGTGCACTGCCCTCCTCCATCCCGGCCACCCCGGGCGTCGGTTCGTCGCAACGACGCTCGTGATGGTATCTGCATCGCGTCGTCCGACCCACAAACAAATTGCGATCAGTGTCAAGTCCTTCGGGAGCGGGTTCATGAGGATGCTCGAACTACCATCGAGCGTCGTCGTGACGCGCGCCACCAGTCGGACTGACGGGCAGGGCCCGCTACGGACCACCCAGTGCCGGGAGGCTACGGTGGCCTACCTTACAAGGTGGGTTGTCCGACTTTCACCCGTGAGCTGCGGCAGTTCCAGTGGCCCTCCCACCGTATGTTCAAGCCTGACGTTAGCGAGAAGTACAACGGCAAGACTCACCCGTCAGAATTCCTCAGCATCTACACCATCGCGATGCAGGCTGCTGGGGCCCGTGACGATAAGGTGCTTGCCAATTACTTCATGTTGGCACTCGAGCCTAATGTTATGTCATGGTTGATGCACTTGCCGGTGGATTCCATCTCTTCTTGGGCGGATCTGTGCCATGAGTTTGTTGGCGCCTTTACCGGAGGTCACCAAGCTCATGGCTAGGCGAGTGATTTACACATCATCCCCCAGAAGGAGGGGGGAAACTTGCGCAAGTACATTCAATGGTTCATTCGGGTGCAGTACAACATCCCCGATGTTCATCCCGCCATCGTGATGAGTGCTTTCCATTAGAACATGCGCAACCGCAAGATGCCTGAAGAGCTGGCGATGAACAAGGTCAGAGATGTGGTCGAACTTTACGTTCTGGCCGATCGGTCGCTCGCGCTGAAGAGGGAAGGAAGTACCCCGGCGAAGACGCCGATGCAGAAACTGACTCCACAGATGATACCACCACCCCGGCGAAGAAGGGCCGGCGCCATAACAGGAAGCGCAGGAGCAAGACCGTGCTTGCCGTCGAGGGATCCGACGATACCGGCGCCACCAAGAAACCCAAGGCAAGTGACCCCAGCAAGGAGGTTGCCGGGTGTGCCGCTTGCCGGGCCTTGGCAGCTGCCGATAAGCCAGGGGGCTCCGACAAGCAGTATTGCAAGATCCACCGCACCAAGGGCCATGACCTCCAAAACTATCGGCAGGTAGAGCTGCTCGCCGAGAAGCAGAAAGCTGAGTATGAGTGGCAGGACAAGGAGAAAGGCCCAGATGGTACCGAGGGATCCGGCAAGAAACATGGTGGCCAAGGAGGCCGTCGCGGCAAGGATAATCAGCAGGAGAGGCCCGCCCAGGGCCGCGACAAGAAGCAGGAAGACGATGATCATGACGAGGACGACGAGTCCGGCGACCACGAGTTTCAGAAAGCCATAGAGGCCATGTGCGTCGATGGTGGCGCCTTGCTGCATATGTCCCACCGCCAACTCAAGCAGTGGGTGCGTGAGATCACGGCGGTGGAGCCATCATTCGACGCACGGAAGCCGCTAAAATGGTCCAGCACGCCCATCATCTTCGACACCGAGGACCACCCTGACCGCACTACTGCGGTCGGGTGCTTGCCGTTGTTGGTTTCACCAACAATCCGCAACCTCAAGGTGACAAAGATGTTGGTTGACAACGGGGCCAGCTTGAACTTGATATCGCTTGTTGTGGTCAAAAGGCTGCAAATCCGCGATGGAGACCTCGAGGAGACGGGTACGTTCCAAGGGGTTAACCCGGGGAGGAGCCAGCCAAAGGGAAAGGTCACGCTGACCATGACATTCGGAGGCGAGCTGAACCACAGGACAGAAAGGATTGTTTTTGATGTAACCGAGATCCCCTTGCCTTACAACGGGATCCTCGGCCGCCCAGCACTAGCCAAGTTCATGGTTGCTTCACACTACGCCTACAACATGCTGAAGATGCCCGGGCCGATGAACATCATCACCGTCCCCTCCGAAAAGAAAGATGCGCTGATCTGCACCGACCAACTCTATCGAGAAGCAGTTGCAGCAGCTGACGCTAAGGCACCTGCTCCTGCCGACGGAGCCCCGGGGGGGGGGGGGGGGGGGGGAGAAGACCGGATAGACCCCTCGCACTCAGTCCGGCAAGCGCACCTCTTCGGGGTGTTGCGCTCCCGTTGAAAACGTGCGAGAGAGCTCCACCAGCAAGAGCAAGAAGTTTAGAGCCACACCACCAGATACCAAGAAGGTCCCCGTCAAGGAGGACGGCACGGGGGGAGCTTTTACCATTAGCTCCACCCTCGACGGCAAATAGGAAAGTTAGCAAGTCACCTTCCTGCGGGGGAATGTCGATGTGTTTACATGGCAAGCCTCTGACATCCCCGACGTTCCCAGGGAGGTGATTGAGCACCACCTTGCTGTCTGTCCTCATGCGCGGCCCGTCAAGCAGAAGGTCGGGAAGCAAGCTCTGGAGAGGCAGGAATTCATCATGAAGGAAATCAGAAAGCTAGAGGTGGCAGGCTTGGTGAGAGGAGTACTCCATCCAACGTGGTTGGCCAATCCGGTAGTAGTGCGCAAGGCAAATGGGAAGTGGAGGTTGTGTATTGATTACACAGATATCAATAAGGCCTGCCCAAAGGATCCCTTCCTATTACCGCGCATCGACCAGATTGTTGACTCCACGGCTGGGTGTGACCTGTTATCATTCCTTGACGCCTACTCAGGATACCACCAGATTTTCATGACAAAAGAAGATGAGGAAAATACAGCATTCATCACCCCATGTGGTACATATTGCTTTTTACGGATGCCTTTCGGGTTGAAGAGTGATGGCTCAACCTTTGCAAGAGCAGTCCAAATTGGTTTTGAACCCTAGCTACATATAAATATGGAAGCTTATATGGATGACATAGTGGTCAAATCCAAAGACAAAGCAACCCTTGTGCAAGATCTGGAGGAAACATCTGCAAACCTGCGCAAGATTAACCTCAAATTGAACCCTGAGAAGTGTGTCTTCGGCATCCTGTCTGGCAAGCTTCTCGGGTTCTTGGTGTCCCAGAGCGGGATTGAAGCAAACCCAGATAAGATCAAGGCCAAAGATTGAGGCACCCAAACGGATCAAGGACGTGCGTCGGCTCACTGGCTGCGTTGCGGCCATGAGATGTATCATCTCCAAGTCCGTGGAATGTGCCCTTCCTTTTTTCAAGATCTTGAAGAAGGCAGGGCTAGTGGAGTGGACCCCAGAAGCCGAGGCAGCGCTGCAAGATTTGAAGAAATACATCTCCTCTACCAAAGTGCTGGTTGCGCCCAAACCACAAGAACCGTTGCTGCTTTACGTAGCGGCAACAAATCAGGTGGTTAGCGCCACACTAGTGGCGCAGAGAGAGGTCGATGAGGAGACAACAGCAGCGGCAGAGTCAACGGTTGGCAGGCCAGAACCCTCCCTGGCAGGGCTCGGTCCCGGCAAGACTGGCGCCAGTATGACAGGACCCACACGGCCAGGTGAAGTAGCGCAAACGAAGAAAATGGTACAACACCCAGTTTACTTCGTCAGCTCCCTCTTGCAGGGGGCTAGGTCGAGGTACTCAGGTGTGCAAAAGCTGCTCTTCGGCCTCCTTATGGCTTCGAGGAATCTGCGCCATTACTTCCAAGCGCACGAGATCACGGTGGTCACCCGCCTCCCATTGCAACGGATACTGCATAACCAGATGCGACGGGGAGGATCGTGGAATGGGCCCTGGAGCTGTCAAGCTTCGGTTTGAAGTTCGAAAGTACCTCAACGATTCAGAGCTGAGTCTTGGCGGAGTTTGTTGTAGAATGGACCTTGACGCCCGACGAAGAGGTATAGGAGACCACTATCCCCGTCAAGGAAATGAGCCTCAACTGGATCATGTACTTTGATGGCGCCTTATTGCTACAAGGCGCCGGTGCTGGTGTGCTGCTTGTCACACCCACCGAAGAGCACCTGAAGTATGTCATCTAGATGCACTTCCCCCAAGAGGTGTCAACAACCAACACCGCCGAGTATGAAGGTTTGCTTGCCGGTCTCAGGATCGCGGCAGACCTCGGAGTTAAAAAGCTCATCGTCAGGGGCGACTCATAGCTCGTCGTCGGGCAAATCAACAAAGATTGTCAAAGCCCATTTATGGAAGCTTACGTGGATGAGGTGAGGAAACTGGAGGAGCGCTTTGACGGTATACAAGTGGAGCATGTCCCTCGGGCACAGAACGACATCGCCAACTACCTGTTAAAGCGCGCTACCCTCAAGCTACCTGTGGAACCAGGTACTTTGGTGCTTCAGTTAACTCAACCATCCGTGGAGCCATCGACCGGGCAGAACAAGTGGAGGAAGCTAGGCCCCGGCAAGTACTTCCCCACCGAGCTCCCCGGAGCCGCCGGCGAAGATGTTGCCGTGGATGCCGATCCTGCCGCAGGACAACCGACTCCGGCAGGACCTCAGGTCATGGCCGTGGAGACGGCCGCTCCCGTGACAGAAGAGATGCCTTTGGTCCTTGTAGTTGAGTCACAGGCTCCGGCATGGGCGCATCACACCGTCGGATTCCTTCAAAAGGGAGAGCTTCCTGAGGAGCAGGAAGAGGCAGAAAGAGTAGCCCACCGGTCTACTCTGTACCAATTCATTGATAACATATTGTACAGAAAAAGACCGAATGGGGTGAAATTTAAGTGCATCTCCTGGGAGGAAGGACTAAAGCTGTTGGCAGAGATACATGGAGGCATATGTGGCTCCCACATAGGGTCGAGGGCCCTTGCCGGTAAGGCCTTCCAGCAAGGTTTCTTCTGGCCCACCGCCCTCCATGATGCGATGGCACTAGTAACCAAGTGTGAAGCGTGCCAGTTCCATTCGAAGAAGCTCCATCAACCAGCTGAAGCCCTGCAAACTATCCCTCTCTCCTGTCCCTTCTCGGTCTGGGGGCTCGACATATTGGGCCCCTTCCCCCGTGCTGTCGGGGGCTTTGAGTACCTGTACGTCGCAATCGACAAGTTCACAAAGTGGCCAGAGGTAGAAGCAGTGAGGAAGGTGACGGTGCAGCCAGCCATCATGTTCTTCAAGGGACTAGTGTGCCGTTTGGTGGTGCCCAAAAGGATCACACCGACAACGGCACACAGTTCACAAGCCATGCCTTCATGCAATACATTGAGGATCTCGGTAGCAGGGTCTGTTTTGCTTCCGTGGCACATCCACGGAGCGACGACCAAGCGGAGAGAGCAAATGCTGAAGTCCTGCATGGCTTAAGAACGAAGACTTTTGACAGGCTGCGCAAAAGCTGGAGACGCTGGATTGATGAGTTGCCGGCGGTTCTTTGGTCGATTAGAACGACGCCAAATCAAGCCACCGGCCAGACATCCTTTGCCCTGGTTTACGGGGCAGAAGCAGTTCTTCCCACATAACTCATAAACGGGTCACCTCGAGTGCTCGCTTATGATGAGCTTGAGCAAGAGCAATTGCGGCAAGATGCGGCAATGCACCTTGAGGGAGATCGTCTCCGGGCGGCTGTGAGAGTAGCACACTACGAGCAAGCCTTGTGCCGCTACCATAGCCGCAAGGTTCATGCCCGGAGCTTTGAGGAAGGCGACCTTGTTCTTTGGCACGTTCAGTCGGCCAAGAATTCCAACAAGTTGACGAAAAAGTGGGAAGGCCCTTATCGGGTAACACGAGTCACCTGGCCCGGCGCAGCCCGGCTGGAGACCGAAGATGTCGTTCTAGTGAGCAACTCCTAGAACATCGAGCATCTCCGTAAGTTTAACCCACAAGGCGCGCCTGTCGGCCCCCCAGCAAGCCATCCTTTTGTACAAGCCTTGCCGGCAAGGCATGTAACCCTTTGTACAAAGCCAGGCGTAGACCCTGAGCATACACAAACGAAGCGTTGGCGCCCTAAGTTATAGCATGCATGCTAGATTGAGTCTCTTCCTTGGTTAGGGTTGATAGTGCTTAGCAGCGGCTAACCCCTAGCTTAGAGGTCGAGTGCGCGTCTCTCTGTTCTTCTCTATCTTCTTTTGTTCGCAGGACAAATAAGTATTCTTGCCGAGCTACTTTGGAAGAAAGGGTACGGACCGGCGCCCGGGCCCTGGCAAGCCAAACTTGCCGGGGGCTACAAGATCAAGGGTCCATCCGCGACAAGCCAAGGTTGTCGGGGTCTGCAGATCTAGATAAGTCTTCTATCCTCTATCATGCATTTCTTTATGGACTGAAGATATGTGAAACCTCGTTTTATCCTTAGGCTATCGTGCTCCCCTCATTCCGGACCCTAGGACACATCTCCAGGGGCCGAATTTGGTCGAAGTCGCGGCAGTAAGGAAATGAAACTAAGAGCCTAAGCCCACCTCATCCCTGCCTCCGCCAAGGGCGTGAGAAAGGTAGAGCGAAGTGGGGGGACGGCAAGGCCTATTGGCGGGCGGAAAAATGTTTATCTTAAAGGTAACGAGGATTTACTCCTTGTCGTGGGTTCCACCTACGAACGAAAAACCCGGCAAACATCCCTTTTTCATTAAAAAACATCCCGTATAGGTACAGTTCATACAAAATTAAAAACATGAGCTAAGGGGATTACAAGTTATAAAGTTAACTAAGGCCTGAAGGCTTACAAGGATAAAAAGAGATAAGGTTCCTGTAATGCCTTTATTGTCCCTCTCGTATGGAAATGGAACAAGAAAGCAGAAGGCAAAAGGGGCGCCTAGGCGAGCTACGAGTGGCAGAAGACACCAAGAGAACATCTCGGTGGCCGTCCGAGGGCTAGATGGTGATGGCGGCGCCGGAGGAAGAGCTCAAAGACAAGGCGGCATGACGTCAATACGCGACAAAGGCATCGATGCCCGCGTACTCCGACTTAACGGCCTTGCCGCCCGCCCTCTTCCTCTTCCGCAGCCTCCCGATGCCAGCCGCCCAAGGAGATGACCCCGAGAAGTTCAAGGAGTCGGTGACGCGGATGATGGGGTCACCGGTGCCGCTCCGAGCGGCGCCCGATGCCTAGTCGGACCCGTCATCCTGCCGCCCGCTGGCCTCGTCGTCGCTGCCGTTGTCTTCCTCGCCACTCTCACTCGAGGAGGAATCTTCATCATCAGAAGAGCTCTCCAGCAGCACCTTACATGAGTCCTGAAGTGCCCGTAGATCTTGAAGGAGAGGAGGCCACTCTCCATTAGTTTGAAATGGAGAGTGAGCCCCTCCGTCAAGCTGTGGAGGCAAGCGAAGGTCTTCCACCCTCGGTGGAGATACATGACGTGAGGGGCGGGGAACTCAACGTCGGCCCATGTGCCACTGTTCCCACAACCCCTCATGTGCAGTCGCAACCCCTGCGGCGGATCCAGCTCCATCTCCCACGCAAATGGAGTCGGGAGGCGAAGGTGACGGCACGGTGGCTGGCGGAGCCTGGCGAAGAATTCGCAAGGGTTGTCCCCGGCGTGGCCCTCCATCGGAGGAAGGGCTGCTGGCGAAGGCGAGGCCGATCTGCCGCCCCGTCCTCCTCTCCCTCGAGCACCACGACGGCCTCGACCTCGCCCCTCCCACTTCCTCTAGCGTCCGGCTCCGCCACTACGAGCTCTTGGGGAGGATCAATGCACTGTCTGGACGAAACCCTCGCCGCCACCGATGAAGCGTCGCCACTCCCCCTCGCCATGGCAGAAGAAAGGAGGAAGCAGGAATGGGGAGAGGCAGATGGCGAAGGGTTGATAGGCACCGTTCCTCCTGCTCCCCTCTTTATAAAGGGGCGGGGGCGAGGCTCGGCCACCCCCTCTCGGCCAATTTGTCCCGTTGAAGTGACAACAAGCGGGGCCATCGACCGCCCACTCCGCCCCATTGGGAATCGACCCACGCACGCGCACGACTTCTCACATCCCGCGCGCCTGTCATTCACCCTGTGTCCTGCATGTAGCAAACGTGGCACGAGGGATAGGCGCAGTGGGACGCGTGGAGCAACTGTTCCCAAGCGAGGGCAGTAAATGAGCAGCGGCCTTGCGGTTTCAAAGAGACACGTAAGCTACCTCTTTACTGTCCACCACGAAATGATGCCAGCATCCTTCCGTCATACGCGCGCATGACCCCCACGTCACGTGTTCAACACGGGTCGTGGGGAAGCACAGCGTACGGAGCAGTTACCACGGTGAAATCTGCCCCAACTTCTCGCGCACCTTTTTGGGCCTGGCCCAACAACGTGCTGCGCTTCTGTATGGCCTAGGCTTGGGGGCTCTTATCGGTGTACAAAAGTAGGGGCTCTGCTTTTGACCCCTTTACTTGTGCACGGGCAGTCAGAGCCACCCGCCACGGCCACGCATAACAGGGCAGGAAAGGGAAGCCTGAGAGAAGCCGAAGGCACGGGACAAACAAAGCAACGACAAGGACCAAGGCCACAAGGATCGGATGGACGAAGCAGGTTTCCCCGGCAAGGACCCTTACTAGGGCAGCCTCAGCGGCCCCGAAAAGACCCTTGCCGGGGCAGCTCGCCCACGCCAACTGAGCAAGCCACGTTTGAGCCCAGCAACACTAGACACACGCATTGGGACAGTGCTCGGGAGGCACCTCCGTGGTGGCATGCAGATCTTTGTGAAGACAAAGAATAGTCAAGATCAAATGAGGATAGGAAGGCAACAATCCTCACCAAGATCCTCACCGAAGGAACCCACAAGACCCCCAAAAAGATACTTGCTGGGGACGCCAACGCGCCACGGGAAGACCCTTGTCGGGCCACCCCACAAGACCCTTGCCGGGCCACACGACAAGACCCTCGCCAAATGCGCCAGCAGGGCCACTGCGAGGCCCATGCCAGCCAAGTCTCCGCCGCCGTTCGCATGCAGCAGCCGACCCAACCAGCTGGGCAGGCACCTGCGTGGCAACATGCAGCCCCTTCATGGAGGCTCCACCACCGCGCCACCTCAGCTGCCTGTCTGCCTACATGGCACCGCATGCATCGCTGGCCAGGGGGCGTGTTAAAGCAAGGAGGAGCGGCAATAGACAGGACGGGCCTTACCCTCGTCCCCGATAAAGTGAAGGCACACCTAAGCCTCGCATTAAATGCGCTTTGTCCTGTAATGCCAGCGATAAGCTCCGAGCGCTGTAGCACTTTCCACCTTCTGTGTGCCACTGTGGCAGCCCCTTTTGCCTATAAAAGGAGGCCCATGGCGCACTTGAGAAGGATTCGGCTCTTTCGAACCTAGCAGCACTCAGAGCTAGTTCAAGAGCTCAAGAACACTAAATACATCCACCAAAGCAGGATCGTAGGGTTTTACGCATCTTTGCGGCCCAAACCAGGGTAAATCCCCTTTGTGTTGTCTACTAGTCCCGCTCTTCTCACAATCCCCGCGCCCCGCAACCGTAGTAGGGATTCCAGTGACCCCATAGGAATCATTTCCCACCGACACATACACTCCTTTATGTTTCTTTATCTTTTTGTAGGCACTCAACATGAACTTCTGCACGTATCCTAACAGAAACTTCACTTCTGAACGTGTTGTATTAGGATTGCTAACCTTAGTTCATACGGCAATACTTTTTTTTGTAAGCATATTTTTTTCCTACATCAGTTTATATACCAAAACTTCTTCTGCAAGCTGACCTAAACTTCAGACTGTACAATTATTCCTACTTTCTTGAACTTCTTACGGATTACAACACCAGCACATCCTGTCATAATATACCAGAACTTCCACTCTAAGCTTACTTGAACTTCATAGTGTATATATTTTCATTTGTATTCCATCTTGCACATTTATTGAATACATCACCAACACAACACTTCCTCTCATAATATACCAGGACTTCTGCAGAAATATTAGTTGAACTTCACAATGTATTTTTTCATTTTCATTATTGCTTGCTCTTTCATGTAATACATCACCAGCACCTCCAGTCATACAATACCAGGACTTTTGAAGTAAGCTTACTTGACCTTCTACTGTATAATACCTTTGAAAGTTCAACAATAGAAGTTCAAGTAAGATTCTTCTCCCTAAAATTCTGTTTCAAAAGAGGAAGAACATTCTGCACATTGACATGACATAATTTTGCTTTGTTTAATTGACCTAGTCTAATTGTTCATCAGCGTTGCGCTCCTCCTAGGCTTTGGTTGTAGCGGTTTTTGCTTCACATGTAACTCTTACTTTTCCTCTTCATCTTCCTCTTCCTTTTCCTCTTTGTTTTCCTCTTCCTATTTGTCGTCCTCTTCCTCTTTGTTGTCCTCTTCCTCTTCATCATCGTCTTCCTATTCCTCTTCGTCTTCCTCTTCTTACACGATGTCTTCATCTTCGTCTTCCTCTTCATCCTCCACCAGTTTCTTGTTGCTGGCTCTAAGTTTTGCTTTCTGTTTCTTCTCTGGCTTTTTGCTTGTCTTTTCAGCATCAACGCGCTTCGGGCATGTTCTTGCATTATGTGGTTCATACTTCTTGGATATGCTATAAAATCTGCTCCTTGCTTTCTATGCGTGTGGTCCCTTGTTTTGTTCTATAACTTTGGGCTGCTGTTTTTGAACTTTGGGTTGCTTGACCTCCTCTGTATCGTTTCTTTCCAAGAGTGTTGGATATTGTGCTTGTTGTGTCCTGCAACCGTTTTGCACACACTACATTGCCTGTGTCCAAGTGGCACTCCGTTCCCATCGAGCACGACGACTCTTCCTGCAGGTGGTGCCTTTATTTGAGCTCTCTCACTTTTCTTTGCTGCAAAAAATTTCTTCCTACCCTTTGTTTCAGACTACAGAGGCAGTTTCATCGTCTCTTGCTACCGTTGCTGCATTAGTTGGTCAACACCCAGCTTCGAGTGGTTGGCTTGAGCAACGGCCTGGAGCATTTCAGCTGCCTAATGATCAAGGTCATCTTCAATTTCAGCATCCTCTTCAGCCATCCTTTGTTCAGCATCCGCTCGATTTGCTAAATGTATTGCATCAAGATCTTCCACTAGCCTCTTGAGAACATAGAAGGCTCTGTCATATTGCTGGTCACATCTCATCGCTTTCTTGTTAACCATCAAATTTAGCTGCAGGAAGATGTGTTGCTTCGATAGTCTTGAGCTGCCGTCTGACGCAGTTGTGTTGTAGTCCCTTGTATCAAATGTTGGTTGTGATTTTGCAGTCTTTGTGTACCGTGATTTTGCAGTCTTTGTGTACCGTTTGAGGATATACTTGTCTGGAAATTTTTCAGGCTTCAGGTAGTCCAGTATGTCCATGATATGAAGGCAGAAGAGGCCTGCATTTTTCTGATGAATGCAAAATACATAGTTTGTGAGCCAGCAATGAGTTTCATCTATTTGATATGATACTACTAGTTTAGGTATTTAATGAGTTTGTTTTTCCGCTCACCTGTGTGCGTCCATAGCTTGCATTCACACTCGTATATTTCATTATCTGGGCCAGCTACAACCTGGAATTCTTGCTTTGACCAGGCAAATCTTTCTTCATCATCATGGCCAGCCTTGTTGTGGTAGTACACAAGGTACTTAGTGGGCTCTTTTGTATGCTTTGCACGAAATAGCATCGCTTTTCTCATCCTAGTCCTCATCTTGGTGTACACGGCTCTCGTGTACTTGATAGCCATGTCTTCCTCGTAGCCGTAAGTTCTTTTTGTCAGATGATTGGTCTGCACACATGTCAAGAAATAAGATATTAGTCCAAGAAGAGTCTTTTTTTAATACAATATGCACATGTTGAAGGAAGTCACAATATGATGGGGGTGTTTTTTTGTCTTTAATACCATGCTGGTCATCGTTCGCTTGTTCTCCTTCTGCATCCGAGTTATGCAGGCATTTACCCGCCTAGCAAACTTGTGTAGGTTCTGGGTCCCCTTGACAAACCCTCTCTTGAGCACGTGATTCATTCTCTCGCTTTGTTGTGTGGAAGTCATTATAGCCCAGAAAATGTTCTTGTAATATGCTGAAATCCACATCTTCCTATCATTCCACAACTGCATCATCATCTGGTCATTCTGCAGGTTGAACTTCTGCATGAGTGTAGCCAAGGCAGTTTCAAACTCTATAGGCATTAGCGGCCAGTTCAAGATCTATGTGAACTCCTCTTTGAATGTTTTATACTTTTGGTACAGCAACGCGAGGTATTCCTTGAACTTCTTTAGGATGTGCCATCGACATAGTTTGTGGACGGTGTTTGGGAATGATTGTGGTATAGCTTTCGCCATCGACGGGCACTGGTCTACATGAATTAAAAGAGTGAAACTTTCTTGTTTTTACTAATGGTGAACTTATGCTGTACAAGTACTTGAACTTCACAGGTAGCAGTAGGACAAACAATTAATGTGACATATATTTTTTCTTACTACAGTGTTGTTGAACTTCTGTGGTACTAGTGCTTGAACTTCACATACATAACTATATTTTTCCTGAACATGTTTCATGTGTTTTTTCTTGCAACAGTATCCTTGAAATTCTATGGTTCCTCTATTTGAACTTCACATCCAGAACTATATTTTTTCTAAACATGTGACATATAATTTTGCTTCTTATATTGTTTTTGTTGGACTTGTGTGCTAACAGTGGTTGACCTGCTTGCTTAACATTATTTTCAGAAAAAAACCACTGTACTCAGATACAGACCAATATACTGTAAAATTGATGAAACTTGTAGAGTTTTTTTAAATTACCTGTTAGAATGCAAGTTGGATGTTTGTTGTTCATGCACCGTATAAATGTATCGAACAACCACTTGAATGACTTTGCATCTTCGTCTCTAATCAGGGCAACAGCAAATATCGTTGACTGCAAGTGATGGTTTGTTCCAACAAACAATCCTAGATGCATATGGAATCTGTTGGTCTTGTAAGTTGTGTCTAATGTGATGCAATCGCCAAAGTCTTGATATGCTCCTCGACAGCTTGCATTGGACCAGAAAATGTTTTTAACTGTTTTGTCGTTGTCTACTTGTATGTCATAGAAAAACTCATCATTGATTGCCTTCATGTCTTTAAAGAAAGATACAAGTTTCAATACATCATCCAAATCATCTTTCCTTGCATTCATTGCTTTCCTGCAAATTATATGCAAACATGCATTTTGTTATCTTTGCTAGCAAAGGGTTGTGATTTAGGATATTATGTACATTGCAGTATGTGAATTTTTGAAATACTTACTGGTTTAGTAGGTCTTGTCCGGTCATGCTTAGGAAGTAGCTTCCATCTTCATTTTTAGATAGCATGGACATGATTGTTGTATGCTTGACATCATGGTACTGCAGGAGCTTTACATACTCCAGAATAGTGGGGTCATAATTCTTGTGTGAGTGCAAGAATACCAGCATGTCATCAGATTGCATGAGGTGGTGATTATGATTGTACTCAATGTCCACTACCACACATGTGTCATCCTCCTGCACCTTCACCCTCATTCTTGCATTGCAACCTGTCCTTTGTGATGTTTTGTTTCGTTTCCTCTCAGCCTCTAAAACAGAAGTTGTATGTTTCCCTTGGAACGCGTAAAAAAATTACTTGTGATTGTCATTCCCTCTCGTCTTCCTAATTCCGAAACCTGCGTGTCTAGTGTATCCGTTATAAAATTCCCATGCTTTCTCTACATTCTAGAATCACATTTTTAGTCTTGGCATTAGATAATCTAGGAGATCTGGCATCTGCAGAAAAAGAAAAAATAATGCAAACGACACATTAAAATGCAGTTTATGATCTTGTTATCCTGGAGGGAGTATAAAATTGGTAGATAATACATGATGCATATATACACACCTAAATTTTTGTTTCACTTACGTGCATGTATGATCGCAACTCCACTGGAGTCTGCTGCTGGCCTTGTAGGATGGGGCACGACGTAGTAATCATAGCAGGATGTAGGAGTGGATCACGAGGAGGAAGGAGGGCTGAAGATGGCCTCTCTCTTGTTTGCATCCTTTTTGCTTGAGGTGGTTGTGGAGACATTGCGATCCTGGTTTTTGTTTGCTCTCTTGTTTTGTGAAGCAATCCATCTACCTTATGTCCCGTACAATTCTGAGTTGTAGCCGCAACAACAACATCCAACGGTGGTAATGTGCAGAGCACCCTTCTCCGTGTGTGTGTTACTGTTGGATTTGTCCTGGGATCCAGCTTAGTTGCTTCCCTTTGGCATTGACGAGGCACACCAGGATAACCTCTAGAGTTACACGCAGGACTTGAGCTAACCCCCTCCTCCATCGGTGTGCTTGGGAGTCTGCTGGTGGATACAAAGAATCCGCGTGGGATTTCCGGCGTCACCCAATTAGGTGGAGGCGCAAAATTGTCTTCATGCGTTTTGGGTGTCATCCAATTTTGGTGTGGAGCAGGTGGTGTGACCCATTGAGGGGGTGGTGCAACGCGTACAGGCTTAGGATTGTGTATTTGCTGTTGGGAACTTCTAAGCTTCTTCATGCGTCTCTCATCTTGCTGACATAAAAGGAAAAATGTTAATTAGCACACAAGTTACATCTGCCTATAAATTTGTTACTAAACTAAGCATTATTCACACCTTGAACTTCTTGTTTGCAGAGGGGAAATACTGTCTACAACGAAAAAAAGACTGAACCTTCATGAGTTTGAATGCTTGAACCACTAGTGCATACAAACATGACATTCATGTGATCACATGTATGTTTTCTTTTCTATTTCATTTTTTCACACAACCGGGTACATATCAACCTGAACTATAGCACACTTAGTAGTTGAACTTCAGATGGCTATTCACATGTTAATTTAGGCAGGGGTTCTTCCGTTTTGTAACCTGGACTGAGGCTCACTTAGAAATTGAACTTCACATGGCTATTCACATGTGAATGCAGGCAGGGGTTCTTCTGTTTTGTAACCTGGACTGAGGCTCACTTACTAATTGAACTTCACATGGCTATTCACATGTCAATGCAGGCAGGGGTTCTTCTGCTTTGTAACCTGGACTGAGGCTCACTTACTAATTGACTTCACATGGCTATTCACATGTGAATGCAGGGAAGGGTTCTTCTATTTCGTAACCTGCACTGAGGCTCACTTACTAATTGAACTTCACATGGCTATTCACATGTTAATGCAGGCAGGGGTTCTTCTGTTTTGTAACCTGGACTGAGGCTCACTTTCTAATTGAAATTCACATGGCTATTCACATGGCTTTAACAAAATAACAGAAAGAAGGAAGTTCAACCATACCCTGGCTAGAAGTTCGGCCAACCTCTTTCCAGCAGTAGATAGGCAACCTTGAGAGCAATTTGTCGGGGAGCTAGGAGAGGAATTCGATGGCAATCCATGTATTGCAGAGGGCGCGAAGTTCATCTGCGCGAAGAAAGAAGGTCAAGCAAGGAAAGATTGAAGAAGAAGGAAAGAAGTGGCAGGAAGTTCATCTACCGTTGATGGATTTGAAGGCGCCACCAATGCCGCCTCTGCTGCAGAGTTGCTCTGTTCGCCGCAGCTTGCATTGGGGCCATCATCTGATCTGCCAAGGCGTCGGGCTGTGAGGATGGAAGGAGGATGAGCCTTCTGGAAGTCCATGGCGGCTTCTCCGCATCCAGGCGACGCGGGCTCCCTTGCACCGGCGTCCGCCGTTGCTCGCTCGGCTGCGATGGTTGTCGGCCAGGAGGTGGTACGGAGGTTTGGTGGAGGATCCGGTCGACCAGGAGCTAGAGAAGGAGGAGAGGCGGCAGATCTGGTCGACCCGGAGCTGGAGACGGGGGGGAGTCGCCGGATCCGGCGAAGTTCGGCAGCGACCCATGGGGGTTGGTTGGGGATCGAGGCTGGGGACGAGCGGTAAGGAGGGGGTCGGGGAGGGGCGGCTCGATCGGGATCAGTGTCTAGGTGGGATTCTGTCAGGATCGGGATCGGGCCGGGCAGGCAGTTCGGGAAGTTCGGCAGAGTTTCTGTCGGGCTCTTGTAGGGCTGCTGTGATCCCAATATATATATATATATATATATATATATATATATATATATATATATATATGTATATATATATATATATATATACTCCAGCAATTTTTTGCCGTTTCTAGTCGATCCCCTAAACTTAACGTTGTAAACTTCAATTTGATTAAGTTCAAAGGAGGTTCAACCGGAAGTAGCATGCATTCAAACATAAACATAGATAGTTTTGCATAACCGAACATAAAACATAAATTTGAACTGGAGGTCGAAGTGGAGGTCAAGCCATTCCTTCGTTGTTAGGTACGGTGTGCCGCGAGCAGGGTCCAGGCCGGTGTTGTCGTCAGGGTAATTGGGGAAGACACTCCTCGAGTGGTCGACATTGATCTCCTCGTCCTCGTCGCCCACCTCGACGCGCTCCGCGCTGCCATCCTCGCCGCCTTCGACCTCGTCATCGGAGGAGAGCACAATAACCTCGCCGCACTCCGTGCCGCCTTCAACCTTGTCATCGGAGGAGCGCACGATAACCTCTCCGCCCTCCGCGCCGGCAAAGATTGCCCGCTCCGCCTCCACGAGCTCTGGGTACTCCCAGTGGAGCCCTTGCATGTAGGCCTCGTCGCAGCCTTGCGGTCCTACCGCGCCATAGCTGAGCTCACCACCCCTAGATCCAGAGGAATGAGGTGGACCGGACATGTGTCGAAGGGGAAATTGAGCCTAGCCGCCGCGCCGTTGTAGCGGACCTGCCAGCGATCGTACTTCATGGCTGCGAGCTTGGCCGTATGGAAGCTACCGAGCCATCGGCGGGTGTGGGTCTCCCGATCAGTAATCTCGGCGACCCACGTACCCCAACGCCGCAGCCGGACCCCGAGGTAGGACCTTGTCGGCTGCTGGATCTGAGGGAGGATGGGGAAGTCCTCGAACCAGCGTAGGGGCGCGGCGGCGGGCGGATCGGGGCACCAGTGATGGCTGATCGATAAAGATCCCACGGAGGACGACGAGGACACCTCAGCAGCCAACTCGCCGGCATCGGGCGAAGAGGCCGCGATAAACCTCTCTTGGGACATTGGCTCCTCGAGCTCCCCAGCACACAGGAAGAGGTTGAGGACGGAGGCAGCAGCGATGGCGGCGACCTACCAATGGTTTCAGGGGTGGTGTGTGTCTGTGAATGGACGTTTTGGGGAGTGTGAGGTGTGTGTGGGGGGGGGTGGTGGTTGTTAAGGTGGTGTTTGAGGAAATACCGCGACTACTGAAAATTTTACTAGGCGGGAGTAAGAAGGCGGGGCTACTGAAAATTTGGATCAACGGCGAGCAGATATTTTTGAGATTGCAAGGGATGCAGAGCCGGGAATATTTGGGGAGCGAGCTAGTGTGCTTGACACGCCAGCTGTGGACTGTAGCCGACACACCTTCTTGTGTAAGCCATAGGCGTACTATACACCGACGGTGCTCCAGGATATTATGTGTTGCATCTCACACGGTTGGTGATAATAAACTATGTGCGATCTACTTGATTTTTCGTCTTGATTTTAATTACATAATGGGGTCACAGCCGCAATGGACGGTGTTTGAATTTCTAGAACTTTTATCTGCAGTGAACATGCACCTATAGGTGTGTCGTCAACAAAATTGGAATTATTCAGGGGTCATTTGGATATTTGTATACATTAACATGGTTTTCTTGGCATTTCAGGTGCACAATTCAAAATTAAACTACATGCACATGCCCGGTTGCACCAACATGGGTTATGAAATCATATATGTGTCCATGGGTTTATGCTTATGTCCCATGCAAGAAATGGGGATGAATTTCGAACACCACGGAATCGTGGCTCTCCGGCAAATGTTGAGGTGCTTGATTTTTAATTCTAGTAAATACAAAACCCATCTGAAAAACATGAACCTTGGCATGCTATCAGGGAACGACATCAACATGCCGGAGTAAAAAAATATTGTCCCATTTGGGGCAGGTTATGGTATAAGCTTCTCGCAAACCAGAGTTTCTCTCACAACAAGCCTGATGGTTTCGTAGGGAATGTGCCCCCTTGGGGGACAAACAATATCTGTTGCCTCTTCTTACTTTCAATTTTTTTCTCATGTCAACATAGAACAACAGGAGTGTTGTGCAATTTTCGGATTTTTATCGAGGATAGTTTGGACATTTTTATACGTTAACTGAGTTTTCTAGGCATGTATGTGCATAATTCAAAATAGAACTACATGCACATGCTCCAATCCATAAAAATGGGTTGAAAAATCAAATGTTTGTCCTTGGTTGCAAGCTTAGGTCACATGCAAGAAATGAGAATGAATGTCAAACACCTTGACACTATCGCTCAGCCGCTAACATTGAGATACATGGTTTTAAAATTCTAGTAAATAGAAAACTCGGCTAAAATTCATGAAAGTTGACATGATATCATGGAGGGACATCGACATGCTGTGGTAAAAATATTTTCCCATTTGGGGCAGGTTTGGGTATCGCTTCTCGCAAATCGGAGCTTCTCTCACAACAAGCCTGATGGTTTCGGTACGGAATGTGCTACCTTGGGGGACAAACGATATCTGTTGCCTCTTCTTACTTTCTAAAATTTTCTCGTGTCAACATAGAACAACACGAGTGTTGTGTCATTTTTTGGATTTTTCGGGGTTCGCTTGGACATTTTTATACATTAACTGAGTTTTCTATGCATTCATGTGCATAATTCAAATTTGAACTACAGGCACATGCTCAGCCGCTAACATTGATATACATGGTTTTTAAATTCTAGTAAATAAAAAATGCTTCTGAAATTTATGGTAGGGAATGTTTCACCTTTCTGGACGAAACGATATCGATTGCCTCTTCTTGATTTCAACTTTTTTCTAGTGACAACATAGAACAACATGAGTGTTGTGTTAGTTTTAGGATTTTTTCGGGGTTCGTTTGGACATTTTTGTACATTAATTGAGTTTTCAATGCATTTATGTGCATAATTCAAATTTGAACTACATGCGCATGCTCTAATGCATATAAATTGGTTGAAAATTCAAATCCGTGTCCTTGGTTGCATGCTTAGGTCCATGCAAGAAATGGGAATGAATGTCAAACACCCTGCCACCATCACTCGGCCGCAAACATTGAGATACCTGCTTTTTTAATTCTTGTAAATCCAAAACTCTTCTGAAATTGATGAAACTCGGCATACTTTCATGGAACGGAATCAACATGCCATGGTAATTTTTTTGTCACATTTGAGGCAGGTTTGGGTATAAGCTTCTAACAAATCTGAGCTTCTCACAACAAGCCTGATGGTATCGGTAGGGAATGTGCCACCTTTGGGGACGAAATGATATTTGTTTCTTGTTATTGCTTTCCATTTTTTCTCTAGTGTCAACATAGAACAACAGGAGTGTTTTGTTATAATTTGGAATTTTTTGGGGTTCGTTTGGAAATTTTTATACATTAATTGAACATGCCGCGGTAAATTTTTTGTCCCATTTGGCGCAGGTTTGGGTATAAGTTTATAACAAACCAGATCTTCTCACAACAAGACTGATGATTTCTTTTGGGTATAAGCTTGTCACAAACCAGAGCTTCTCACAACAAGACCGATGATTTCGGTAGGGAACGTGCCACCTTTGGGGACGAACCAATATCTGTTGCGTGTTATTGCTTTCAATTTTTTTCTCTAGTGTCGACATAGATCAAAAGGAGTGTTTTTATACATTAATTGAGTTTTGAATGCATTTATGTGCATAATTCAAATTTGAACTACACGCACATGCTCTAATGCACATAAATTGGTTGAAAATTCAAATCCGTATCCTTGGTTGCATGCTTAGGTCCCATGCAAGAAATGGGAATGAATGTCAAACACCCTGCCACCGTCTCTCGGTCGCAAACATTGGGATACCTGCTTTTTAAATTGTAGTACATCCAAAACTTGTCTAAAATTCATGAAACTTGGCATGCTATCATGGAGCGGCATCAACATGCCATGGTAAATTTTTTGTCCCACTTGGGGAAGGTTTGGGTATAAGATTTTCACAAACTAGAACTTCTCACAACAAGCCTGATGGTTTCGGTAGGGAATGTGCCACCTTTGGGGACGAAATGATATTTGTTGCCTCTTATTGCTTTCAATTTTTTCTCTAGTGTCAACATAGAACAATAGGAATGTTGTGTTAAAATTTGGAATTTTCGGGGTTCATTTGGATATTTTATACCTTAATTGAGTTTTTAATGCATTTATGTGCATAATTCAAATTTTAACTAAAGGCACATGCCCTAATGCATATAAATTGGTTGAAAATTCAAATCCGTGTCCTTGGTTGCATGCTTAGGTCCCATGCAAGAAATGGGAATGAATGTCAAACACCGTGCCACCGTTACTCGGCTGCAAACATTGAGATACCTACTTTTTAAATTCTAGTAAATCCAAAACTCGTCTGAAATTCATGAAACTTGGCATGCTATCATGGAGCAGGCTAACCGAGAGGTGTGCAAGCTGTCCTCCAATGCACAGGCTCATCGGGAAACGTGCAAGCTGTTCAACGCAGGATTTGTGCATCTCTTCAACGCAAACGGTTCAGATTGAATATCAAATGCAAATCCAGACTTCGACACTAAGCCAAGACAAAATGTGCCGAGCAGGATTTGTACATCCCTTCAACGCAAACGGTTGTTTTGGATGACCCATGTGCAACCACGTACAAACAATATGGTAGGATTTGCATCTGTCATATTGGGTATGTTGCCATTTGTCAAACTGGAAAGATTGACATTTGTTGATCTAGTAACATTGCCATTTGTCAACCTTGTAACATTGCAATTTGTCAAAATATGCAGCTAAAAATAACTAGCACTATTTCATTTATAAATTAAGCGCCCGTTCTCATCGGGAAGCGAGACAACCTTTGACCGCCGCCCGCCTGGCTCCCACTGGTCTGTTTTAATGGCGCGCCCAAGCGGCCGCACCCCTGCCCCCACATCCTCCCACACGCACAATCATCTCTCTTCGCTCATACCGGAGCACGTCATGAATATGGAGACAAAGGTTTCCATCGCCGCCGATGAGGTAGAGAATGAGGCTGCCAATAAGCGGAGGCGGGTCGAGAAAGAACCGCAAGCAACTCCAGCAGGCCTAGACTTCATCAGCAACCACCCCAATGATATGTTGAGAGTCATCATATCCCTCCTCCCAATAAAATATGGGGCGAGGACAACCGCCCTTTCCCGGAGGTGGCGCCCCCTATGGCTCCTCACTCCTGTCGATCTCCTTGACACCCATGAGCTCTGCCATGGCTATCGCAAAAGGTTGGGCAAGTTCCCTCCTGTAGATCCTCGGCAGTCACCATGGCCCAATCAGAGGCCTTATCATGGGCAAGTTCCCTTCCAATGGCAAGGACCGAGCCAATCTTGACGAGTGGTTCCCATCCCCCGCCATAGATCAGCTCAAGGAGGTAAGTTTGAATGATGGGCATATCCGCTCGCTGCCAACGTCCGCGCTCCGCTTCGCGCCCACGCTACGCCTCGCCAAGTTCATGAACTGTCATCCCCCCTTAATGATGCACCCGCTCTTTTTCTACCATGACTAAAGCATCTCGAGCCCGTCATCATCGGCATCCCAAAGGATGACATGGAGTGCCTTCTCTATGGCTGTACTGCACTCGAGTTCCTTCGTCTTCATGTGATGGATTGGACAAGTACCTTCCACGTCACCTCCAGGACTCTTCGGACTATTTATGTGTGCTACTGGTGGTTCAACGAGAGATCACAAAAGGTGGACAACAATATGGTCATTGTGGACACACCTTCACTTGAGAGATTACTTGTAGTTGATCAACAAGGTCCAACAAGAATCATTGTCATTTCTGCGCCAAAATTGACAGCGGTGGGCTACTCGTCTATAAAATACTACTAGTTTCAGGTACAACAATCGCATTATACCTCTTCTTCTTGATATCAACATTGTTTCTAGTTTTGAAGATGTATGTTCATCTGTCATCCAGCAATACTTCATGAAAATTCTGGGCACAGTGAAGGTCTTGGCACGAGAATCTATCGGCACCAACCTGGACCAAGTTGTCAGTTGCCTGAGATGCTTTCCGTTCCTGAAGAAGTTGTATATGGAGGTGATGTTCCTTTCCTGTTAAATGTTAACCATAAGGGAGTTCAATTTTTTGCACATTTTCCCAAGCTTACAATAACAATGCACTACGATTTCTGAAGGAATTTTGGAGGATTTCAGGACATACACCCCCACCCCATATTGGTTGCTTGATTCATATGGTTACAATCCATAAGCATTTTTCATTTGGATTCATATGTACTAGTTTTCTTAGGGAATTTTTCATCCAATCCAACCTCTTGCGAAGAAGGCTATATTTTTCTAGATTGTAATCAAATGCCCTTGTTAGGGCGGGGGATAACCACCTTTTTAAAAAAATGCCCATGTTTATCATGTCAGATCAAAGATGTCACGTTGGTGCATTTGGCAAATCCTGCAAACCAAATAGGCATGTAGTAGTGTTCAAAACTGCATGTAGGCGCTAACATGTTCTCTTCTTCTGCAGATAATAATAGGCCCGGAGGTGGATAATTTTTATAGCGACAATCACATCGAATTCCTGGATCTGCATCTCTCAAATATTACTTTGAACTCCTACCGAGGTACATAACCGAAGATTACACTTGCCAGGTTCTTTCTTGCCAGAGCAAGGGTGCTGAGCATACTGAGATTGAACATGCACTTAATTAGGAATGATGAATGGTATGTTGATCAGAGATGGCATGTACTGCAGAATGGAAGAGGCTCCAAAATAGCTAAACTTCGTATTGGAAGAGCATACGACAGAGTAATTGGAAGTCATTGTGTCAAACCCATACATGACTTGTCAGCGGCTGATCCCTTTGTAGAAATGACGAGGTTTGCAATGTTTGAATTTGGGCATTGTAATGTTTGAATTTTAACCTTGCAATATTTATGGTATTTGTTATATAACATAATTGGATATTTAATTTGGTATTGCAATCATGTCATGTTACAAGTATATATATGTTGCTCTTCTATACACGAAGCATAGATGTTCTATAGACAGAGCATATCACATTGCACATGGATGCACTAGGTAACCTGTCAGCGATGAATTCATCAATCACAAACAGTTATATACCAGCAAGCATTTGCCCACAACACACATAGCTTATTCCATCCAAACAGCTAGGATGGATCAACTGTATGCCACATATCGCACGCGCAACTCTAATCTGATTCGTGCTTGATGTCTCCGACATCGCTTGCATAGTTCATCTTATTTGTCACGTATTATTGTGCTGGCCTCTGCTTGCGTCCCTCGGCAAGCTCTTCTTGCCATTAGGTGCTGCAGCACGCTGTGCTCGCCGTTAGGCTCCGCGGTGCGCTCTGCTCGCGTCTGTCGGCGCGCTCGACTTGTGGACAACTTTTCCTTGTGTGTTCAATTGTTATATGCATATATATGGTTCTCTTTGTTGAGGCGACCGCGGAGCGCTCTGCTCGCGTCCCTCTACACACGCTCTACCAGCGGTTGGGCCTATGCACGATCATGTCGGGGGCCCCATATGCATGCGCTTGGTGATACGTCTCCAACGTATCTATAATTTTTGATTGTTCCATGCTATTATATTATTTATCTTGGATGTTTTATATGCATTAATATGCTATTTTATATTATTTTTGAAACTAACCTATTAACCTAGAGCCTAGTGCTAGTTTCTATTTTTCCTTGTTTTTGAGTTTTACAGGAAAGGAATATCAAACGGAGTCCAATTGACCTGAAAATTTACGGAGATTATTTTTGGACCAGAAGAAGCCCACAGAGCATCGGAGATGGACAAGAAGAGTCCTGAGGCCACCACGAGGGTGGAGGGCGCGCCCTACCCCCTAGGTGCTCCCCATGTACTCGTGGCTTCCTCGTGTACCCCCTGACTTGTTCCCGACGTAAACACCTCTTATATATCCCCAAACTTCCATAACACAACAAAGATCGGGAGTTCCACCGCCGCAAGCCTCTGTAGCCACCAAAAACCAATCAGACCCCTTCCTGGACCCTACCAGAGGGGGGAATCCATCACCGATGGCCATCTTCATCATCCCGGCGCTTTCCATGACGAGGAGGGAGTAGTTCACCCTCGGGGCTGAGGGTATGTACCAGTAGCTATGTGTTTGATCTCTCTCTATCTCTCTCTCTATCTCTCTCTCTCTCTCGTGTTCTTGATATGGCACGATCTTGATCTACCGCGAGCTTTGCAACTATAGTTGGATCTTATGATGTTTCTCCCCCTCTACCTTCTTGTAATGGATTGAGTTTTCCCTTTGAAGTTATCTTATCAGATTGAGTCTTTAAGTATTTGAGAACACTTGATGTATGTCTTGCATGTGCTTATCTATGGCGACAATGGGATATTCACGCGATTCACTTGATGTATATTTTATTGATCAACGTGTGGGTTTTGTGACCTTGGGAATCTATGCATAGGGTTTGTCAAACGTTTCCGTCTTGACTCTCCGGTAGAAACTTTGGGGCACTCTTTGAAGTTCTTTGTGTTGGTTGAATAGATGAATCTGAGATTGTGTGATGCATATCGTATAATCATACCCGTAGATACTTGTGGTGACATTGGAGTATCTAGGTGAGATTAGGGTTTTGGTTGATGTGTGTCTTAAGGTGTTATTTTACTACAAATTCTAGGGCTGTTTGTGACACTTATAGGAATAGCCCAATGGATTGACCGGAAAGAATAACTTTGAGGTGGTTTCATACCCTACAATAATCTCTTTTTTTGTTCTCTGCTATTAGCGACTTTGGAGTGACTCTTTGTCGCATGTTAAGGGATTGTTATATGATCTAATTATGTTATCATTGTTGAGAGAACTTGCACTAGTGAAAGTATGAACCCTAGGCCTTATTTCGAAGCATTGCAATACCGTTTTCGCTTACTTCTGCTACTAGTTACCTTGCTTGTTTTTATAATTTCAGATTATAAAAAACCTATATCTACCATCCATATTATGCTTGTATCACCATTTCATCGCCGAACTAGTGCACCTATAAAATTTACCATTGTATTGGGTGTGTTGGGGACACAAGATACTCTTTGTTATTTGGTTGTAGGGTTGTTTGAGAGATACCATCTTCATCCTATGCCTCCCACGGATTGATAAACCTTAGGTCATCCACTTGAGGGAAATTTGCTACTGTCCTACAAAACTCTGCGCTTGGAGGCCCAACACGAGTCTACTAGAAGAAGGATGCGTAGTAGACATCAAGCTATTTTCTGGCGCGTTGTAGGGGAGGTTAGTGCTTGAAGGTATATCTTTAGATCTTGCAATTGAATCTTTTAGTATCTTGTTTTATCACTAGTTTAGTCTATAAAAGAAGACTACAAAAAATGGAATTGAGATTTCCACATATGCTTGCTCAATTGCTAGAGGAAGAATGCAATGAAATGTTTGGCACACAATCTTTGAATGATGAGCATGATTGGAATGTTGTTAGTATGAATTCTTTGAATATCCATGATCCTAATGATATGCAAAGATACAAGCTTGGGGATGCTATATTAGATGAATATGATATCTTTAGTCCCCCAAGTTTTGATGAGAATATTTATTATGATGAAAGCATGCCTCCTATTTATGGTGATTATACTGATGAAAATGGGTTTGGGAGAGTGTAAACTTTAAGAAGTAATGATCCCACTATTTTGGAGGGTGTTGAATCTTATTGTGCTAATTATGAAAGTAGATTTGGAGTGGTCATGACTTTAATTAGTGATGAATCCAGTATTTCGGAAGAGGTTCCAATTGGTTACGAGAATAAAGTTGCTATCTATGATGATTAGTTTGATGACATGTATGCTATAAAGAATAATGATAACCAGGAAACTTGTCATCTTGATTTTAATTTTCAATACCATGATAGTTATTTTGTTGAGTCTGCTTCCACTGCTATTCATGAATAGAAATTTTCTTATGTGGAGAGTAATACAAATTCTATGCTTGTGCATCATTAAAATAATGCCTTATGTTATAGTTATATTGTTGAATTCATTCATGATGCTACTGAAAATTATTATGAGGGAGGAGTATATGCTTGTAGGAATTGCAATAATATCAAATTTCCTCTCTATGTGTTGAAAGTTTTGAAGTTATGCTTGTTTTGCCTTCCTATGCTAGTTTATTCTTGTTCCCATAAGTTATTTGCTCACAAAATCCCTAGGCATAGGAAGTGGGTTAGACTTAAATGTGTTAGTCATATTCTTCATGATGCTCCCATTATGTTTCAATTCTTATCTTTCATGTGAGCATCATTGAAAGCATCATGCCTAGCTAAAAGGCATTAAAGAAAAGCGCTTGTTGGGAAACAACCCAACATTTACCCATACTGTTTTTATGTGTTCATATGATTATCCTACTCCAGTAATCATGTTTTATAGCTTTTGTTTCAATAAAGTGCCAAGTAAGACCTTTGGGATGGCTTAAGGTAATATTTGATTTGATTTTGCTGAAAAACATAAACTTTTGCGCTCACGAAAACAATTTTCATAATTCACAGAAGAATGATTTTAAGTTGAATCTTTTTGAAGAAGATTAATAAAAAAATTCTTAGGACTTCCCAATTTCTCAGGATTTCTGGAGTTATAGAAGTATCCTAGAGTTACACATTACTACTGATAGAGGCAAAGGTGTCCCGTCTTTCGATGAGATGATGGATATCGCTTTGGTGGAAGTCGACTTTGACGATCCGACTACGAACGTGCGAGGACGTCGCGCCTTAGCAATCGCTAAACCAACTCCGAGAGGTTATTGACTACGCCGGAGCACGATCAACCTGACCACGAGGGTCTGTTTCCTATGAGCAAACGAAGAACAAGCAAGAAACTAAGATTGCAATCTGGATACTGCGAATATAAGATGAAAGGTTTATTGATCAAGGTGGGGTTCTGTGACGCCTTTGTCTGGTCGTTGAACACAAACGAAGTACGCGAAGTTGCAGCTATGGTGAACTTTAATCTAAACAAAACCCAAAGTCTAAACGGTGCCCTAAGGGCTGTATATATGGAGGAAGAGAGGGGGAATTTCGTGGCCCTTGGTGGAGGGGTCCGAAATCAACCCTATCTCTTGTTTCCCCACACATACAGACTCTAAAATAGCCTATACTTATGTATTTCGAAATTACATGGGCCTGGCCCAATAAAAAGGTGACGTAGCACCTATAATAGCCCCTGGACGAAATTTATGAAGTGACATCTTGTATATTTCATCCAAGGCTTCATGCACTCGTTATGGTGGCTTCAAAGACCTGAAATCATCACTTGTAACTCTGTTCTTGTTCCCCTTGCGCATGCCATCATCTCCATGCTTGTTCTTGCTCCAATGTTCATCCTTCTCCAAGCTAGGCCCTTCATTTGTAAGCAAAACAAATGTATCCAATTTAGGCAGCATCATATTCTCATGAACATTAGAATCATTACCAAGAAACGAAAGTACCTGGTAATTTAGTTGGCGTGCGCGAGCTCTAGTAATTGGTCCAGTATGTATAGCAGCAGGGGCTGTGGGTGTAACAATGGTATTGATGTCCTCATCATCCTCCACTTCTTGAAATGAAGTCGTCCTCGATGGAAGCTCATCTTCCTCACCCAAATAAGGCTTCAAATCTGCAATGTTAAAAGTGGGACTAACCCCAAAATCTGCAGGCAGCTCAAGTTTATATGCATTATCATTTATTTTCTCTAACACCTTAAAGGGACCATCAGCCCGTGGCATGAGCTTTGATTTGCGCAAATCAGGAAATCTATCCTTACGCAAATGTAACCAAACCAGATCTCCAGGTGCAAACACAACATGTTTTCTACCCTTGTCTCCATCAAGTTTATATTTGGCATTCATACGCTCAATGTTTTCCTTAGTTAACTCATGCATTTTTTAAATCAATTCAGCACGTTGTTTAGCATCAAAATTAACCTTCTCCGAAGATGGAAGAGGCAACAAATCAATAGGTGCACGAGGTAGGAAACCATACACAACTTCAAAAGGGCACATCTTAATAGTAGAATGCAATGAACGATTATAAGAAAATTCAATATGAGGCAAGCATTCCTCCTACATTTTCTTATTACTCTTCAAAACAGCCCTAAGCATAGTAGACAATGTTCTATTGACTACTTCAGTTTGGCCATCAGTTTGGGGGTGACAAGTAGTACTAAAAAGCAGTTTAGTCCCCAACTTAGCCCATAAACATCTCCAAAAGTGGCTAAGAAATTTAGTATCACGATCTGAAACAATAGTATTTGGCACACCATGCAAGCGAATAATTTCACGAAAGAACAAATCAGCAACATTAACAGCATCATCGCTTTTATGACATGGTATAAAGTGTGCCATTTTCAAGAATCTATCCACGACAACAAATATGCTATCCCTCCCCTTCTTTGTTCGAGGTAAACCTAAAACAAAGTCCATAGATATATCCTCCCAAGGAACACTAGGTACAGGCAAAGGCATATATAAACCATGAGGATTGAGTCGTGACTTAGCTTTTTGACATGTAGTGCAGCGAGCAATAAAACGCTCAACATCCTGTCTCATCTTTGGCCAAAAGAAATGTGTAGCAAGTACGTCCTCCGTCTTCTTCACGCCAAAGTGTCCCATTAATCCTCCTCCATGCGCCTCCTGCAACAACAAAAGACGAACGGAGCTAGCTGGAATGCATAGCTTGTTAGCACGAAACACAAATCCATCGTTAACGACAAACTTGTTCCACATTCTTCCTTCTTTACAATTCTGCATTACAACTTTAAAATCAGCATCATGCACATATTGATCTTTGATGGTCTCCAAACCAAATATTTTGAAGTCAAGTTGTGAAAGCATAGTATAGCGACGAGACAATGCATCAGCAATAACATTTTCTTTTCCCTTCTTGTGTTTAATGACATAAGGGAAAGTCTGAATGAATTCAACCCATTTAGCATGTCTACGATTCAGTTTAGCTTGACTTTTAATATGTTTCAAAGATTCATGATCAGAATGTATAACAAATTCTTTGGGCCATAAATAATGTTGCCATGTTTCTAAAGTCCGAACAAGAGCATATAATTCTTTATCATAAGTATAATAATTCAGACTAGGCCCACTCAATTTTTTAGAAAAGTATGCAATAGGTTTGCCATCTTGTAATAACACACCTCCTAATCCAATTCCACTAGCATCACATTCAAGATCAAAAGTCTTATTAAAATCAGGAAGTTGGAGTAAAGGAGCATGTGTCAACTTATCTTTCAATACCGAGAAGGCTTCTTCCTGTGCGGTACCCCAAAGAAAAGGCACATCTTTCTTTGTAAGCTCATTGAGAGGTGCAGCAATGGTGCTGAAATCTCTCACAAAACGCCTATAGAATCCAGTGATGCCAAGAAAACTCCTCACTTGTGTGACCGTTTTAGGCTGCGGCCAACTCTCAATAGCTTCAATCTTGGCTTTATCAACTTCAATTCCCTGTGGAGTAACAACATAGCCAAGAAAAGATACACTGTCGGTGCAAAAAGTGCACTTCCCAAGGTTACCAAACAAACGTGCATCACGTAGAGCAATAAAAACAACACGTAAATGTTCCAAATGTTCTTCCAAAGATCTGCTATAAATCAGTATATCATCAAAATAGACTACCACAAATCGTCCAATGAAAGCACGTAAAACTTCGTTCATTAGTCTCATGAAAATACTAGGAGCATTAGTTAACCCAAAAGGCATGACTAACCACTCATATAATCCAAACTTAGTTTTAAATGTTGTTTTCCATTCATCCCCCAATTTCATACGAATTTGATGGTATCCACTACGCAAATCAACTTTGGAGAATATTGTAGAGCCACTCAATTCATCAAGCATATCATCTAGCCTAGGAATAGGATGACGATAACGAATAGTAATATTATTAATGCCTCTACAATCAACACACATATGCGATGTACCATCCTTTTTCGGCACTAGAATAATAGGAACAACACAAGGACTAAGGGATTCGCGTATATAACCTTTATCGAGAAGCTCTTGTACTTGACGCATAATCTCCTTCGTCTCCTCTGGATTGGTACGGTATGGCGCACGGTTTGGCAGGGAAGCACCGGGAATTAAGTCAATCTGATGCTCAATCCCTCGAATAGGTGGTAATCCCGCTGGCACGTCTTGTGGAAAGACGTCAGCGAACTCCTGCAAAATGTTAGTGATAGCAGGAGGCAAAGAGGAAGGCACGTCCTCGAATGAAAATAATGCCTCTTTGCACACAAAAGCATAGCAAACAGATTTGCTGAAATCTAGCTCATCAATATCAGATTTGGTGGCAAATAAACATGCACTTCTCAATTTAATTTCAGAAGCAACACTAGATGGTTTATGATTAGGCTTCATTTGTTGCTCAAATTATTTTGCCACAATCTGATTTTCACTCTTATTCTTCTCCTGTTTTGCTTTATTAGCTCTATTAATATCATCTTTCAAAATAGAATCAGGAGTCATAGGAAGCAAAGTAATATTTTTATCCTTATGAACAAGAGTATACTGATTGTTTCGACCATGGTGTACAGAATTTTTATCAAATTGCCATGGTCTACCAAGTAATAAGGAACATGCTTGCATAGGTACCACATCACAATCAACATAATCAACATATGTAGAGATACTAAAATGCACACGAACAGTACGTGTTACCTTAACCTTGCCGCTGTTGTTGAACCATTGGATGTAGTAAGGATGTGGATGTCGTCTTATGGGGAGAGAAAGCTTCTCCACCATCTCCATGCTAGCCAAGTTGTTGCAGCTCCCTCCATCTATGATGACGCGCACAGAACGTTCTTTCACAACTCCCTTGGTATGGAACAAATTGTGCCTCTGATTTTGCTCAGCTTGTGTGACCTGCACACTGAAAACATGTTGGGCAACTAAACATTCATACCTGTCAGCGTCTTCAGGAGCCATGTATTGCATCTCATGATGAGAATCATCTCCACCATGTTCTTCACGTGTAATAAGAGCCAAAGTCTCCTCATCATAGTCACTAGCGGACTCATATCCACCATCCGCGGTAGCAATCATCACACGCGGAGATTTGCATTCTCTCGCATAATGACCTCCTCCCTTACAACGAAGATAAATAATATCACTTGTGTGCCCTGTTGATGCCATGGAAGAAGACGAACTCTGTGCAGGCCCAGCAGGTGCGCTCTTGGCAGATAATGGTGGTTGTGCCTGTTTTCTTGTATCACGACTGGAGGAGGCACCTGATTGAGGTGCTGGTGCAGTTGAAGTAGAAGATGCACGCGGTGTCCATGATGAAGGTCGGCCTGCAGAAAAGTTAGTTCGCGCCAATGCTTGTCGATCCTGCACTCCACGTTCAGCTTTACAAGCAAGATGGAATAAACGAGTGATATTAGTATACTCCTTATAGTATTGAATGGTCTGAATCTCTCTATTTAATCCACCCAGAAAACGTGCAAGCATAGCTTCATTCTCCTCAACAATACCACATCTAATCATGCCAGTTTGTAATTCCTGATAATATTCTTCTACAGAATTTTTTCCTTGTCTTAAGCGCTGTAATTTTTGAAGCAATTCACGTTGATAATATGGTGGAACCCAACGAGTACGCGTAGCAGTTTTCAAAGAAGCCCAAGTAGTTGGAATAGGATATAATCTACAATGTTCAGACCACCATACACATGCAAAACTAGTGAAAGCACAAACAGCAGCGGCAACCCGTCTCTCCTCGGGATATTGTAAACATGTAAATCGTTGTTTAGTTTCTAACTCCCAAGTAAGATATATATCAGGAACATATCTACCCTCGAAAGGTGGAATATTCAATTTCTGTTTAGGAAGATGGTCATGATCTCGTACCTGAGGGAAAGCCCTACCATTGTGATTATTTGCATGTGGACGACCTGGTGGTTGTGCTGCAGGTGGTTGCACGTAGTTCTGATTTTGAGCAACCTCATCCTCGTAATCTCCCACATAATCATCCTCCTTCGCATCAGCAGCAGGAGCCACAGAAGTATCAACAGCAGCACCAACAGTTTGGCCAAACGCAAGAGGAACACGGCTCGCTCGGCGGAGGTCTGTTTCGTGACTTGGAGGTAGTCGTTGTTGTTGTTGTTGTTGGAGAGGTGCGTTAGGTGCAGCGGGTGGTGGTGGTGGAAGATGCGCGAGCAATTCATTAAACTTGTTATCGAGCTTTGTTTCAAACGTCTTCTCCATGCCATCTATCTTCTCCATGGCCTCTTCAAATCTGTTTAGCACATCTTGCACCTATCCACTCATCATTTGCTGAAATTTATCATGCAAATCCTTATTCATCATGTTCTCCCAGTCAGTATCGTCGGCTTGTGATCCTGGCATGGTTAGCAGCAATAGAAACACACAAGAATATGATCCTACAGACTACTAACAAGAGGTGGTGGTGGGTGTCACAAATCCGTCAAGCAAATCTCAAATTCTTACCAGTTCTTACCCAGCAGCAGGCGGTGATCGGCAACCGTTGTAGTCAAAAACTCTCAAAGCTTGGATAGAGCGATTACCAGGGAGAGTCAAACGCACGACGTAGATGTATGTGGAGCTGGGAAGGCTTATAATATGGTAGCAAAAAGGGTCAGCAATAATCAATTCAGAGATGCAAAGTTGAATAAATGCTCAACGACGGTACTGTGCTGGTCCTAGGCTAGACTGTGCTAGAGACGCGAGCCTAGAACACCAACAAAATCACGGCGCAGCACGTAAACAAGGGAAAAGCACACTCTGGATTTTTTTTCGCTCTTCTTTCTTTTTGCGCTGATTTTTTTGCGAAAATTCACTATAATGGCGAGTGTCTCAAAACTCTTCCTAGGTCAAAACTGACAGGATGGGCACGAAATTTTTTCGACCAATTTTTTTTTCGACTGCACGGACCCAAAAACTGGAAACAGGTCAAAAAAAACTTCCTATAATGGCACCTATCTCAAAACACTCAGAAACACCTAAAAATAGGATAGCCAGAAATTTTTTCGAAAAATGCGTTTTCAAAAAATTTTGGGCCTAAACGGAGGGTGGTTTCCGGACTCTTTTTTTTTCGAAACCTACTCCGTCAAGGAAACACGAATCGGAATCTAGATGGATCTCGAAAACAAACCTAATATGACAAGAACTTGGATTGGTGGTGGATATATGGTGGTAGATGGCAGCGGTGGTGGTATATGAGAGCGGTGGTGGTATATGGATACGGATTCGAAGCGGTGGCGGATAAGCGGTGGTGGTAGATGGCAGGGGCGATGATGATGGTGCGGCGGCGGCGTGACAACTTATGACCAGAACTCAAAACTCTAAAAGACTAGACTCTAAGACCAGCAACTAGACACGACGATGCAACCGCAAATTCAACAAAGAAAAACCCTAACAAGATTATGTAAAGGCTCAGATTGGTTCTGATATGATGAACTAACCGTAATTTTTTTGTGGCTTTTCGTGGACTATAGGTATGAAGAATAGACTCGATCTAAACTACGAAAAACTGTAAAATCTCACCGAGCAACCTGGAAATCTGATACCACTTGATAGAGGCAAAGGTGTCCCGTCTGACTATGAACGTGCGAGGACGTCGCGCCTTAGCAATCGCTAAACCAACTCCGAGAGGTTATTGACTACGCCGGAGCACGATCAACCTGACCACGAGGGTCTATTTCCTGCGAGCAAACGAAGAACAAGCAAGAAACTAAGATTGCAATCTGGATATTTCGAATATAAGATGAAAGCTTTATTGATCAAGGTGGGGTTTTGTGACGCCTTTGTCTGGTCGTTGAACACAAACGAAGTACGCGAAGTTGCAGCTATGGCGAACTTTAATCTAAACAAAACCCAAAGTCTAAACGGTGCCCTAAGGGCTGTATATATGGAGGAAGAGAGGGGGAATTTCGTGGCCCTTGGTGGAGGGGTCCGAAATAAACCCTATCTCTTGTTTCCCCACACATACGGACTCTAAAAATAGCCTATACTTATGTATTTCGAAATTACATGGGCCTGGCCCAATAAAAAGGTGACGCAGCACCTATAATAGCCTCTGGACGAAATTTATGAAGTGACATCTTGTATATTTCGTCCAAGGCTTCATGCACTCGTTATGGTGGCTTCAAAGACCTGGAATCATCACTTGTAACTCTATTCTTGTTCCCCTTGCGCATGCCATCATCTCCATGCTTGTTCTTGCTCCAATGTCCATCCTCCTCCAAGCTAGGCCCTTCATTTGTAAGCAAAACAAATGTATCCAATTTAGGCAGCATCATATTCTCATGAACATTAGAATCCTTACCAAGAAACAAAAGTACCTGGTAATTTAGTTGGCGTGCGCGAGCTCTAGTAATTTGTCCAGTATGTATAGCAGCAGGGGATGTGGGTGTAACAATGGTATTGATGTCCTCATCAACTACAGACTGTTCCGTTTTTGACAGATTATGTTTTCTATGTGCGGTTTGCTTATTTTGGTGAATCTATGAGTAGTATCGGAGGGTAGGAACCGTAGAGAAGTTGGAATACAGTAGATATTACACCAGTATAAATAAAGAATGAGTTCACAACAGTACCAGAAGGGGTGATTTATTTTCTTATACTAGCAGAGCTTACGAGATTTTCTGTTGAGTTTTGTGTTGCGAAGTTTTCAAGTTTTGGGTGAAGTTTCGATGGACTACGGAATAAGGAGTGGCAAGAGCCTAAGCTTGGGGATGCCCAAGGCACCCCAAGGTAATAATCACGGAAAACCAAGAGCCTAAGCTTGGGGATGCCCCGGATGGCATCCCCTCTTTCATCTTCGTTCATCGGTAATCTTACTTGGAACTATATTTTTATTCACCACATGGTATGTGTTTTGCTTGGAGCGTCATGTCATTTTATTTTATTTTTCTATCTGTTTGAATAAGGTTCCAAGATCTGAAATTCTTAAATGTTAGAGAGTCTTCACATAGTTACATAATTATTCAACTACTCATTGATCTTTGCTTATATCTTTTGGAGTAGTTTGTCATTTGCTCTAGTGCTTCTTTTATATCTTTTTATAGCATGATGGTAGTTTTATTTTGCAGAAATTGATGCCCTCTCATGCTTCACTTATATTATTTTTAGAGTCTTAAACAACATGGTAATTTGCTTTGGTTATGAATTTAGTCCTAACATGATGGGCATTCAAGAGGGATATAATAAAAACTTTCATATAAAGTGCATTGAATACTATGAGAAGTTTGATTCCTTATGATTGTTTTGAGATATGAGGATAGTGATATTAGAGTCATGCTAGTGAGTAGTTGTGAATTTGACAAATACATGTGTTAAGGTTTGTGAGTCCCGTAGCATGCACATATGGTGAACCGTTATGTAACGAAGTTAGAGCATGAAGTATTTATTGATTGTCTTCCTTATGAGAGGCGGTCGGGGACGAGCGATGGTCTTTTCCTACCAATCTATCCCCTAGGAGCATGCTCGTAGTACTTCGTTTCGATGACTAATAGATTTTTGCAATAAGTATGTGAGTTCTTTATGACTAATGTTGAGTCCATGGATTATACGCACTTTTACCCTTCCACCATTGCTAGCCTCTCTAGTACCGCGCAACTTTCACCGATGCCATACACTCACCATATACGTTCCTCAAAACAGCCACCATACCTACCTATTATGGCATTTCCATAGCCATTCTGAGATATATTGCCATGCAACTTTCCACCATTCCATTTATTATGACACGCTTCATCATTGTCATATTGCTTTGCATGATCATGTAGTTGACATCGTATTTGTGGCAAAGTCACCGTTTATAATACTTTCACACATGTCACTCTTGATTCATCGCACATCCCGGTACACTATCGGAGGCATTCATATAGAGGCATATTTTGTTCTAAGTATCGAGTTGTAATTCTTGAGTTGTAAGTAAATGAAAGTGTGATGATCTTCATTATTAGAGCATTATCCTAGTGAGGAAAGGATGATGGAGACTATGATTCCCCCACAAGTCGGGATGAGACTCCGGACGAAATCTAAAAATAAAAATATAATAAAAAAGGGCCAAAAAAAGAGAAGGCCCAAAAACCAAAAACAAAAACAATGAGAGAAAAAGAGAGAAGGGGCAATGCTACTATCCTTTTACCACACTTGTGCTTCAAAGTAGCACCATGATCTTCATGATAGAGAGTCTCCTATGTTGTCACTTTCATATACTAGTGGGAAAATTTTCATTATATAACTTGGCTTGTATATTCCAATGATGGGCTTCCTCAAATTGACCTAGGTCTTCGTGAGCAAGCGAGTTGGATGCACACCCACTTAGTTTCTTTTTTAGATTTCATAAACTTATAGCTCTAGTGCATTCGTTGCATGGCAATCCCTACTCACTCACATTGATATCTATTGATGGGAATCTCCATAGCCCGTTGATACGCCTAGTTGATGTGAGACTATCTCCCTCTTTTTGTCTTCTCCACAACCACCATATTCTATTCCACCTATAGTGATATATCCATGGCTCACACTCATGTATTGCGTGAAAGTTGAAAAGGTTCCAGAACATCAAAAGTATGAAACAATTGCTTGTCTTGTCATCGGGGTTGTGCATGATTTGAATACTTTTTGTGATGAAGATGGAGCATAGCCAGACTATATGATTTTGTAGGGATAAGCTTGCTTTGGCCATGTTATTTTGAGAAGACATGATTGCCTTGTTAGTATGCTTGAAGTATTATTGTTTTTATGTCAATATTAAACTTTTGTTTTGAATCTTTCGGATCTGAATATTAATGCCACAATAAAGTGAATTACATGGACAAATGTGTTAGGTAGGATTCCACATTAAAAATTATGTTTTTATCATTTACCTACTCGACGACGAGAAGGAATTAAGCTTGGGGAAGCTTGATACATCTCCAACGTATCTATAATTTTTGATTGTTCCATGCTATTATATTATCTATCTTGGATGTTTTATATGCTACTTTATATTATTTTTAGGACTAACCTATTAACCTAGAGCCCAGTGCCAGTTTCTGTTTTTTCCTTGTTTTTGAGTTTGACAGAAAAGGAATATGAAACAGAGTCCAATTGACCTAAAAATTTACGGAGATTATTTTTCGACTAGAAGAAGCCCATGCAGCATCGGAGATGGACCAGAAGAGTCCCGAGGCCAACATGAGGGGGCGCTCCCTACTCCCTGGGCGCGCCCCCTACCTCGTGGATTCCTCATGGACCCTCGTGACTTGTTCCCGACGCCAACACCTCTTATATATCCCCAAACTTCCAGAACAGAAAAAAGATCGGGAGTTCTGCCGCTGGAAGCCTCTATAGCCACCCAAAACCAATCGGGACCCTGTACTGACACCCTGCCAGAGGGGGGATCCATCACCGGTGGACATCTTCATCATCCCGGCACTCTCCATGACGAGGAGGGAGTAGTTCATCCTCGAGGCTGAGGGTATGTACCAGTAGCTATGTGTTTGATCTCTCTCTCTCTCTCGTGTTCTTGATATGGCATAATCTTGATGTACCAGTAGCTAAGTTGGATCTTATGATGTTTCTCCCCATCTACCTTCTTGTAATGGATTGAGTTTTTCCTTTGAAGTTATCCTATCGGAAAGAGTCTTTAAGGATTTGAGAGCACTTCATGTATGTCTAGCATGGACTTATCTGTGGTGACAATGGGGTATTCATGTGATTCACTTGATGTATGTTTTGGTGATCAACTTGCGGGTTCCATGACCTTGAGAATCTATGCATAGGGGTTGGAACATGTTTTCGTCTTGACTCTCTGATAGAAACTTTGGGGCACTCTTTGAAGTTCTTTGTGTTGGTTGAATAGATGAATCTGAGATTGTGTGATGCATATCATATAATCATATCCACGGATACTTGTGGTGACACTGGAGTATCTAGGTGACATTAGGGTTTTAATTGATGTGTGTCTTAAGATGTTATTTTACTACGAACTCTAGGGCTGTTTGTGACACATATAGGAATAGCCCAATTGGTTGATCGGAAAGAATAACTTTGAGGTGGTTTCGTACCCTACAATAATCTCCTCGTTTGTTCTCTTCTGTTAGTGACTTTGGAGTGACTCTTTGTTGCATGTTGAGGGATTGTTATATGATCTAATTATTTTATCATTTTTTAGAGAACTTGCACTAGTGAAAGTATGAACCCTAGGCCTTCTTTCGAAGCATTGCAATACCGTTTTCGCTTACTTTTTCTACTAGTTATATTGCTGTTTTATAATTTCAGATTACAAAAAACTGTATCTACCATCCATATTACGCTTGTCTCACCATCTCTTCGCTGAACTATTGCGCCTATACAATTTACCATTGTATTGGGTGTGTTGGGGACACAAGAGACCCTTTGTTATTTGTTTGCAGGGTTGTTTGAGAGAGACCATATTCATCCTACGCCTCCCACGGATTGATAAACCTTACGTCATCCACTTGAGGGAAATTTGCTACTGTTCTACAAAACTCTACGCTTGGAGGCCCAACACGAGTCTAAAAGAAAAAGGTTGCGTATTAGATATCACCACGCGATGCAGTTACGTGCGACACGATGGATTTACTCGCTGCAAATTAGAACTGCCATCAGGGCGTGCGATCGATATTCCAGGCCGTCCGTGTCACATCCCTGGTCCTGGCATGTAGTAGGCTAGCCCTTCATGTGTGCATCATGTTTAACTTTTCAAATGAATTTGAAATGGGGACTGTTCAAACCCAAGCACCTAATGAATTCTACTAGGTTCAACAAAAAAAATATTTTCAATAAACCCAAAATGCTCCTTAGAAAAGTTCATGATTTTTGTTAAAGGTGAAAACCTCCGCCAAAAATGATGCACATATTTCTAGGCCATTCTGGATTTTTGAATTAAATCTTATTATATTTGACTTTGGGCATTTAAATTCTAAAAATAATTTAAATGTTCAAATAATGTTGGAACTATTTTTGGGCCACTGAAATAATTCAGCAAGTGTCCATGAATATTTTCAGGATTTTAGGAAATGCCTTGGTATTTTTTCCTAAGCTCAAAACAGAGGCAAATAATTAGAAAACAAAAACAAATTAGAAAACAGAAGAGAGGGAGAGCTTACCTGGCGCTCACCTGGCAGCCCAGCCAGCACACCTGGCAGCCCACTGGCCAGCCCAGCACTGTGGTGGCCCGTGCCAGCCACCTGCTTCCTCTCGCTAGGCAGGCAGAGAGGAGCGTGCCGGCGCGCGCGCAGGCGCCACGCCACCAGCCTGTCTGTCTGCGTCGCCTGGCCACCGCGACGCCTCGCGTCTTCTCCTCGGCGCCACCCCGCAGCCCCCCTGGCCCCTCTCACTCTCTCCTGTGCTCCTCCCCTCCTCTGGCTCTCTCCCTCGCACCACCCGAGCTGGTTCGTCACCGCCGTTCGCCACCACCGCGGCCACCGCCTCCGCCTCGCCTCGCCGAAGCGCTCAGAAGCTCCGCCTCAACCCCCTCTTCCTCCCCACCGAGACACGCCCTGCCGGAAGCCCTGCAACGCCGTACTCGACGCCATCTTCGTCCTCTGCTTTGACGGCCGCCGTTGCTCGATTCACCGCCCATAGAGCGTCCCCGGCCTCGCCCCCGCGCTCGTTGGACTCGCGGTGAGCCGCTGACTCGTTCCCCTCTTCTTCCCATGCCGTTTGGCCGCTCTAGCCGTTATTTCCGCCGAACCCGAGAGCTCACCGCCGCCCAGCCATGTTGCCGCCGTGGCCACCGACACCTATAGCTGCAACCGAGCACTTCACCGCAATCGCCGTGTCCCCAGGAGCCCGCAGCACCGCTCTGCACCTCTTGCCGTGCATCCTAGCGACGACCCCGAGCTCGCCCGAGCTCCGGCCACCGCAAACCTCGTCGGCAGCGTTGATTCCGGCGACCATCTGGTCCAGCTCCACCACCGAAAGACGCGGCTCAACCCCGGCTTTCCATAGAACCCAACCACGCCCCAAACCGTGGCCCGTAGCGCAATCCCGACGTGGACGCCGCCGCGATCTGAGGTCGCCGACGGTTAAACGCCGGCAGCTGACGTGGCGCTATTAGTTTAGGTGCTAAACTTGTTTAGTTACTGCCTGCGCCGATGACATGTGGGTCCCCGAGGCCAATTAGTTTAGTCTAACTACCTGTTTAGATTAGTGCTAATCTGCGTGGACCCCATGTGTCAGGTTTGACTTTGGTCAAGTCAACGTTGACCAGGCCCCACCTGTCATTGACACTGAACAGCACTGTGCCACTGACTAGTGGACCCCACTGGTCAGGTTTGACCTGGGTCAACCCTGTTGACTGCTGACATCACAGTGACGTCACCCTGACGCAATAAAGCATTTCTGGATTTAAGTTTATTCAGGAAATTCCAGAAAATGTACTAAACTTCCAAAATTCATAGAAATTCAACCGTAGCTCCAAATCAAATAATTTATATATGAAAAATGATCAGAAAAATCAAATCTATCCATCTGTACTGTTTTCATGCATGTTAGAACTACTTATTGCTGCTGTTTAGGACAAATCATATAAATGGCATTTGAATTTCACATATGGAGTTTGGATTTGAACTTAGGGTTCAAACCAACTTCATTTAACTTTGTTGCTAGCTGCATGAGCTCAAAACACCAGCATGTTGCCATGTCATGATCATGCATCATAATGTGCATTGCATTGATTGTGTTTCCTCTCTGTTGCCGGTAATTGTTCCCTCTCCGTAGACGTGGTTCCGACGATGAGATCGATGACACCGATGAAGAGCTATATTATCTTCAGAAGTGCCAAGCAAGAAAAACCCCCTTGTTCATTCCGATAAAATCCCACTCTCTCGCTCCTGCTCTCTTTTACTTCATTAGGACAACAACGATTCATCTGTTACTTGCTGCGGTAGCTGAACCCCTTTATCCTTTGCATGACCTATCATTGCCACAGTAAATAGATGAAACCCACTAGCATGAGTAGGAGTTGTTTGAGCCCTGTTGTGCCTACTCATTCATGCATGTTTGTCATGCATGCTACTGCTTAGAGTTGAGTCAGGTCTGATTCATCGGGGATGAATCGGAGGTGTGTGAACATGTCCTACTATGTGTAAGCTAAGTGTGTGAACACGATTTGGTAAAGGTAGCGGTGAGAGGCCATGTAGGAGTACATGGTGGGTTGTCTCATTGCAGCCGTCCTCAGGAACTGAGTTCTGTGTTTGTGATCCATGAACAGCTACTACCATGCATTGGAATGCTTAAGTGCCCCTCTCGACTTATTAATCAACCTGATCTCTGTCCAGGAGTTGCAACTAGTTTCTGGTGTTTGTAGGTAGTGTTAGTAGTCTACCAAGTGGCACCCGGAACAGGTGGGCTTGGGACAGACTAGGCACCGTGGCACGGTGTACCAAGCGTAGATCCACCCGTCGAGGTGGGCTTGGGAACCCTGCACATATCGTTTGGGGCCGTGAGCGACACCCCGGCCGGATCTCCTTGCGGATGGAACCCGAATAGGCGATAAACCTGGACTAGAGACTTGTGTGGTTAGTCAGGTCGTGGCCGACTCCCTCGCCAGGCTTCCACTTGAAGGTTGCCGAGATACACGAGGTGTACATGGCGGTAAATGGCGAGAGCGTGTGTGAAGAAGTACACCCCTACAGGGTTAACATTATCTATTCAAATAGCCGTGTCCACGGTAAAGGACTTCTGGGTTTCCTGTACAATTCATAGACAAGTGAAAGTGGATACTCTAAAATGCGGAAGATAAGCATGAGTGCTATCAATGGCATTCTCGTAGGGAGACGGGAGCGGATCCATAGTGGTGTATTGATATGCTGAATATGTGGACTCGTGTGCGCCACCTCAAAAGAGTTACTTGCAGTCGTAGTTCAGGATAGCCACTGAGTCAAAGCTGGCTTGCTGCAGTCAAACTCCACCATCCCCTTGTTGATAATGATGCATATGTAGTTAGATCTGATGTAAGTCTTGCTGGGTACATTTGTACTCACATTGCTTAATTTATGTTTTTGCAGAGAGACTTCAGTCTCGCTAGTAGTACCGTGTGGACTTCGACGTTTAGCTTGGTACCTCAGCTACGATCTTGTGCCCTCGGCAGGATCTAGTAGATAGTCAGGCTTCTCAGCCTTTTTCATTTGTAGTTGTCTGTACTCAGACATGTTAAGCTTCCGCATGTGCTTTAACTTGTATGCTCTGAATGTTGGGTCGTGAGACCCATCTTGGTAATATCTCGCTCTTCGGAGCCTATTGAATAAATACTTGAGTTGTAGAGTCATGTTGTGATGCCATGTTGTATTTGCACATATCGAGCATATTGTGTGTATGTTATTGAAATGCTTGGTATGTGTGGGATCTGACTATCTAGTTGTTTATCCTTAGTAGCCTCTTTTACCGGGAAATGTCTCCTAGTGTTTCCACTGAGCCATGGTAGCTTGCTACTTCTCCGGAACACTTAGGCTGGCCGGCATGTGTCCTTCTTCATTCTTGTGTCTGTCCCTTCGGGGAAATGTCACGCGATGAATACCGGAGTCCTGTTAGCCCGCTACAGCCCGGTTCACCAGAGTCCTGGTAGCCTAGTGCTACAGCCTGGATTCACTCGCTGATGACCGACATGTTCGATGCTGGGTCATGGATGCCTGTCCCTGTAAGTTTGTGCCACTTTGGGTTTACGACTAGCCATGTCAGCCCGGGCTCCTTATCATATGGATGCTAGCGACACTATCATATACGTGTGCCAAAAGGCGCAAACGGTCCCGGGAAAAGGTAAGGCGACACCCGTGGGGATACCGTGCGTGAGGCCGCAAAGTGATATGAGGTGCTACATGCTAGATCGATGTGGCATTGAGTCGGGGTCCTGACAGCTTTGGTATCAGAGCCTGACTGCCTGTAGGATTACCAAGCCAAACTGGTCGAAGTTGAGTCTAGAAATTCGTTAGTTATATAAGGGAATTGATTGTGGAATGGAACGTAAGGCTCTTTTTACTCCTTTACCTTATGTCCTTCTGATCTGAGTCATCTTATCCTTCCTACGGGGTTAAGGAACTAGGCTTCTCATCTTTCTATTAGGATCACGTGTTACTAATCCGTAGACTTGTAAGATTGTTGGATTTAAGCCCAGTTCAGTTTCTAATACCCCTGTGTGTTCATAGTTGGTCTCAGAACCTTGTTATTGTGCTTCTGAGTGGTTATGCCACCATTTTTGCGTGATGTCTCAGAATCTCTTTTTGAGCATTTACAGCCGTTATGTTGTCCGAGTCATCCCAGGTTTCTAAATAGTCTGATGCATTTGCAAATCCCTTCTTCCGTTCTCGATGTTCTTTGGGCCAGGTTAACCACACTAATCAGTGAGGTGAGGTGCTCTATTGCCTCGACATATAAGTTGGAGCTATTATTATGACCCTAGGTGTCTTAGTTAACCACCTTGTAATCTAGTCATGTTTTCTGTTCCCAGTGTGATGATTCTGGCCTTCATTTTTGAAAGCATCCCGTGATGCCATTTAGTATGTAGGTATTCCACTTCTGTGTTTGGAAACCGAGATTCACCCTATTTACATCATGTTGATAGTAATTTCTAGCTCCCTTAGGTTATTAGTGACCTTTGTGTTAGTCCTCGAGGTCCGTGGTATTTCCTTCTTCCAAATACTATGAACCATTTATGGCAGAAGTTCTTCGTTGATCGAAAGATCACAACCAGAGTGCTCTTGACGAGTTCTCGATTCTGTGCTGTTACTCTGCCAGTTCTACCCTCCTGCATGGGTTATCCAGAAGAAATATGATGAGCTTTGCTCGACATACTAATCTATGCATCCACGACTTAGAAAATCATATGTTCCTTTGAGTTGTCCCCCTTTAGTTGTCTTCTGACCTTCATCTATCAATTGATAGTCAAGAGTATTTGTGCAATCGTGCTCATTGATGCCTATTATTCTTGTGTTCCGTCAAGCCATTCTATCCCAGAATGACTAGGAGAAATGAACTCCAGTACCTCATCCATATCTAGGATTGGGTCAAAGTAGTCATACTTCGCAGATCAAATACTAATCCAGTTTTTGTTCTGTTCTACCCTGAAGTATTACCCTCTTTATGTCAAGAAAGTCATAGGAATTACACATCATCTTATGAATTCTTGGTGCAGTGATACTTCTCGCCATCATTATTCATTCCTCGGTCCCCGTGTTGTTGAGCCGGAGTGCCGACAAGTGAATCGTGATGTGTGAAATCAATACTGCTAGCAACCCCGTTGCTTGGTAGTTAAAGGACAATAATTTCATTCTTAGCGTATTCGTTCTTGAATCATCATTCTAAGATAGATCGTGCTACCTAGTCCTTATTTCCGGTGCACCTTTCGATCAATGAGTTGGGACTATGCAAATCCCTTGCTTATTTGATCATCTCGTCTTGCCCTGAAGAGCAAGATTGTTCTCGAGCTTAATAGCATATCGGTGGTTCATGGTTTTTCGAATATCTTCTCGGAAGCATCACCAGGTCGTCACCTGACCACTATGTTGAGTTCGTTGGCAAGTTGGTTGCTTGTAACCACCCCCTTCTCCAAGAATCTTTGTTGCATACCCCTGAGCTGGTTGGTTAAGCTAAACAACAACTTGGAGAGTTGGAAGATGAAAGCTTGTCTGACTCAGTTCATTCCAAAGGGATATCCTTGTGTGTGTGTGTTGAAGAAAGATGATATTCTCATCGATTGGTCCTCGTGATCAGTTGTTGGATCTGTTGTCTTGTCAAAACTTTGATTTGAGTGTGGGCTATTCTCAAATCAAATCAGAACCAACGATGTTCATAATGTTGTCTTATTCGTGGTTGAACCCTCGAGCATACACCATTACATCTTTTGGTCTGACCAATACTATCACCTTGTTCACCTAGTCGTGGAATTCCATTTTATGGAAATTTTGTTAAATTGTTGTTGGGCCATCGACAACATCCTTATCCTCTCCATGATTTTGTCGGACATCAAGCTAGTGTTGGAAACTTGTGTAAGCATTTCTTCGTGTTTCGTTCATGAAGCATATGTTTGGATGAAAGAAGTGACTACCTCTGATTCACGTGTACTTGGTGAAAGTTCCCGCCGTGAATTCGAGAAAGTTTATCTTGCCTCCTCTGGAATCATCTCAAGTCAGTCATGCATGTGCAAAGTATGCTATGGTTTGATAGGCTCGCTACCTCCATTCTATATGTGTCCCTAGCACACCAAGCCACTGATTGACTTGTTCAAGGAAGAGAAGTCTATGCTTGGGATCTAATCCATGGACTTGCGTAAAGACTTCGATCTCCTCGCTGAGGGTTCCTCACCTGAACTCGGTAGTGTTTTATTATAAGGCTACTACGTGGCCATGCTAGTCTGGGACAGTGTGTTCACATGTGTGTAGCAGAACTAGCTCATGTTTTGGAGCTTGCTATTGTAGTTCATTTCCCGAGAATCTCGCAACATCATCTTGTCGAATTTCGTTGCAAACTTTCATTTTTCTTTTTAGACTTGATGAGTCTGGAATATTCCGACACCAACCATATTTGAATCTCAGGCAGATATGATGGTTGGAACGTTTCCCAAGAACTATAATATTGGTCTCTCTGTAACCGGTTAAGTGGATGTCATGGCCAACACACCCAGCCGGAAGACCTATTATTGTAGTGTCTTGATTGAGGAAGTTGTCCACCTCCCCATAAGGATCTCTTTGGGTTTACCCTAGTAGTTGTTCCTTATGGATTCTTATGCTCCCGAAGTCCGGCTTTTTACTTGATGTTCTAGATACCAAACCATGTAAATGGGTTACGCTAGCACATCAAGGAGAACATTAGAAGCGGACTGCTAAATGTCTCTGGGTTGATCATCCAGATTTTGTTCCCTTGGCCTCGTTAAGGTGAAATCTGAGAAGGTGTTGTCTTCCTTTGCACCTGCATTGTCCATCACTATTCATCATGGTAGTAAGATGTGTTGCCAGGATCCTTGGCACGGATGTTGGTAAAACCTTGATGAATATGGAAATGCTCAAGTTCTTGAAGGCATGCTCAGACACTAGGTTATATCCTCGGCATCAATTGGAATGTGCCTTCCATTTGACGAGTTGTCTCATAACTCAAATTTTCTCTCCAAACTGAGTATGCCATTTCTTCGAACTCCTTCACACGGTCGTTTGTGATTTTCCTTAGGCTGGTTTAGAGAATTTCAATGATATATGCATCAAAGGTAATTCTTTTTGCCACTTAAGGGGGATATATCTACGAGTCACCTTCCCTAAGGTGCCCTGTTATGGTATCATGGCAACTCAACTCCTCGCTACGTTGACAACCGTTCACCACCTTCTTAGGTGTGGAATTATTGCCTACCTAGTGGACCTTTGTCATATGTTTCACTCCATCCCTCTGGACGAATGCTTTGTGTCTCATCTCGAGAGATGTTTCAATGTCCCACTTCGTGAGTTGATCATGAGTTGTTCGACCTTCGATAAGATCGATCCCTCTAGAGTTTTCCTTTCCCTCTCATTGTCATGTTAGTTGGAGTTCTCAGAGCAAGACGACGAGACAAAGATGGTGATCGAATCAACGCCCCTACGAAGTGCAACCTGGATCGTGAAGATTGTGTTAGTTTGCGCCCCCCTTCATCTTACCCTACGCTTGAATCTCGGGACGAGATTCTTGTTTAGTGGGGGAGAGTTGTCACATCCCTGGTCCTCGCATGTAGTAGGCTAGCCCTTCATGTGTGCATCATGTTTAACTTTTCAAATGAATTTGAAATGGGGACTGTTCAAACCCTAGCACCTAATGAATTCTACTAGGTTCAACAAAAAATATTTTCAATAAACCCAAAATGCTCCTTAGAAAAGTTCATGATTTTTGTTAAAGGTGAAAACCTCCGCCAAAAATGATGCACATATTTCTAGGCCATTCTGGATTTTTGAATTAAATCTTATTATATTTGACTTTGGGCATTTAAATTCTATAAATAATTTAAATGTTCAAATAATGTTGGAACTATTTTTGGGCCATTGAAATAATTCAGCAAGTGTCCATGAATATCTTCAGGATTTTAGGAAATGCCTTGGTATTTTTTCCTAAGCTCAGAACAGAGGCAAATAATTAGAAAACAAAAACAAATTAGAAAACAGAAGAGAGGGAGAGCTTACCTGGCGCTCACCTGGCAGCCCAGCCAGCCCACCTGGCAGCCCACTGGCCGGCCCAGCACTGTGCTGGCCCGTGCCAGCCACCTGCTTCCTCTCGCCAGGCAGGCAGAGAGGAGCGCGCCGGCGCGCGCGCGGGCGCCACGCCACCAGGCTGTCTGCGTGCGTCGCCTGGCCACCGCGATGCCTTGTGTCTTCTCCTCGGCGCCACCCCGCAGCCCCCCTGGCCCCTCTCACTCACTCCCGTGCTCCTCCCCTCCTCTGGCTCTCTTCCTCGCACCACCCGAGCGGGTTCGTCGCCGCCGTTCGCCACCACCGTGGCCACCGCCTCCGCCTCGCCTTGCCGAAGCGCTCAGAAGCTCCGCCTCGACGCCATCTTCGTCCTTTGCGCCGACGGCCGCCGTTGCTCGATTCGCTGCCCACAGAGCGCCCCCGGCCTCGCCCCCGCGCTCTTTGGACTCGCGGTGAGCCGCTGACTCGTTCCCCTCTTCTTCCCATGCCGTTTGGCCGCTCTAGTCGTTATTTTCGCCGAACTCGAGAGCTCACCGCCGCCCAGCCATGTCGCCGCCGTGGCCACCGACACCTATAGTCGCAACCGAGCACTTCACCGCACTCGCCATGTCCCCAGGAGCCTGCAGCACCGCTCCACACCTCCTGCCGTGCATCCTAGCGACGACCCCGAGCTCGCCCGAGCTCCGGCCACCGCAAACCTCGTCGCCGGCGTTGATTCTGGCGACCATCTGGTCCAGCTCCACCATCCAAAGACGCGGCTCAACCCCGGCTCTCCATAGAACCCAACCACGCCCCAAACCGTGGCCCGTAGCGCAATCCCGACGCGGACACCGCCGCGATCTGAGGTCGCCGGCGGTTAAACACCGGCAGTTGACGTGGCGCTATTAGTTTAGGCGCTAAACTCGTTTAGTTAGTGCCTGCACCGATGACATGTGGGTCCCCGAGGCCAGTTAGTTTAGTATAACTACCTGTTTAGATTAGTGCTAATCTGCGTGGACCCCATGTGTCAGCTTTGACTTTGGTCAAGTCAACGTTGACCAGGCCCCACCTGTCATTGATACTGAACAACACTGTGCCACTGATCAGTGGACCCCACTAGTCAGGTTTGACCTGGGTCAACCCTATTGACTGCTGACATCACAGTGACGTCACCCTGACGCAATATAGCATTTTCTGGATTTAAGTTTATTCAGGAAATTCCAGAAAATGTACTAAACTTCCAAAATTCATAGAAATTCAACGTAGCTCCAAATCAAATAATTTATATATGAAAAATGATCAGAAAAATCCAATCTATCCATCCGTACTGTTTTCATGCATGTTAGAACAACTTATTGCTGCTGTTTAGGACAAATCATATAAATGGCATTTGAATTTCACATATGGAGTTTGGATTTGAACTTAGGGTTCAAACCAACTTCATTTAACTTTGTTGCTAGCTACATTAGCTCAAAACACCAGCATGTTGCCATGTCATGATCATGCATCATAATGTGCATTGCATTGATTGTGTTTCCTCTCTATTGCCGGTAATTGTTCCCTCTCCGTAGACATGGTTCCGACGGTGAGATTGATGACACCTATGAAGAGCTATATTATCTTTAGAAGTGCCAGGCAAGCAAAACCCCCTTGTTCATTCTGATAAAATCCCACTCTCTCGCTCTTGCTCTCTTTTACTACATTAGGACAACAATGATTCATCTGTTACTTGCTGCGGTAGCTGAACCCCTTTATCCTTTGCATGACCTGTCATTGCCACAGTAAATAGATGAAACCCACTAGCATGAGTAGGAGTTGTTTGAGCCCTGTTGTGCCTACTCATTCATGCATGTTTGTCATGCCTGCTACTGCTTAGAGTTGAGTCAGGTCTAATTCATCGGGGATGAATCGGAGGTGTGTGAACATGTCCTACTATGTGTGAGCTAAGTGTGTGAACACGATTTGGTAAAGGTAGCGGTGAGAGGCCATGTAGGAGTACATGGTGGGTTGTCTCATTGCAGCCGTCCTCAGGAACTGAGTTCTGTGTTTGTGATCCATGAACAGCTACTACCATGCATTGGAATGCTTAAGTGCCCCTCTCGACTTATTTATCAACCTGATCTCTGTCCAGGAGTTGCAACTAGTTTCTGGTGTTTGTAGGTAGTGTTAGTAGTCTACCAAGTGGCACCCGGTACAGGTGGGCTTGGGACAGACTAGGCACCGTGGCACGGTGTACCAAGCGTAGATCCACCCGTCAAGGTGGGCTTGGGAACCCTTCACACATTGTTTGGGGCCGTGAGTGACACCCCACCGGATCTCCTTGCGGATGGAACCCGAATAGGCGATAAACCTAGACTAGAGACTTGTGTGGTTAGTCAGGTCGTGGCCGACTCCCTCACCAGGCTTCCGCTTGAAGGTTGCTGAGATACATGAGGTGCACATGGCGGTAAGTATAGAAAGCGTGTGTGAAGAAGTACACCCCTGCAGGGTTAACATTATCTATTCGAATAGCCATGTCTGCGGTAAAGGACTTCTGGGTTGCCTGTACAGTTCATAGACAAGTGAAAGTGGATATTCTAAAATGCGCAAGATAAGTGTGAGTGCTATGGATGGCGTTCTCGTAGGGAGACAGGAGCGGATCCATAGTGGTGTATTGATATGGTGAATATGTGGATTCGTGTGCGCCACCTCAAAAGAGTTACTTGCAGTCGTAGTTCAGGATAGCCACTGAGTCAAAGCTGCCTTGCTGCAGTCAAACTCCACCATCCCCTTGTTGATAATGATGCATATGTAGTTAGATCTGATGTAAGTCTTGCTGGGTACATTTGTACTCATGTTGCTTAATTTATGTTTTTGCAGAGAGACTTCAGTCTTGCTAGTAGTACCGCGTGGACTTCGACATTTATCTTGTTACCTCAGTTACGATCTTGTGCCCTCGGCAGGATCTAGTAGATAGTCAGGCTTCTCAGCCTTTTTCATTTGTAGTTGTCTGTACTCAGACATGTTAAGCTTCCGCATGTGCTTTAACTTGTATGCTCTAAATGTTGGGTCGTGAGACCCATCTTTGTAATATCTCGCTCTTCGGAGCCTATTGAATAAATACTTGAGTTGTAGAGTCATGTTGTGATGCCACGTTGTATTTGCACATATCGAGCATATTGTGTGTATGTTATTGAAATGCTTGGTATGTGTGGGGTCTGACTATCTAGTTGTTTATCCTTAGTAGCCTCTCTTACCGGGAAATGTCTCATAGTGTTTCCACTGAGCCATGGTAGCTTGCTACTGCTCCGGAACACTTAGGCTTGCCGGCATGTGTCCTTCTTCGTTCCTGTGTTTGTTCCTTCTGGGAAATGTCACGCGATGAATACCGGAGTCCTGTTAGCCCGCTACAGCCCGGTTCACCGGAGTCCTGGTAGCCCAGTGCTACAGCCTGGATTCACTCGCTGATGACCGACATGTTCGATGCTGGGTCATGGATGCCTGTCCCTGTAAGTTTGTGCCACTTTGGGTTTACGACTAGCCATGTCTGCCCGGGATCCTTATCATATGGATGCTAGCGACACTATCATATACGTGTGCCAAAAGGCGCAAACGGTCCCGGGCAAAGGTAAGGCGACACCCGTGGGGATACCGTGCGTGAGGCCGCAAAGTGATATGAGGTGTTACATTCTAGATCGATGTGGCATGGAGTCGGGATCCTGACAGTCCGTCTTCCCCTTTAATTCCCGTGGCCATTATAACCTTAGTCTCTTCAACCTTTCGATCACCCCCCACAACACAACAATCACACCCACGACGACACATTGAGAGGGGATGTCTAGCGGCGCTCCAATGGAGTTCAGCAAGCATAAAGTGGAGACCCACGCAAGGGAGACGAATCTCTCGGTGGTGTACACCATCGACTCGGCCATGGTGGACGACTACATCAACATCGTCGAGAAGTTGCTTTCTCGAGACAAGTGCAAGGTGGTCGGCATCGACCTCCAGTACACCGTTGGTCTTCCTCGCAAAGATGAGAAGGTTGTCGTCACCCAGTTGTGCGTGCACCATCATGTCCTCATCTACCACTACTGCTTGGCCATAGAGCATTGCATCCGTTTCGTGAGGTTTGTCAACAGAACCGACTACAAGTTTGCTACGGTGTAAACCACCGACGATGTAAAAGTGCTCACGGTTACGGGCTTGGCCTGCAAGAACCTTGTCAAAATCCGTGAGAACTATATGGTCTGGGTAGCACGAAGACGGAATCCCTGGTTGAACTCGCCTCGGTCATCATCGACCCCTACTACGAAAAGATGAAGCAGGGTGCCCAGAGAAGAAGTCCCGTATCCTGGCACATGGCTTGGATGCGGCAACTGGATGAACCTCACCTCAAGTTCACGGCCAAGAGCTTGGACACATACTACGAGATGCACAAGCGGATCGTTGACATGAGGAAGTGCCTCGTTACCCAAATCGATGAGCCCGAATCGAGCCACAAGCAGTAGATGATGATCAGATGATCGTTTTTGCTAGTTAATCATGCATGTAATATATAGTTTAGTTTGGTGTGTGGAAATGTCATGTGTGTAGTAGCCACCTATGTAATTATGCATGTAATAGTTTACTTTGGTGTGTGCAAATTCCATGGTTGTAGTAGCCACCTATGTTAGTGGATGTTTAATTTGGTTATGCAACCATGTCCTTATAAGTGTGTGTGTATATATATATATGTTGTTGTTCTGTATGCAATCCCATTGCACAACACACACGTCTTATTAGCAGCAATCGTGTAGCGACCCGATCCAACTGGATCGAAGTCTCTGTGCTTAAGTGTCATCCCTGGATCGGTATGCTGACACACATGGTACTCGAGGATTGATAACAGAGGTAAATCACATGTATAAAGTAACGTAAATACTATTACCTCAATCCATATAGCGGAAGTAACAACAAGGTTGTGGAGTTCCCAACAACGCCAACGGCAAAGTTGAGTGTAGACATTGTAACCCTAACGTATCACTTACTCGTCGTAAGATTCCTGCAACATGAGACGTTGCAACCATGTAGGTCAGTACATTGAATGTACTGGCAAATTCACACCATAGGATAATGATGAATAATAGCTATCACTACATGCATATTTGGCTGGTGGAGGCTCTAAGTTTAATTTTTTGCATAAAGCTCATTTTTTACCTACAACAAAGGAATAAATTTTATTTACTACAAAGTTTATACCAATATTGAGAAGGTAACCCCAACTCAATCCCAAAATTAAGTAATATTAATAACCCAACAAGTTCATTAAGTAAAGTAATGAGATCAACAATAATATCCACTTCCAGATACTCAAAATTGTCCATCACCGGGGACACAGCTAACCATGATTAGTTTATACACTCTGTAGAGGTTTGCACACTTTTCCCCACAAGACTCGATCGCCTCCCTTGAAGTCCCCGCACTGCCTGGTGTTTGAGAATGGAATGACCGAGACACAGTCTTTCTGAAGCATTTGTCGGCGTTCTGGGAACGGGGGTCCCCATACTTGCCTCCCCGCGGCCTGCGGCATGGCTCAAGCGGGGGCCCAGTACAGCCCAGCTTCATCAGCTCAAGCTCAAGACCCTCGTGAAGGGCCGAGCCTCGCGGGGCGGACGACAGGAAGCTTCCTCTGGAGCAGCCTCATCAGGCGGGCTCGCGAGGAGGCGGAGAGATCAAGACAGGGGTACCTCACGAGGTGCCCGTGACGCAAGCCATGATGATCGAGACCAGGCGGGCGCCAGGCGGGTGCGGCCTGCACAGTGTCCTTGTTTCCCCTTTGGTGCAAAGGGGGCAAGCACAGGCCAAGGCATCAGGCAAAGGTTACCGTTTCGGTGCAACAAGACCAAGACCAGCGGAACGGCAAGATGGAGGTTACCGTGGAGCCCAGGACGGCGTCACCGTCAGAGTCTTTGGCAGTCGAAGACCAACTTTAGTCAGGATAAGTGTACTAGATGTTCCCCTACAAAATGGCCAATTGTTGGCGCCCTTCCCGCTCATTATTTGGGAAGAGGACCAGGGCCTCTTTCTATATATACAGCTAGCCACCATAGTGTAGAGGGATCTAGATTTTGGGTAGACGGCAAGAGAAGAGAGAAAAACAACCCTTCCAAACGGACAACACCACCACAAGAACATCCCTCGCGAGGCTGTTCTTCCTTTGTATTGTTCATCATCACCCCCGAGGCAATCCATCGCACCACACACTGGAGTAGTGTATTACACCACAATGGTGGCCTGAACCAGTATAAACCTCGTGTCCCTTGTGTGTTCTTCTTTCTATCCTAGATTCCTTGCGAGACTTCAAGACGTGAGTTGGTAGGAGAGAGATCTTCGCGCGGACCCCAGAGTTCGAACCTCAAGGGTCTGCCGGAACCCGAAATCCGACATTTGGCGCGCCGGGTAGGGGTGCACTGGAATCCTTCTTCCACCGCCTCGCGTTTCGTCGTCCGTCGCGCCCATGTCTGACGCTCGCCGAGCCTGCGCCGAGCGTCGGTCTGCTCTCGCAGCCCATGTTGCCCAGACGGCCCCCGTCAGCGGGCCTCCCTGTCGTTCCCCATCGCCTGCCGCCCACGCCGCCCCCAGCCCGGCGGGGAACGAGCAGCAACCATCGTCACTGCATCTCTCGGTGCGGTGGGAAGGCCGCACCGCCACCCCGTCGCTAACTGCAGCAGGCTCGTCGTCACACTCTCGTCGCGCTCCCGCGGACGCGCATGCCACGTTGCTCCTGGCACGTGAGCTCCTGCACTACCGCCCCATCGACGACCTCTACGACAAGTGGCTCGCTCGCATCACCGAGCTCGTCAGTGCCGCATGTGGCTCCCCTACACCATCCCTCTTGCTGCATCGCCCTCCGCCCTGCGCGGGCAATGCAGCTCCGGAGGAACCTCCGCCGCCCCTCCTCAAGAAGGCGCCCTGGCCCGAGGGCGCGCGGCCCCTGGACGAGACCCACCATGTCCAGTGCCCACGCAGCAAGAAAAGAGCTGCCAAGAGGTCCCTCGCCCTCAAGAAGGTGCTCGCGTGCTCCCAATGCCAGCACGTCATGACCGCCCTCCTACTCCAGCGTGCCAAGACCGCGCGCTGCTGCTGGCGGCAGCGCGCGGAGACCTCCAAGATCAAGCCCTTCGTCACCAAAGGCCCCCTGTAGCCACTGCAGGCTGTCGTGCCTTCACCACCGAGCTGCGCAGCGTGGCCTGGCCGGGCAAGTTCAAGCTAGATCTGCCTCTTTGCTATGACGGTACTGCCGACCCTGCGGAGTTCCTCCAGCTCTATGAGCTGGGCATCAAGGCGGCCAATGGGGACGAAAAGGTCATCGCGAACTGGTTTCCCATGGCGCTCAAGGATGGTTCCCGCACCTGGCTCCTAAACCTGCCTCCTAGCACGATGTCCTCTTGGGACGAGATGCGCACTCGCTTCATCGCCGACTTCCAAGGGACTCGCGACTGGCCCCCGGCCATGAGTGACTTGCGCCGCATCAAGCAACAGCTAGGAGAGACCCTGCAAAAGTACATCCAGCGCTTCAACAACGCCCTCCTCAAGATCCCCAGGGTGAATGAGGAAGCCATCATCTCAGCCTTCTCCGATGGCCTGCGTGACATCAAGATGAGAGACGTTCAACAATCTCCATGTACCGTATGATCAACTCAAGCCGACCAAGCCTTTCTCAGGAGTCACTGATGGTTCCACTGTTCCGATAGGGCAGGTTCGCCTTCCTGTCACCTTTGGGCAGCGCAACAACTACCGCACCGAGCTCATTGACTTCGACATCGCCCAGATTTGCCTGCCGTACAATGCCATCCTCGGGTACCCAGCCCTGGCCATGTTTATGGTAGTGAATCACCACAGCTACAACGTCCTCAAGATGCCAGGAAGCGGTGGGGTCATCACGGTCCCCTGTGAAGAGAAAGATGCGTTGTGCTCCCTCGAGCACGCCTTCCAGGCCATGCTGATTGAAGAACCAGATCACAGGAGCGGGAGCCTTCCCGAGGCAGTCCCTAAAAAGAAGAAGACCTCACCAGGTTCAAGGCCTCAGGCGGCAGGCCCCTCCAGAGGCGTTGCGTCAGGATCCGCGCCCGTTCAAGGGGCGCCACCCTCTGTCGCATAGGAAGGCGTGCCCGGCACCCTCCTCGGGCAAGGCTCAGGGGCTCTCTCCTGGAGGGCCACCGACTTTGCCAAGGTCACGAGGGAGGCACTCGGGAACCACTTGGACACGTGCTTCAAAGCACGTTTCCCTCAGGAAGGTACGAGGCAAGGAGGGCCAAACCCTCAGGAGTTCATCGCAAGAAACACTCAGGCTCTGCAGGGCTCAAGAGTCATGCGCGGCAGCCGCCGCTTACCCATCGTAGCCCCCCATCCAGGCGAGGGTGGTGGGCTGCGTGTCTCCATCGACGTGTCAGGGCTCAACCGAGCCGCGTCTCAGGAGCGCCTCTGGCCCTCGCACGTGGGACGTTGTGAGGAGCCACCTCACAGCTGCGTTCGCATGCCTCTCGGCCTGCCGAACATGGCCGCTACTCATCAGCGCCTGCTGAGGAGCATTCTAGAGGCTCAGGAGGTCAGGCATTGCACCGTCCTGACAGAGATGGAGATGGTCCTTGAGGATCCTCCTGTGCCCCCGGAGCCTCCCGAGGCTCCTGGGACCGAGGGCTCGTGAGGATCGAGTCCTTCACCCTACATCGTCAGCTACTCTGACCCTCGCTTTGCACAAGTATCAGGTGACCTCTTTTTAGTCTTCGCTTCAGCTGGGAGCGCCCGCAGGGCTGCTTCATTCCCAGGTCGCGTGGGTCCGTCCCTGTGGCATGTATCCGTTTTACTTATGTTCTTTGCTTAATTTGTTGGGGTCGCCCCTCGGGCTGCATCATCCCCAAGACGCTCGGGCCTGACCCTGTGTGCTTTTTCCGCATCTATCTAAATGGATTTGCTCCTTCATGATTGGCCTGCTTGAGATAATCGCCTGCTCGATTGACACCTACTTTTGCAGCCGCTCGCTCTGGCACGACGCTTGCGGATGGGCCCGTCCCTGCAACACCGACAAATCTGAGTGGCCGAGCTCTGGCCGCGGGGCCCCCGCATAGCGGCACCTCACCAGGCCCTCAGTGCCCCAATCACTCCCTCGGAGCAACCAAGTGTTGGCTGGCAACCATAACGGCAGAACTTGTTTTCCCTCGTGATTAGTATGCAGGACCCGCTTCAGGAGTAACGCTGGGGGCGTCGCGAGCTCTCTCTCCCTCTCTCCGGCATGATATGCTCGCGCGTTAAAAGGGGGTTACCTGAGCATCGCGACTCATGGGTTCTTACTGGCTCTCCAGCCCTCACCCCCTGGCCTTGACCCACAGCATCGCGACCTGTCATACCAATGGCGGCTGAGCTTGCTCGAGGGCCGGGACCTGAGGACGTAGAGCATGAAGGAAAGTGCGGGGAAGAGGGAAGAAGCTCACGAGGACATAACCCAGCAACACCCCAGCTGCCACCACACAGGCCCGGCACCTCGCCGAAGAACTACTCCAAACCTACGAGATAAGTCACGCAAAAGCTAAATCGACTCAAAGCTAACCCCTTGCCTACTGCCGCTTTGTCACGGCAACATTGCCTGCCTTTCTCGCCCAGCGGAGGCTACTTGAGCGCTAAAGGGGACCTCCTGTGCATCACGACTCAGGGGCTCTTACTGGACCTTGGGCCGCTCACCTCATGGCCTTGACCACGGCATCGCGACCTGGCATGCCAACGATGGCTGAAGCCTCCCTGGGGACCAGGACCAGTCAGCATAGAGCACCAAGCCCTCGTGAGGAAAGAAAGGGGGAGCCGAGCCGGGGCAGAACGCTCCTCTCACATCGATTCATGATAAGGATGTACAATTCACAAAAGACATGGCAGGCGCCTTACATACCCCCATGGGGTGTCATTTCGATTCCTCGCAGGGAACAAAAGGTGCTAAGGAGTGATAACTATGCGCGCCTCCGTAGGAGACACATCATCAATAGTGGGTCATCAGGCGCTGGCGCCAACCCCATCCAGATCAGCAGCGCCGACGGCCTGATGCAGCTGCCCTTCTCCGAGCGCGACGCGAGCTCGGGGGCTCGTAGCTGTCGTCGCTTGTCTCCGGAGTCGCGTGAAGCTCGGCGGAGTCGCTGGACCCTCTAGCTCCTCTGTTGCTTCTTGAGGAGCTGCTGGGGAGGAGGTTGGCCGACCTGGCCCTCGCCGCTGCGGTACCCCAGCCGCCTTTCTCGGGGCAGCATTCCAGCCGGCGCCCTTCCGCATCGAAGACCTTGAAGAGCATCAAGGAGGCGCCATCATATTCGAGATGAATTATGAGGGCACTACTTGTCCAGCAGACCCGGGCGATCTCGCCCCAGCCACGGGTCATGAAGACCTTGCCTGGGGCGACAACTGCAACCTCCGCCATGGTTGCAAGGGTGATGTAGTCAGCGTGCTGCAGCCAGAGCTCCAGAGACCCACTCGGTGACATCTCGAAGGAGAAGGAGGGAGGAAGGCGAATCCAAGATCGAGGAGGCATGGCGGCATGAAGCACGAGCTCACGAGAAGAGCCCTCAGCATGGACTCCAGGGGTGACGATGCGTACTGCTGTGACTCGTCGACATCACTTGCTGCGTCGGTGATGTCGCTCGGCGGCTTCTTCTCCGGGGCCCTCGACTCGGGCGTACAAGGGCAGCGGAAACCTAGGTGGCGGCCGATCGTACCAGGGCCACGACAACCACGACCAAGCGACCACCTCACGGCGGCCGGGGATAGGCTGCTTCTTTGGTGGAAGCGGGTCAGGACCCTCTCGGGGGGCCTTCCCTTCTCTTCTGCAGAAAACCGGCAAATCGGCGCCATTGGCGTAAGGTGGAGCAAGGGCGAGGAAGAAGAAGAAAGGGAGTGGCAGGAAGGGATGGACAACGGGGGCTCTCGCCCGCCCGTACTTATAGTCTGGAGGAGGCCAACAGTCGGCCACCACGATCTCAGGTAATCATGACCCGTTTTGCATACAGGGACTTGTCAAGTCGTGTAGTTGCCGAGGCAGCATGGGGAAGCGGAGACGCCCACGTACAATCAATCGCCACGCGGCGCCCAAGGCCGCAGGCTATTGGGGCCCGTGGCGGTTCGCACTTGCCCCTTCGCTTCTTTGCTAAGCCATGTCCTGGCGCGCCTTGGGCCCGGGGGCTACTGTCGGCGTTCTGGGAATGGGGGTCCCCAGACTTGCCTGCCTGCTGCCTGCGGTGTGGCTCAAGCGGGGGCCCAGTACAACCCAGCTTCATCAGCTCAAGCTCAAGACCCTCGCGAGGGGCCGAGCCTCGCGGGGCGGACAACAGAAAGCTTCGTCAGAAGCAGCCTCATCAGGCGGGCTCGCGAGGAGGCGAATAGATCAAGGCAAGGGTACCTCGCGAGGTGCCCGTGACGCAAGCCATGACGATCGAGACCAGGCGGGCGCCAGGCAGGCACCAGCCTGTGCAATGTCCTTGTTTCCCCTTTTGTGCAAAGGGGGCAAGCAGAGGCCAAGGCATCAGGCAAAGGTTACCGTTTCGGTGCAACAAGACCAAGACCAGTGGAACGGTAGGATGGAGGTCACTGTGGAGCCCAGGACAGCGTCACCGTCAGAGTCTTTGGCAGTCGAAGACCAACTTTAGTCAGGATAAGTGTACTAGATGTTCCCCTTCAAAGTGGCCAATTGTTGTCGCCCTTCCCGCTCATTATTTGGGAAGAGGACCAGGGCCTCTCTCTATATATAGAGCTAGCAACCACAGAGTAGAGGGATCTAGATTTTGGGTAGACGGGAAGAGAAGAGAGAAAACCAACCCTTCCAAAGGGACAACACCACCACAAGAACGTCCCTCGTGAGGCTGTTCTTCCTTTGTATTGTTCATCATCAGCCCCCGAGGCAATCCACCACACCACACACTAGAGTTGGGTATTACACCACAATGGTGGCCTGAACCAGTATAAACCTCTTGTCCATTGTGTGTTCTTCTTTCTAGCCTAGATTACTTGCGAGGCTTAGAGACGTGATTTGGTAGGAGAGAGATCTTCGCGCGCACCCCAGAGTTCGAACCTCAAGGGTCTACCGGAACCCGAAATCCAACAGCATTTACTCTCTACTCCAGGCGGACCAGTACACCTACAATCCCGCTACATCTGCTAGTCCACCTCTTCAAGAGCTCACACAACTTACTCAACTATGCCAGAGCCCATAATGGCTTGTGGCCGCACATGGAAGTTTCTAGTTATGAAATATCATATGATCCCTTTCAGCCTGGGTGGCATTCCATAGGATGATCACACGGGTCCCCCGGGATCTCCTAGGACAACACTAGATTCCGTAGGTGTTCGGGCAAGCCACTGGTATATCCCCAGGGTTCCCCAACCATTCCACCCAGATGTATATTAAAGTTGTCACCTTAATGTTATCCCAGATTAATAACTCTCACAACTTCCATGTGTATCTCTATCCAATACCTGTCTACGAGCATGTTTAAGCAATATATGACATAATGAATAAACCCGAGTTGTTTCAAGGATCATAGGTTCCTACCTTATGAACTACATAGCAAAAACCCAATTCCCAATCGTACTAATGCAAATCTTTGAGGGTGAAACTAATGCAAGTAAAACTGGGTATAGGAAGAGTATGATCAAAGTGTGAACTTGCCTTGTACTGTTGATGAAGATCCTTTGCACTCATAATTCCTGATAGTTCTACTCATGACACTCCATTCAATCTATCATGAGCAAGCAGTTACATACATAAGCACTCAAGCAAAAGACGCAAAAGGAAATCGAGGAAAGATCCAAATAAAACTCAAAAACAAGCAAATAACAAATCTAAACAAAAAACAAATTTTAATATCATTATATTTATGTGGATTAGATCTTAATAGTATGTACATGTGATTAGCTACGATTGGCAAAAAAATCAACTCAAACGAAGTTACGAAACTCAAGAAACAGACGAACAAGATCGAATACTAATCTGAACTAAACTCAAATTTTAAATTGTCAAACACATGTTCAAGTTGATTTACTGGATAGAGGGGATCATTACGAAGATTTAGGCGTTGGTTTCATCGAAAACGAACGTACGGATAAAGAGTATGATAGAAAGGAATTTGAGTATGAATCTGAACAAATTTTGAAATTTGAAAGTTGCAAAAGGTTTATTTGATAGATTCACTATATAGGTGGAATCAAGAAGAAAATATTGGCGTTTGTTTCGTCTAATTTGGATGAAAGAGTAAAAAGTTATGGCTATTTGAAAAATCAGGGCCAGGCTGTTTTAGGGAAGAAAAAGGGCTATGGCTAAAACAATTCTAGTCTTAAAATGTAAATACATGGAGTAATTTATAAATCAAATTATTCTACCCTACACTAGTCTAGATATAATAAGTTATGGAAGTATAAAAAATACGAAGAAAGGTACCTATTAGATAGAGAAAAGACGACTTCAGAGAGAGGAGACAACTTCTAGAAGTCCCGACGTAGAGGAGAAATATATTTTTCTTTAGTGAATCTAGTCAAACGAAAATATTGATTTAACCCGAATCGGATGATTTTTGGAGGCTCTATTGGTCTATATTTATTGGTGGAAAAGAGGTTTTAGGATTAAAGGCTAGGCAATGTGGGACTAGACGTAGACGAACAAATAAAACGAAGGGAATCGCATGGGCTAAAAAGCACCACGCGCCGGCCGTGCGCACGCAGCACTTTTTTTTGGCCAAAGGAAAAAAGAAAAAAAACTGAGAAGAGAATTGCTGGCTGGGCCTGGCCCATGTAGGAAAGAAAAAAATGGGGCGCCGCTGCCACTATGCTGCGCATTTGGGCGACATATAGTTACAGCGTCCGCGCTTTTTTTAAATAAAAACATAAAAAGAAAACTAGAGTAATGAAAATAGAAATAACATTGTACATAGGCATATCATATATCAAAAATTTTAGAAAAAGATTTTCTAAAACATGAACATTTTTTTAGCGGCTAATAAGTTTCACAAAAAATAAAAACAAGCAAACAGTGCTACTAGTTTATTTAAAAACCAAATAAAATTATTTTAAAATACCAAAATAATTTCAAATTTATTTCTCTCCTTTTTCTACTGTAGGGAATCATTTTACCATATTTTCCATATATTTTATTTTTGGAGAAAAGTAATTTGAATAGAAACCAAATCACTCCAAACCAAAAATGATTTTCAAAATACCTTCAATCGGACTTTAAATTTGATCTCTTTTAACTTCCAACTCATGTTCCCTATAATTTGAAGAAGTCATTCTATCTTCTCTCAGGAAAATCATTGTGTTGCAAAATTTTTCTGAATTTGTAATATTGTCAAATGAAATTCAAATATTGTCAACAACCCGTTTCATTTTAAATGGAGGAAGTCATGTCATCTTTCTCTATAGGGTTTTGTGATGAAATAAATTTGAATTCACGGAGATCATAAAAGTAAGATGAAAGTTTTGGGAAAGTCATTTTATTCCCTGTCATTTAACTTTCAAAAAGTTTCAAATTTCACTCAATTTCACACAGGCAACTACACCTCAATCAAGCAATCAATCAAAACTATTTATTTAATATAACATTCCAAAATTTAGAATTTTGGGATGTTACAAATCGTCTATGTTATTATCGATCTTTGCACACATTTCTGATTACAGACCTATTTGTCGTGTATCACAAACATCTTGTTATATTGAACGGTTTATGTTCTCTTGTCTCAACACAAACATTTCATCCGAGTGAACCACATGTCGTATATCGCACACACCTTGATCTGGCTGACCGTTTCTTTTGTGTTGCCTAATCACAAACAGTTCATCCTAGTGAACTGTATGTTCTTTATCACATACACCTTCATCTGGCTGCCCGTTTCTTTTGTTGCTCCTCATGACAAACAGTTAATTGCACTGAACCGTATGCCCTGCATCACACACAGAACTAAAATCTGAACCGTGTTTGATGCATCCATCATTGCAAACGTTTTGCACCTTTTTTCACTGTTTTTACACCACCATTTGCGATTAATGCAGCGCACACAGTTTCGTCAAAGGATCTCTGATCGTAGTGTTGCGTTAGCAGCATCCTGCAGTAGTGACCATTTGAACTATAATCTCTTCAGAAATTAGGATTGGCCAGATTTAGATAGCACAAATTTTAGTCTGCAAAATCTCCAACTCCTTTGTGGTTACCTTAGTGTCTTGTTTCATTTGTTGACGTGTGCACCTAATATTGGTACCTCCAGTCTCAACGTGTTGATTACATGTTGAGACTCATATGCATGTTGTCTTGCCACCTCTAGTTGATGGTCTAGAACATCCGCACATTCCAATTCCAATCCATAATCATTTGGTAATGGCCATACTGCACTACTCTGAGATCGTTGTGTTGATGTCACTTCATCCTGAAATGTTTCTGTAAGTACACATGACTAGGGCAAAAATATAGTTACAACGGTGAAGTGACAAGACAGACTATCTTATACATGTCAAAACAGGACTAACAATAACGTAAATGTCATCAAGCATAAGGAGGTGATATTTTAAAAATTAGAAAAATGTTAGTCTGTGCGGCCAGCATACAGAGGTCTCTCATAGCTCACCAACGGAGCATCATGTTGGGGCCAAATCCAAAACACAGACACATCACAAATTTATATATCTTGTGTATAAGAAAGAAAGCAGTTAGCCATTCTATAGCTCGTATTAACTAGCTAGAACGTTGTGTTCCATGTTCCAAAAGAGTCTTTGGGAGCATAATGAACTGCAAAGGGATTCACACTACATCAAGAAAAACTATGCAATAATTAGCCTCGTATAAACTACATTGTAAGCCTCATGCAATAATAGTTGGTTAATGTACTTCAAAAGCTTCAGGCACACTTTGCCCGATTATTGAAATGGTTAGGCATTTAATTATGTCAACTAATAGTTATAACCCTACATCAAGCATCAGTGTTTGTGCGTCTCATTAACTAAGGATAAATAAAGCAATTAAAAAGAGCAATTTAACTATGCCTGAAGCAAACAAGCAATTGAATTGTTGAGTTGGAAGCATGCATACATGCATGCCTCAATAAAATCCTTGGCCTAACTACATTTGAATCAACTAATGTATCATATATATAATGGAACAAGTAATGTAACACTGTTTTCCCCCTATGAAGTATCTCGACTTGTTTGTAATCAAGATCCTAGTAATGATAGGGAGGCTAATGATGTGAACATGTGTTTGATTATGACATTTATGACATCGAGAACTCTACCATAACAGTAAGGAGTTTCTCATTGTTCCCTAATATAAGATGTTTTAGAAATTTAAATGTAGACTACATCCATACTGAAATGAGTGAACAGACACATTGTAATGTGTCTATACATTTGATTTACAAAAAATTACAAGGTCTTATAGTAGTGAGCGGAGGGAGTATTAATCAGTGGCCCAATGACTGGGTTACAGGTGAAGAACCGTACGAAAGCACATCATACAAATAGGATGTCCTGGTAATTGTAATACATTGACTTACCATAACTAGTTGTACAGGCTCAGCGCTGCTCCTCCTTCTCTTGCAAGGATCCTTCTTAACATCTTGTAATTGGAAATCTTGAATCTTTGCTTCATTGCACCCCCTCCACAAGGTGACACAAACTAGTTACTGGTCTCCTTACATAGAAGATAAATATACATAATTTCCAGTCTATGAACAAGACCAATGCATGAGTTTATCACAAAATGACACCACATAATGAAACATGTCGCATATCTTGCACACACTCAAATGATCATTTACTATGTGTGTTCTATGTAAAAACTAGGGGTACCTTTGAACTTAACCTGCAGGTACTCTCGGAGAGCCTAGTTTAGTGTACCGTTGTGTCAACTATGAGCTATACAAGCCCCCACTATAGCAGCTCTTCATGCTTAAATCGTTGACAAGCTCTGTTATGTCTAGAACAACAAGTAATCAAAGCAAACAGTTTGAGTATGTGTCTAATACAAACAAGCAATTAAGCACATGTGTAAGCAGATTTTGCATATTGTCGGCATGGAGTCGACGATCTATGGGGCAGTGCAACCCCTTTGCTGGTTCGACAAGGGGTGGCGATAAACAGAAAAAGAAAACACAACGAGGAGCACACGATTTTTCCCAAGTTAGGGCCACCTGGAGTAGTAAAACCCCACTTCTGCCTTTATGTATATTGGCGGTGTTTGAGCAAAAATACACGGAGCGCTGTCCCCGGCAAGTGGTAGAAACAGAACATCTACACGAATACCTATGTGCGAGGGTTGAGAAAATTTGAAACCCTACTAATTTTGCCCTGGCCCTCCTTTTGTAGCTAAAGGGGTCACCGTAGTGGCAAAAGGTCATTACAGGGTTGATTATACTGAACCAGTACTATCATACCTAACTCTGCCAGTTTGGACAAAATGCATTAAATATGCTGCTAGGTGTCTTGTGGAGGTCTAATCCCAGAAAGGCTGTCGCCCCGCTTATTCAACTACCTCCTATTAGCGTGACACAACACAAGGATGGGTGTCAATAAAGGTGATTTACCCCCCCCCCCCCACCACCACCACTAATACAACGAGGTGCTATACAAACAGTTTTAACCCCTTTTCGCGACGGTGTTCTGAACCGTCGCCCAGTGAGTGATTGCGATAAGGGGGGGGGGTACTTCCCACACGACACAGAAGCCGTCGGGGATAGAAAGCCTTGATGAATACAGTTGTCCCTATAAAACCATTTCTGATATCTCGAATATCCCAAGCGCTTCATCCTTACTACTCGTTTGTGCTCGCATTGCCATCGCAGTCGAAGTTTTGTGGTTTTACCTAAAATCAAGCACATTCCAGGCACGTACCTCACCGGCTCTATGTTACGATGCCTGGCACATCACATATAGTTCATGGTTGTAAACCGTGCGCGATAGGTAGACAATAACACACATTGAGTTTTCCCGTACTGCTTGTGATAGTCTTTGACATCGCTCACGCTTTGCAAACGGCAACTTTGTGCATTGTTTCACATGTTTCCTCTCTGTGAACCGTGTCGCATTATGATGTATATCGCACACGATGTGCTTTATAGACCATGTGCGCCGTAATGACATGCTGACCATAATTTAACCCTAAATTAATTGCTGCTATTTAAAATTGTACCTAATTTGAACTTGAAAGTAGGCTATAGCTTTATTCATATCAGTCTGGTTTAAACAAGCAATGAATTATTCGATTCACAGGTACATATGTTCAAGAATTACATAAGCACCAAATAAAGAATGACGAACTAGGGTTCTATACTTGTACTATTACATAGTGTAAAGAAAGAGGCGACAGACATCTTGGATGGAGAAGGCACGCATGACTCTAGTACAACCCCTTGTGATGGCCGACCGCCAATCATGTAGTTTGAGAGGTAATCTTGAGTAAGCTGCTTCAAGATCCACTTCAAAGTAAAAAAGATTCAAACATTTGCCATCTAACACATCTCATTACAGGCAGTAAAAAGAAGGCCACAGAGTTTTTTGTCATGCATGTACATCCATGACGATTTTATGATAGAATCAAGATAGTCATGCCTGCGCTGACGTAGAAGTGTTCCTTGACATTACCAAAATTATCATCACAGAAGTGTCCACTTCCATGACGATAAATCGCGCGTCACAGAAGTGCTTTCGTCAAGGGTGACCGACACGTGGCATCCACCGTAACGGAACGTTGTTCAGCTACCGGATCCGGTTTGGATCCAATAATCCATTAACAGCCCCGACCAATGGGGATTTTCCACGTGTAAAATCATCATTGGCTCGAGGAAACACATGTCGGCACACCGTTGGGACAGATGTCATCCACTCATTGGACCCAAGACACCTATGATACATCGACACATGGCAGGGCCCAACAGAGGCCCATTCTTGTGAAAAAGGCTGGCCCATTTGACTTGGTCAAAAGGTGGCAGGCCGGCCCACGGAAAGCCTGTTAACGGCATGTTCACATATAGCCCATGTAGAGCCTGCTAACCCGGGGCCCGTTAGGACCTCTCCGAATTAGGCCCAGTAGAGTCATCTGGGCCGTCCAATATGATTCCAACCCATTTTAACTTTCGTCCCATGTATGGCCCATGATGTCTTTCAGGCTATATGAGGCCCTTTGTAACTCTTAGCCCATTAACGACCCGTGGTGAAACTGGCCCGTAATGAACAGTGTATCACTTTATACCCATTAACGGCCCATTATTACATTTGGCCATTTCCAGCCCATGTTATCTTTCGGCCTTCTCAGGGCCCATTTATTCTTGGGCTCATTTCCAGCATTCGTTACTTACAGCCCGTCACTGTCATTTTCTGCTTGTGGGCCAAATTCAGCCCCTGGTTGCAGTCGGCCCATTTATGGCCCGTTAATATGTTGGGCCGTTTTCATGTAAAAAACCCGTTGGAATGCTTTCATAGAGTTATCAAATACGACCTATTAACGGCCCGTTATGGTCCACGAATAGTATGGCCCATGATTAGAGAAATGATGATACGCCCCGTAGAAGGCCCATGGATCCTACGGCCCGTAAAAGGCCAATGGATCGTACGGCCCGTAGAAGGCCCATGGATCGTATGGCCCGTAGAAGGCCCATGGATCATACGGCCCGTAGAAGGCCCATGGATCCTACGGCCCGTATAGAAGGCCAATGGATCCTACGGCCCGTAGAAGGCCCATGGATCATACGGCCCGCAGGAGGCCCATGGTTACAACAGTCCGTGTGTTGCCATGATTATTGTGGCCTAGTTACCAAAAATAGGTTATTGTGGCCACTAGAAAAACACAAAAAAATAACTGTAGTGACTACAAGCAAACAACTAAACAAGACAATAAGAAATAAATCAGAAAGCAATTAACGCTAGCCTATTACCGCTATTACACATATTACATATAGTGGCCGTCAAAATTGGCCAACAATGCAAATAAACGCGGCAGCAAAACAAGAGCATAAATGAAACAACTTCAGAAGAGCTCAAGAAACGTTATCCTGGGTATCCACCATGCTGGCAATAAGCTTAGCAAGTTTATTTGCTTTGTCCTGTTTGGCACTAAAATCCTCCAACACTTGTTGTTGCACCAGAAAGTATGCATCTGAATGCTCCAGGGACTTCCGCAATCCTTCCGCTTCTTGTCACAGCACGGTTGATCGGTGTCTTTCAGCTTGTAGTTGAGACTCAAGAAACCGAACTAATTTAGACAGTGAGTTTGAATAGCTTGTGCAAGCGGTAGTGGCCAGTAACTCGAACACTAAACCAAGACAGGACTTTGAGATTGTCTCATTGTCTTCAAGATAGTCTTCCTTAGCTATTTTATCAGCTTTGTTGGAGACCAACAAGATGTCTCACTATCCTAAACCTTATCTGCATTACTTCCTTTACCATTGCTTAATAAGGCACTCTTCCCCCATATTCTGTCAGCATTCTAAAAGAAGAAACAAGTAGACACATAACAGGTTTAGCATGTACTAGTATATGAAACTCATTTCGGTGAAATAGTTCATTAGTAAGGTGGACAGGATTAAACTACCAATTCTTCTATTGCCAAGTACTAGTACATAATAAAAGCATCAAACAAATATATATCTATGTCCTATGGTCAATGCATTGTCTTGCAAAATCAAAATAAAGACACGGTTCAAATCATATCAGTTCAAGACAAAGCAGTAGTGAATGAATACAAAGCGTGGGAAACTACACGACACAACACGATTTCAGATGGGTACCACGGGTCTACATGTACAACAACACTATTGCCTCTGTTGTTGTCGGTGTACAAACGTAGGGGCTCTCCTTTTGACCCCTTTACTTGTGCACGGGCAGTCGGAGCCACGTGCCATGGCTGCACATAGCAGGGAAAAGGAGGGAAGCTGGAGAGAAGCCGAAGGCACGAGACAAACAAGGAAACCCCAAGGACCAAGGCCACAAAGTGCAGACTGGTGAAGCAGGTTTCCCCGGCAAGGGCCTTGCCGGGGCAGCCTCAGCAGCCCTGGCAAGCCCCTTGCCGGGGCAGCTCGCCCGCACCAGCGGAGCGAGCCACCTTCGAGCCCACGGTCTCCAACACCAACAACCACGTAGGGCCAGGGCTCGGGAGCCACCTCCATGGTAGCATGCAGATCTTTGTGAAGACAAAGAATATTCAAGATCGGATGAGGATTAGAAGGCAACAATCCTCGCCAAGATCCTTACCAAAGAAACCCACAAAACCCCCGACAAGATCCTTGCCGGGGACGACAGCGCGCCAAGACAAGACCCTTGTCGGGCCACCCGGCAAGACCCTCACGAAAGGCGACAACGGGGCCACTGCCAGGCCCGCACCAACCAAATCCCCGCCACCGTTCACATGCAGCTGCCAACCCAACCAGCTGGGCAGGCACCTGCATGGCAACATGTGGCTTCCAGGCCAACTCAGCACACACCTGCGTGGCAGCATGTAGATCTTCATGGAGACTCCACCACCGCGCCAGCTGCCTGCCTGCCTACATGGCACCTCATGCATCGCTGGCCAGGGCGCGTGCCGAAGCGAGGAGGAGCGGCGACGGATGGGACGGGCCTCGCCCCCGTCCTTGATAAAGTGAAAGGACACCTAAGCCGCACATTAAATGCGTCTTTTCTTGTAATACAAGCGATAAGCTCACGACACTGTAGGTCTTTCCACCTCCTGTGTGCCACTGTGGCAGCCCCTTTCGCCTATAAAAGGAGGCCCATGGCATACTGGAAAAGGATTTGGCTCTTACGAACCACACAGCAACCATAGCTAGTTCGAGAGCTCAAGAACACTCAATACATCCACCAAGCAAGACTACAGTTTTATGCATCCTTGCGTCCCGAACCTGGGTAAATGACCGTTGTGTTGACTACTAATCCTGCTCTTCTCACAACCCCATGCCCCGCAACCATAGTAGGGATTCTTGTGATCCCATAGGTGTCGTTTCCCTCCGACATCTTTGGCGCGCTAGGTAGGGGAGCGCAATTGTGAGAATCTGGTCTAGTAGTTGACCTAGCTGTTCTTCATCGCCATGGCTCCTAAGAAGAAGCCGACCACAGCGATCGGTTCGTTCGGGACCGGATTGCCAGTACCGGTGCGGACCAGTAGCGGGCCAGTCGCAGACAGAACCCATGGCGCGGCCCGCGAACATCCACATCACCCTGGTAGTCCAGGCCTCGTGAGCGACATCATTCGTACGCCAGGCGACAAGCCACGCATCGCGGGCTCCAGAGACAGAGTCCCCCCCCCCCGCGGGCTGAGCGGGGCCCTCCAGGGGCGCCGTCATGCCGCCAGATGGCGGCGCGGCGGCCTCCAAGACGCCAACACCGGCACCCATGGTGCGCTCTTCTCAGGTCGTGCATGATGAGCAGCGCCGCCCCGCTGGTGACCCTAGGCGCCGCCCTGGGAAGAGTCCCATGCGCCCTTCACATGATGAGGAGGGCCAGCATGCGCGCCGAGGTGCTGATGGAAGTGGCAATGGCTGCGGGGCCGTGATGGGGCTCCTTCTAACGTGGTTAGAAGTCGAGGCGCATCGCGGTCCACACAGCTTTCACCGCCGCCCACGCCAGCAGAAGCCCTAGCACGCTCGCAACTGCTCCTTGATTTTCCTCCCACTGCGGAGAAACTTGAAGAATGGAGGGCCACCGTCCGGAGCCTTGTCGGCATTGCCAACAACAATGTGTTGCGGCCGACAGGACCCGTAGGCTGTCACTCCATCGAGCCACCGCATGCCAGCGGGAGGCAGGGCCAGAGGCGATGCGGCCACGGTGCACTCCCCTCCTCCATCCCGGCCACCGCGGGTGTCGGTTCGTCGTGACGACGCTCGTGATGATATCTCCATAGCGTCGTCCGACCCGCGAACCCACCGCGACCAATGCCAAGTTCTTCGGGAGTGAGTTCATGAAGACACTCGAACCACCATCGAGCGCCGGCGTGACGCGCGCCACTAGTCAGACAGGCGGGCAGGGCCCACTATGGACCACCTAGCACCGGGAGGCTATGAAGGCCACCAGTCGGACAGGCGGGCAGGGCCCACTTTGGACCACCCAGCACCGGGAGGCTACGAAGGCCTACCTTACGAGGTGGGTTGTCTGGCCTTCACCCGTGAGCTACGGCAGTTCTAGTGGCCCTCCCACCGCACATTCAAGCCTGATATTGGCGAGAAGTACAATGGCAAGACTCACCCGTCGGAGTTCCTCATCATCTACTCCATCGCGATGCAAGCTGCTGGGGCCCACGATGATAAGGTGCTTGCCAATTACTTCCCGTTGGCAATCAAGCCCAATGTTATGTCATGGTTGATGCACTTGCCGGTGGACTCCATGTCTTCTTGGGCAGATCTGTGTCATGAGTTTGTTCGCACCTTTACGGGAGGCCACCAAGCTCATGGCCAGGCGAGTGATTTGCATATCATCCCCTAGAAGGAAGGAGCAAACTTGCGCAAGTACATCCAAAGTTTCAGCCGAGTGCAGTACAACATCCCCGAAGTTCACCCTGCCGCCGTGATCAGTGCTTCCATCAGAATGTGCGCAATCGTAAGATGCGCGAAAAGCTGGCAATGAACAAGGTCAAGGATGTGGCTGAGCTTTATGTTCTGGCCGATCGGTGCGCTCGTGCTGAAGAGGGAAGGAAGTACCCCGGCAAAGACGCCGGCACGGAAACCGACTCCACGGTTGATATCGCCACCCCGACAAAGAAGGGTCGGCGCTGTAAAAGGAAGCACAAGGGCAAGACCGTGCTTGCCGTCGATGGGTCCGATGATATCAGCGCCATGAAGAAACCCAAGGCGAGTGACCCCGGCAAGGAAGTTGCCGGGTGTGCCGCCTGCCGAGCCTTGGCGGCTACCGATAAGCCAGGGGGGCTCTGACAAGCAGTATTGCAAGATCCACCGCACAAAAGGCCACGATCTCTAGAACTGCCGACAAGTGGAGCTGCTCGCTGAGAAGCAGAAAGCTGAGTATGAGCAGCGGGACAAGGAGAAGGGCCAAGATAGTGCCGAAGGATCCGGCAAGAAGCGTGGCGACCAAGGGGGCTGCGGCGGCAAGGATAATCAGAAAGAGAGGCCCGCCCGGGGCCGCGATAAGAAGCAAGAAGACGATGATCAGGAAGAGGACGATGAGTCCAACGACCACGAATTCCAGAAAGGCACAGAAGCCATGTGCGTCGACGGTGGCGCCTTGCTGCATGCATCCCACTGCCAGCTCAAGCAGTGGGTGCGTGAGATCACAGTGGTGGAGCCGTCACTCGACACACGGAAGCCCCTGAGGTGGTCCAGCATGCCTATCATCTTCGACATTGTTGCTGTTTTGGGAACGGGGGTACCCAGACTTGCCTGCCTGCGGCCTGCGGCATGGCTCAAGTGGAGGCCGAGCACGGCTCATCTTCATTAGCACAAGACTCAAGACCGTCGCGAGGGGCCAAGCCTCGCGGGGCGGACGACACAAGGCTTCATCAGGAACAGCCTCGCTGGGCAGGCTCACGAGGAGGCGGAGAGATCAAGGCGGGGTACCTCGCGAGGTGCTCATGACGCAAGCCATGACGATCGAGACCAGGCGGGCGCCAGCCTGTGCAGCGTCCTTGTTTCATCTTTGGTGCAAAGGGGGCAAGCATAGGCGTGGAGTACCAAGGCATCAGGCAAAGGTTGCCATTTTAGTGCAACGAGACCAAGACTAGCAGAGCGGCAAGATGGAGGTCACCGTGGAGCCCAAGACAGCGTCATCGCCAGTGCCTTTGGCAGCCGAAGACCAACTTTAGTCAGGGTAACTTATACTAGATGTTCCCCTTCGAAATGGCCGTTGTTGGCACCCTTCCCGCTCAATTTTTGGGAAGAGGACCAGAGCCTCTATAAAAAGGCCTAGCCACCACACAGCAGAGGGCATCGGAGAGGGTGCTCATTAGACCAAGGGGCGATCGAACTCACCCAAGCAGTTCGTCGCACCATCTCAAGAACACCTCTCGCGAGGCTGTGCATCCCTTGTATTGTTCATCACCAGCCCCTGAGACAATCCACCACACCACACATTAGAGTAGGTTATTACACCACATCAGTGGCCCGAACCAGTATAAATCTCCTGTCCCTTGTGTTGTTCATCGTTTAGCTTAGATTCTCACAAGGCCATCGGACGTAGGTCGGTAGGGGAAAGATCTTCGTGCGCACCCCATAGTTCGAACCTTAAGGGTTTGCCGGAGCCCAACATCCGACATTTGGCGCGCCAGGTAGGGGTGCGTCAGAATCTTCCTTCTTCTGTCCTACGCTCCACCGCTTCACCGCCTTCATGTCCGGCGACCCGACGGCCGACTCCGACCACTGGTCGGCATGGCCCGCCCAGGCCGTGCCGCCTGCCCATGGTGACCTCAGTCCCACACCTCAGGCAGCCCGCGCCCTGCAGAACGCTGCGGGGCGCGGGCGACGCGGCCAGGCACCGCCTGCCCTCACTCCGCGGCAGGTACGGTCGGCGGCAAGGGCCTCAAGCCATGCCGCAGCCACGGCACTGCACACCAGTCGGGAGCAGGCGAACATGAAGGCCGTGCTCACAGTGCCACGAGAGCTGATGCGGTGCAGGCTGCAATAAAGCGGCCACGACATGCTGTTGGAGCGCGACGCCGATCTCCTGGATGCCGCTGCGTGAGGGGATCCCCCGTTCTGCGTCCAGCTTCCATCCCAAGCCCTGGGCGGATAACGAGGCGGACCAATCCGAGCCCACGCGCCCCCGGGTGCACCTCACGGCTTCGTCAACCCCAGCCTAGCCGTCAGCGCCGGGCATCAAGCTGTGCTGGCGCCGCCCCGGGCAAGCGAGGGCATGTGTATCACTGCCTATGATCCTAGCAGGCCGTCTCTCTACCGTTCTCAAGATGGAGCTTCAAGCCGAACTGCATGGCACGTGGAGCACTATGGCGGGGCCTTTGGGGCGGTGGCCCCGGAGGCCTATGTGCCCCACATGGTGGATCGAGGGTACGCTCTGGAGGAAGACCACGGCTTGTTCCTCGGGCCAGGCTGGGAGGAAGATGTGCCAGAAGTCGAGTTTTTTCAGGAGCCTCACCGAAGCATCGACTTCCGTACCGACGGCAGCAACTACCGGGTACCGCTAATTCCTCAGGAGCAAGCTTATGCTAACCATGGGTCACAGGAGGTTTAGGTCGCCGCAACGGATGGCTGCCCCAATGCAGCAATCTCCCACCCCGCAGGAGGAAGGCACTAGGGGCAGCAGGAGAGGGGCCGGGAGCCAGGCGCCTCCCCACAGCATGCAGAGCAAGGCGTTCTTTGGAGGTAGGCCCTCTGCCGGGGAGGTGCCCCAGGGCCTGCCCCCGGAAGGGGACCCGTGGTCGTCGGGGGAACCGCTGGCGTCCTCTTTTCCCCATTGGTGTCGTCCTCGTTTCCGGCCACCATCGATGGGGTCAAGGGTGGCGTAAGTCGTTGCCCTCATCTTGAGATATGAAGCAAGGCCAGTACCTATGAAGAAGGCCCTGTGCCTGTGAATCTCGCTGCCCGTGACAGTCTCACGTAATAATGAGTTGGGGCTGTACACGCCCCAGAGTCTCCGGAGAGCCGCCCTCAGGCCTCAGGGGCTCCCTCCCACGCCCAGTGGCAGCACTTAGTTCCACGCTGGTGAGAACACGTCGAAGACTTGACTAGGTGTCGGACACGGCCTTTTGCTCTTGCTTCTTCTTGTACGAACAAGCTCCCTCGTTTCGGATCTAAGTTCAAGTCGAATTTGTGTTTGTGTATGCGGGGAGGGGTGTCGTGTCTTATTTGTGTGCTTTCTCGTGCTCCGATTTCTGTTCAAGTTGGAATTCACACTAGCTGCCTCCCTCTCGCGGGCCCCTCGTGAGAAGGACAGGGCCCAGCATGTGCGCCCGCTATCCGGCGGCTGACATTCGCTCCAGCCAAGCTCTCGCCGCATGGTCAGACGGGACCCTCGTGAAGCCCTCGGATGGACACTGCAAGCGGACTCTAGGCTCGCCAACACGAAGGTAAAACCACAGCAACCAACTCATTACGAAAACCATGGCATCATGCACGCGCCCAACCGGTGATGATTTCAACAACACGCGGGCGATAGTCTTTTTACATGAGGGGCTTCCCCTCCCAAAATGCTCTCACGACCAATAGGGCCATGCCCGAGTCTTTTCCTGCACAGGACAAATAACAGGGGGAGGTGTGGGATCAATCGGACATGTCGCTCACCCCATCCCCTAGGGCTTCCTTAGAGGCGTCGCTGGCGCCGTCGTCGTCGCCGACAGCTTCTCCATCGTTGTTGCCGGCATCGTCTTCACCCTCATTCACCACGTCGCCTTCGTCGGCAGCAACGATCACCCCGTCGTCATTAGAGGTGAAGGCCCTCACGAGCGCATCTACATTGTCCTCCACCCACCGCACCAAGTCGCCGCGGATGACCTCAGGCACCAGGGCAATGGCTGCATCGAAGTCGAAGAGGGGGTCGATGTTCTGAAGATGGCTGAAGACGGGGGAGAATGCCCATGCAAGCAGGCCGTGGCTCCTCTCCTCAACCAGCTGGCGGGACCTCTCGGAGCGGTTCTCCAGATGCGTCACCACATCAGTGAAGAACCGAAGATTGCCGGCGTAGTTGGTCACATGCGGCTCCTCGGCAACGGCCTCGCAGATGTTACCCAAGGCCATGTTGGCCCTCTCCCTGAGCGTCCGGAGCATGGGGCCATGCATGTGTTCTAACGTCTGCCGCTGCCGGATCTCGTCTGCATTCCTCTGCACGACGGCCTCGGCATCATCAACCTGCCGTTGAAGAAGGAGCAACTTGGAGTGGGAGGAGGCCATCTCAGCCTGCGCCGAACCTAGTGCGACAGTAGTGGCCTCAGCTCACTGTGTGGCTTCAATCAACCTGGTCCTGAGGGCAGCAGTCCTACCCGCGGCTTCAGCCTTGACTAGCTGCAGCCGCTCTTCATACTCGTGCTCAAGGCCAGCACGAGCCTCCGCCACGCGACGGTCAATCTCCTCCTTGATCCGGGCCTCCCGCGCGTCGACATCGTCCTCCGCTTGGGTGACCTTGCGTTCCCTCGTCTCGAACCGCTCCAGGTCGAGGTTGTGCTCGGTAGTCTCCAGCGTCAATGCTTCCTCGCGCCTCCAGAGCTCCTCCTCTTTAGCGGGCCCCCCTTTCAGCAACGCAAGGGCGGCTCGGCGCAGCTCCACCTGCTGCTCTAGGGAGTTGCACCATTCTTGGAGCTCCCATGCGCACTCCTCCACAGCTTCGCATCACCTACCTGCCTCCTGAGCCTCCTCAAGGGCCCGGGAGTAGGCCTCCCGAGAGGCTGCCAAGGATGCCTCGGCCTTGGCGTTTTCTAGATCACGCTGGTGGCGCACGAGACCAATAGCCGCCCTCAGCTTGCGCTGCTCCTCGACCAGCCTCAAGCCTTCAGCTTCGAGACGCGCGTCTTCAACCGCCAGCTCAGTGCCGAGCTGGCTCACGGCATCGGCTGCCCTCAGGAGGAACTCCCGGCGGACAGCGCTGCGCTCCCGCGTGCGCCCAAGCACGTCGTCAGCATCACCCTCCGCCATAGATGGTAGCGGTGGGCCTTGGAGCAGTTCGCCCCCTCTCGATAGGGGGCTGGGGGCTGGCACCCCTACGATCGCTAGACGGGCCCCGCAAGGGACCCAATCAGGCGTCAACCCACCTCCCGCCAAGGTCCCGAAGATCGACTTCAGCCACTCGCCGCCTAGGACCAGTGGAGGAGCTCGGGGCAGGCTGGATGTGCCCAAGGAGAGCTCACGAGTGAGGAGCGGCGCGCCGATAGGATCAAGGCGCGCCGCAGGTCGGCCTGCCTCTCCAGCCAAGCTTGCACCAAGGGCGGCATGCAGGCTCGGAGCAGTCGAGGTCGGTGGCGGAGGAGAAGCCTGAGGATGCGGCCCCTCAGCTGGCTCTGCGAGCTCGTCAAAGGGGATCCTGAAAGGCCGCAGTCAGCAAAGGTATCGGCAAGCAAGGAACCACAAGAAGGAGAGACTTACTCGTCCATGGAGCAATACTTCCTGTGCTTCATTGGGCAGAACAGGCGATCATCACCACTGGAAGCCTCCTTCCTCTTGCGAAGGGCCTCAAAATCTATGCGGAACCGGCCCAAGCTCGCAACGTGAGGGTCGGCGCGCGGCATAGGAGCCGAAGCATCAGGACGGCCTACATCAAGGGCACTAGCCAGAGAGGAGCGTTCAGGAGCCACCTCTTGGTGGCCTGCCGAAGCCTCGGGGGCTTCGGCCTCAGGAGCGGCAGGTCGCGCTCCCTCGTCAGTCACCACCTCGCAAGGGGTTCCGTAGGCTCCGGAGGATGATGCTTTGGGAGCCCCGTGCAACATCAGCACCTCGACATCAGGCCCCTCGGATCCTGCCAATCTTTGCCTCCCTGCAACGACTCCTGAGGCAAGGTTGGCGCGGGCAGCTGGGGGAAGGACCACAGCAATCGGATTCTCGCGTGGTCCCATGAGGCCAGCCGGGCGCAGGCCCCATTTGTCGAAGCGGGGCAACTACCTCGCGAAGTCGACCCTGTTTTTGCAAAGATACAACAAGGCACCCCCATGGCCAGCGCTGCTGGGAGAGGGGTCGCCGGTTAGGACCTGCAACACCTTCTTCAGCGTCTCGGGCGTGAGATCCCCATCCTAGAGCCTCATACGGTCCTGGCGACCGGTGTAAGCCCACATTGGGCAGCAATGTTGCTGGAGAGGAGCGATGCGGCGTCGGAGGAACTCCTTCACCACCTTGGGCACCGTCACTCCGAGCTCCCTCAGCCTCTCGAAGCGATGCCAGGTGAAGGCAAGTTGGGGGCTCGTGAGTTCTTCATGATCCCAACCAGGATTGGGAATAGCAGGCAGCGTCGGGTGCGCGAGTAGGGGGCTGAGCACCCCAACGTCCACATACAGCCACCGCTCCCGGAACCTGCTCGCGGAAGGTGGGAGGCTAAAATCGATCCCCGAAGCAGCCGTCTCCGGCACGGCCTGGAAGCTCATGCACCCCGAACACTGGGAAGGGTCGGACAAGCGCAGTGAGAAGAAGTGGCGCAACAGGGCAACAGAAGGAGGAATCCCCACCATGGCCTCGCAGACAAAGGCGAAGACAGCAAGCAGGGTAATGGATTGGGCCAAGATGCATCATGTGGATCTGGTAATGGGAGAGCACCACATTGAAGAAGGCGGAAAAGGGGGGAACCAGGCCAGCCCACAAGGAATCACTAAAGAATCGGACCTCCATGACAATCCTGTCGAAGGAAGTGTGGGACGCAGGCTAGACCGTCATCTTCCCGCCCTCATTGAAGCTGGAAGCAAGCGCGGAGCAGACCTTCTCCAGGGCTTCCAGGTTGAGTATGAGCGACTTATCAATGGCGGGAGCAACCGCCGGAGGCGCGCTGGCCGAAGACGCATGTTTCTTCCCCTTATCCTTTTCATTGGTGCCATGGCAATGGGAAGGGGGAAGAACTCGAGATGATTGGAGGCAGAAGCAGAGGCGCGAGGAGGAAAAGGGAACAAGAAGTGCGCAGGCTGCGAAGGGAGGATAACTGTGTACAAATCTCGTGGCCGCCTAGCCAGGCAGATAATCAGGGAGTGTGGGGAAGCGGAGATGCCCACATCCAATCAACCGCTACGCGGTGCCCAAGGCCGCAGGCTGATGGGGCCCGTGGCGCTCCGCACTTGCCCCTTCGCTTCTCCGCTAAGCCAAGTCCGAGCGCGCCTTGGGCCCGGGGGCTACTGTCGGCGTTCTGGGAACAGGGGTCCCCAGACTTGCCTGCCTGCCACTACTAGGAAAAAGGCTACTAGCAGCGCAGGTAAAATGGCTACTAGCAGCGCGGGTACCCGCGCTACTAGTATCGCGCTACAGCTAATAGTTAGCAGTAGCGTGGGTTAAACCCGCGCTACTACTAACTTCGTTAGTAGTAGCGTGTGCCACCCACGCTACTGCTATTACGTACACGCGCTACTACTAATGAAATAATAGTAGCGTGGGTACACATACAACGCTACTAGTATCATATATACTAGTAGCGCCCAGTTTTTTCCCACGCTACTACTAACCTATTAGGAATTAAAAAAATAAAATCAACCAATTCCATTCCATCACACAATTCCTCATTGTAGCGGCAACTCATGTATAATTCAAATCACATAGTATTGTGCGTAGCAACTTGGTAAGCAACTACCTAAGTAAACTCTACTGCTATTACACATCGGGCAGCCTCAATGAGCCGCACCTGACCGACGGCAGCCGCCGTCGTGACTTGCGACACCATCACGTCCCTCTCCCTGGCCCTCGGCTCCAGCTGGCCCCGGTCGATGTTGTCCTCGTGCCTTGCCACTAGCGGGCTGCTTCTCCTCCGCTCGCCCAGGTACCCTATTTCTCCTCGACGCTCCCAGGCCCAGGTCCCCTGCTTCTCCTCGTCTCCAGCACGCCTAGGTCACAAATCCCAAGTCCTTAGCACTGCAGTAGCAATGATCTAGGGCCTTCTTCTCCTACTCGTTCTTCTCCTGGGCGTGCTCCTTCTTCTCCTACAACAACAACAATAGCAGGTCAATGACAATAGCAGCAGGTCAATAACAACAGCAGCAACTTCTGGGAATGCTTCAATTTAAGTCCATTTCTTTGATCAACAACTTATGCTAATGACGATGTGCTATCGAACTTTGGAAAGTACAGTATGAATATGACAACGGCAGCAGCAGTTTGACAACAAAAACTAAACTACTAAAATTACAGCAAATGAAAGTTAACTGAACATTTTGATCTACTGCAAGTTCATTGATCTCCATTACCTACTGGAGTACTCCAGTTTAAGCTATTGAACCTACCCTAACTATCCTATTTTACTCTAATGGAAACTAAACTAAGCAAGCACTACTACTTGCAAGTCCTACGCTAAACTAAACAATCATGATTTCTAACAACCGCAATCATCATCTGCAAGTCCTAACTTAAGAGCAGGAAAGAGAAGAAGAGAAGAAGAGAAAAGAAGAGAAGAGAAGAAAAGAGATGAGAAGTTTCTGTTAAGGAAAAATAATTACTCCTCTCTTCAAATGAATCAAATGAGTAGCTCTATACTGCATGCTTAATTAAAGTAACTGAAAATGTTTTTGTTAACTTAAATTAACAAAAAAGGTTTTATTTGAAGTAACTGAAAAAGGTTTCAGTTAACTTGACTAAAGAAGGTTTCAGTTAACTGAAGAGAGGTTCCATTTAATCCATTTATAGTACTCCTAATGCTTGTGCTGTAGTAAAACTACTCCTAATATGCTACAACAGTTAAGAACAACTGAAATTACTGTAATGTTCAAATATTACAATACATACTCCACTGAATATTACTGAAACTTAATAGAGGTCAGAAAATATGATTCGTTTGAGATAAATTTTGACCAATCCAGTGTGACAACTTCATTTCAGTTATTTTTTGTCAAATCCAGTGTTATAGGCTAGCAGCAGTAGCTTAGTTACAGAATTGGGAGTAGAAGTTGTCACATGCTAGTAGCAGTAGCTTCAAATTTACAACTTCATTTCAGACAAATTTATGACTTCATTTAAGAATTAGGAGTACAACTTGATTTTACTAAATCTAGTGTTACAAGTTAGCCGTAGTAGCAAGGGAACTGTAAGATTAACAAAGCTAGAGAAAATGAACAAGCTATTTCAAAGGATGATTCATGACTAACAAAGGTTGGCCTTGGTGAAGCTGCACATTCATGACTAAGCTACAGAAGTTGGAGTAACAGAAGCTACAGAAGCTTCACGAGAAGATTAACAAAGACGTGCAAGATTAACAAATCAACTACGGTGTTGATGGATGGATGGACGACAAGGAGATTACCATGAAGATGACGACACCGTGGCACCATGGCGTGGCGGGGCAGGGCCCAGGCTACCAAGGTGGGGGCACCATCAGGACGACGACGCTGCTCCGCTGGTCCGGTGCTCTACTGCTCCGGCGTCGCACTAGATCCGCCGCTTGGGCCGCACTCCAGGTCCGCTGCCCCACATCCAACGCCTCCATCGCTCACATACAGCATGGGCGCACGCCTCCGTCTCATAGAAGCTCATCACCGGCGCAAATATTTTCACCTAAGTACGTCGGTGGACACCTTCAGACAGATGTGGCAATTAATCCCTGCAGCATTAATCAAGGATACAACAAAAAATTGTCAAGGGGAAATCTTGGAGCAACAGCACGACAAAAAATGAACTTAAGTAAAGTAAACCTGGTTGCATAATCACTTATTAGATTGAATAAACTTATTCTTTGCTCAAATGAGAAATCTGAAGCCCTTCTTGTACTTTTGCCGCTGCTACTAGTACAACCTAAGCACTAACAACCAATGAGCAAGAAATATAATGCAGGAAGAACAGAATACATCCATCTAAAGCCCTTCACATGAACCAGATCCTCTTACACGTGCAGAATATCAACATTGGCCAACTAAAACTAGACCTATTAGTGGGTCACAAACATGGATTTCACATGCAGGTCAGCACTAAATCACGCATCTACACAGGTCAACTAGGATAAGCAGGTGAACACACTATTATAGAATTTACTTCACGTCGTCGCTTGATAATATAAGTCACCTCACTAAGAAGGGGTATGTGTGACATCGATGGCTGACCTGGGAGAGCTTGAGGAAGGAGGCCCCCGGGTCGAGCAGGCGGTTGATGCGGTCCCTGGGGAGTAGCTTCCCCCGCCCTTCGTTCCGCTTCACCGCCCCTGCGCCTCCGCCGCCCAGTGCCCTCTATTCTGTCAGGTGATAGAGAGATGAAGGGGTCGGGTCGAGGAAGGGGAAAGAGACCGGCGGCATGCTCGCACCTGGGAGACGCAGGAGCGCAGGTCGGAGAGGAGGCCCCAACAGCGGCGGTGTTGCGGGCGTAGGCGTCGAACCTCTGGCCGAGCGCGTCGGGCAGGACCGAGGAGGCTGCAGCCGAGGAGTAGTAGGCTGCAGCGGTGGTGGGTCGGTGCTGCCTAGACGGGTCCACCGTGCGGCCTGTCGGTGAAACATCTCCGGTAGAGGACGATGATGGACGGGCTGGTGGGGATTGGAGTTAGCAGTCTCGATCTAGATCTATCTGGCTCGGGTGGGTGGCGTGATGAGAACGTGGAGTTGACGGTTGGTGACATAACAGCAGCATGATGTGTCCCACGTGCGCTACAACTATCCATGTAGTAGCAACGCAGATTTTATACCCACGCTATTACTATTGTCTGTTGAGGGGGGCAGGGTGGAAATCATTTAGTAGCAGCGCATGTTTTTTGTTCCCGCGCTACTACTATGACATACTAGTAGCGCGTTTTTATACCGCACTACTACTAAGTAGCAGTAGCGCCCTATTTTAGGACGCGCTGCTGGTAATATTCTATGTAAAAGGTTTTCCCTAGTAGTGTGCGGCCTGTGGCGTGGCTCAAGTGGAGGCCCAGTACGGCCCATCTTCATCAGCACAAGACTCAAGACCGTCGTGAGGGGCCAAGCCTCGCGGGGAGGACGACACAAGGCTTCATCAGGAACCGCCTTGCCGGGCAGGCTCGTGAGGAGGCGAAGAGATCAACATGGGGTACCTCGCGAGGTGCTCATGACGCAAGCAATGACGATCGAGACCAGGAGGGTGCCAGATGGGCGCCAGCCTGCGTAGCATCCTTGTTTCCTCTTTGGTGCAAAGGGGGCAAGCACAGGCGTGGAGTACCGAGGCATCAGGCAAAGGTTGCCATTTCAGTGCAACGAGACCAAGACCAGCAGAGCGGCAGGATAGAGGTCACCGTGGAGCCCAAGACGGCGTCATCGCCAGTGCCTTTGGCAGCCGAAGACCAACTTTAGTCAGGATAACTTGTACTAGATGTGCCTCTTCAAAATGGCCGTTGTTGGCGCCCTTCCCGCTCAATATTTGGGAAGAGGACCAGGGCCTCTATAAATAGGCCTAGCCACCACACAGTAGAGGGCATCGGAGAGGGTGCTCATTAGACCAAGGGGCAATCGAACTCACCCAAGCTGTTCGTCGCACCAGCTCAAGAACAACTCTCACGAGGCTGTTCATCCCTTGTACTGTTCATCATCAGCCCCTGAGGCAATCCACCACACCACACACTGGAGTAGGGTATTACACCACATCGGTGGCCCGAACCAGTATAAATCTCGTGTCCCTTGTGTTGTTCATCGTTTAGCTTAGATTCTCACGAGGCGATTAGACGTAGGTCAGTAGGGGAAAGGTCTTCGTGCGCACCCCAGAGTTCGAACCTTAAGGGTCTGCCAAAACCCAACATCCGACAGATACCGAGGATCACCCTGATAACACTATTGTGGTCGGGTGCTTGCCATTGTTGGTCTCACCAACAATCCGCAACCTCAAGGTGACGTAGATGTTGGTTGACGGCGGGGCCGGTCTGAACTTGATCTCGCCTATTGTGATCAAGAGGCTGCAGATCCATGATGGAGACCTCGAGGAGACGGGCATGTTCCAAGGGGTCAACCCAGGGAGGAGCTAGCCGAAGGGGAAGGTTATGCTTCCCGTGACGTTCGGAGGCGAGCAAAAGCACAGGACGGGGAGTATTGTCTTCGATGTCACCGAGATCCTTGCACCCACTCCAGCAAGCGCTCCTCATCGGGTTGTTGTGCTCCTGTTGAGGCGTGCCAGAGAGCTCCGTCGACAAGAGCAAGAAGTCCAGAGCCGCACCACCAGAGACCAAGAAGGTGCCCGTCAAGGAGGATGGTACGGGGGAGCCTTTACCATAAGCTCCACCCTCGACAGCAAATAGGAAAGCGAGCTCGTCAATTTCCTGCAGGCAAATGTCTATGTGTTTGCGTGGCAAGCCTCCTACATCCCTGGAGTTCCCAGGGAAGTGATTGAGCACCATCTTGATGTATGTCCTCATGCACCGCCCGTCGAGCAGAAGGTCAGGAAGCAAGCTCTGGAAAGGCAGGAGTTCATCACGGAGGAGATCCGAAAACTAGAGGCAGCAGACTTGGTAAGGGGAGTGCTCCATCCGACGTGGTTGGCCAACCCGGTAGTGGTGCGCAAGGAAAATGGGAAGTGGAGGCTGTGTATTGATTACACAGACATCAATAAGGCTTGTCCAAAGGATCCCTTCCCATTGCCGTGCATCGACCAGATTGTCGACTCCACGGCTGGGTGTGACCTCTTATCATTCCTCGACGACTACTCAGGGTACCACCAGATCTTCATGACGAAAGAAGACGAGGAGAAGACAATATTCATCACCCCATGTGGTACATATTTTTACGGATGCCTTTCGGGTTCAAGAGTGTTGGCTCCACCTTTGCAAGAGCAGTCCAAATTGGTTTTGAGCCCTAGCTACATAGAAATATGGAAGCTTATATGGATGACATAGTGGTCAAAACCAAGGACAAAGCAACACTTGTGCAAGATCGGGAGGAAACATTTGCAAACCTGCGCAAGATCAACCTCAAGTTGAACCCTAAGAAGTGTGTCTTCGGTGTCCCATCCGGCAAGCTTCTCGGGTTCTTTGTGTCGCAGCGCGGGATCGAGGCAAACCCAGATAAGGTCAAGGCCATCGAGCAGATTGTGGCACCCAAACGGATCAAGGACGTGCGTCGGCTCACTGGCTGCTTTGCCGCCATGAGCCGATTCATCTCCAAGTCCGCGGAGCTTGCCCTTCCTTTTTTCAAGATCTTGAAGAAAACGGGGCCAGTGGAGTGGACCCCAGAGGCCGAGGCAACGCTGCAAGACTTGAAGAAGTACCTCTCCTCTACCCCGGTGCCGGTCGCGCCCAAACCACAAGAACCATTGCTGTTGTACCTAGCAGCAACAAATCAAGTGGTTAGCGCTGCACTAGTGGCGCAGAGTGAGGTCGACGAAAAGGCAGCGGCAGTGGCAGAGTCAACGGATGGTGAGCCGGAACCCTCCCCGGCAGGGCTCGGTCCCGGTAAGACTGAGTCCCCGGTAGAGGCTGACGCCAGTGCGACAGGGCCCGCATGACCGGGTGATGTGGCGCAGAAGAAGAAAATGGTGCAGCACCCGGTTTACTTCGTCAGCTCCCTCTTGCAGGGGGCTAGGTCGAGGTACTCAGGCGTGCAGAAATTGCTATTCGGCCTCCTTATGGCCTCAAGGAAGCTGCGTCATTACTTCCAAGCGCACGAGATCACCATAGTCACCCGCCTCCCGTGCAACGGATATTACATAACCCAGATGCAATGGGGAGGATCATGGAATGGGCCCTGGAGCTGTCAAGTTTCGGTCTAAAGTTTGAAAGTACCTCAACGATTCAGAGCAGAGTCTTCGTGGAGTTTGTTGCATAATGGACCTCAACACCCGACGAAGAGGTACAGGAGACCACTCTCCCCGGCAAGGAAACGAGCCGCAACTGGATCATGTACCTTGATGGGGCTTTTTCACTGCAGGGCGCCAGTGCTGGTGTGCTGCTTGTCACACCCACCGGAGAGCACCTCAAGTATGTCATCCAAATTCACTTTCATAGGGAGATGTCAACTAACAACACCGCCGAGTACGAGGGTTTGCTTGTCGGTCTCAGGATCGCAGCGGACCTCGGAGTTAAAAAGCTCATCGTCAGGGGCGATTTGTAGCTCGTCGTCAGGTAGATCCACAAAGATTACCAAAGCCCGTTGATGGAAGCTTACGTGGATGAAGTGAGGAAACTGGTGGAGCGCTTTGACGGTATACAGGCAGAGCATGTCCATCAGACGGAAAACGACATCACCAACTACCTGTCAAAGCGCGCTGCCCTCAAGCTACCTGTGGAACCAGGTACTTTTGTGCTTCAGTTAACTCAACCATCCGTTGAACCATCAACCGGGCAGAGCAAGCGGAGGAAGCTAGGCCTCGGCAAGTACTTCCCCACCGAGCTCCCTGGAGCCGATGGCAGAGATGTTGTCGTGGATGCCGATCCTGCCACGGGGCAACCGACTCCGGCAGGGCCTCAGGCCGTAGCGGTAGAGACGGCCGCTTCCGTGGCAGAAGAGATGCCTTTGGTCCTTGTCGTCGAGCCACAGGCTCCGTTATGGGCGCAACACACCGTCCAATTCCTCCAAAAAGGAGAGCTTCCCGAGGAGCATGAAGAGGCAGAAAGAGTAGCCCGCCGGTCTGCTCTGTACCAATTCGTTGAAAACATACTATACAGAAAAAGACCGAATGGGGTGAAATTGAAGTGCATCTCCTAGGAGGAAGGACTAGACCTGTTGGCAGAGATACATGGAGGCATATGTGGCTCCCACATAGGGTCGAGGCCCTTGCCGACAAGGCTTTCCGGCAAGGTTTCTTCTGGCCCACTGCCCTCTAGGATGCGACGGCACTAGTAACCAAGTGTGAAGCGTGCTAGTTCAATTCAAAGAAGCTTCATCAACCAGCTCAGGCGCTTCAAATCATTCCTCTCTTCTGGCCCTTCTCGGTCTGGGGGCTCAACATATTGGGCCCTTTCCCTCGTGCCGTCGGGGGCTTTGAGTACTTGTACGTTGCCATCGACAAGTGCACAAAGTGGCCAGAAGTGGAAGCAGTGAGGAAGGTGGTAGCGCAGTCAGCCATCAAGTTCTTCAAAGGACTTGTTTGCCTAAGCCCACTGCACCCCTACCTCTGCCAAGGGCGTGAGAAAGGTCGAGCAAAGTGGGGAGATGGCAGGGTCTGTTGCCGGGCGAAAAACGTTCACCTTAAAAAGTAACGAGGATTCACTCCTTGTCGTGGGTTTCACCCACGAAGGAAAGACCCGGAAAACGTTAATTTTTTCATTAAAAACATCCCGTACATGTACGGTTCATACGGGATGAAAAACATGAGCAAGGGGATTACAAGTCCTAAAATTAACAAAGGCCCGAAGGCTTACAAGACTAAAAAGAGATAAGATGCTCGTAATCCTTTTCTTGTCCCTCTCCTGAGGAGGCAGGTCAAGGAAGCGAAAAAGGGCAAAAGGGGTGCCTAGGCGAAGTACGAGCAGCAGAAGGCGCCAAGAGAACATGCCGGCGGTCGCCTAGGAGAGGATCGGCGGTGGTGGCTCCGGAGGAAGATCTAGAAGATGAGGCAACGGTCCGTCAATATGCTATGAAGGCATCAATGCCTACATACTCCGACTTGATGGCCCGCCACCCACCTTCTTCGCCTTCTCCGGCCTCCCTACGCCAGCCGCCCAAGGAGACGGTCGCGAGAAGTTCAAGGTGCTGGCCCCTCCCCCGGCGGATCCCACCAGAGGGGCGGCCAGGTGCAGATGCTGCTGCTGCCGCACCCGCCCAGGCACGGAGCATCCGACGCCTAGTCGGACTCATCCCCGTCATCTTCCCTGCTGTCCTCCTCATCACTCTCTCTTGAGGAAGTGTTTCCGTCATCGGAGGAGCTCTCCATGCAGCACTTCAAGCAAGTTCCAAGATCTCCAAAGACCTTGACGGAGAGCAGGCTGCTCTCCATTAACTTGAAGAAGAGAACGAGCCCCACCGTCAAGCTGTGGATGCGGGCGAAGGTCTTCCACCCTCGGCGAAGATACATGATGTGAGGGGCGGGGAACTCGACATCGGCCCATGTGCCGCTGTTCCCACAACCCCTCATATGAAGCTGCAACGCCTGCGGCGGATCCAGTTCCATCTCCCGCGCAAATGGAGTCGGGAGGCGAAGGCGACGGCGCGGTGGTTGGCACAGCCTGATGAAGAACTCACAAGGGTTATCCCCGACGTGGCCTTCCACCGTAGGAGGGGCCACTAGCGGAGGCGAGACCGATCTTCCGCCCCGTACTCCTCTCCCTCGAGCGCCTTGATGGCCTCAACCTCGCCCCCCTCCCTCTAATGGCCGGCTCCGCTGCTACGAGCTCTTGGGGAGGAGCGATGCGTTGTCTAGCCGAGACCCTCGCCGCCACCGACAAAGCGTCGCCACGCCCCCTCGCCATGACAGAAGAAAAGAGGAAGCAGGAATGGGGAGAGGCGGGTGACGAAGGATTGAGAGGTGTTGTTCCTCCCGCTCCCCTCTTTATAAAGGGGCGGGGGAAAGGCTCGGCCGCCCCTCACGACCATGTGATGTGGACGACATCGCGACAGGAGCAGGACAAACCGCACAAAGGTCCCTTCGACACCTACCTGTAACTGAAGTAATTCTGTAAGGGCTCATTTGGCTTGCATGATTCTAAAAACGCAGGGATAGGAAAAACACCGGAATAGGATAGGAATGCACATGGTAAACAGAGCATCTGTAAACACACGATTTCTGTCAACTTGGGTGTTTGGTTCACAGGAATTGGAAGAGCAGAGGAATGCAAAGAAACATGGCCGAAATAAAGTGAAACCATATGAAAGCGTGTACAGTTAGAATGTTATTATGCCACTAATGCACTTGGTCTTGTTTTCATGCGTATGATTTTGAAAAGTAGGCCTAGGTGGATGTTTTGCATCATTCCTTTCAACAAAATGCACGAATAATTGAATAGTAGAGTTCCATAGGAAAATTCCCTATTGCTATGTTTTTCCGTTAAACCAAAAATAGCCCTAATGAATCGACACGAATGTATAGTAATAAGTGATGCAACAAGTGTACAACCTCTTTGTTGTAGCTGTGTAGACCTCAACATCATTGGGTTGGTCGTTGAAGCAGTTGAGGCAGAGGTGGCTGTGGAGGTGTGTAGGAAGATCTAACGAATCCGTAGACGGCGTCCAGGGCACTGCTCTGTTGTGATGGATCGTTATGTCGTTGGAGTAGCTCCGGAGCCATAAGACGTCAAGGCTAAAGCAGCACAAGAGAGACATCGTCAATCTCAAGTGGGATTCTAATAGCATCTCCAATAGATGATGTAAAATAGATGTAAAATTTACATCACCAAAAACCACCTGACTAGAACAGATGAGGTAAAAAATGTTGACTCTGAACTTAACTGTCGAAACTGAAATGTACTGTGCAATCTGAATGTTACTGTCGAAACTGAGTGCAATGATAGCAGAGAGGCACTTGACATGTAGTTTAGGGAGGGCCTGCAATTCATCTTCAACCTGCACCCCCCTGAGCCGCCAGTCACCACTGGCCGAACCGCTGGCCCCAGCACCGCCTCACCGCCCCGAAACAACTCCCCACTCCCGGTCCGCCGTCGCCCCGGCCAGTCCTCTAGGCCCCCCGCCCCCACCCTGAACCCTAAGATAGATAGTGGGGTACCTCTTTGGAGAGCCCCCGTCCTCGCTGCGGGTGGTTCTTCCTTAACTCCGGCGAGACCCCGCACCCCCTGAAAATCAAGTGACCCAATAGTTGATTCAGTTGACTGAAGTGTAGCTAATCGGAGGAGAGCAGCAGCACGAGCGAGTGAGCGACAGCCGGAGCAGCAGCAGCAGCGCGAGCGAGCGAGCGAGAGTTGGAGGAGCAGCAGATGGAAGATCGAGCGAGAACCGGAGCAGCAATAGGAGTGTGAGCGAGCGAGCGAGAGCCGGAGCAGCAGTAGGAGATCCGGCTGGTATGGATGCCGCCGCCGAAGTTGCCTCTCACTAGGGGAGAGCCGCCATGGAGATGTCGCCCATGGCATCGGCTTCAAGGTAGCCGCTCCATTGGGGTGCGGGATGGAGCACCGTCGGTGCCGGGAGGTCGAATTAAGGAGAATGTACGATGCGATGAGTGTACAACCTCTTTGGTGGCGCCGAGTAGGCCTCGGCTTCGTCCGCGGAGTCGGTGAGGATGCTGCGATTCTGATGGAGCAGGTTAAGGCAGCGCTGTGGGGATGGAGCAGCCGCGATAGATGAGGCAATCGTCGAAGCAGGTCCTTGGAGCTGGAGGATGGGGGTGGCTGAACCGGCGGGATGACGAGATGGACGATGGATCCTCATCCGGGGAGGTGTACGAGGGATGTCGAGCTGTTGCGGTGGATGACGTCGTCAGGGAAGAGGCTCCGGTTGGGCAACGGTGAGGTGGCGGATGGAGGAGGGTGGGGTTTCGCGGCTGGGGCGGAGAGCTTATGGCGGCCTGGGATTTCGAATGGCGAAAAGGAGGCGATGGGAGGGGTGAACCATGACTTAGGGACGCGCTTGTCCAAAATGTAGGGTGTGTTACAAAAGTACCCCCACCGATTTGAACTACCGGCCCTTTCGGCTCAGGGTTAGAAGGGGGATTTCGCGTGTCGGGATTTGGCAGCTGGAGGAAGTTTTCGCGCGTGTTGTAGCTTTGGGATAGCAAGGCGCGGGTTGTGAAGGTGCCAGTTTTGGGAACACGATATCTGAATTTTTCGGATATAAAAAGGCGTGGGTTGAATTTTAGGGACAAGCCTAACGTGTAATATTGTACTTGTACATATCAAATCAATTCGCACTTCCCTCAACCAAAAAGAAAATGAAAAAAATTAAAAATATTCACACCACACAAAGAGAGAGTCTTGCCCCGTTTTACTATACAAATGCTATTCATAGCTACTCCCTCCTTCCATCTATATAGGGCCTAATGAGTTTTTTGATGCTAACTTTGACCAAATATTAGAGCAATAATATATGACATGCAACTTACACAAAGCACACCATTAAATTCATCTGTGAAAGGAGCTTTCAATGATATAATTTTCACATTGTGCATGTCATGTACTATTAATCTTGTCAATAGTCAAAGGCGGTCTTATAAAATGCATTACGCCCTATATAGATGGAAGGAGGGAGTATGAATCCATGTTATGTCCAATTAATTTTTTTCGCTTGCTGTATAATGCAAGTAACCTACTCATACCGACATTTTAGTGCATTCCAAATGTCTATACTTGTCACATCCCTAGTTCTAGTATGCTCAAGGCTAGCTAGTCATTTGTGCATCATGTTTAAATTCCATTTAAACTTGAAATGGGGATTTGTGAAACCCTCAGATTCATTTTTGGAAATGACCCAAATAAAAATTTCTCCAAAAAGGTCCAAGAAAATGCTCATGTTGCTCTCTGAAAATATTGGCAGAGATAAAAATCAAACCAATATTTTTAGGAGCTCATAAGTATTTATTTTGGGCATTTGAAATTAATGCATAATTATTTGCATTGGATATATATTTGTTATATATATAATATATGTCCAAAAATTATGCCATTTGTTGAGGAGCTCTGGAATAATACCACTAGTTCCTACAAAAATTGGCATAAGTAAATAAAATGATTTAGTATTTTTATTAAATCAAAACAAATGTCAGAAAATAGCAAAAGAAATAGGAAAAGGGAACCTACCTAGCGCTTACCTCCCTGTGCAGCCCGTTACTGTGCAGCCCAGCAGCAGCCCAGCCCACCTGTTCCTCCTCCTCTGTCGTCTTCCTCCCCCTCGCCCAAGCAGCTGCATGCCCGCGCCACAGCCGGCCGCGACCACGCGCCCGGCCACCTCCTGCCTCCCTGCTTGTTCCATGACCCCCTACAACGTCGCCACGCGCCCCCCCGGACTCGCTCACTCTCCCTAGTCCTCTCCTCTCCTCTCTCTCTCGCCTTCTCTCTCACCCCCGAGCACCGCCATCGTCGCTGCTCGCTGTTGCCGCACCCAACGCCACGGCCTCGCCTCTTCGACAAGTCCACGAGCATCTCCGCGACTCCCTCGTCCTCTCCATCGAGTCACGCGATGCCGGACGCTCTGCATCGCCGCCACCAACATCATCTTCGCCTCCGGCCGCCCGAGATCGCCGATGACATTCCGGCCACTCCAGCCTTCCCCGAGCTCGCGCCCGACGCCATCGAGACCGCCGTGAGCATCTCCCCGTTTCCCCTCTCTTCTCCCCCTCGTTCCCGCGTTGTAGCCGTCGTTTCCACCATGGCCGAAGCCATCGCCACCGCAGCTCCTCGCCGTCGTGGCCACAGCCGCTGAAGCTCGCAAGCGAGCCACCGTTGCACTCAGTGCACTTTGGCGAGTCACGCGGACCCGCTCGCAGCCTCCCCCGTGCCCCGCAACATCAAAACCCCCGTTGGCCGAGCTCCGGCCGTCGCCGCGAGCCTCGCTCCGGCAAGCTCCGCCGCCCCCGCAACCTCCCGTCGCCTCCACTGGGTGCGCATGAGCGCCAGGAACCCACAGAGCCCCTCCGCGCGGCATTTGGTCGCCGGAGGGCGAAACCCGAGCCGTTCCGCCGTCGTTGACCTCACCGGCGGCTGAACTCCGGCCGTGTCGACGTGGCAGCATCATTAGCGGCTGATGGCACCGCTAATTAACCCATTCAGTGACAGCGACAGCTGGGCCCCGCGCCTAATTAACTCCGGTTTATTTTTTGTTTAAATTAGTCTATAATCCAGCGGGACCCACGCGTCAGGGTTGACTTGCTGATGTGTCCGTTGACCTGACCCCACCTGTCGGTGACCCAGACAGCACAGTGTGACGGACCAGTGGACCCCACTGGTCAGGTTTGACCTGGACCTGGCCGTTGACCCGCTGACGTCACGCTGACGTCAGGCTGACCCAGTTATCCATTTTCTGGATTTAAAATTAATCAGGTAATTCTAGAAAATGATTTAAACTTCAAAAATTAATAGAAATTCAACCGTAGCTCAGATTGAAATAATTTATATATGAAAAATTATCAGAAAAATGCAATCTATCCATCTGTACTAGTTTCATGCATGACAAACCAACTTATACCTACTGTATAAGTGAAACACTAAAATGGCTTATATAAGGGCTTAATTTGGAGATGCATTTGAACCTTTGGTTCAAATGGATTTCAACCAAATGGATGCTAGTTGCATTAGCTCAAACAACATCACATCTACATGCCATGTTCATGCATCATGTTGTTGCATATGATTTTGTTTTGATTGTCGACACTGTTCCTTCTCGATAGGTCCTGCTCCGGAGAGTGTTCCAGAGTACCTGTCTGAGGAGCAGTGCCTTCCTTGTTGATATACCAGGCAAGCAAACCCCCTTGTTCATTCCGATACAATCCTACTCTCTCGCTCCTGCTCTCAGTTATTGCATTAGGACAACAACGATTCATCTGCTACTTTGTGCTGCGGTAGTTGAACCCATTCCTCTGCATGACCTGTCATTGCCACAGTAAATAGTTGAAACCCACTAGCATGTGTAGGACTTGATTGAGCCATGTTGTGTTCCTATAATGCTATGCCTGCTATTGCTTAGAGTTGTGTCTGGTTTGATTCATTGGGAATGAATTGGAGTGTTACGATATGTTCTGGTGCTGAGAGTTAAGTGTGTGAACACGATTTGGTAAAGGTAGCGATGAGAGGCCATGTAGGAGTACATGGTGGGTTGTCTCACTGGAACCGTCCTTAAGCACTGAGTTCTATGTATGTTGTCCAATGACTAGATACTACCACACATTGGGCTCCGGGCGCTCCAAGCCCTCTCGACTTATTAACCAACTTGATCTCTATCCAGGAGTCGCAACTAGTTTCTGGTGTTTGTAGGCTGTGTTAGTAGTCTACCAAGTGGCACCCGGCCAGGTGGGCTTGGGACAGACTAGGCACAAGTGGCACGGTGTACCAAGCGTAGATCCATCCGGTGAGGTGGGCTTGGGAACCCTGCACACATCGTTTGGGGCCGTGAGTGAAACCCCGGCCGGATCTCCTTGCTGATGGAACCCGAATAGGCGATAAACCTGGATTAGAGTCTTGTGTGGTTAGTCAGGTCGTGGCCGAATCCCTCGCCAGGCTTCCGCTTGAAGGTTGCCGAGATACACGACGTGTACATGGTGGTAAGTGGCGAGAGCGTGTGTGAAGAAGTACACCCCTGCAGGGTTAACATGATCTATTCGAATAGCCGGGTCCGCGGTTATGGACTTCTTGGATGCTTACATGGTACATAGACAACTTGAAGTGGATACTCTAAATTGCTCAAGACAAGTGTGAGTGCTATGGATGGCCTTCTCGTAGGGAGACGGGGATGAATCCATAGTAGTGTATTGTGTGGTGATTAGTGGACTCGTGTGCGCCATATCACGTCAAAGAAGTTCTGGTAGTCGTAGAACAGGATAGCCACAGAGTCAAAGCTGGCTTGCTGCAACTAAACCCCACATTACCCTCTTGATACAAATGCATGTACGATAGGATCTGATGTAAGTCTTGCTGAGTACCTTTGTACTCATGTTGCTTTATTTATGTTTTTGCAGCGGAGACTTCGGTCTTACTAGTGTTCTCCTGGGCTTCGACGAGTAGCTTGTACCTCAGTTACGATCTTGATCAGATATTGTAGTTAGTTAGGCTCTTCAGCCTTTTTCATTTGTAGATGTCAGTACTCAGACATGTAATGCTTCCGCCTGTTGCTTGTTTGCTCTGAATGTTTGGTCATGTGACCCCTGTTTGTAATAAAGCTATGATGGCTCTTCTGAGCCTTTATCTATATGAGTTGTTGAGTTATGCTCTGATGCCATGTTGTACAGCACATACTTGCATGTTATGCGTACGTGTAATGTGTATTGCTATGTGTGGGATCTGACTATCTAGTTTTTTATCCTTAGTAGCCTCTCTTACCGGGAAATGTCTCCTAGTGCTTCCACTGAGCCCTGGTAGCTTGCTACTGCTCCGGAACACTTAGGCTGGCCGGCATGTGTCCTTCTTTGATCCTGTGTTTGTCCCTTCGAGGAAATGTCACGCGATGTCTACCGGAGTCCTGTTAGCCTGCTACAACCCGGTTTACCGGAGTCCTGCTAGCCCAGTTGCTACAGCCCAGATTCACTCGCTGATGACCGACACGTTCGATGCTGGGTCATGTATGCCTGTCCCTATAAGTTAGTGCCACTTTGGGTTCACGACTAGCCATGTCAGCCCGGGTTCTTTGTCATATGGATGCTAGCGACATTATCATATACGTGTGCCAAAAGGCGCAAACGGTCCCGGGCATGGTAAGGCGACACCCGTGGGAATACCGTGCGTGAGGCCGCAAAGTGATATGAAGTGTTACATGCTAGATCGGTGTGGCATAGAATCGGGGTCCTGACAGCTTTGGTATCAGAGCCTGACTGCCTGTAGGATTACCAAGCCAAACTGGTCCAAGTTGAGTCTAGAAATTCTTTAGTTATGTAAGGGAATTGATTGTTGGAGGGAACGTAAGGCTCTTTTTACTCCTTATACCTCATGGCCTTCTGATCTGAGTCATCCTATCTTGCCTGCGGGGTTAAGGAACTAGGATTTCTCTTCCGTCTATCAGGATCACGTGTTACTACTCCGTAGTCCCATAGGATTGGTTGATCAGAGTCATACCCCAGTTTTCGAGTACTTCCGGTGTAGCCTATTTAGTATGATCTCAGAACCTTGACTGGTGATGTTGAGTATGTTACTACCTCATTTTAGCAGGATGTCTCATTCTGAGCATTTTACTGCCGTTATGCTGCCGGAATTGCCCTAGGAATTCAAGAGATAGTATTTTTCCTTGTACTACATTCTATAGCCTATAGTTGATGTTGATTCCGTCCTTGGTCTCGTTTCTCAGGATGTCATCAGATAAGCGAAGTTCTGTTGCTCGTAGCCAGAACCACGGAGATGGTAGGGATGAGGATCCTCCCGAACAGCCTTCGTTGGCAGAGTTCATGTTAGAAATGGAGAGGAACAAGCGTGAGTCTAACCGCTTATTGGCACGTATCGAGGAGAATACCGCACATCAGTTCAAAGGGTCTGCAACCATTCATGACTTCATTCGCTTGCACCCACCTACCTTTCATCATTCCATCGAGCCACTCGATGCAAATGACTGGCTCCGTAGCATCACTCATAAGCTGCGTTCCGCGAACGTAGCTGACGATGACAAGGTCACCTATGCCACATACCACCTGGAAGGTCCTGCTAGTCTTTGGTGGCAGAACTATGAGGCTATGCTTCCAGCTGGCCAGATTCCTACCTGGAAGGATTCCACTGAGGCTTTTCGCGAGCATCACATTCTTGAGGCCCTCATCGATCGCAAGAGAGAAGAGTTCTGTAGTTTCACCCAAAGTAAGATGGCTGTTGATGCTTATAGTACAGAGTTTGAGAACCTCACCTGCTATGCCACAGAAGAGGTGTCCACGGACGCCAAGAAGCAGGCTAGGTTCCGGAAGGGTCTCAACCCTAAGTTGCGTCATGATCTCCACTTGCACCATTGCAATACATTCCAGGCTCTAGTGAACAAGGCCATTAATGCAGAGACAGCCCAGCTCACTTACGAGGAGTCTCGTAAGCACATCTGTGATTTGGGATCTTCCTCCGGTTCTAGTTCTCAAAAGCGCCGGATTTGGGTTCCGAACTCCGCTCTTCCACCCGGATATGTACCGAGGCCATCTTATGTGGCACCTCATCCAGTTCAGCAGTATGCTCCACCCAGGCCTATTGGTGGACCGCCTTCCAATGCGGGTCCACATCCTACCTCCAAGATTTGTTACAAGTGCGGAGAGCCAGGCCACATTGCCCGTATTTGCACTCGGACCAGAGTTGCTCCACCCCAGCCCGAGAAGTCTGTTGGCCATGGTAAGCCATCACGCAAGATGATTAGTGTCAAGTCATCTCCCACTGAACATGGACGCATGCATCACGTCTCAGCTAAAGACGCTCATGATGATCCGGATGTTGTTCTTGGTACACTCCGTGTCAACTGTCATCCAGCATCGGTTCTGTTCGATACTGGAGCGTCTCATTCCTTCATTTCTGAAAGCTATGCCCGCTTGCACGACATGTCATTTTGTGATATGCCCTCCCCGCTACTTATTCAAACTCCTGGATCCAAATGGCACACTTCTAGGATAAGTTGTGGCAATGAAATCCATGTTGACAGACTTGTATTCCTTGCTTCCTTGATATCTCTCAAGTCTTTGGATATTAACATCATCTTGGGTATGGACTGGATGAAAGCTCATCATGCCAAGATTGATTGTTTCACCAGGTCTGTTCAGCTTACACATCCATCTGGCAAGATAGTCACTGTCTCCACTAGAGTTGCTAAGCGTCAGCTCTATTCTCTTAATGCCAGCCCTCTTCTAGACCTTGAAGATATCCCGGTAGTCCGTGACTTTACGGATGTCTTTCCAGAGGAGCTGCCAGGTGTTCCACCTGACAGAGATGTAGAGTTCGTCATAGATCTTATCCCTAGGAACCGCTCCAATCTCTAGGAGACCTTACAAGATGGCACCCTTAGAACTAGCCGAGCTTAAGAAACAACTTGATGAGTCCTTGCAAAAGGGTTTCATCCGTCCCAGTTCTTCTCCTTGGGCTTGCCCCGTCCTCTTCGTCAAGAAGAAGGATGGTACGGACCGGATGGTTGTAGATTATCGTCCCGTTAATTTGGTCACGATAAAGAACAAGTATCCGCTCCCCAGGATCAACGACCTGTATGATCAGCTCGCTGGATCCTCAGTCTTCTCCAAGATGGATTTGAGGTTAGGATACCACCAAATCAAGATCAGAAACGGGGACATCCCTAAAACGGCTTTTGTCACTCGTTATGGCCAGTACGAGTACACCGTCATGTCCTTCGGTCTAACCAACGCTCCAGCTACATTCTCCCGCTTGATGAACTCGATCTTCATGGAGTACTTAGATAAGTTCGTCGTGGTTTATCTCGATGATATTCTTATTTACTCGAAGAACGAGGAAGAGCATGCCGAACATCTTAGACTTGTGTTAGAAAAACTCAGAGAGCACCGCCTTTATGCCAAGTTCTCCAAGTGTGAATTTTGGTTGCCAGAAGTGACCTACCTAGGCCACGTAATCTCTGGTAAGGGCATTGCTGTCAATCCCGAGAGAGTTAAGGCCGTTCTCGATTGGACTCCACCTGAAACCGTTAAACAAGTTAGGAGTTTCCTTGGTCTAGCCAGCTATTGTCGTCCCTTTGTTGAAAACTTTTCCAAAGTAGCTAAACCTCTCATGGAACTTCTCAAGAAAGATAAAAAGTTTGAGTGGTCCCCACAGTGTGAGTACAGTTTTCAGGAACTGAAAAGACGCCTGACTTCTGCTCCCATACTTGTGCCACCGGATTTCACTAAAGACTTTGTTATCTACTGCGACGCCTCACGACAGGGACTAGGTTGCATTGTTATGCAGGATCGTCATGTGATTGCCTATGCATCTCGACAGTTGCATCCACATGAGGAGAATTATCCTACACATGATCTAGAGCTTGCAGCCGTAGTCTATGCACTCAAGACCTGGCGACATTACCTTCTTGGTAAACGTTGCGAGATCTACACTGATCACCAGAGTCTCAAGTATATCTTCAGCCAACCATATTTGAACCTTAGGAAAAGAAGTTGGTTGGAGTTGATCAAAGATTATGATCTAGGGATTACCTACACCCCAGGCAAAGCTAATGTCATGGCTGATGCGCTAAGTCGTAAATCCTATTGCAACAACCTCATGTTGCAGCAGGGCCAACCACTTCTCCATGAGGAATTTTGTAAGCTTAACCTTCACATAGCTCCTCGCGGATTCCTTTCTACCTTGGTGGCGAAACCTGATCTTGAGGATCACATTATCGCAGCTCAAAAGCAGGACACGGGAATTTCCCGAATCAAGAGAAACATTAAGAAGGGAGTTGGTGGATGTTTCTCTATGGATGATCGTGGTGTTGTTTTCTTTGAGAATCGCTTGGTGATTCCCAAGAATCAACATCTGCGACAATTGATTCTTAAGGAGGCACATGAATCCCCTCTCATGATTCATCCCGGTAGTACTAAGATGTATCAGGACCTACGCCAGAGGTTCTGGTGGACTAGGATGAAGAGAGAAATCGCTGACTTCGTTGCTAATTGTGACGTTTGTCGTCGCGTTAAGGCAGAACATCAAAGGCCTGCTGGCACCCTTCAGCCTTTAGCTATTCCTGAGTGGAAATGGGATAAAGTTGGTATGGACTTCATCACCGGTTTTCCCAGGACCAAGAGAGGGAATAACGCCATCTTCGTAGTCATTGATCGTCTCTCCAAAGTGGCTCACTTCCTTCCTGTTCGAGAGAGTATCACTGCTAGTCAGCTTGCTGACTTATACATTTCTCGAATAGTGTCACTCCATGGTGTTCCACTAGAGATCAATTCAGACCGTGGTAGTCTTTTCACTTCTCATTTCTGGAATAGTTTCCAAACTGCCATGGGAACCCATCTTTCCTTCAGTACCGCTTTCCACCCTCAGTCGAGTGGTCAGGTGGAAAGGCTCAACCAAATTCTCGAAGACATGCTTAGAGCTTGCGTTATCTCATTCGGTATGGATTGGGAGAAATGTCTTCCTTTTGCCGAGTTTGCTTATAACAATAGCTATCAATCCAGTCTCAAGAAAGCTCCTTTTGAGATTCTCTATGGACGAAGATGTCGAACACCCTTGAACTGGTCAGAAACCGGTGAAAGACAATTCTTTGGACCGGACATGATCCAGGAGGCAGAAGAGCAAGTTCGCATCATTCGTGAGAATTTGAAAACAGCCCAGTCTCGTCAAAAGAGCCAGTATGATCGTCATCATAAGGATATGACTTATGAAATTGGCGACAAAGCTTACCTTCGGGTCACTCCTTTGAAGGGTACCCATCGATTCGGTATCAACGGCAAGTTGGCTCCTTGTTACATTGGTCCCTTTCGCATTCTCGCTAAACGAGGAGAGGTTGCCTACCAGTTGGAACTACCCCCACATCTTTCTCGAGTTCATGATGTCTTCCACGTCTCTCAACTCAGGCCTTGCTTCTCGGATACCATCCGCGGAGTGGACCACGAAACGCTTGATCTCGAGGATAACCTCACATGTCGAGAGTACCCAGTTCGCATTCTTGATCAAGCAGAGCGTGTTACTCGACGTCATAACATCAAGTTTCTCAAGGTTCAGTGGTCTCATCATTCCGAGAGAGAAGCTACTTGGGAGCGAGAAGATCGTCTTCGACTGGAGTACCCCGCTTTCTTTCCGTCGACCCATGAATCTCGGGACGAGATTCTTTCAAGTGGGGGCGAGTTGTCACATCCCTAGTTCTGGTATGCTCAAGGCTAGCTAGTCATTTGTGCATCATGTTTAAATTCCATTTAAACTTGAAATGGGGATTTGTGAAACCCTCAGAATCATTTTTGGCAATGACCCAAATAAAAATTGCTCCAAAAAGGTCCAAGAAAATGCTCATGTTGCTCTCTGAAAATATTGTACAGAGATAAAAATCAAACCAATATTTTTAGGAGCTCATAAGTATTTATTTTGGGCATTTGGAATTAATGCATAATTATTTGCATTGGATATATATTTGTTATATATATAATATATGTCCAAAAATTATGCCATTTGTTGAGGAGCTCTAGAACAATACCACTAGTTCCTACAAAAATTGGCATAACTAAATAAAATGATTTTAGTATTTTTATTAAATCAAAACAAATGTCAGAAAATAGAAAAAGAAATAGGAAAAGGGAACCTACCTAGCGCTTACCTCCCTGTGAGCCCGTTACTGTGCAGCCCAGCAGCAGCCCAGCCCACCTGTTCCTCCTCCTCTGTCGTCTTCCTCCCCCTCGCCCAAGCAACTGCGTGCCCGCGCCACAGCCGACCGCGGCCACGCGCCCGGCCACCTCCTGCCTCCCTGCTTGCTCCGTGACCCCCTGCAACGTCGCCACGCGCCCCCCCGGATTCGCTCACTCTCCCCAGTCCTCTCCTCTCCTCTCTCTCGCCTTCTCTCTCACGCCCGAGCACCGCCGTCGCCGCCGCTCGCTGTTGCCGCGCCCAACACCACAGCCTCGCCTCTTCGACGAGTCCAGGAGCATCTCCGCGACTCCCTCGTCCTCTCGACCGAGTCACACGACGTCGGATGCTCTGCATCACCACCACCAACATCGTCTTCGCCTCCGGCCGCCCGAGATCGCCGACGACATTCCGGCCACTCCAGCCTTCCCCGAGCTCGCGCCCGACGCCATCGAGACCGCCGTGAGCATCTCCCCGTTTCCCCTCTCTTCTCCCCCTCGTTCCCGCGTCGTAGCCGTCGTTTCCACCATGGCCGAAGCCATCGCCGCCGCAGCTCCTCACCGTCGTGGCCACAGCCATTGAAGCTCGCAGCCGAGCCGCCGTTGCACTCAGTGCACTTTGGCGAGTCACGTGGACCCGCTCGCAGCCTCCCCCGTGCCCCGCAACATCAAAACCCCCGATGGCCGAGCTCCGGCCGCCGCCGCGAGCCTCGCTCCGGCGAGCTTCGCTGCCCCCGCAACCTCCCGTCGCCTCCACCGGGTGCGCATGAGCGCCACAAACTCACAGAGCCCCTCCGCGCGGCGTTTGGTCGCCGGAGGGCGAAACCCAAGCCGTTCCGCCGTCGTTGACCTCGCCAGCGGCTGAACTCAGGCCGTGCAGAGGTGGCAGCATCATTAGCGGCTGATGGCGCCACTAATTAACCCACTCAGTGACAACGACTTTTTGTTTAAATTAGTTTATAATCCAGCGGGACCCACGCGTCAGGGTTGACTTGCTGATGTGTCCGTTGACCTGACCCCACCTGTCGGTGACCCAGACAGCACAGTGTGACTGACCAGTGGACCCCACTGGTCAGGTTTGACCTGGACCTGGCCGTTGACCCGCTGACGTCAGGCTGACGCAGTTATCCATTTTCTGGATTTAAAATTAATCAGGAAATTCCAGAAAATGATTTAAACTTCAAAAATTCATAGAAATTCAACCGTAGCTCAGATTGAAATAATTTATATATGAAAAATTATCAGAAAAATGCAATCTATCCATCTGTACTAGTTTCATGCATGACAAACCAACTTATACCTACTGTATAAGTGAAACACTAAAATGGCTTATATAAGGGCTTAATTTGGAGATGCATTTAAACCTATGGTTCAAATGGATTTCAACCAAATGGATGCTAGTTGCATTAGCTCAAACAACATCACATCTACATGCCATGTTCATGCATCATGTTGTTGCATATGATTGTGTTTTGATTGTCGACACTGTTCCTTCTTAATAGGTCCTGCTCCGGAGAGTGTTCCAGAGTACCTGTCTGAGGAGCAGTGCCTTCCTTGTTGATATACCAGGCAATGAAACCCCCTTGTTCATTCCGATACAATGCTACTATCTTGCTCCTACTCTCAGTTATTGCATTAGGACAACAACGATTCATCTGCTACTTTGTGCTGCGGTAGTTGAACCCATTCCTCTGCATGACCTGTCATTGCCACAGTAAATAGTTGAAACCCACTAGCATGTGTAGGAGTTGATTGAGCCATGTTGTGTTCCTACCATGCTATGCCTGCTATTGCTTAGAGTTGTGTCAGGTCTGATTCATTGGGAATGAATTGGAGTGTTACGATATGTTCTGGTGCTGAGAGTTAAGTGTGTGAACACGATTTGGTAAAGGTAGCGGTGAGAGGCCTTGTAGGAGTACATGGTGGGTTGTCTCACTGGAACCGTCCTTAAGCACTGAGTTCTATGTATGTTGTCCAATGACTCGATACTACCACACATTGGGCTCCGGGCGCTCCAAGCCCTCTCGACTTATTAACCAACTTGATCTCTGTCTAGGAGTCGCAACTAGTTTCTGGTGTTTGTAGGCTGTGTTAGTAGTCTACCAAGTGGCACCCAGCCAGGTGGGCTTGGGACAGACTAGGCACAAGTGGCACGGTGTACCAAGCGTAGATCCATCCGGTGAGGTGGGCTTGGGAACCCTGCACACATCGTTTGGGGCCGTGAGTGGAACCCCGGCCGGATCTCCTTGCGGATGGAACCCGAATAGGCGATAAACCTGGATTAGAGTCTTGTGTGGTTAGTCAGGTCGTGGCCGACTCCCTCGCCAGGCTTCCGTTTGAAGGTTGCCGAGATACACGACGTGTACATGGTGGTAAGTGGCGAGAGCGTGTGTGAAGAAGTACACCCCTGCAGGGTTAACATGATCTATTCGAATAGTCGGGTCCGCGGTTATGGACTTCTTGGATGCTTACATGGTACATAGACAACTTGAAGTGGATACTCTAAAATGCTCAAGACAAGTGTGAGTGCTATGGATGGCCTTCTCGTAGGGAGTCGGGGATGAATCCATAGTAGTGTATTGTGGGGTGATTAGTGGACTCGTGTGCGCCATATCACCTCAAAGAAGTTCTGGTAGTCGTAGAACAGGATAGCCACAGAGTCAAAGCTGGCTTGCTGCAACAAATCCCCACATTACCCTCTTGATACAAATGCATGTACGATAGGATCTGATGTAAGTCTTGCTGAGTACCTTTGTACTCATGTTGCTTTATTTATGTTTTTGCAGCGGAGACTTCGGTCTTACTAGTGTTCTCGTGGGCTTCGACGAGTAGCTTGTACCTTAGCTACGATCTTGATCGGATATTGTAGTTAGTCAGGCTATTCAGCCTTTTTCATTTGTAGATGTCAGTACTCAGACATGTAATGCTTCCACCTGTTGCTTGTTTGCTCTGAATGTTGGGTCATGTGACCCCTGTTTGTAATAAAGCTATGATGGCTCTTCTGAGCCTTTATCTATATGAGTTGTTGAGTTATGCTCTGATGTCGTGTTGTACAGAACATACTTGCATGTTATGCATACGTGTAATGTGTATTGCTATGTGTGGGATCTGACTATCTAATTGTTTATCCTTTGTAGCCTCTCTTACCGGGAAATGTCTCCTAGTGCTTCCACTGAGCCCTGGTAGCTTGCTACTGCTCCGGAACACTTAGGCTGGCCGGCATGTGTCCTTCTTCGATCCCGTGTCTGTCCCTTCAAGGAAATGTCACGCGGTGTCTACCGGAGTCCTGTTAGCCTGCTATAGCCCGGTTTACCGGAGTCCTGCTAGCCCAGTTGCTACAGCCCGGATTCACTCGCTGATGACCGACACGTTCGATGCTGGGTCATGTATGCCTGTCCCTGTAAGTTAGTGCCACTTTGGGTTCACGACTAGCCATGTCAGCCCGGGTTCTTTGTCATATGGATGCTAGCAACATTATCATATACGTGTGCCAAAAGGCGCAAACGGTCCTGGGCATGGTAAGGCGACACCCGTGGGAATACCGTGCGTGAGGCCGCAAAGTGATATGAAGTGTTACATGCTAGATCGGTGTGGCATAGAATCGGGGTCCTGACAATACTACTGCTGCAATTCGAACTGAATTTGAATTCGTTTCTCTATTTCAATAAGAATCTACAATCATGATTGTTGCCAGCTTCAACCATCATTCGTGTATTACCTCAGTAACACACCACATGATTACTATAGAGATAGTGATGAACTATGTGTACTACATGAACTCTAATTCTATTTTTTGAATACACTTGATGTTAATTCCCCATAATAGTACATTTGATGTATTAACTATATATTCATAATCTAAACCATGTTCCATACGTACACCATGTTTATCACACAAAGTATAGTGCCCCTCCCCCTATATTATGACAAGTATTTTGACCTGAGCTGCAAAAGCCACACACTAGCCCAAATTATAATCAATGTTCTATATATTATACATAGTACTAGAAAGATTCCCATGTGTTCCACAGAACATCAACATGATCAAGGGGAGGCCTAATTTGCAAATATGGAGAGGGGTGTGGGTATCCTTTTTCAAAATTACCATAGTTTCCTTCATATCTGTCAGATATAAATCAGACGACCTGTATTGCAGGATGGCAGGCACACCATCATCAACAACTCCTTTTTTTTATAAGAGTAGAGATAAAATATATTATATGTACTATAACATGTTCATAACCACACCATGTGTATCACCGTTATATATATTCACACATGCGTCACTTTAAAACACTATGATAAATTCTTCAAATATCTGAATTCACTTTTTATAATCAAGTATGATCTTTATTCGTCTTTTACACCCACACAATCCTATTATCTTTGTAGTTAGCGCTAACTTCTCTCGTGCATGCACACGCCCGCGTCCCACTCACCCTCCCTCAGCATTCTCTAGCTCCATCGCGCAAATTCGTCTTTTCACTTTAGGTCGTTCACCCATGGTGTGTGTAGGCCCCCAGCTCCTTCTTCACGGCACACATCGATCGATATGCCTCTCCAGCCAGTTGTGCCTAGCACAAACACAAGCTTCCCCTCTTCTCTTATCACCATCCATGCCTCACTCCCACCACTCTTTTCATCGATCTCGTACTCGCACACTCCTTCCCCTCGATATAGTGTGCCTCTCGCACCACCTCCTAGATGCATCACTCTCTCTCTATCCTTCTCCCCGTGCCTCATTTGCTTCTAACCCACACATGCATGTATAGCGATCGATCTCCCAACATATACCTAGGTCGACTTTAACTATTCCCCCCCATCGATCGATGTACCTCACAAGTTATGTCTCTCCTTTCTCTGACAAAGGATGATTGATTTTCCTATGTAGTTACGTCTGCTTACCTCCTGACCCATCTCTCTCACACACGTGCATAGACAGGCAGCCATCCCCTCTCTTATTGATATTGCAGGTGTGCCCTCTGTTTGTCTAGCAAGCCTCTCCCACCATTTGTTAGAAGCAACTCCACTACCACCCCCTCCAACACTCTAGCTCTGTCTCTCTTCCAACCTTATTCCTCTCCTACACATATGCATGGATGTCGATCGATCTCCCTTAATACATGAGGTAGATTGGTATCTCTTAATACATGAGGTAGGCCTCTCTCCTCATCCACACATATATTAGCCACTGTACCTCTATAGTTAATTAGGCCTCCCTCCCCCCCCCCACCACACACCGATAGTCCAGCGCTGTAGGTAGGTATCCATGCCACAAAGACAAACTGCACATGTCCCCTCTCATGTTCTAGTAGGCCAGCCACTCTGTATATTTTACGTGGGTACACACAAATTCAATGGCACTCTTTATCGATCGCATGCGCACACACACACACATCATCATCCCTCTCTTCGATTCTATGGACACCTCAAGCCGATGATACCTCCACTCTCTTATCACGGATCACGCCCTCTATATATATGATATATCTAGGACTCTATTTCACACACATTGCATATGTCACATTTTTTGATTGACCCCCCCCCAAAAAAAACTCTCACGAACCCAGACACTATATCTTTGTACGTTTGTATCTCTCACACACAACCCCACGTAGGTGGTGTACGTATACAAGAAGAGAATAGGTGCACCATGCACTGATACGTCTCCAATGTATCTATAATTTTTTTGTTCCATGCTATTATATTACCCGTTTTGGATGTTTATGGGCTTTACTTTAAACTTTTATATCAATTTTTGGGACTAACCTACTAATTGGAGGCCCAGCCCGAATTGCTGTTTTTTTCCTATTTTAGTATTTTGAAGAAAAGGAATACCGAACAAAGTCCAAACGGAATGAAACCTTCGGCAACGATCTTTTTGGAACAAACGCAATCCAGGAGACATGGAGTGGACGTCAAGAAGCAGCCGAGGCAGCCACGAGGCAGGAGGGCGTGCCCTAGAGGGTGGGCCTGCCCCCCACCCTCGTGGGCCCCTCGTGGCTCAACCGACCTACTTCTTCCTCGTATATATATCCACGTACCACGAAAACATCCAGGAGCACCACGAAAAACTATTTCCACCACCGCCACCTTCTGTATTCGCGAGATCCCATCTTGGAGCCTTCGTCGGTGCTCCACTTGAGGGGGAATCAACCATGGAGGGCCTCTACATCATCTCCAACGCCTCTCCGATGAGTTGTGAGTAGTTTACCACAGAACTTCGGGTCCATAGTTATTAGCTAGATGGCTTCTTCTCCCTCTTTGAATCTCAATACAAAGTTCTCCTCGATCTTCTTGGAGATCTATTTGATCTAACTCTTTTTGCGGTGTGTTTGTCGAGATCTAATGAATTGTGGGTTTATGATCAAGTTTATCTATGAGAAGTATTTGAATCTCCTCTGAATTCTTTTATGTATGGTTGGTTATCTTTGCAAGTCTCTTCGAATTAATAGTTTGGTTTGGCCTACTAGATTGATCTTTCCTGCAATGGGAGAAGTGCTTAGCTTTGGATTCAATCTTGCGGTGTCCTTTCCCAGTGACGGCAGGGGCAACAAGGAATGTATTGTATTGTTGTCATCGAGGATAAAAAGATGGGTTTTATATCATATTGCATGAGTTTATCCCTCTACATCATGTCATCTTTCTTAATGGGTTACTCTGTTTTCCATGAACTTAATACTCTAGATGCAGGCAGGAGTCGGTCGATGTGTGGAGTAATATAGTAGATGCAGAATCGTTTCGATCTACTTGTTGCAGACGTGATGCCTACATACATGATCATGCCTAGATATTCTCATAACTATGCACTTTTCTATCAATTGCTCGACAGTAATTTATTCACCCACCGTAATACTTATGCCATCTTGAGAGAAGCCACTAGTGAAACCTATGGCCCCCGGGTCTATCTTTTATCATATAAGTTTCTGATCCACTTTTATTTGCATCTTTATTTTGCAATCTATATCATAAAAATACCAAAAATATTTATCTTATCTTATTATCTCTATCAGATCTCACTTTCGCAAGTTACTGTGAAGGGATTGACAACCCCTTTATCGCGTTGGTTGCGAGGTTCTTGTTTGTTTCTGTAGGTACGAGGGACTTCTGTGGAGCCTTCTACTGGATTGATAGCTTGCTGTATCACCCTTTCCTCTTCAAGGGAAAACCATCGCAGTGCTCCAGAGGTAGCAAGATGGATTTCTGGCGCCATTGCTGGGAAGGTCTTCGCTCAAGTCAAGACATACCAAGTACCCATCACAAACTCATCTCCCTCGCATTACATTATTTGCCATTTGCCTCTCGTTTTCCTCTCCCCCACTTCACCCTTGCCGTTTTATTCACCCTCTCTTTTCCGTGCGCCTATTTTTTGCTTGCCTCTTGTGTGCTTGTGTGTTGGATTGCTTGTCATGATGGCTCAAGATAATACTAAATTGTGCGACTTTTCCAATACCAATAACAATGATTTCCTTAGCACTCCGATTGCTCCTCTTAATGATGCTAAATCTTGTCAAATCAATGCTGCTTTCTGAATCTTGTTATGAAAGATCAATTCTCCAGCCTTCCTAGTGAAGATGCCGCTACTCATCTAAACAACTTTTTGATTTGTGTGTTTTGCAAAACAAGAAAGATACCGATAATGATATTTTTAAATTGAAGTTATTTCCATTTTCACTTAGAGATCATGCTAAAACTTGGTTTTCGTCTTTGCCTAAAAATAGTATTGAGTCATGGAATAGGTGCAAAGATGCTTTTATCTCTAAGTATTTTCCTCCCGCTAAGATCATCTCTCTTAGAAACGATATTAAGAAGTTTAAACAACTTGATCATGAGCATGTTGCCCAATAAGATGAAATTAATGATTGACAATTGCCCTATAGATGGTTTGAATTTATGGATGATCATACAAAATTTCTATGCTAGATGGAATTTTGCTTCTAGAAATCATTTAGATTCGGCCGGGGGAGGCACTTTTAGGCAAATCACTTTAGGAGAAGCTACTAAACTCCTTGATAATATTATGGTTAATTATTCTCAATGGCACACCGAAATATCTACTAGTAAAAAGGTCCATGCGATAGAAGAGATTAATATTTTGAGTGGAAAGATGGATGAACTTATGAAATTATTTTCTACTAAGAGTTCTCCTATTGATCCCAATGATATGCCTTTGTCTACTTTGATTGAGAATAATAATGAATCTATGGATGTGCATTTTGTTGGTAGGAATAATTTTGGTAACAACGCGTATAGAGGAAACTTTTTAATCCTAGGTCGTTTCCTTGTAATTCCTCTAATAATTAATGTAATTCCTACAACATCTCTTATGGAAATTTTAATAAGATTCCTCTGATTTTGAGAATAGTGTTAAAGAATTTATGATCTCTCAAAAGAATTTCAATGCCTTGCTTGAAGAAAAACTGCTTAAAGTTGATGAATTGGCTAGAAATGTTGATAGACTTTCTCCTGATGTTGATTCTTTGAAACTTAGATCTATTCCACCTAAGCATGATATCAATGAGTCTATGAAATCCATGAGAATTTCCATTGATGAGTGCAAAGAAATAACCACTAGGATGCGTGCTAAGAAAGATTGCTTTGTAAAAGTGTGTTCTTCTAGTTTCCATGAAAATAATGATGAAGATCTAAAAGTTATTGATGTGTCTCATATTAAGTATTTGTTTTGCAATATGAATCTTGATAATGATGGGAATGGAGATGAGTCAACTTGAGTTAAAAGGTGTCCCAATGATACGGAGTTTTTAGATCCTCATGCTAAATTTGGTAAAAGTGGGATTGGTGAGATCAAACTTTAGATAGAAACGAACCCACTATTATGGATTTCAAGGAATTTAATTATGATAATTTTTCCTTAATATATTGTATTTCCTTGTTGGAATCCGTGTTGAATTCTCCTCATGCTTATAGTCAAAATAAAGCTTTTACCAAACATATCGTTGATGCTTTGATGCAATCTTATGAGGAAAAACTTGAGCTGGAAGTTTCTATACCTAGAAAACTTTATGATGAGTGGGAACCCACTATTAAAATTAAAATTAAAGATCATGAATGCTATGCTTTGTGTGATTTGGGTGCTAGTGTTTCCACGATTCCAAAAACTTTATGCGATGTGCTAGGTTTCCATGAATTTGATGATTGCTCTTTAAACTTGGACCATGCGGATTCCACTATTAGGAAACCTATTGGAATGATTAATGATGTTCTTATTGTTGCAAATAGGAATTATGTGCCCGTAGATTTTATTGTTCTTGATATAGATTGCAATCTTCCATGTCCTATTATTCTTGATAGACCTTTCCTTCGAACGTTTGGTGCAATTATTGATATGAAGGAAGGGAATATTAGATTACAATTCCCATTAAGGAAAGGCATGGAACACTTTACTAGAAAGAAAGTAAAATTACCTTATGAATCTATTATGCGAGCCACTTGTGAATTGAATGCCAAAGATGGCAATACTTAGATCTAATGTCGCTTTTATGCCTAGCTAGGGGCGTTAAACGATAGCGCTTGTTGGGAGGCAACCCAATTTTATTTTAGTGTCTTGCTTTTTGCTTATGTTTAGTAATACATATTTCATCTACACTCTTCTTAGATGTGGTTTTATGTTTTAATTAGTGTTTGTGCCAAGTAGAACCTATAGGATAACCTACGGTGATAGTTAATTTGATTCTGCTAAAAACAGAAACTTTTGCACGCATGAGAATAATTTTAATAAATCACAGGAATGTGCGTTTTTGTTGATTTTTTTCAGTATATCAATAGACGAATTGCACGGGACTTCCTATTTTGGTAGGAATTTTAGAGTTCTAGAAGTATTCTGAAGTTACAGATTGCTACAGACTGTTCTGTTTTTGACAGATTCTGTTTTTCATGTGTTGTTTGCTTATGTTGATGCATCCATGGCTAGTACCGGGGTGTATGAACCATAGAGAAGTTGGCATATAGTAGGTTTAACACCAATATAAATAAATAATGAGTTCATTATAGTACCTTAAAGTGGTGTATTGTTTTATTTCGCTAACGGAGCTCATGAGATTTTCTGTTGAGTTTTGTGTTGTGAAGTTTTCTAGTTTTTGGGTAAAGATTTGATGGATTGTGGAATAAGGAGTGGCAAGACCCGAAGCTTGGGGATGCCCAAGGCACCCCAAGGTAAAATTCAAGGACAACCAAAAGCCTAAGCTTGGGGATGCCCCGGAAGGCATCCCCTCTTTCGTCTTCGTCCATCGGTAACTTTACTTGATGCTATATTTTTATTCACCACATGATATGTGTTTTGCTTGGAGCGTCTTGTATGATTTGAGTCTTTGCTTTTTAGTTTACCACCATCATCCTTGCTGTACACACCTTTTTCGAGAGACACACATGATTTGGAATTTATTAGAATACTCTATGTGCTTCACTTAAATCTTTTGAGCTAGATAATTTTGCTCTAGTGCTTCACTTATATCTTTTAGAGAACGGCGGTGACTTGATTTTGTAGAAATTATTGATGTCTCATGCTTCACTTATATTATTTTGAGAATCTTTTAGAACAACATGGTATTTGCTATGGTTATGAAATTGGTCCTAGAATGATGGGCATCCAAGTTGGGTATAATAAAAACTATTATAGAAAGTGAATTGGATGCTATGATCAATTTGATGCTTGATAATTGTTTTGAGATATGGAGGTGGTAATATTAGAGTCATGCTAGTTGGGTAATTGTGAATTTAAAGAATACTTGTGTTGAAGTTGGCAAGTCCCGTAGCATGCACATATTGTAAAAGTTGTGTAACAAATTTGTTGCACGGGATGCTCTTTTGATTGCCTTATGTGTGGAGGTCGGGGGTGCGCGATGGTTAACTCCTGCCAACCACCCCCCTAGGAGCATGTGTAGTAGTACTTTGCTTCGAGGGCTAATAAACCTTTTGCAATAAGTATATGAGTTCTTTATGATTAATGTGAATCCATGGATTATACGCACTCTTACCCTTCCATCATTGCTAGCCTATTCGGTACCGTGCATTGCCCTTCCTCACCTTGAGAGTTGGTGCAAACTTCGCCGGTGCATCCAAACCCCGTGATACGACACGCTATATCACACATAAAGCTCCTTATATCTTCCTCAAAATAGACACCATACCTACCTATTATGGCATTTCCATAGCCCTTCCGAGATATATTGTCATGTAACTTTCCACCGTTCCGTTTATCATGACACGCATCATCATTGTCGTATTGCCTTGAATGATCATGTAGTTGACATCGTATTTGTGGCAAATCCACCTTGCATAATTTTTCATACATGTCACTCTTGATTCATTGCCCATCCCGGTACACCGCCAGAGGCATTCATATAGAGTCATATGTTGTTCTAGTATTGAGTTGTAATCAATGAGTTGTAAATAAATACAAGTGTGATGATCATCATTATTAGAGCATTGTCCCTTATAAAAAAAGAAAGGCCAAATAAAAAAGAAAGTCCAATAAAAAAGGCCAAAAAAAAGGAAATCCCAAAAAATAAATAATAAGGGGACAATGTTACTATATTTTTCCACACTTGTGCTTCAAAGTAGCACCATGTTCTTCATATAGAGAGTCTTCTATGTTGTCACTTTCATATACTAGTGGGAATTTTTCACTATAGAACTTGACTTGTATATTCCAACGATGGGCTTCCTCAAAATGCCCTATGTCTTCGTGAGCAAGCAAGTTGGATGCACACCCACTTAGTTTCTTTTGTTGAGCTTTCATATATTTATAGCTCTAGTGCATCCTTTGCCTGGCAATCCCTGCTCCTCATGTTGACATCAATTGATGGGCATCTCCATAGCCCGTTGATTAGCCTCGTCAATGTGAGACTTTCTCCTTTTTGGTCTTCGCCACACAATCTCCATCATCATATTCTATTCCACCCATAGTGGTATATCCAGGGATCATGCTCATGTATTGCGTGAGAGTTGAAAAAGCTGAAGCGCATTAAAAAGTATGAACCAATTGCTTGGCTGAAACCAGGGTTGTGCTTGATGGGAGTATTTTTGTGTGATGAAAATGAAACATAGCCTAACTATATGATTTTGTAGGGATGAACTTTCTTTAGCCATGTTATTTTGAGAAGACATGATTGCCTTGTTAGTATGCTTGAAGTATTACTATCTCTTCTGTCAATATGAACTTTTATTTTGAATCATTTGGATCTGAACATTCATGCCACAATAAAGAAAATTACATTGAGAATTGTGCTAGGTAGCATTCCACATCAAAAATTCTATTTTTATCATTTACCTACTTGAGGACGAGCAGGAATTAAGCTTAGGGATGCTTGATACGTCTCCAACATATCTATTATTTTTTATTGTTCCATGCTAGTATATTACCCGTTTGGATGTTTATGGGCTTTACTTTACACTTTTATATCATTTTTGGGACTAACCTACTAACCGGAGGCCCAACCCGAATTGCTGTTTTTTTGCCTATTTCAGTGTTTTGAAGAAAAGGAATATCAAGAGTCCAAACGGAATGAATCCTTCGGGAGCGATCTTTTTGGAACAAACGCAATCCAGGAGACTTGGAGTGGACGTCAAGAAGCATCCGAGGCGGCCACGAGGCAGGAGGGCGCGCCCTAGGGGGGTGGGCGCGCCCCCACCCTCGTGCCTCAACCGAGCTACTTCTTCCTCCAATATATATCCATGTACCCTGAAAACATCCAGGAGCACCACGAAAAAACTATTTCCACCGTCGCAACCTTCTGTATCCGCGAGATCCCATCTTGGAGCCTTCACCGGCGCTCCGCCAGAGGGGGAATCGACCATGGAGGGCCTCTACATCATCTCCAAGGCCTCTTCGATGAGTTGTGAGTTGTTTACCATAGACCTTCGGGTCCATAGTTATTAGCTTGATGGCTTCTTCTCTCTCTTTGAATCTCAATACAAAGTTCTCCTCGATCTTCTTGGAGATCTATTCGATGTAGCTCTTTTTGCGGTGTGTTTGTCGAGATCCGCTGAATTTTGGGTTTATGATCAAGTTTGTCTATGAGAAGTATTTCAATCTCCTCTGAATTCTTTTATGTAGGATTGGTTATCTTTGCAAGTCTCTTCGAATTATCAGTTTGGTTTGGCCTACTAGATTGATCTTTCTTGCAATAGGAGAAGTGCTTAGCTTTGGGTTCAATCTTGTGGTGTCCTTTCCCAATGACAGCAGGGGTAGCAAGGCACGTATTGTACTGTTGCCATCGAGGATAAAAATATGGGTTTTATATCATATTGCATGAGTTTATCCCTCTACATCATGTCATCTTTCTTAATGTGTTACTCTGTTCTTCATGAACTTAATACTTTAGATGCAGGCATGAGTCGGTCGATGTGTGGAGTAATAGTAGTAGATGCAAAATCGTTTCTATCTACTTGTTGCGGATGTGATGCCTATATACATGATCATGCCTAGACATTCTCATAACTATGCACTTTTCTATCAATTGCTCGACAGTAATTTGTTCACCCACCGTAATACTTATGCTATCTTGAGAGAAGCCACTAGTGAAACCTATGGCCGCCTCGGTCTATCTTTTATCATATAAGTTTTCGATCTACTTTTATTTGCATCTTTATTTTCCAATCTATATCATAAAAATACCAAAAATATTTATCTTATCTTATTATCTTTATCAGATCTCACTTTCGTAACTTACCGTGAAGGAATTGACAACCCCTTTATCGTGTTGGTTGCGAGGTTCTTGTTTGTTTGTGTAGGTATGAGGGACTTCTGTGGAGCCTCCTACTGGATTGATACCTTGGTTCTCAAAAACTGAGGGAAATACTTACGCTACTTTGCTGCATCACCCTTTCCTCTTCAAGGGAAAACCTACGCAGTGCTCAAGAGGTAGCATGCACGTACTCACACTTCGTGCCCAGCCACACTCGCACGGGTACACGGTGGAGCACATTTCTATATGAAATGGCAGCCCACGTGCTCATTTGAACGCATGTGGCGGTTGTTTACCTACGGAGGTCGTGTACCACGCGTGCACGAAACAAAGTTCGACTTGATGCATTGGCGCTTTATTTTTAAATAAAGTTATCTTGCTCAATGGCACATACACAAAATATAAAACAATTTTTATGGAGAAAAAGGTAGTCCGCTCATTATATACAATGGAGCTTTCCTGCCTGGTTTGTCTCTCTTCAGAGTATCTCACACAAGGCTATGGTGGCCTCTCTCTCTCTCTCAACGTTGGTCACTGATCCAGCCGCATCTCGTCCGCCGGTGGAAAGGGAGGATGTGCATCGTTTCTCCGTTCGACGGTGCGGAGGCAGCACGTCTGGATCTGCGGTAAACGCCGTTCTCTCTGACCAAGCTCTGGCGTAGTAGGGCCTACGCCACTTGCTCGCTGCCGCAGTATGGGCAGATTCCGTCCGCCGCCGCTCACCTAGTTACATCCCAACGACCTCTAGGTATCCCCTTCGGCCTTGCTCCACTGCCCGTCTTCCCACGTCTCTTCATGTGGATCTTCCATAGTTCTTTTCCCAAAACGTAGCTCATCCGGCGTACTTTCCATATTGCAATTTCGTCCTCACATTGTTTTAGACAAACACAGCAGTGTTGTTATCTTCCCTTAGGACAAGGAATGTGCTTCTTTTTTGTCGTCGCATGTGTCATCAACTGTTATTGGCCAGTAATTGTTTCCTTTCTGCCTCTTTTTTGCAAACAGGGCTATCCATTTCACCTTGTTGCTATTGCGACCTTTTGGTGAACTGCACAAATCACTTTTTTCTTAAGAGTGTTTTGTGCAGTTGTAATAAAATGTCACATGGGCAACATCTCTACATTTTAGTGCAAGTGCACAAAAGGAGATTGCTTTTTCTCTATCCTCCTCATCCAACTCCGATCCTAATCTTCTCCAACTAGTTAGTCTTAAGAGAGACTGCAAAGGTGGCCGGCTTCTATTTGTGTGTTTATTATTTCATCAACAGTCCTATATTATCGTAATCACACTTAATATCTTTGGAACAGGGACACTCAGCTATACTTTAGTGGAACTGCACAAAATGATCGGAATGTTGCATGCTCCAGACAGCTACTTTTTTGGCCAACAGGCCTTGTTGATTTAGACAGAGCTGGGGGATGTTGCTGCCAATGAAAGCATGGATCAATTTTAATTTAACACCTTCTCAGAACTTTGTCTTCAGTTGTGATGTAAATATGAGATCTGGTCTGCTAATAATTGAGATGCATTAGCAAGAAAGTTAGTTTTTTATTGTTTCCAAAAGAGCATCGATGGCAAGACACACGAAAAAAGCTGAAAGCTCACACCATTGTACAATTTCTTGTCGCTGGAAAATTATTTGTATAGTACGTCAATTATGTAAACAAATGCTGGAAGCTTGATAGCATTGCCAAAAGCCTCTTCAGCATCTGGGTCCATGTGCCATTCACAAAATTATACTCCTTCGTTCCTAAATATTTGTCTTTTTACAAATTTCAAATGGGCATATTTTAGAGTGTAGATTCACTCATTTTTCTTCGTATGTGTATTCCCTCCGTTCCTAAATATTTGTCTTTCTAGAGATTTCAACAAGTGACTACATGTGGAGCAAAATGAGTGAATCTACACTCTAAAATATGTCTATATACATCTGTATGTAGTAGTCCATTTGAATCTCTAAAAAGACAAATATTTGAGTAGTCACTCAATGAAATCTCTAGAAAGACAAATACTCCGGAGTATATTTCAGAACCGAGGGAGTAGTGCACAACCACATGGGAGACTCAGCCCGGTCGTTGCGCCGCATTAATAGTGAGTAATGAGCAGTCAAATCATAAGCCCCACCTTTCCCACTGTAAGTTGCTCGGAAGAAGCAACCATCAATACACTCTTCTTTGAATCCGCTCATACTACTCCATCCGTCACTGTTTATAGAGTGCACTTCAGAAAAAGAAAAAATCTCCAGAACCAAGGCGACTAGCGATCGGCCTGAAAAACAACATTGGTAGTTATAGCACAGCGTCTATTACTAGAGGAAATAATGCATACACACATGCATGCAGTGCTTCCACCCCGGGTACACACATCCATGCACTTACTCCACGCCATAGTACATCGAGAGAAAATTGTGGGCTTGATTGCAGTTACCACGCCCTAATTAATTGAGCATTAAACCAAACGCATCTAAAGTCTCTCTGGTGGTGGAAATGCATTGAGAGAAATGCATCATAATGAAGTGCGCCCTATAAACTGTGACGGAGGGAGGAGTAGTATGAAGGTGCAAAACCAAGTACGCATATGGCCATTCGGTCAACGCACCTCCTCTTGGCATATCACTAACATGTGGGACCAGAGTGTGAGCAAACCAATCTCAATTGATGGCAAAATGGCCAACCCGCCGTTCCTTGAGAGAGACGAGGAGCGAGAACACAGAGACTGGCTCGCCTAGAGGCCAAGATATATTCGAGCATGGTTGATCGATATCATCATTACATGTTGGGATGCCGTTTTCCGCCCTTCTACCGAATAAACGTGTACTTTATCAGAGATTAAAAGAAATAAGAGTATAGATGCTCCACCATGCAGTTCTAGTATTAGTACCACTCGTACTACTAAACCTTGCACTTGGCTCTTCGCCTCTTCATGAAGTTGAACAATGATGGTACTCCGCATGTTGGGTACTATAGTGTATGCCTCTTGAAATCTAACACCGAATGAACTGATGCATGTCCACCACCCGGGCAAGGGTTGGTTGCATTAGTCAAAAGGCGTAAGCGAGTTTCACCTTGTCCTGCAAGCTTCTCCTCGTTCTGCGAGTTGACGGGACACACCAAAAAGTAGTGCTAGTCCATACTCCCTCCTTTCCGGTTGATATGGCTTAATCATTTTTGCGGGTAAATGAGAGAGGTTTATTCATATATAAGCATTCTTAGGACGATCAGCCAAGACACTGGTCACTAGGAAGCGAGGTACCCCGCAAAAAAAGAAGTAGGAAGCGAGGTGTTTCATCAAGCCAACTCTCGGCCACATTCAAAGTGCAGCAAGCACGGTTCGCACAAAGATGCGCCGCAAGGTTTGCTGACCTGTTTACATACTGAATAACAAAAAAGAGGAAATATTCCCGAGCGCTCCTATTTGTAACAGGATATGAGCCAAAATTAAGCGAGAATTGTGGCGAGTGTTCCTTGCAATCAACATCCATTACCACATGCGAGAACCTTCGAAGAGAACCAAATGTGTTGAAGATTGCTTTATCACATTTTAAAAATATAATAAGAGTGCATACGCTCCTCCATCCAGTTCCTAGTAGTATAGTACATACCTCTATAGACTATAGTAGTAGTACTAGTACTAGTAAACTTTGCGCTTGGTTGTTCGCCTCTTCAGGAAGTCGAACAATAATAGTACTAGTATAGTATATGCTTCTGGCAATCTGACACCGAATTAACTGTTGCACGTCCACCGCCTAAGCGAGGAGAGCTTGCATTAGTCAAAAGTTTCTCCTTGTCCTGCGAGCCACCGTGCGCAAGCTTCTCCCAACCTGCAAGCTTCTGCTCGTTCGGCAAGTTGACGAGACACAACAAAGTAATGTTAGTCCATACTGCCTCCTCTCCGGTTAATATGGCTTAATTTCAAACGAGATAAATACATTGTCTGTCACTGTATATTTGTAAAAGTACGTTCAGCAGACTTCATAATATGCTCATTGCGCTCAATATATACATTTTCCGGTGTTTATACGGTCACTAGCTCACCCTGGCTGAGTATGGGTGTGCATGCATGTGTAGGTTGAGAAACTTGAGCGTGACCGTGTGTGTTCCGTCGTGTGCTCAGACATGCATGGATTAGTGCGTCACGCGCATTTTTGCGTCCATGTGTACGTGTGACTGTTGCATACACGTAGGGGGAGTACATGTAGGGCCACTAAGGAGCAGTCAAATCACATAGTAAGTTAGTCGGAAGAAGCAACCATCATTTCACTCTTCAATGACACGTATGCAATATAAAATGGTTGATATGGAGAGAAAAATATACTACTATATATACACTAGCAGGAGCCTAAGCTACAAGCCTGCTTTTTTGGGTATCTCTCTTCACAAGAATAGAATGACGATGGCCACACCGCTGATCACATATCCGGTCTGATCCCGGAGCTGGGGGAAGGGAACAATGTTCTGCGTAGACGCGGTCGACATCGGCAAGGGAGAAAACCCACAGTTGGTGCGTCCTAATCGGGGGTCACCGTGGTATGGGCCGATGCCGCATCCCAACCGTCCTTCTAGCTACAGCCCGACGTCCCAGGTAGTACATCTTCCTTTTGGAACCGGCTTGCTCCACTGCTGCAGCTCCCCATGTAGGTCCATCTCAAATGTCGATCTTTCTCTACTTCTACGGGCTTCTACTTGTGATGAGTTTATGTCTCATGAACTAGTGCCAGTACTATTATTCTAATCACACTTCTTCAATATCTTTGCCATCAGGGATGCTCAGCTCGATTTTAGTGGAACTGCACAAAAGCATTTTATGATCCGAGGGTGCTAGCTGTCTTTCCTTCGACAGGTTCTACCTAGCTAGGAAATTAAATCCTGTTTAGGGTTTAAGTCGTAGTGACCCCGTCAGTAGTTTTTCTTTCGTACACGCTCTCACAACTTTTGTCTTTAGTTGTGAAGTAAATATTGGCTATGATCTGTCAATCATTGAGATGCATCAGCATGCGTGTTAGTTTTCCTTTGTATTTGATGGAATGTTGTAACGAGGCAACCTTGGAGTAGGAATGAAAATGGAGTGGAAAGTTTCCCTTGTTCCAGGGAAAAATGGAAACAGAGAGAAACCAACGTTTCGTTTCGTTGGATCGCGCCGTCGAGCAAAACCAACGTTTATATCACGTCTGTCGCATTCGTGTCTCACTCTCCTCCACTGCTCGACCCCACACGGTCGCTTGGCATGCCACTCACCACAAGTATACGAAAACTTTCCCGCCTGCTTGTTGATGAATCACACCATGGAGTACTAGCACTACTGGAAGAGATTGACGAGTTGGGGGAGGACAACTAGTTGTAGCACTGACTCCCAAGAACTTTTGACATGCATGTTCTGGCCCGCTATTGTGACCTTTGAACGCGAGGCAGTCGCGTGTACCAGGAAGTAGCGTGGGCGACGCTCTCTTGGCCGGCGCACCGCTTCAATGCCAGCGCCAGTGAGAGGTCGCGTCCGCTCTGGCCGGGCATGAATGCGGCACAGACCGTTTTGGGCGGGAAGCACGCGCCGGAGATGAAGAGGTTCGGGTTGGTCAGGAGCGGCCGTGGCAGCGGTCCGACGCCCGCAAACAAGAAATGTTGTACATTAATATTGTTGCGTATATAATTAACAATGTAAATAATGTGCCAATTGGACAAATATGATTGGAGATGGAAATGGAAATGGAATTTTACGTAAATATTGATATGCACGTCTATGTCTATGTGTGTGTGCACGACGACTCTCGCGACCTAGAAGTGGGGGCGTGTTTTTGATCGAGTTTTATTTTTTGGTACATTAAAAAATTGTCCGCCAGTTTTCGTTTCTTTTTTCCGGGAGCGTGCATATTCTATTTAAAACCACTGCTATGGAGAGAATTTTTTTACTCCATTAGAACCTCTTGTTTGATAGAGTTTCTCGCGTCTCGCTCTCTCACCCTCTCCATATCAAAACAACAGACAATGTTCACTCTATCTCTCTCCTCACTGGTGGTCACAGATCCTACCGAATCCCGTCCGCCGTGGGAGGTGAGGAGGTGCAGCGTTGACTTTGTCGCCGTCGGTGATAGAGAAAGCCGATGCGCACCATCCTCTCAGAGCTGGCGCTAGCGCGAACGAAGGTCCTCCGCGCCCTTGTTCACTGCCGTCGTGTGGGCAGATCCCGCCCGCCCGCTTAAGAGACATCTAGCCCACCTGAGGTATAACTTCTTGTACTGGTCCAGCTCCCCATGTTGCTGCATGCGGGTTTTATTCTATGCGACTACTCCCCAGCTCCCCATGTATAGTAGCTAGGGTTCGTCGGCTGGTCCAACATCACCTACTATTATAGAGGAAATGCTACTCAAAAAGTTATCCTGATTTATGCCTCGGTGGAGGTATACATGTTGTTTCGACAAAAAGTACATGGTGGTTGTGCGGTCATTGTCCATATGCTCCTATTGCTGCTGCTAATCTAATACTATCACTGGTTAAATGAAGAAATGCTTTGTTTCTCGGGTATCCTAGTTTAGTTCCCATCAAGATAATCATGATGCTTCTGTTTGTTGGTGTACTTTTTATTAATTCTTATTGACAATTGAGATGTCGTTGTTAATCTTGTAAAACAAAGTAACAACACTATATCCCTTTTCTATATTTTTGGAAACAGTGATGCGTATCTCCATACCCGGGCATGTCTTCCTCAATTTTAGTGGAAATGCACAAAATTGGATGGCCATTGTTGTTCCGCCTCACTGTCCTCTGCCACGTGGTTCTTCCTTCATCGATCTTGATTACTGAGAAGAAACAGACCAAAGTGAGGATTTGTCGTACTTCATAGGTGCCTCACCCAAACTTGATGCCAAATGGATGATGCATCACCACGATGACCTATCGATGCTCGTGGTTGCATCGGCTAGTGAAGCTGATCGATTTTCAATGAAAAACAAGTTGTCTTCCATCAGTGGTCTTTGCTTGTTACCCACAAAAATGATATCCTTCGTCAGTTCACCTTGGTTGCATTGGAGACGCAATCGTCTTTCACGTTGGTGCAATTTTATCACACAATTGGCTATGAACCAAATGTTTCCCTTAAGAAGGATCGACGTTGGTACTAAGAGCATAAGTTTTATATTGATTTCTAAGCCTTCTCACAATTTGTCTCCAGCTCCCCTGTAATTTTATTTGTCCAGCTATTAACTTTGATTAAAAAAATGGTGTGGACTAAAAACCCGGATGGACGTAGTAGCCCTCCATTTTTGTTTACTCCACATATTAGATTTGACTAAAGTCAAACTTTGTAAAGTTTGACCAAGTTTAGGCCGAACACAACAAACCATAATTATTAGAGAGGGCAAACTGTACATACTCTCAAACCTTTCCGATAATTGAAATTAAAATTCTTTATTTGTACACACTCTCACACGTTTCTGATAATTTGGCGCATGTGTGGTTGTTCACTTAAGGGAGGGTAGTGTACCGCACATGAAGGATAAGAAGTGCGACCAGGACACGTGGATCGTTAGTTCATCGGAAGTACTCCATCCATTCCTAAATATTTGTCTTTCAAGAGATTTGAAATGGACTACCACATACAGATGTATATAGACATATTTTACAGTGTAGATTCGGCCATTTGTTGAAATCTCTAGAAAGACAAATATTTAGGAACAGAGGGAGTAGTAGTTTTCTTCACTGGTACGTTAAATAAAGAGTTTCATTTCGTACTTACACAATTTGAAACGATTGTTATGGAGAGAATAATAAAACCACTCCACTATATATTAGTCATATACACGAGTACTATATGGATGCAGCTTCATTGACTTAGTGCACCTGCCTTTGGGTTTATGACAGGTGGGCCCAAAATGTGGCTGGCCCACCTTTCATACAGCCAAAAGCAGGTGCAGTTAAGGCACCGGAGCTCAGTCCATACTACAATATATATATATAAGCTGGAGCCTCAACGCTTGTTCGCTAGGGTTTGCACTCTCCACACTCTCGCTGCACTACATATATATACACGCTGGAGGTTCAGCATTCCTTTGCTAGGGTTTGCTATATTCACAGTCTCTCACCCTCTCCACCAGATCTAAACAAGACTGCATTGGCCTCTTGTCTCTTTCTCCCCCCTCATAGCTGGTGAAGGAGGCGTCCGGATCCCGTCGCACCGGGAAGGGGAGGAGGTGCAACATTCACTCTATCGCCTTCGGCGAGGGAGGGAATCCACTTCCGGCTGCGTTGTTCTCTTTCACCCAGCGCCTGTGTGGGAGGGCCATCGACCCCTTCTTCCTCCCTGTCGTACGTAGTGTGGGCAGATTCGGCCTCCCCGCCGCATGCCTTGCCACATCCCAACGACCCTAAGGTATAAGTTTCTTTGAAACCGTCATTGCTCTAGCTGCATGCGGATCTTTTTTGATTATGTAGTTGAATCTAGGTCTTAGTTCAAAGAGGAAAGAAGGGTGCGCTGGGGTGGAGCATGAATCTAGGACATCGTTCAATGAGGAAAGGAGGGATGGAAAGTAGTATAGACTGGCCATCCAGCCGATTTTTTGGTCGAAAAGGGAAAAAGGGGGTAACCCAAAACTGGGGGGTCGGGTAGTTTTTGCAGGACTAGATTTCTGCCCTCATATAGGAACAAGGTTCAAAGAGAACAAATATGGGACCAACGCAGATATGCTCCTTGGCTACATATTCTACATCACCCATTTATACATGTGGACGCACATGGTGCTGGCATGTCCCATGTCCCATGTCCCATACAACTATTTTTCTCTTGTTAATCTAGGAATGCTGCCGGAAAATTGAAGCAATGCCACTGTTAAAAGTAAATTACATTTTTAAACGAATGTTGTTTTAAGAGAATGTCTCTGTTAATATGAATCAATGCAACCGTTTTAGAAATGCTACTATCCTACTTTGTTTTCCATCAAGATAATTTAGATGCTTCTTTCTGTCACTGTTTGTTTCATCCTCCTTTGTCGGCAATTAATTGTTTCCTTTTTTGCCTCTGTTAAAACAGGGGTATCTATTCAACTTGTTGCTACTGTGACATTTTTCTTCGCTACGCGAAACACTTATGTTTTAAGAGTGTTTTGTGCAGTTCAACTTGAATGTCACACCGGCGACTTTGCTTAATTTTGGTGGAACTGCACAAAAGGAGATCGAGATTTGCTTCTAGTCTTCCTTGCGAGTTGTTTCAAATCTTGGTCTCATCCACATGATGGTGCAGTGTGCTTTGAGATGTTGTGCTACTTGTTTTGGTACTGTATTGGATAAATGTTGACTTGAAGCTATTGAACTGCTGTCTTTTGCCATTAAGTGAGCAAAAATTGTTCCAACCCAGACATGATGCTTGTTGCTTTCTTACACAAAACTCTGCATCACCCCCTTTATAAGTAGATGGAAGCACATGGTGTTGTTGCGTCCACTCTCCCTGGAACTGTTTATGCTTTTTGTTAATCTAATGCTGCTGGTAAAATTAAGCAATGCACTCGCAGAATTAACTACTGAATCTTAGTTCAAAACTACAACACTTGTTAGGGATTGGTGGAATTGCCATTTTTGTGGCTGCATGTTTCATCGTCCTTTATTTACCACTAATTGATTCCTTTTTGCCTCTGTTAAAACAAGGATATCTATTCAAGTTGTTGCTATTGCGACATTTTGCTTTGCTACGCGAAACACTTATGTTTTAAGAGTGTTTTGTGGAGTTCAACTTGAATGTCACACCGACAACTTTGCTTGATTTTGGTGCAACTGCACAAAAGGAGATCGGATTTTCATATATGTGTTGGGATTTCGTTCAAATCGCCCTCTCGAGCTGTTTCAAATCTTCGTCAAGAAAGGTCAGTACCGACTTTCATCCACATGATGGTGCAGTGTTTGTTGAGATGTTGTGCTACTTGTATTAGTACTATTTTGGATAAATGTTGAATTGAAGCTATTGAACTGCTGTCTTTTACCATTAAGTGAGCAAAAATTGTTCCAACCCAGACATGATGCTTGTTGCTTTCTTACACAAAACTCTGCATCACCCCCTTTATAAGTAGATGGAAGCACATGCTGTTGTTGCACCCACTCTCCCCTGGAACTGTTTATGCTTTTTGTTAATCTAATGCCGCTGGTAAAATTAAGCAATGCCATTCTCAGAATTAATTAACTACTAAATCTTAGTTCAAAACTGCAACACTTGTTAGGGATTGGCGGGATTACCATTTTTTTGGCCGCATGTTTCATCCTCCTTTATTGGCCAGTATTTGATTCCTTTTTTGCCTCTGTTAAAATGAATCAGTGGCATTGTTTTAGGAATGGTACTATCCTGCTTTGTACTTCTTTCTGCATGTTTAACCAAGGTATTGTTAATATAATGTCTCTATTAAAATGAATCAGTCGCATTGTTTTAGAATGTTACTTTTCTGCTTTGTCATTTTTATACATGGTTAAACAAGGCATTGTTAAGATAATGTCTCAGTCAATATGAATGAATCACACTGATGGAGAATTGCTACTGTCCTGCTTTGTTTCCCATAAAGATAAGGTAGATCATTAGATGCTTTTCTTCTTCGAGTACAAGTCATCAATCGTTATTTCTCAGTAGTTGTTTCCCTTATACCTATTGTTGCTTAAACACATATCAAAATTAAATCTCAGTTTTATTCCGACTTTGGTTTTAGTTGAACTGCACAAAAGGAGCCAATGTGTCCAAGAAAAACTGCTGCATTACTGGGTCAAGTTGGTTGTTCCACTTGTAGAAAGAAGTAGTCACTATTTGCACTACATTACAGAAGGAATGACCAGAAGATTTACAGAGTATTAGTAGACGCTGGTGACATGACTAGTCTGCATAGAGTATAGGCAACTCTACAGCACGTGGAGTGCACTCCGCAAAAAGTGCCTAAACAAGTACAAGAAGCCATGACAGGACTCCACGATCATAGGCATTACATATTTTGAATGGGAAAAGCTTGTCAAAGTTTAATCATTGATGTTAGCAAGAAGACATTAGTTTAATATATTGGAATTGGAAAACCTTGTCAAAATTTGCCCATTGATGTTAGCTAGAAGACATGCATTTGATATTTTTGAGTGGGACACCCTTTGCTGTGAGCAACGTCGATCGTTTTTTCCTATTCCTGTGTTTAGTTGAGAAGTAAATAATTACTCTGCTGAGATGCATAGTCACATGAATGTTGACTTATGTAAGGTATTTTAAGATTTTGTTCTGAATATTGTCTATGTAATGCCAGGCCTTGTGTTTGATTGCAAAGTTGAGCTTGGAATGTTGTGGCATGCGGCACCACGAGCTGTTCACCGTGCCTCCTAAGAATAATGCTTCATATTGTTTTGCATGTCGATCTAATGCCAGTGATTTGCTTGTTAAGAAGATCATCCTCTTCTATTGTTTCCGTTCTTAAGAAGTTCACCATCTTATGTTTCATTCATAGCCTATACGACAAGTCCGGTAGGTTAGACGTGAAACCATATGATCTTCAGAGCAACTCATCATCTTAGGTCGTGATCAGATCGTTGTTTTCCAACCAAAATTGCTTGTAATACTGATGCTTGTAAATAAAAGCATATGGTATCAGGCGAAGCGCTTGGTTGGTCGATTTTGACTAGAAAATATACAGTAGTCTCTCAAATTAGATGCATAACCCGCCGGTTTTACTTACAGACCTCGGGCCCTCGGTTTCATTACGCCTATATTTTTACGTGTTGTTTCCGATGATGAGTAAATTACAATTATATCTTAATACATGTGTGAAATCCTAGAATCATACTTCAACCAATAGACAGAGGCAGGGAAGCATTCCTCCCACCCCACCTCCCACCCCTCCCATGGCGACCATGGCGCCGTCCAAGATCTCCTTTGATTCCACCATCATAATCCCTTTCTAGGCCAATGGATCCCTTCTGTGATCCACACTCCATCGCCCATCAACTGGATTTTTCATTTGGTCACCAATTTAGAGGTGAGATCCGTAAGTTATTTCAAACCTCGGTAAACCCCATCTCCTCTTCCTATGGATTCTCCCTCGTGGTCTCTTTTGCAAGATTTGGTTTCCATCTAAATGCCCACAATGTGAGTTTGGCTCTATCATCTTGCATTGGAGGATCCTATGAATCATTTGAGGTATCTCATATCAAGGGTAATGTTTTTATGTTCAAAGTTTGTTCCAAGGCTGTGGGTTTCTACCTGGTACGTAAATCATATTTCATCTGTGATGCATTCAAATGTTATTTCCACTTATGGAGTGGTGGAGGCCCAAATTGGATTTTTGAAGAGAAGAAGTGGTATAGAGAACAAGATTCTGAATGGACTATTGTCACGCGATGTCATAAAGGTAGGCGCACAAATCTTGTACCTACCAATCATGTTTACCGTAGAATCATGGGTCATCTTACATCCACGCACTCGAGTGATGCTACGCATGATACTAATCTGTTATAGGGGGCGAATGTTATTCCACTTGGATCAATGCTACATGGCCTACCGACTCCTATTGATCGTGATCTTCGCTCGCCGCCGGTAGCTCCAACTACCCACATGCATAGCGGATCGTCCGTTACATGCACCAGTGCAAGTTTTAATCGGTCGGCCCAAAACATGTCCGCGGAGCCCATCAGGCCGACATATATGGAACAACCTATCTACTCGGAATATGTACCGTCTGGGAGGAATTCCACTTACATATCCAATTTTATTTTCTGCCAAAAATGCCTTAGTACTGGTCACGCGCGTAATCAATGCAACAATAGAATCAGGTGCCGCGTTTGTTACCAATAAAATCATATCGCCAGATTTTGTTTCAACAAGAATACTAGACTTAAAGCTTATCGGGTCAAACAGAACCAGGATCCTTCACCTGATATAACAAAAGCTCGACTTGTCCCCTCGGCTTCTCCCCATGGTCTCTCTCCCTCTGCTCCAACTGCCACCGCTGCAAACCCCGAGATGGCCTGCTACCCTTACAACCCGCTCCCCCACCTTCCTCCTGGCACTACGATCATCCCCCCTGGCCCTCTCCATGCTTGCCGTGGATATGTGGTTCTTGGAGCTGACCTCCCGATGGTCTACGATGAGTGGGCAATTGCCACGCTCATCCCCGAGGTATCTGCCGAGGATTTTCATGGTGCCATTGCTCTGATCACGAACTACCTGGAGGGACATGGATGGCGCATCAACTACACATCCCGCTATGGTATGGGTACTGCTTTGGTTCAGTTTACAACTGCCTGTTCGTGTGATACTGCTGTCAGTCTTAGTCCGTTTCAGATTGGGGACTCTGTTCTTAGAATTAGCAAACAAGATAGAGGTCTTAATTATCGAAGCATTACTTTCACACATGATGTTTGGATCCTACTTATGAACTATCCATTAGAATGATGGGATGTTGGGGTGATTAGCCGCACTGTTTCACCATATGGTCGCTTTCTGATCTGGAACAAAGATCCAAGGGACAAAGCAAGGGTTATTGTTAAGCTCAGGGTCATGAATGTGACAATATTCCAGTTAGCTTAGTAGTACTGAGGAATCTTGATGATGTTGGCTATGGTGATTCATGGACTTGCCCAACTTATATTTTGTCGAGGGATCTGATTGGTCAGCAAGGGGGTGATGAGGATCCATTGCCACCTGATGGTGGAAATCCTCACCCCTTCCTCATGTTCATGGAGGTTTTTGGCATGATGAGGTTTTAGGGAATATACCTATGGATCAGGTTGTTATTAATCCTCATAATGAGAACCTTGGTGCACCTTATGAGGATGTTCATGTTGTCCATGATGATAATGTGAACCATGCTGCTATTCAACTGGTTGCTGCTACTGAACCTATTACTGTTGATCATGTTGAGGCACCTGTTTTGGAGGAAGTAAGGGCACCTGTCCAGATACACTCCAGTACACTCTATGTTGAACCTCATGAGACACTTGGGCCTAATTACATCCCAATTAATCATGTATCTTCACAGCCCAGCTCTCAAAAAGTTCCAAGTCCTGTGTTTATCCCCAAGAACTGCAGAATGAACTACAATGACATACCATCCTCTAGCAGTTCCCAGCCTATGCAGACTAGCAACATTGCTGTTGAGGGTGCTACTGAGCACATCAATCTTCTTTAGGAACTTATTGGTAACCTGGTGACAAATGCTCAGGACATCATCCCCAAACTTGGTGGCAGCCAGATTCTAAATGCTTCCTCCAATGTGGTTGATTTTGTGGACACAAATGGTAACAATAAAAGATGTTATCTGCAGATCCAAACAATCCAGAATGAGCCACCTAAGAATTCCAACTCTGTCAGCATTGAGGAGATCACATGCCAGGAGTTTAATGTAGTCCAGAAAACCTCTAACACGCAGAAAAAGAAGATCATTGATGACTCTTTCTACAGGAGGAGTAACAAGATTGCCAAGCTCACCAGGGGCTTCAAAGACCAGGCTGCTGCAGATAATGCCATCAATAATGATGTTAAGATTGATCATAGTAACAAACATGGCCCTAAGAAACAGAAGAGCGATATATCTGTTAATCTGGGACCTCAGTTTGATGCTGTGATTATTAATAAGCAGGCACCTCCACCACCTGAATTTCCTATGAAGACCCTGCAGGCTATTGGCACAGGTCCATGTAAGATGGCACCTCAGGATGTGTCTCCTAGTGCTCTGCACTATGACAGCTCTAATGATTAGGATCCACTGCTATGATGTGGGCTTTGGTGGCTCCCCTAACTGCCATCCTGTTATGATTTCCATGCTTTTTGCTTCATCTTCCATGTCATTTCGATGCCTGCATGCATCATCTATCAGTATGGTGTGTAATAATTATACCTTGTGCTACCTATATTATTGGAGACTGCATGTCAGAAGCTTATGCTGTTATAAATGTTTGTTCAGTCTGGTTATCTCGTACCTGTCAATATTCCAACGAGTATTATATAGTGTAATCTCTTATACCTCGGACACTTGCTGCAATAGAAGGATTCACAGATCATGCAGGAGTACATATTATGCTATTCATAATATGTCACAATATTACCACCTATACATTTGCCATGAATAGAAGTTTGAATATCCTTAATTGGAATGTTAGAGGTATAAACTCCACAACTAGGTGGAATGACATTAGAAAGAAAATTGATGAAAGTGCTTGCTGTATATTGACTTTTCAAGAAACCAAGAGAGATACTTTTGACATTGCTTATATCAAGAATTTTTGCCCCAAGAGGTTCAACCAATTTTGCTTTTCACCTTCTATTGGCAACTCTGGAGGTTTGATTACTATTTGGAATGGCAACTTAATGAAGGGCAAAGTGATATCCCAGACCTACTATCAGATCACCATTGAGTTTACATCTAATCTGGATAATACCTGCTGGTATCTCACTAATGTTTATGGACCTAACAGCTCTGAAGGTAAACAGGAATTTACTGATTGGCTTATGGGTCTGAATATGAACCAGTCTAAGTTATGGATGATTCTGGGTGATTTTATTTTCATAAGAAGTCCTGACAATAGAAACAAACCTGGTGGTGATCCTGCTAGTATGATGACTTTTAATAATGTCATTGTCAACATGGATCTGGCTGAAATCCCACTCAAAGGAACAACCTTCACATGGAGCAATAAACAAGATCAACCTCTATTGGAAAAGTTAGACTGGATTTTTACCAGTTCCCACTGGACTACTGCCCATCCATCTACTATGGCTATTCCATTAGCTAAAATTTCTTCTGACCATGTACCTATCAAAATCTAGATTGACAACAATATTCCCAAAAGCCAGATATTCAGATTTGAAGAGTATTGGACTGAATTCAGTGGTTTTACTGAAATAGTGGAGAAACATTGGTTGAATTCCACTCATTTCTCTGATTCTGCTAAGAATTTAAACTCCAAGTTTAAAGCTATCAGAAGAGGTTTGAAATCATGGAGCAAGCAATACTCCCAACTGAACAAAATCATTGAAAATTGTTGTTTCTATGTGAAATTATTTGATGGCATCGAGGATCAAAGACCACTAGCTAGGGTGGAAAAGAATTTCAGGAAATTTCTCATCAAACATACAAAGAAATTGCTGGAGGCTAAGAGAATCTACTGGAGAATCAGGGCAAACTTCAGATGGGCAAAACTTGGTAATGAAAATACCAAATTCTTTCATGCAATTGCTACTTATGTATTTAGGCACAACTACATCACATATCTTATGACTATGGATGGACATCAAGTATTTGATCATGATCATAAAGCTGCTATACTATGGGCTTCTTTTAAAGATAGGATTGGTACTGAAACAATCTACACAAAAAACTTTGACATATCCCATCTTGCTATGGAGGAGGATCTTTATGATCTAGACAGGCCCTTCAGTAATGACGAAATTGATGATATCATCAATAAAATGCCCAATGACAAATCTTCTAGACCTGATGGTTTTAATGGCCTGTTTATGAAGAAATGCTAGCACATAATCAAGCAGTACTTCTACAAATTCATCAATGATTTCTACAATGAAATTGTTTCCCTAGCTCATGTTAACACTGCCTACATAACTTTGATACCCAAGAATGACAATCGTGAAACTCCTGATGATTATAGGCCCATCTCACTTGTAAGTATGCCTATCAAAATTCTTACTAAACTCCTTGCTAATAGAGTTCAGCAGATTATTATATCTAGAATTAGCAAGAATCAATATGGGTTTAATAGACAAGGAATATTCAGGATTACCTTGCATGGAGTTTTGAATACATACATATGTGCCACAAATCCAAGAAAGAGATCATTATTTTTAAGATTGACTTTGTTAAGGCTTTTGATAAAGTGAACTACAAGGCTATCTTATTCATGATGAAGCATCTGGGTTTTAGCAACAAATGGATTAGATGGGTCTCATCTATCCTATCTACTGCTTCTACATCTGTCATCCTTAATAGTGTTCCAGGTAAATGCATACACTGTAAGTGTGGTGTCAGGCAAGGAGATCCTTTTTCCCCTCTTCTATATGTTATGGTTGGAGAATTATTGGAAATCATGGTTAATGATGCTTGGAGAAATGGAACATTATCTCTACCCATTGAGACTAATTTTCCTGAATGTTATCCCATCATACAATATGCTGATCACACCCTGGTTATCCTACCTACTGATGAGGTACAAATTAGAAGTTTCATTGAGATACTTGAAAATTTCTCAAAATTCACTGGGCTTGTTGTAAACTATAGTAATCTGCCATGGTACCAATCAATATGCTTGATGATAAAGCTTAGGAGCTGGCGAGTACCTTCAACTGTAAAAAAGAAGCAATGCCTTTCACATATCTTGGTCTACCAATGGGATCTACAAGACCTAAAGTGGCAGATTTGATGCCCATGGTATCAAGACTTGATCATAGACTTTCTGGCGTTGCTTCTTTAATGTCATAATCTGGGAGACTTGTTCATCTCAAATCCATAGTTGTTGCTCTGCCAATTTTTGCTATGTGTTGTATAAGAGTACCATTCACCATATTGGACCACTTTGAAAAGTCTGGCATGAATTTTCTTTGGTATGGTAAGGATATCAACAAAAAGGGTAATTGTCTTATTAAATGGGATAATGTTTGCTTGCTAAAAAAGGCAGGGGGCCTGGGTGTGTTAGATCTGAGAACACAAAACAAAGCTCAGCTTATTAAATTTCTTTACAAATTCTTCGATAAGCATGATATTCCCTGGGTTAAGCTTATATGGAACAATTACTATGACAATGATGAGGTACCTAGTTTCCCTACCATGGTGGGATCTTTTTGGTGGAGAGATTGTTGTTCTAATTTGCAAGACTTCAAAAACATGACTATATGCTATGCTGGGAAAGGTGATACAATTAAGCTATGGTCAGATAAATGGTGTTCCCATACAATATCACAGTCAATGCCTCAACTATTTTCTTATGCAAAGAAGGCTGACACAACTCTTGCATCTGTCAGCAACATGGAGGATAGTGAATTTTATGAATTGTTCCACTTGCCCATGTCTTCTATCGCTGTACAATAGAGTACCAATCTTAGAGAGCTCGTCAACAACAAAGAGAACCAGTAGCTATCAGATTCTTGGAAATTCTATTGGGGTGACACAAAGTACTCTAATAAGAGAATATACCTTGAACTGATGGGAAATCATGTTGATGCACCTAAACCTTATCAATGGATATGGAAATCATGCTCTTTACCCAAGCATAAATTCTTCTTCTGGCTCCTATTACAAGATAGATTAAACACCAGAGACCTACTCAACAGGAAGAATTTCTACATTGAGACTAGTAAGTGTGAATTATGTGATGATGAACCTAATGAACATCTAATGCACCTCTTTTTTAGCTGTGATTTCATCCAAATCTTCTGGATGAACATTGGCTACCAATGGAACACTGATCATAACCTTATGGATATGCTCCTGGAGGGAAGGAAGCAAGATACCCTTGGATGCTTTAAAGAATGTTTGATTGCTAGATGCTGGAGTCTCTGGAAACACAGAAATAGCATTATTTTTTATCACAAGGTCAAGAATATGGCATATTGCATTGCCACTTTCAAGGAGCACTTCAGCATGATTATAAAGAAGGCTAAACCTGGATTGAAAGAGGGCATGCAAAGCTGGCTAGATCATTTGTAGACCTTCTATTATCCTGTAATATATCCATCATGTAAATCCATATGTAACTGTTCCCCTCTTATAATGAAAATGAGAATCATAGTGGGGGTCTTCCCCACTGTTTTTGTCAAAAAAAAGGTGTGAAATAAACCGGAGCTCCCAAGCGCGGCCTTAGTGTTTCATGCCATCTCAGTCTCTCGAAGGTGCTCATAGGTGTCCGATGATCCTGGCTTCCTGAATGAGCAGCGGGCGTTGTATCAGACCATCCGTAAGGCCCGTGAGGCCCTCTCGGTCGTCCTTCTAGTTGTTGCGCTCGCCGTGGCGCCGAGCATTGTTAACATGGTCAAAGAACATGAGGATTCAGCAGATGACTTTATTTTGACTAGATGACAGTAGGGACCCACTAGGGCAATAGCCGTACGTACGCAAGTGCCTCCTTATTATGTACAAATATTTTTTTTGCTTCCTCCTGGTTTCCTGACATCACGGTCCCACACCATTGTCAACCTATGTAGTCAATATAAATCAGAAAATTGCACAAGGTGTGGCCGACAACTGGGATCAAGCAGCTCGAGCAGTATATTTTTTTGAGGCGTTAGCACTGCAGAGTTTTTCTTGAGCGATTTGTTTTTCAGAGGAGAGCAGGGCATTAACTGGGCGGGCCGTGGGCTGTCTAGCCCAGGCCAGATATCCAGCCCAGGATTTTTACGTAATACAAATTTATATTTAATCTTACTAGAAATTTCGGGATAAAAATATTTTGGATCCCATCAAAATGTGGGAAATTTTATTGAATTCTATCTTGAATAGTTGGTTGAAATTATTAATCGTTGTCCTAGCTAGAAAATGGGTTGTACATTTAATAAACTTTAAATGGGCTGTAGTAAATTCCATTAGAATTCAAAAATGGGTTGTATGTTCAAACAAATCGCAAATGGGCTATAAGTTCTCTGCCACACACTTGTGGGCCTACTAAGTTGACGCGTCCCCAAAAAAATATGTTGACACGTATGCAAGGCTTTGTCAACTTATAGTCAACACACGGTTCTAGCAGCAGTGGCTGTTGGATGTCTATCCAACGGATGTCGTGCTTCTTCTTCAATCTCGGATATTCTAGCTACGGCCGCCCAAAAAATGATTCCTCCCTTGACATCTGGGGCACACCATTTCGGAGGCTGACCTGTGGGCCTACTAAGTTGACGCTTACCAAGGGCTTTGTCAACTTAGTCCATATAAATGATTCTAGCTGCAGTGACCGTACGATGTCCATCCAACGGCCGTCGTGCTTCTTCAACCTCTGGTCTTCTTGATCCAGCCGCCCAAAGCAGCACCGGTCGTGCCGCCTACTCCTGCCTCTCGTGGCCGGCTGTGCTGCGGTGAAGGCCTCACCGCCCCTAATACTACCACCGCTCGCTAGGCCATCCCTCCACTCACCCACTCCCCCTGTTATTCTGTGGCAACGGCAGCCTAACACAGAAGCCGAACCAGTGAACCCTCATACTCCTCTATGCATGGGCATCCACTGTCGCATATTCCCCAGCTCCGTGTCCCCTTCCTAGGACTCTCCGTCATCCATTGCACTAGTGCTCTCGGCGCGGCATGGTGAACATGGTCAAGGAACGACTTCCATTGGATGTGGACTGTACGTGGAGAGGTTGACAGCTGGGTCCACGACCGCACACAAGGAAATGCCTCCTTATTATGCGCAAAATAATGATTCCTCCAGCTGACAACTGGGACCCATCGGAAGGGCCTCTGTATTTCGTGAAAAAAACGTCCCCCCCCCCCCCGCTGACAGGTCCGACCCACCAGCTATATCTTTGCATGCAAGGAGGTGCCTCCTTATTACGCACAAAAAATGAATACTCCCCGTGCTAGCTGGGTCCCAGCATAGTGGGACATTGACCTGTGGTCCTACTAAGTTGACGCGTACCAAGGGCTTTGTCAACTTAGTCAATATAAACGATTCTAGCTGCAGTGACCATACGATGTCCATCCAACGGCTGTAGTGCATCTTCAACCTCTGGTCTTCTTGCTCCAGCCTCCCAAAGCAGCGCCGGTCATGCCGCCTGCTCCTGCCTCCCATGGCCGGTTGTGCTGCCGCGAAGGCCTCACCGCCCAGTACTACTCCCACCGCTGGCCAGGCCATCCCTCCACTCACCCACACCACCTGTTATTCTGCGGCGACGGCAGCCTCACACCGCAGCCGAACCAGTAAACCCTCGTACTCCTCTCCGCGTGGGCATCCACTGCCGCGTATTCCCCAACTCCGCGACATCCCCTTCCTAGGCCTCGCCATCGTCCACTGCCGTGGTGCTCTCAGCCCGAAGAGTACTATACATGGAGAGGCTGACAGTTGGGTCCACGGCAACCGCAAGGAAGTGCCTCTTTATTACATGCAAAATAATTATTCCTCCACCTGATAGTAGGGACCCCTCGGACGGGCCACCATATTTTGTGAAAAAAATGTTTCCCCCTGCCTGCTGGGACCCACCGTACGGGCCACCGTATTTCGCGAAAAAAACATTCCCCCCGCTGTCAACTCAGACCCACTGGAAGTGCCTCCTTATTACGCACAAAAAAATGAATACCCCCTGCTAGCTGGGACCCTCCTTGGTGGGAGGCTGACTTGTGGGCCTACTAAGTTGACGGGGATGGAGGGCTTTGTCAACTTAGTCAATATGAACGATTCTAGCTCCAACGACCGTACGATGTCCATCCAATGGCCGTAGTGCTTCTTCAACCTCTGGTCTTCTTGCTCCAGCCGCCCAAAGTAGTGCCAGTCGTGCCGCATGCTCCTGCCTCCGTGGCCGGCTGTGCTGCTCCGAAGGCCTCACCGCCCTACTATTCACACCGCTGGCCAGGCCCTGCGGTGATGGCAGCCTCACACCGCAGCCGAACTAGTGAACCCTAGTACTCCTCTCCGCGCGGGCTTCCACTACCGCATCTTCCCCGGCTCCGAGTCGTCCCCTTCCTAGCCCTCGCATCGTCCACCGCCCTGGTGCTCTCGGTGCGACATGGTCAATGTGGTCAAGTAACGACTTCCATCGGAAGAGTACTGTAGGTGGAGAGGCTGACATCTGGGTCCACGGCAGCCGCAAGGAAGTGCCTCCTTATTACGTGCAAAATAATTATTCCTCCACCTGATAGCAGGGACCCACTGGACAGGCCACCGTATTTTGCGAAAAAATGTTTTCCCCCTGACTAATGGGACCCACCAGCTACATCTTCGCACGCAATGAAGTGCGTCTAGGCAAAAAAAATGATTTGCCCCCTGACTGTTGGGACCCACCAGCTACATCTTCGCATGTAAAGAAGTGCGTGACAGTCAGGACCCACCTGGTCGAAGCGTACGTAGTGTTGTTATTCTGGTCATGAACGTGTACGTACATACTGGTCGATGTAGACGTGCACGTGTCGTAGTAGAGGCGCGCCCGTAGCATGTACACGTATGTACTGCGGCCAGGGTGCAAGAAAGTAAATACAGCCACGTACGTACATACGGGCGAGGTCTCGAACGCCTACTCGCGCATACGTATAGCCAGGGCTTGTGTACATGGCTGGGTGAGAACAGAGAAACTGCATCGTCGTCGTGTTCGTGGGGAGCCAACCGGCTGGTTCGAAACGGAATGCGTACTAGTGTTCATCGGGACGGCTTGGACTTAACAGCCGATGGAAACAAGGCCTGGCGTACCGCATAATGGAGGAAACGGCCTTGTGTTCGACCGGGAAGGGTCTTGCGTACCGCAAAACGGAGGAAACGAACTTTTGTTGGACCTCCTATGGTCGAAACGGAGTCCTGTTGATCGGGAGGGGTGTGGGGTACCGCAAAACGGAGGAAACAGACTTGTGTTGGAGTGATACGGTCGAAAGGGGGTTCCTTTTCATCGGGAGGGGTGTGGCGTACCGCAAAACAGGACACGGGATACTGTTCATCTGCACCGTCGACCTCCTCCAGCCTCCACGGGCTACTTTTCATCCACCGTCGACCTCCTCCAGCCTACACTTGTGACTATTCATCCACGGGCTCCTGTTCATCCAGCCTCCACCGTGCGCTACTCCAACGACTACTGTTCAACCAGCCCTCTCCACGAGCTCCTGTTCAACCACCCCTCCACAGGCTACTGTTCATCCAGCCCTCCACCGGCTAATCTTCAACCAGCCCTCCACAGGGTTGTCCTATTCATCTAGCCCTCCATGGGGTCCTATTCATCCAGAGGTAACACGACGGGGTCGTATTCATCCACCCCCACCGGGAACTATTCATCCAAATCCCCCCAACAATGCTCACTGTCCATCAAGGGAAGGAGGCAGCAGGGTTCGATCGGCTTCAGTTAGTAGCAGTAGCGAAGGAATTGCTCGATCGGGTTCAATTAACAGCCATCGATCAATTGCTCGGGTTTAGTAATGCGTAGCCTGCAGTGCAATCCCTCGGGTTCAGTAGGCGAACGCCTCGCTCGGGTTCAGTTAGAGCCCAACGCCTCGCACCCATGCGCGTTCGTGTATGAGAGAAATGCGCAAACCTTCGTGCATCGCTCAGCCCCGACCAACCACCGTAACCGAGAACACCCCAATATTTTCCTCGCCCTCGCTTCTATCATGGTTGGTTCCGTCATGGAAAGCCCAAAGAATGTCATGCATCTGTGTCTCCATCCCGCCCAGGACGAAAAGCTCATTTTCTGTCATGATTTTTTGTCATAGAAGTAGGAGCCCACCACATCTATGATGATACCAGGTTTTGTCACAATTATCGTCATAGAAGTGTCATAAGTATGAAAGGAAATTTTTTCGTTCGGCCCAAAATGTCACGGATGTGTATTTTTTGGTAGTGTTACTTACCATCCTGCAGTTCACTATTCTCTTGCATAAAAGTTTAAAAAATAGTGCAATTGACATCTTTTGACCCATTTTAATAACAAGCCTTATTAGTTTCCTCACTTGATGTTGGTTCATGAATATCTCATTGCCACATACGCAGAAAGGGTCGAAGTGTGGATCTTTGGCAATGACATATGTACGTAAAAGCACCAAGTAAATATTAGAAGCTAAACAACAATTGCCAAATGATGTAGCACAACACACCTCCATCCGATTATATAAGATTTCATTACATGTATATCTAGACATCATCAGAACATTAATTTAACACTCTTCCTTGTTGCTATGTAGACTGGGATTGCTTATTTACTCATTCAGTACAATGCATGTTGTTATGTAGCCTAAGATATATTAGATATGGCCCTAGTTAACCTATTGATAAATGGGTTACAGATATATTCAATGAAATGTCTGATTCGACGATTAATCCCTTATCAGCCCCCAAGCTATATGGTACCAGCTACCGATATCATGAACAGTGAGTACATATAAGCAACGCGATGAAACTAACCTTGATGGAAAACAACACTGTTCTAAATATTGTCCTGTATGAGTACATATAAAGCCATGTTAAGCACAACAGGTTAAACATCAACCCAATATATCCATGCTAGACATCATAATCTACAAATGATAGCTTCAGTGCGCAGGTTTAAGCATGCTAGTTAAGCAAAACAAGAAGTGGAAAGGTGTGTTAACTGCATCAGGCATAACATTTAAAAACAAGCAAATAGTCATTCAAAGTGGTATTGTGCAGGTCTAAAGTACAATAATTATTGTTAAAAAAATGAAAAGGCATGTTAACTGCAACATCCTTAACAGCAACCAAATATCGTAATTTATAGTGGTATTGTTGAAACAGTTATTGATGAAATTGAACTGCACGGCAAATAGTTGCACATATAGAGCATCACATTGTGAAGAACTGAAATAAATAAGGCATAAGGCCATATCTAGCCGATCCTTTAGAAGTTAACTGAATAAAACCCTCAGTGGATATATATATATATATATATATATATATTTCTCCAGCAATATTTGGATGTTTCTAGTCGATCCCCTAAACTTAACGTTTCTAAATTCAATTTGATCAAGTTGAAAGTAGGTTCAACCGAAAGTAGCATGCATTCAAGCATAAACATGATAGTTTTGCATAAACAAACATAAAACATAAATATGGACTAAGCTAAACTACTTTCGGTCGAAGTGGAGGTCAAGACAATCCTTCCTCTCAAGTACGGTGTCCCGTGAGCCGGGTCCAGGCCGATGTTGTCGTTGGGGTTGTTGGGGAAGACACTCCTCCACTCGTCGACGTCAATTTCCTCGTCCTTGCCGCCCACCTCAACGCCGTCTGTGCCACCGTCCTCGCCACCTTCGACCTCGTCATCGGAGGAGAGCATGATAATGTCGCCACCCTTCACGCCGGCAAAGATCACCCGCTCTGCCTCCACAAGTTCCGGTGCTGTAGGCGGAGCTCTTGCATGTAGGATTTGTCGGTCGCCTCGGCCTCGAGGCGCTCCCATGCCTCGCAATCTTGTTGCGCCATAGCCGAGCTCACCACCGCTGGCTCCGGTAGAACGTGGTCTACCAGACGTGTGCCGAAGGGGAAATTGAGCCTAGCCGCCGCACCATGGTAGCGTACCTGCCAGCAGTCATACTCCATGGCCATGAGCTTGGCTGTGTGGAAGCTACCGAGACACCACCGGGTGTGGGTCTCCCAATCTGTACTCTCAGCGACCAACAACCCCGACCACCGCTGGTGGACCCCGAAGTAGGACCCCATAGGTGGCCGGGCCCGAGGGAGGACGGGGAAGTCCTCGAACTGGCATAGGGGCGTGGCGGCCGGCGGATCGGGTGACCAGCGATGGCGAATCGATAAATAGCCCACAGAGGACGACGAGGACACCTCAGCGGCCTCCTCGCCGGTGTCGGGTGAAGAGGCCGTGATAAACATATTTTTGGCCATTGGCTCCTCGAGCTCCCTAGCACACATGCAGAGGTTGAGGATGGAGGCGGCGGTGATGGCGGTGACCTACCAATGGTTTCGAGAGAGGTGGTGTGAGTCTATCTGAGCGGATGTTTTGGGAGTGTGTTGTGAGTGTGGAGGGGGGGGGCAAGGTGTTATTTGAGGAAATACCGTGACAACTAAATTTTTTACAACGCAGGAGTAAAATGTCAGGGATACTGAAAATTTGGATAAAGGGCGAGCAGATATTTCTGAGATTGGGAGGGATGCAGAGGCAGGAGTAAAATGCCGGTGCAACTAAAAATTTGAATCAAGGGCGGGCAAATATTTTTGAAATTGCGAGGGATGCAGAGGCGGCAGTAACAAGGCGGGGCTACTAAAAATTTGAATCAAGGGCGAGCAGATATTTTGGAGATTGCGAGGGATGTAGAGGTAGGAGTAAAATGTCGCGGCTACTAAAAGTTTGACTCAAGGGATTGTAGCATAGCGAGAGTAACAGACATCACACACGGTCCGCACATACTAATCATGTGCTATCAAACATTAAAACCTTCCAGGAGGTAGATATTTTCGAGAAACGAGGCAGTAGATATTTTCAAGACCAGGAGGCAAGCTACATGGAGCTCAATCTATTATGCTGATGTGAGTGACTACAAGGCACGGGCATGGCACACGGGTAGTCTGACTAAACCGTGTCTATTGCGTACCCAATCGCAGACGGTTTCTACATCCAACTCATGTGCTTTTATAATTTTGGCAAACATAATAACGAGGGAAAGGGTCAGAACACGAACCCACTTGCATGTGGACCAAATATATGTATGAAAAGGGTGGTTTGATGTTCGAATACCTAATGTATAACTTTGATATGGCACCTGTCGCACAAAAGCACAGTATTGCAAGTCAGCCACCCCCTACAAACCCCACTTCGTGTGGGCAGTAAGGGAATCCTAGCTACAAATGCATGCCCCCAAATAGCTAGGTCTGAAATCTCACCCTACCATAACACAAAGCCGATAGGAGTCTATCATATATATATGGTAAAAGTTCCCCTCTCGCTTCCCAACAAAGGTGGACCGTATGCCGACCCACAAACGTGTGCTTGTGGCGCGAGATGGCTGAGACCACATCTGAATCACATGCGGGTGGCCCTACTCTATGTATGAAAATGGTGTGGTGTGATATTTAACTACCATTCACAACTTTGATGTGGCATATGTGCCTGGCAAATTAACCAGACTTCTCTGACCCCACGTAGGTTGCAGGTAGTATGAAGTAGCTGCCCCCACACACATATGTCGGGGGAGGACATCTCATCAAGACATACTATAACAAAGACAGAGTAAAATCCAACTTGGTCTTACAACTTCTCCCCCTCGTTGTTGGTCAAAGTGATGGACGTCCACACGGCCCCATAAAATGGGCTAGCTTGTCCCTGATAACCTCACGAGGGTGTACTGTATGAAGACAAACCCACTCTGTGCATGTGGCCCAAGTATGTATATGGAAGTGATGTGTGTGGTGTTTGAGTACCCAATGTGCAAATTTGATGTGGCACCATGCTTTGGAACCATAAAATCCCCACACTAAGCAAGGGTTCACAATGCGTAACATGCGCTCAAACTTAATTAGGCTTGGAATGGTTGACCTACTATACGGTAACTCGAAGCAAGGAAGAAGAATCCACCCTGGTAACCTTTCTCATCGTTGGTTGAAATGATGGACGTCCACGTGAGCCCACGAATATATATAGGCTTGCCGGCCATAACCAAGCGAGTGAGAATGTGTCCAAAGACAACCATTGCATGCATGTGTCCTGAACCTATTTATGGAGGTGTGTGATGCATGCATATGTGTTGAATACCCGACCCAATGCACAACATTGATATGCTGCATGCATTGAAAATCACAGAGCTCCCCACACAGAGCAAGAGGACATCATGACGTGCCGTGTGCTCGCCCCCCTTCGATCTAGCGGGATTGATTCATGTGTACACATGCGCTATTATATATATGTAATCTCACATCATGATATATATCATGAGGCAAACAAAAAGTTATTCCCCTCCTAAGTCAAATTAGTTAATCTCTCTCGCTGTCGGTGAAAGTGATGGACCAAGCAGGCTGACAGATGGAAACATCGTCGATAACCATGTGAGTGAGTGCCATATATAGGACAACAACCTTCGTGCTTGCTCATTTGCCAGAACACATATATGTAGAGGTGTGTGGTTGTGATGTTTTGAATACCTAATGCACAACTTTGATGTGGCATTTGCGTCAAAAACCGCAAAGTCCCCACACAGAGTGAGGTTCATGTGACACCTAGTATATATATATATATATATATATATATATATATATATATATATGTTGGTCAGCCCCCCCCTTAGACACATACTATACACCTAGTAACACATCCCTAAAAGATTTAATCCTCCTTGTTGGTCAAACGTACCTTTGTCTCGCTGGGTCAAAGTGATGGATGATGAACTCGCAGGCCTAGCACAGAAGCGAAGCATACGTCGCACGCGAGTGATCATCCTATATAGGACTACATACCACCATCTGTATGTGGCCCAAAGAGGTGTTTGTGTGATGTTTGAATACGCGATGCATAACTTTGATGTGGCACCACATATATAGGAAACCAAAAAGTCCCCACAGAGAGCATGAGGTTCATGATGCGTGGTATGTGCTATATGTACGCCCCCACTCGACGGGTGGTATATATGTACTTCTACTGTATAGCACAAACCAAAAAATAATCATTCCTTGATGGTCAAATTAACCTCTCTCTTGTTGGGTCGAAGTGATGGAGGACAACCTTGCATGCCCACGGATGGAAGCGCCACAGACGAGTGAGTTCCTATAGGGCAACCACCACCTCCATGGTATTGCGTCATGTTTGATTACTAATATAATGTACAACTTTGATGCGGCACCTGCCTTGGGAACCAAAAAGTCCCCACAAGGAGCGAGGTTATGACACACATATATATAGAGTATTCATGTTGCCCCCTCTTTGACATGTACATACTCCTAACGTCCATATACGTAACAAAAACAAAAAAAGAACCATCCTTGTTGGTCAAATTAACCTCTCTCTCTTGTTGTACGTTCAACTGGTTGACGATGACCTCGTTGGCCCACAGAGAGAGTCACATGCGAGTGAGTGTCATAGGACGAAACCACCACGTGCATGTGCATGTGTGTTATGTGATGTTTGAATAGCCAATGCATAACTTTGAAGTGGCACATGCTTCACAAACTGGAAAAGCACTACACCACGGTGCATATCCCCTTCACTTCAAGCCAGTGGGAGGGTGTGTACGCACGTGGTCAAACTTTGATATGAAATCTCACCATGATCCACACCACACACATGCCAAGATAAATCCACCTTTTGGTCAAATGCCTCTCGTCGTTAGTGGAAACTGAAAAGCTTTGTGGGCTAACGCATGGGCACGTCGCTGATAACCGCATGAGGACGACCAATGCATGCATGTGGCCCAAACATGTACGTATGAAAGGGTTGTGTAATGCTTTAAATAACCAATTCAGGACTTTGATGTGGCATATATGATTCACAAAATGAGCAATACCCACGCGGAGGTTCACGACTCATAGTTTGCTGCCGGACTCCTCCCCCCACCCCCACACATAGACACACACATGCCACACCACCAGACCCACTCTGATTCATGTCAAACTTTTTCTGCAGCGAACATGCGACCAAAGGAGTGTCGTGTTAAAATTTTAAAAAATAGACATCATTCGACCATTTTTATACATTGATTGATTTCCTAGGGATTTAATGTGCAAAAATCAAATTTTAGCTACATGTGCACCAAAATGGATAGCAAAATCATATGTGTCCCTGGGTGCATGTTTCCCATGCAAGAGATTTCAAAACATTGAGAACATAGATTTCTAAAATTCAGTAAATCGAAAACATAGTTGAAATTCATGAAACTTATCGTGGTGTCATATATGGACACCAATAGACTGTGATATTGTATTTTTCATCAAATTTGAGACATGTATTGATATAATCTTCTTACAAATGGGAGATTGTTAATAACTGGCAACCAATATCTCATACGGATTATTTATTCAGACCATGTGCATTAGACCGTGCCAAGCTTCGGTTAAGCAGTAAAGCGGCGGAATGAATCATCAATAAACCAAAAAATATACATGCTACCACGCGCCCTATCTGCTGTGCGAGAAGGCATGAGTTGAAGGGACGCATGCGAGCAGTCCTCCGTGCAGACAGACTGGGAGGCGTGCGTGGAGGTGCGCATATTGACGGGAGGAGTTTTCGCTGCGCAAGGTAATCCAGAGGCATGCGAGTAGCTGTGGGAAATGATGGTAGGAATGACGGAAGTCCGCCGCGCAGGCTCACCGAGAGGTGAGACAGCCTTTGATTGCCGATCTGTATTAATTATGCGCCCAAGCCGCCGGCCATAATAGGTGGCCGCACCCCCAGTCGATAGTGGTCACCGATGTCTGGACTCTGGAGTGCATGAGGATACCGCCGAAGCGCACCATCGGAGGGAGTGGCGACGCAGGGGCTGGTGAAGCACCCATGCAATGCGTGAAGTTGGGCACAGAGGTTGCCGTCACCGCCGATGAGGTCTCGCGCGGGCAGCAGCACGGCCTTGACTTCATCAGTGCCGTCGTGCCCCCCCCCCCAGCCGGAGCCATAGGTCAAGAGCAACTCCAGCAACGCCTACGACTCCGACAGAAAACCGGTTAGTCATCTATATACCAATTTGTGCGGCAAACATAGCATGTGTTTTCTCTGGTTACTCCCCCCCTCTCTAATTTTTTTTGGAATACAAATCCTATGGTTATGTTCTCTCAGTCCATGAAATTAGAGTAATTAAGATCCGTTAGATGCACTTAGTGTATTGATTGTTTGAATGCTATCCATATAAAGTTAGTGGTTAATTGTTTGTTCTGTACAAATGATTTTTGCTAATAATCTGACTAGGGTTAGCTTGCGTGCTAATAATTCCTGGCCAGATCTTGAGAATTGTTTTTGAATTCCTACATATAGGTCTATGCCTTTTTTTTCTTCCAGATCTTGAGAATTGATTATGAACGTCCTACATGTATGTTTTGCCATTTTTTCTTTCAGATTGGTATGTACACAAATGAGGCTCTGGCCAGCGTCCTCGCTAGATTAGACCTTGGACCCGGCTACGCGGCCAGAAGCGGCCACCCCCCATGGACCTGAGGAACCAGTAGAATCTCCGGCGGACCGCATCAGCGATCTCCCTGACGACATCCTTGGGGAGATCCTCTCCCTTCTCCCCACCAAGGATGGCTTCCACACACAAGTCCTCGCATCACGGTGGCACCCTCAGTGGCGCGTTGCGCCTCTTAATCTCGACTATCGTTAGCTATCTATCAATGATGATTCTGAACTCCTCGGAGTCATCATCTCCTCCCACTAGGGCTCTGTTCAAGGCATCTACATCCCGACATGCTACCTGTTGGACATACCCTGCATGGTGGCCGCCTAGCTAACATCCCGTCAATTCAATAACATCCAGCAGCTTTAGTTTTACCATGACTATGTATGTAACATACCACGAACTGATGAATCTGTGCACTCACCACCGATGTCCATCTCGTGGTTTTCCTCCTCTCTCTACACCACCACCTAAGCCCGGTGCCATCTAGCAGACAATCTGGTACAAATGCTTCAACACCCACTGCTAAAACACTTATGCTTGTGGTGGTTGTTCTGTCGGAGGCCGCACTACACAACATCATCCAATCTAGCTGCCCTGCCCTGGAGAACTTGCTGCTTATTTTTCAAATAGAAATTCGTATCCGTTGTCTCAAAATAAACTCTCCCCACCATGTAAGCATGGGAATTTTTTTTGGACATGGTCTCATCATCAAAGATGCCCCTTCATTTAAAAGGTTGCTCCGTGATTCTACTATAGTACCTTCGCAAATAAATGTAGTCTCTGCGCCTAAACTAGAGACCTTGGGTGCAGTTTGTGATCCTTTTAGATGGTTCAAGATGGTGTTTGGCTCCACACCTATCGAGGTACTGTATATTATTCACGTAAACTTTTGTAATCTGCTTCATTTGTGCGCATAAGTTAAATATCATCTTGGAGTACACTTTTTGTACTAATACTGTGTTCTATGCTTAATGAGGGGCTTGTCCATCCTATCAGTGGTGGTGGATTCTGTCAAAACCATACGTATCAGTATGTGGTGTTTTGATCTAAACATGATTATTGACTTGCTGCAATGCTTTCCATGTCTGGAGAATTTGTATATAAAGGTGATGATTTCATGCACATTGAAAGCCCATATATAATGTATTATAATTCATCATTTAGCTATCACTCTTTCAACATAATCTTTTTTAGATATTAAGTGTTTAAAATCTTGATCTCTATTTAGGAACTAACACATGGAGAAAAAAGTATAACCAATCGATGGTTCTAGAAGCACCGGGATTTTCTCAGATCTCATGAAATTCGTTTGAAGACAGTAACGCTGGAAGGATATGCATCTTTGTCACATTCTTTATGTTGAATGCGAGGGCACTATTTTTCATGAGGATTAAGTTTTTCGACAAGAAATTTCTTATGGATGCAAGTGTTGAACATCATAAAAAGAAGTTTCAGGTGGACCTAAGGGCTTCTGATCATGCTCGGCTTCTGTCTAGAACAGCTTGTCATCATGGACCGGTAGAATTTCTATCCCGGGATCTTGATTTTATGGATCAGACCAATCCATTTGATTGTGACTGCCGAAAACTTTGGTTGAGTTAGATGTCATTGTCCTATTCAAATGATTTTGTCTAAACCCGATGAGCAATTAATCCTCATACTTTTGGAATATTTGTAAGCTGGACTTAGATATTGTTGCCCTTCTCAACTCAGCTTTGACCCATATTTTCTTTCATACTGGGCCAATGGCTTGCCATTTCTTTAATTAATACATAAACATTATAAGCATTCACAACATATGGTAAGAACATCACTCTCGTGGGATCTTTGAGATCTTTCTTCATTACAGAACCGCAAGTTCTTAGCGCCCACCAGCACCCACAAACTTATTTTCAGCTAGCATACCAAATGGGTTGTAATTCTTAATAAGAAAAGCTGCATGGTAGTGAAAGATTTGGATTTGTTATTTGGGACCCACGTGAAAAAAGCCTATCCAGGGCGGTGCCGACTCGACAGTAAACATTGAGAAACCTGGTTTTAAAATTATAGTAAATGCAAAACTTGCCTCAAAGTCATGAAACTTGGCATGATGTTATGACATAGCACCAACATGTTGTGGTAAAAAATTAGTCCAATTTGGGACCAGTTTTTGTACAAACTTCTTGCAAACCGGAGGTTCTCTCAAAAAGCCTCATGGTCCCGAGAGGGAACTGGTCACCTATGTGTGTGAAACAACATACTCTGTCTCTTCCTGCCTTGATTTATTTTAGATAGGCAACGCGCAATATAGGAGCATCATCCCAAGAATATGAAATTATTCGGGGTTTGTTGTGCCTTTTTATACATTATTTGAGTTTTCTAGGCATTTTGGAACATACTTTGGTGTGTACAACGGTCATGTGGGTACTTGCCACCTATGTAATTGGATGTTCAATCTGTTTATGGAATCAAGTCCTTATAAGTTACGAGTACATATGTTGTTTTTCTGTGTGCAATGACATCGCACACGGACCATACTAGGGAACCCGTCGGTGATGATTTCATCGATCACTGACAATTGTATACCACCAAGCGTTTGCCCACAACACACACGGCTTATTAGAAGCAATCATTTGTATTATTATTGCTCTTCGCATGCATGTCTGATTACAGAACTGTTTGCCGCGTAACACACACATCTTGTTAAATTGAACTATTTCTATTGTCTTGGCTCAAAACAAATAGTTCATCGAGTGAACCGTATGCCGTATATCGCACACACCTTGATATGGATGACCGTTTCTTTTGTGTTGCCTAATCACAAACAGTTCATTCGAGTGAACTGTATGCCGTATATCACACACTCCTTCATCTAGCTGCTTGTCTCTGATGTTCAGCCTCATCGCAAACATTTCACACCGCACACGCAACTAAAATCTGAACTGTGTTTGATGTATCCACCATCTCAAACATTTTGCACCTTTTTTGACGGTTTTTTACATCACCGTTAGCAATTAATGCATCACACACAGTTACGTTGAAGGGTCTCTGATCATAGTGTCGCGTTAGTAGCATCCTGCAGTAGTGCAACAAGCTAACACACATGGGTTACGTCCAACTAAGCTCTTGCAGGCTCCACACCTCACTAATCAGTGACCAGCTGCTCAGAGAGGCGGAGCGCTGGTGTTGGCAGGGAGCCCATGCACAAGGGGCTTGCCGGGTCTTGGCTTGCCGGCTCGTTCCTGCGGGGTGGTTGCTCCCGTTATGAAATTTGTGTCTTGTTCCAATGCTTGGTCTCCTTAACACTCTCCTTAATCTCGCGAAGAGTGGCTTTTTTGGTTTAGTTGTATAAGAGACTTGGCACTTGATGTAAGAGCTGCAATGCGCCCGTGCATGAATCAGGGCGGGAAATGGCCATGTTTGTTGCACCAACAAGAGCCCCCGGGCCTAGATCATATGTGTCGCTAGGCATCGTAGGGGGTAGGCCCCACAATGCATAGGCGCACACAACGATCTTGCCAGAAACAACGTCGCCTCTTGAGATCTTCTTTGCTTATTCATTCTACTTGAATTCAGGACAGCCCAAGAAATACCTTAGCTTCATTGGGGATACAGCGACACGAGCCGTCTTATCAAAGACCAGAGGGCACCCGTGCATGTGGGTTGCTGGTAGGACGTTTTTGCATGGAATGGGGTAATTGTTGTTTCTGCCATCACGATCTGTTTTACTACAACCTTTCTCCGTTTCCCCACGATGCAGATTAGGCGCGGATCATGGGATTGGTGCAAGAGGGCAGTCGTGATGGTAGTTCTCTGGCCAGAGGAGTCAAGGTGTCGGCTTGCTGAGAATGGGGGTTGATGAAGCAAAACGCCAGCTAGGGATGCAAAGAGCAGAATTGGCAGGGCTGGGCGGTTGCTCCTGAGTAGTGGAGAGCAAGCTTCCCTCGTCTCTGCTATAAAAAAGGGGTGTGAGGGTAGCGATGCTCATCCATCTCCTTCTTCTTCTCCTTTCTTGCTTCTGCCTTCTATCATGGCGAGAGGAAGAGGTCGGGCTCGTGCTACGGCCGTGGGGGCGAGGGCTTCTCCTCGACACCATGCCTAGGCTTCAGCTGCGGCCATAGATGCCAGTTCTAGTGCACAGAGCGAAGCCACAGGGCGAGGTAAGGGTCTACACGGTGCCTGCAGTTGGGGCGGATGAAGCGGCATGCTCGTCATTTCTCCTCCGACTACTCCACCCCCGGCAGAAGGCCATTCAGGGGACACGGCGCTTGAGTTCGTCGTCAAGCTGCGCGATCCTCCCCATAGTCACTTGCGGCTGCCCCGTCCTTTCGCTAGGGCGATGGAGGCTGACCAGCTTCTCAGGCTATGGCTACGCATCAGCGGCTGCTGCAATGGCGCCATGTGGGTGAATGTTGAGTTCTCCGCGCCCCGCGTCATGCTCCTTAGGCGCGGGTAGAAAACCCTATGCCCGCCCCACTACCTTGCAGAGGGGCATGTCCTTCGCTTCAAGTTGGTGGAGTTTGGCATGCTCTCCGTCAAGGTCTTCAGGCATTCACGTGCTCGTCTCAGGTGCTGTGTAGAAAGCTCAAGCGGTGATGAAACCTCCTCCTCGAGCAATAGTGATGAGGAGGACACGGATGATGGAGACTATGAAGGCGACTCCCCGGTTGTCAAGTCTGAAGATGGCGATTTGGACTATAGCTGAATGTCGGCAGTACCATAATTACCAGCTACGTACGGGCAGCACCACCATCTAAAGCCGGACGCCGGCAGAGCGATTTGCCGGGGGTGCTTGGCCTGGACGTCACCGCCAGCTCTAGCTGGACCCCGGTAGGCTCGTGGACTCCAGCTTCATCTTCCCTGCCAGTGTCCCTGCTAAGCCGCATCTCTCTGGTCCTGGCGAGGTGACCAGGGCATCGCCTCACTGCTCTCTTCGTCCCTGGCTTCATCTTCCCTGCCGGGGTGCACTCTCCCGATTTGTTGGGCTTCCTCCCACTCGTCCTCGTGGGGATTACCAGGGTGTCGCCCATGCGCTCCTTTTGCTCTCCTTTCTCTCGATGTAAGCCTTAGGAGGAGACGAACAAGAAAGGCATTACGAAGCACTTTCCTCTTTAAAAAAACGTAGGCATTTGCCATGTTTGAATCAAGTTTAAGTATTCCTCATCCATGTTCGCACTTGTTATTTCACGCAACTAAAAGAAAAACCTGCCAGGGGCACCCTTTTGCAAGCAAGGCTTTTGGGAAGCCTCTTGCCGGCCTTCAAAGCAGATACTACTAATCTTTGTCGAATAGACTCGAAGTGAGTTAGGAGGGTGAAAAGAGGCCGGTTCCTTACTGGTCTTTTCTGAATGCAGATGCAACTGATCCTGTCGAGTGGATTTGAGGCAAGGATAGGAGCGCGAACGATAGACGCGGCAAGGTTTCCTCACATGCAAGTTTCTCATACATAGGTGTAACATGGAATGATGAATTTTTTTAAATGAATCAAACTTATCTTTCTTTGTTGTACTTGTTATCACTTAGATAAGGAAGAGCTGTTGTAGGACCAAATAAACAAGTCCACTTCCATCTTCCACTAGGAAAGTTGCTCATGAGGGACCCTTCTACCTTTGTCATAAAAAGAAAGAGAGAAGGTAGCATGAAACCTTCATCATCATGTTAGTCATTTTATCTAAAACCAGTGTAATCATATCAATCTAATGCTTAAGCAAGCAACAAAAAACGCATGCAAGTTTTGTAAAACACTTGGTTTTATTTAGCTATGCACAGGGTCTGCGCCTGGCTTTGTACAAAGGGTTACAAGCCTTGGAGACTATGCTTCTACAAAATGGATTGCCAGGACAAGGCCCGACAACCACGCCTTATGGGTAGAACTTGTGAAGATGCGCAATATTCCATGGGTTTTGCACATGAATGCCATCTTCGATCTCCAAATGGACTGCGCTAGGTATTGTGACTCGTACTACCCGATAAGGGCCTTCGCACTTCCGCGCCAACTTGTTTGTACCCTTGGCAGACTGAACACGCTGAAGGATAAGGTCGTGTCCCTCAAGGCTCCAGGCATGAACCTTGCAGCTATGATAGCGGTGCAAAGATTGATGGTAGCATGCAGCAGCACAGCTGCCCAGAGACGATCTTCCTCGAGGAGCACGACATAGTCTTGTCGCAGCTACTCTTGCGCTACTTCATCGTAGGCAAGTACTCGAGGTGACCCGCATATGAGTTTCATGGAGAGCACTACTTCTGCACCATAGACTAGGGAGAAGGATGTCTGACCAGTGGCTTGATTTGGTGTCGTCCTGAGTGAACAAAGAACAACTAGCAACTTGTTAACCCAATGCTTACCGCACTTGTGCAGCCTATCCAAATTTCTTGTCTTGAGCCCGCGCAATACTTCAGCATTTGTTCTTTCCGCTTGACCGTTGCTCCTCGGGGTGGGCAACGGATGCAAAACATACATTGTTTCCAAGGTTCAGAGTGTATTGCATGAAAGCGTGGCTCATGAATTGTGTGCCATTGTCAGTGATGATCCTGTTTGAAAGCCCGAACCGGCAAACCAATCCTTTGAAGAACTTGACGGCTGTTTTGCTATTACCTTTCTCATTGGCTCCCCTTTAGGCCACTTTGTGAACTTGTCGATGGCGGTGTACAAGAACTCAAAGGCCACGGTAGCACGGGGGAAGGGGACAAAAATGTGGAGCCCCCAGACTGAAAAGGGACAGGATAGAGGGATTGTTTGGAGGGCTTGTGCTGGTTGATGTGTGCTCTTTGAATGGACCTAGCATGCTTCACATCTTGTTACTAACTCAGTTGCATCCTATGTGGGAACGACATACACCCCCTTGTATCTCCGCCAACAACTTCTATCCATCTTCCCGGGTAATGCACATCAATTGCACTCCGTTGGAACATTTTCTGCGTAAGATGTTATTCACAAACTGGTACATACTTGACCGACGGGCTACTTTTTCAGCTTGCTCTTGCTCCTCAAGAAGTTCTCCTATCTGGAGGAACTAGACTATCTGGTGCACCCATATCGGAGCTTGGGGCTCAACAACGAGGGCTAAAGGCATCACCATGGTCACTAGAACGCTCACCTCATCGGCAAGAATCTGCGATTCTTCCTGACATCGCCGTTCACCGGCAGGCACATCGCAATTCCTGGCAATTACTTTACCGGCGGCTCCTGGGAGCTTTGTTAGAAAATATTTGCCAGTGCTAATCTTCCTTCTCTTCTTGGTTCTCACTATCGTGGTGACTCTGTTTGAGTTAAGTGGAGCACAAAATTACCTGGTTCCACAGGTAGCTTTTGGGCAGTGCACTTTGACAACTAATCAGCGATGCTTTTTTCCCCACAAGGGACGTTCTCTATTTGCAGACCATCAAAGTGTTCTTCCAACTTTCTCACTTCATCCACATGCGCTTCCATCAACATGCTCTAGTAGTCCTTTTTCACTTGCTTTACTACAAGTTGTGAAGCTCCGCGGATGATCAACTTTTTGATTCCCAACTCTACCGCGATTCTGAGGCTGGCAAGCAGTCCCTCATACTCATAAGTATTGTTAGTGGCTTCCTCCTAGGGAAATGCATTTGAACTACATACTTGAGATGCTCTCCGGTAGGTGGGATGAATAGCACTCCAGCACCAGCGCCTTCTAATGAATAGCACCGTGAAAGTACATGATCCAATTCTTTTCTGTCTCCTTTCCGGGAAGGGCTGACTTCTCGACTACATCATCTGATGTTGGCGTCCATTTCATAATGAATTCAGCTAATGCCCTGCTCTGGATAGTTGATGTGCTCTCGAACTTGAGTGCAAAGCTTGACCATTCCAATGCCCATTCCATTATTCTGCCGATTGCCTCTAGATTCCTCAGAATGCACTGTAGCGAGAAACGGATAACCATAGTGATTGCATGTGCTTGAAAATAGTGGGGCAACTTCCTAGAGGCCATGAGCAGGCCGAAGAACAATTTCTGCATGCCCGGATACCTTGATCTAGCTCCTGGCTCATGTGCTTGAAAATAGTGGGGCAACTTCCTAGAGGCCATGAGCAGGCCGAAGAACAATTTCTACATGCCCGAATACCTTGACTTAGCTCCTTGCAACAGAGAGCTGACAAAGTATATTGGTCATTGCACCACTATTTTCTTTGATGTAACTTGCCCCTCAGCTATCTTCCCTTGCTCCACCTGCTCCTCTCCGGTATCTGGCTTTGCCAAGGAAGATGCTATCCCATCATAAGATGGCTCTTCCGCTGTTGTTTCCTCATCGTCAGCTTCCCTATGCACAATTAGTGCATCACTAACCAATTGATTTGTCACCACCAAGTATAGCAGCAAGAGTTCTTGTGGTTTAGGCACGACTAGAGTTGACGCGGAGGCCATGTACTTTTTCAGGTCATGCAAGGCAGGCCCCGCTTCCGTAGTCCATTTTACCAGACTTGCCTTTTTCAATATCTTGGAAAAGGCAGGGCGCACTCAGCAGACCTTCAAATATACCTACTTAGAGCTGCGACACAACCGGCAAGGCTTCGCACATAATTGACGGTCTTGGGTGCCTGGATCTTCTCAATAGCTTTGATCTCGTCGGCGTTTGCTTCGATCCCATGCTGAGATATGAAGAATCCAAGAGCTTGCCAGAGGGCACACCGAATGCACATTTCTCATGGTTGAGCTTCATGTTAATCTTCTATACATTATAAAAGGTTTCCTCCAAATATTGAATCAAAGTGGACTTGTCCTTCATCTGCCACGATATCCTCCATGTAGGGTTTTATGTTTCCGTGCAACTTTGGTTCAAAACTGATCTGAACTGCTCTTGCAAATGTTAAACCCGCACTCATTAGTCCAAAAGACATACGTATGAAGCAGTATGTGCCACATGGAGAAATGAATGCGGTTTCTCTTCATCTTCCCTGAACATGAATATCTGATGGTATCCAGAGAAGGCATCAAGGAAAGAGAGCAGATCACAGGCGACGGTGGAGTCCATCATCTGGTCGATGCACGGCAAACATAGAGGATCCTTTGGGCATGGTTTGTTGAGGTTAGTGTAATCAATGCAAAGCCTCCATTTCACATTTACCTTGCGCACGACAACCGGATTTGCCAACCAAGTTGGGTGTTGGACTCCCTTGACCAGGCCAGTTGCCTCGAGTTTCTTAATTTCTTCCGTTATGAACTGCTGTTGTTCCAAATCTTGCTTTCTGACCTCCTGCTTGACGGGCCGAGCGTGAGGGCAGACAGCAAGGTGGTGCTCAATTACCTCCCTGGGAACACTGAGGAAGTCAGATGGTTTCCATGCGAACACATCTACATTCTCCCATGGGAAGGTAACGAGCGCGCTTTCTTATTTGCTATCTATGGTGGCACTGATGGTGAATGTACCGCCAGTGTCATCCTCCCTCGGCAGCACATTCTTTGTTGTAGGTGGAGTGGCCTTGGACCTCTTTCCGGTAGGGCTTTTCGGCGAGTCCTTGATGGGTGCGCAAACACTCTGAAGAGGCGAGCTTCCCAGAAAGCTTGTTGGATGTCTTGTCGGGCTTCTTGCTATTCTTTCCCTTGGCGGGAGCTGTTGTTTTACTAGTTGTGCTGCGATCGCGTCCCTATAGAGCTTGTCCATACAAATGATTGCATCTTTCTGATCAGAGCTAATGGAGATGAAACCCATGGGCACTGGCATCTTCAACATATTACATGCATAGTGGGATGCTGCCACGAACTTGGCCAAGGCAGGGCGGCCCAGGATTCCATTGAATGGCAAGGGGGTCATAACCACATAAAAGGCTATCTTCTCAGTTTGGTAGTTTAGGTATCCGCCAAGCGTCACCGACGACCTGATCTTTCCCTTTGGCCGACTCCTTCCCGGGTTAATTCCTTGGAACATTCCCATTTTATTTAGCTCTTCCTCATGTATATGCAGCCTATTGATCACCTCTGGGGAGATCATGTTCAAACCAGCCCCACCGTCAACTAACATCTTCGTGCCTTTGAGGTCGCGTATCATTGGCGACACAAACAACGGCAAACACCCGACTGCAGTTTTGCGAATCAGGGTGGTCCTCAGCATAAAAAATGATAGGCGTGTGGGACTGATATGGCTCCAACGTATCTATAATTTTTGATTATTCCATGCTGTTATATTATCACTCTTGGATGTTTTACAATCATTTTATTGTCATCTTATATCATTTTTTGGTACTCACCTATTGACATAGTGCCCAGTGACAGTTGATGTGTTCTGCATGTATTTTACATCACAGGAAATCAATATCAAACGGAGTCCAAATGCAACGAAACTCCTAGAGGATTTTTTTGGACCAGAAGAAATCCAGTGGGCCATGGAAGCACCAGGGGGGCTACTCGAGGGGAGCAACACCCACCAGGGCACGCTAGGAGGCCCAGGCACGCACTGCTGGGTGCTGCCCACCTCGGGTGCCCCCTGAACCGCCTCTTTGCTCTATAAATACGCAAATATTCCAGAGTCGACAAAAATCAATTCCAGCATGGAGGGGTTCACTCTAGACATCGTCATGGAGGGGTTCACCACTTCCGTTGGTGCCTCAACTATGATACTTGTGTAGTTCTTTGTAGACCTACATGTCCGTAGTTAGTAGCTAGATGGCTTCCTCTTTCTCTCTTGATTATCAGTACATTGGTCTATTAGAGATCCATATGATGTAAGTCTTTTTGCAGTGTGTTTGTCGGGATCCGATGAACTTTGAGTTTATGATCAGATCTATGTTTTTATCTATGAAAGTTATTTGAGTCTTCTTTGATCTCTTATATGCATGATTGCTTATCGCCCCGTATTTCTTCTCCAATATTTGGGTTTTGTTTGGCCAACTTGACCCATTTATCATGCAATGCGAAGAGGTGCTTTGTAGTGGGTTCGGTCTTACGGTGATTGATCCCAGTGACAGAAGGGGAACCGACACGTATGTCTCATTTCTACTAACGATAACATGGTGAGATCTATATCTCCGCAATAGATAAACAAATCTCGTCTACATCATGTCTTCATTCTTATTGCATTACTCCATTTTCACATGAAATTAATACACTAGATGCATGCTGGACAACGGTCGATGTGTGGAGTAATAGTAGTAGATGCAGGCAGGAGTCGGTCTACTAATCTTGGACGTGATGCCTATATAATGATCATTGCCTGGATATCTTCATCATTATTTGAAGTTCTATCAATTTTCCAACAGTAATTGTTTTCCCACCGTTTGCTATTTTTCTCGAGAGAAGCCACTAGTGAAACCTACAGCCCATGGGTCTCTTTTCATCATATTTGCTGTTGCGATCTATTTTCCCTTGCATTTATTTTCAGATCTATTAAACCAAAAATACAAAAATACCTTGCTGCAATTTATTTGTTCCGTGATCTATTTATCCTATCTACCACTTTTGCCTCACGTTATTTGACTATCTTGAGGCGCCGTACCCGGAAGGGATTGACATCCCCTTTAACACGTCAGGTTGTGAGTATGCAGGTGCTATTTATGTGGTGTGAGGAGGTTCTCCTACTGGTTCTATAACCTTGGTCTCATCACTGAGGTAAATACCTACCATCTCTATACTACATCATCCCTTCCTCTTTGGGGAAATACCGATGTAGTTCTAGCAGACATCAAAAGGAATTTCTGGCGCTGTTGTGTGATTTCTCGCCTCTTTTTCGTTCATTGTTTCCTCGTCAGATCTGTTTTTGAGTGCAATCTAGTTGCATAGTCATCATAACTCAAGAGAACACCAAGTTGTGTGATTTCTCAAATACCAAGAACAATGATTTTATTAGCACTCCGATTTCTCCTCCCACCACTAGTGTGGAGTCTTGTGATATTAATACTGCTTTGCTGAATCTTGTTATGAAAGATCAATTTGCCGGTACTCCTAATGAGTATGTCGCTTCCCATCTTAACACATTTGTAGAATTATGCGATATGCAAAAGAAAAAGGATGTGTACAATGATGTTGTGAAGTTGAAATTATTTCCTTTTACTTTGCGAGATCGTGCAAAAATTTGGTTTTCTTCTTTGCCTCGCAATAGTATCGATTCTTGGAACAAGTGCAAAGATGCTTTTATCACAAAGTATTTTCCGCCCACAAAAACTATTTTCCTTAGAACCAGATCATGAATTTCAAGCAACTTGAACATGAGCATGTTACACAATCTTGGGGGAAGGATGAAATTGATGCTAAGGAATTACCTAACTCGCGGGTTAAATCTTTGGATGATTATACGAAAAATTTATGTGGGATTGGATTTTGTTTCTCGTAATTTTCTAGATTCCGCCGCGGGGGGTAATTTTATGGAAATTACTTTGGGTGAAGCTACTAAATTGCTAGACAATATTATGGCAAATTACTCACAATGGCAGGGCGAAAGAGCTTCTACTAGTAAAAAAGTCAATTCGGTAGAAGAAATAAATTCTTTGAGTGAAAAAGTTGATGTTCTTATGAAGTTGGTTGCTAATAAAAGTGCTCCTATTGATTTTAATGATGTTCCTTTGTCTACTTTGATTGAGCAAAATAGTGTTGCCATAGATGTGAATTTGTCTCGTGAAATAATTTCAATAACAATGCTTATAGAGGTAGTTTTAATCCTAGGCCTTTTCCTAGTAATTCCTCTAATAATTATGGTAATTCCTATGGTAATCCTACTTACAATAATAATAGAAACACCTCTGATGTTGAGAACAATATTAAAGAATTTATCAATACACAAAAGGCTCTCAACACTTCGATAGAAGAAAAGTTGAATAAAATTGATGTTTTGTCTAGAAGTGTTGATAGAATTACTCATCATGTAGAAACTCAAGATGAAAATGTTTGTGCCTAAAGTTGAAGAATCAATTAAAGCTCTTTATGTTTCTATGGTTGATAGTGAGAAAAGAACCGCTATGCTTTGAGCTTAAAGATAATTTTTAGAAAAAGCGTTTTCTAATGATTACTATCATAAAAGTGATGAGGATCTTTGTGATGCCCTCGATTCAATCGTACACTAATCATACACGCAAATGTGTATGATCAAGATCAAGGACTCATGAAAGATATCACAACACAACCCTAGACACAAATTAAAATAATACAAGCTTTATATTGCAAGCCAGTGGCCTCGAGGGCTCGAATACATAAGCTCGAATACACAAGAGTCAGCGGAAGCAACAATATCTGAGTACAGCCATAAGTTAGACAAGTTTTCCTTAAGAAGGCTAGAACAAAAGCAACAACGATCGAGAATGCGAGGCCTCCTACCTGGGAGCCTCCTAACTACTCTTGGTCGTCGGTGGCCTCCATGTAGTAATCACCCTCGGGGTAGTAGTGGTCTTCGGTGCTGTCGTCTGGATCCCGGGCTCCACCATCTAGTTGCGACATCCAAGAAAAATGGAAAAGGGGGGAAAGAGGAAGCAAAGCAACCGTGAGTACTCATCCGAAGTACTAAGCAAGCAAGGATCTACACTACATGTGCAACATTATCAAACGAAGGCTGTGTATGTGGACTGGGTTGCAAAAATGCCAGAATAGAGAGAAGGCCTAGTCCTATCGAAGACTAGCATCTTCTGCAAACCACCATCTTGCAGCAAACAGGAGGGAGTAGAGTAGCATAAAGTAAAGTAGTAGTAGTGTTATTAACCTCGGCCAGAGATCCTTTCGCGACTCCCTGTGAGAAAGAAATCCCAGAGCCATACTATCCATTTCCCATCACAATCCATTTCTCATCACAAGTATTCTAGTTGTATCGATAGGGATACAACTCCATGTGTCCGTTACTGTAGGACAGGCTATCGATAGATGTTTTCTTCCCTGCAGGGGTGCACCAACTTACCCACCACGCTCGATTAACTCCGGCCGGACACGCTTTCCTGGGTCATGCACGGCCTTGGCCAAACAATACGCCACGACCCGACCTAGGCTAAATAGAGAGGTCAGCACGCCGAACTAAACCCGGGTCATCGCCCCGGGAACTCTTGCACGTTGCGAATGTGGCCGGTGAGCAGACCTAGCTACCTCCTAAAAAAGGCAGGTGCTTACCAGTCCAACCTGGCGCGCGCCACTCAGTCGCTGATGTCTATTAGGCTTCAGCTGATGCATACGACGCAGAAAGCCCATACTATGCCCACATGATGATTAGTGCTATCAGGCCAGAGGCCCCTCAGATCAAATATCCAAATCATAGTGGATTAGGAATGCGCGTTAACAAGCAGAGACTAACAAAAGATGTGACCCCGTTGCCCCGTCTCGAGGACTTGCAGCAAGGGCTTGGAATGCCTGGCCACGCCTCGTAATTATCTCGCGGGCACCCTCCAGATCAACCTGTCTCCACATCACTCATGGGTACCCCTCAGGGTCAACCTGCCTTTCCAAGTAACAGCTATAAAGTTGAACTATCTTTGTGTGCAAACATCAAGGGGAAAACCCGAGGAATCACCCCCGATGAATTCCACTCGATGTAATCATCAAGGTGAATGTAAGAGGAACCACCCCCGAGGTTCACACCTGAGGGGTTCCACGACAGAGTCGTATCGGAAGTGGTTAAGGCAAAATCACCCCCGATGACCACGACCGAATAGCTACACTACATGGTTAACATCAGAAGTGCTGTAGAGATCTCACCCTCGGCACTCAATAGTAACCCAGTAGTGTCGAGCAACTAAGGGGAATGTGATGTGCGGTGCCGGGTCCTGGTCTTCGATCCCGTTGATCGGGTCTTCGATGATGAAGCAGGGGCAACAAGGACAAGGTGGGGGTAACTGATGGATCACTAACCAACCTGTACTAAGCAGTTTAGGATAAGCAGGTAGGTAAAAATGAGCATGTTGCAAAAGCAGGCTATGCATTAGAATAGGAGCAAACAATAATAGTAGCAAAATCTAATGCAAGCATGAGAGAATGGAATGGGCGATATCGGGATGATTAAAGGGAGGGCTTGCCTGGTTGCTCTGGCAAGGAGGGGTCGTCATTGACGTAGTCATACTCAAAGGCATCAGCGTCGGTCTCAAGGTCACCGGGAGACAAGAGGGTGAAGAAACAGTAAATATAAAGCAAACATAGCATCACAAAGCATAACGTGGCAACATGATGTGATGGGTGTGACTTAACGTATGGCTACACGATATAGGTGAAGGGGGAATTCAACCGTGAATGTTTTCCCGGTTCCGGACCTGTGTCGGACAAATGACCGGAGGGGAATGTTCCATGTTCATCATTCTAGGAGCATGTGATAGATGAACGGACCGCATAGTCGGATTTGTTGGATTTTTTTGAGCAACTTTCATATAGAAAACATTTTCATCGGAGTTACGGTTTAATTTCTAAGAATTTTCAAAGTTTCAACAATATTCTGGAATTATTAGTATTAACAGAAAAGGAGTTATGGCATCAACACGACATGTTGATGACGTCGGCAGCCAACAGAGCGGCTGACCCGGTCAAAACTGACCTATGGGTCCATTGGGACCAACTAGTCAGTTAGAGTGGCTATAACAGTAAATTAACTAATCTAACTAAACTAATCAGGGGTGTGGGCCCCATTTGTCAGCGAGACATTAGAATAATTTAATTACTAATTTCGAATTAGATTAATTACGCACGGGGCCCACACGTTAGTGGCCCACGGTGTAACGCCCCGAGACCGACGCTTCAGACGTCTCCATGTTTTTCATTATCGTCGTGTGTATTTATTTGTTTGCTGCATTCATCATGTCATCATGCGCATTGCATCTGCATGTTTTCATAAAACTTGCATCTACTTGTAGTTGCCGCTCCTCGCTTCTCTCTGTTGTGTTCACTGACCGTTTCGAGAGCAACCGTGTTTCCATTTAACTCTTGTCAAACCCCCCTCGCATGTGTCCGAAACTTGCCCCGAACCCGAACCGCTCAGTCATCACAGTTGGATTCGGATGATCCCCAAACATCTATAAAACATCTCCGTTTTCTTATTTGGACCCCCCAGCCTATTTTTCTCGACCACCCGATTTTGATTGGACGTACCGGGTTAACCCTACCCTAATCCCCTTTCTATATAAATAGACGCCTAACCCTAGATTCTAGGGGCTTGTCCCATCCATTCCCCTCCTTGCACCACCACTAGCTCCACCTAGTCTCCCCCTTCCTCAGGATCCCCGATCCAATCCATCCACCCCACCCGGCCTACCAACCACGTCTTCATTTTGCATCCCCGACCAACCAAGCAGCCCAGCCCCTCGCGCGCCTCCTTCCTCGAGCAGGAGCTCGACCTGCTGCCGGCGACCACCACCGGCGACAAGAACAAGACCGCTACCCCGTTCCCCTTCCCCTTCTTTTCCCTCTCTGGTTTCCTCTCCCTCTGCTCATCCCTCTACTCGTTTCCTTTGGACAGGGGACCTCCATGGACGAACGCCAAGCCTGCCAAGAGGATCCGGACGCCGCCGGCTTGCCTCTACTCCGCCTCCCCTCGCCAAATCTGCTCCGTTCCCGGCGCCCTCCGCCTCGCTTCCCGTGGGAGCTCCAAGCAAACGCCTTCCAGGAGCTCCCCGTCCGTGTGGGACCTCCAACCAATGCCTCGGTTCCCTTTTGACAGTCAGCGCCCCTTCCTCATCCCGATCCTGCAGCCGCTGACCTCATTGGTGAGCATTCAGGTCGCCCCGTCAGGCCTTTGCCATCCCACTATGTCTCTCTCTCCTTCCCTTCCCCTGCTTCTCTCTGAACACTTTGCCCTTTCTTCAGTTAACAGCAGCCTCCTTCAATTTCGCCGCCTCAAGCCCCTGCCTCGACTCCTCGTGTCTGGATCTGTTCGCCCTCGCTCGTTTCCCACGGGATCTGGCGTGATCCGGCGGAAAGAGCCCCACCACGGCGACCTCCTGCTTCCTATCACAATGTACGTGCTGCTTTTTCTGTTCTTTAGAAACAAGCAGCAGCAGCTCGCCCGTCCCTTCGCCTGTTGACCAATCCGGCTGCTCAAGTGGGCTGCAACCGCGGGTCGGCCTCCTCCGTGCCAAGACCCAGTGCGCCCCTTCGCGGCCTGCCCAGCCTCCTCCCCTCATCGACCGGGCCTTGGCCCATGGTGAGACCCCGAGTGCCTCTGCTCCTGTTGGCCCAGCCAGATTCGGCCTATCTCATGTTTTTTCCTGGACGATTTGGCGATTTAAACGAGTGCATTAATACTTACACAAAATGCCATGATTTTAAATTACTCACAACTAAATAACCGTGCATCGGATTTAAACATGTCATATATGTAACTTGCTCAGTTTTTCATGCACTTTCATAATATGCTATTTTTCATCCATGTTTGATAATTTTAAATTGTTGTTTGCATTTATTTTGCTCAAATGCCATGCTTAAATGGTTTATTCTGTAACTAAATAACCGTAGCTCCAATTTTAATAAACTTTATAGGTAAATGGGGTGGAAAAATGCACAGATTAACATGGTGGCATCACTTTGCATGTTTAACAACTCTAAAATTGTGTATAGGGCAGAACAATAGAAAATTCATAAATTGCATATGAGGATTTTTCGGAATTGTCGTTTGTTGTTTCCGTCCTCATTTAAATTTGCCTAAATAATTAGTTTACTTATGCTTCACCTCTTGCCATGTTAACCAACATTTAATATTGATGAGTAGCATAACGAGAGAGAACTAAATAATGGAATGAGCTCCACTTAACTTGTAGTATTGTTTGTTGCACTTTTCCATGCCATGCCTCATTAAACCGGACATGCATCATACTTCATTGTGCATCATGCCATGATTATGCTTGCGTGTTTACCATGTTGTTTGCTTCTTTCCGGTTTGCTTCTATCGTTAGCTTCTCTTTCATTCCGGAGTTGTGAGGATTCATTCGACTATGCCAGTTTGTCTTCTTCATGGACTTGGTCTTCTTCCTAGCAGGATTTCAGGCAAGATGACCATTACCCTCGACATCACTTCTATCTTTGCTTGCTAGTTGCTTCATTCTATCGCTATGTCGCGCTACCTATCAGTTGCTCTTCAAGCCTCCCAAATTGCCATGTCAGCCTCTAACCTTTTCACCCTTCCTAGCAAATCGTTGCTTGGCTATGTTACCGCTTTGCTCAGCCCCTCTTATAGCGTTGTTAGTTGCAGGTGAAGTTGAAGATTGCTCCATGATGGACAGGGTTATGTTGGGATATCACAATATCCCTTATTTAATTAATGCATCTATATACTTGGTAAAGGGTGGAAGGCTCGGCCTTATGCCTGGTGTTTTATTTCACTCTTGTCGCCTTAGTTTCCGTCATACCGGTGTTATGTTCCTTGATTTTGCGTTCCTTACGCGGCTGGGTGATTTATGGGACCCCCTTGACAGCTCACTTTGAATAAAACTCCTCCAGCAAGGACCAACCTTGGTTTTACCATTTGCCTCACCACGACCTATACCCTTCCCTTGTGTCGGCCAACCCGAGGGTCATATTTATTTGAGCCCCCCCAGGCCAGTGCTTCTCTAAGTGCTGGTCCAAACCGAGCAGCCTGCGGGGCCACCTCGGGGAAACTTGAGGGCTGGCTTTACTCGTAGCTTGACTTATCCGGTGTTTCCCTGAGAACAATATATGTGCAGCTCCTATCGGGATTGTCAGCACACCGGGCGGCTTTGTTGGTCTTGTTTTACCATCGGGTCTTCCTGGGAGAAGGAATATCCTTCTTTGACCATGAGAGCTTGTGATGGGCTAAGTTGGGACACCCCAGCAGGGTATTATCTTTCGAAATCTGTGCCCGCGGTTATGTGGCAGATGGGAATTAGTTAATATCCGGTTGTAGAGAACTTGACACTTGACTTAATTAAAATGCATCAACCATGTGTGTAGCCGTGATGGTCTCTTTTCGGCGGAGTCCGGGAAGTGAACACGGTCTTGGTGTTATGATTGTGCGTAAGTAGTTTCAGGATCACTTCTTGATCACTCCTAGCTTCTCGATCGTTCCGTTGATTCTCTTCTCGCTCTTATTTGTGTATGATAGACACCATATTTTATTAGTGCTTGCTACAACTCCACCTCATTACCACTTCCTACCCATAAGCTTAAATAGTCTTGATTTCGCGGGTTTTAAGATTGCTGAGTCCTCGTTACTCACCAGATACTACCAATAGTTGCAGGTGCCGATGATACCGGTGCAGGTGATGCAACCGAGCTCAGATGGGAGCTCCACGAAGATCTTGGTCATTGCTATGTCTCGTTTCATGTTGATCAGTAGTGGAGCCCAGTTGGGACGATCGGGGATCTAGCAGTTGGGTTATCTTCTTTTCTTTTGGCTTTGTCCGTAGTCGGACTATGTGTGTGCTCTAAGTGATGTATGAATTATATGTTCATTGTGTGAAGTGGAAATTGTAAGCCAACTCTTTATCCAATTCTTGCTCATTATATGGGATTGTGTGTAGATGACCCTTCTTGAGACAAAACCACCATGTGGTTATGCCTCTAAGTCGTGCTTCGACACGTGGGAGATATAGCCGCATCGTGGGTGATACACACAGGTTCCCAGTCAGTAGTTGACTGGGTCAACCCAGTCATCTGGGGCCCATGGGGCCCACGGTCTGTGGCTGTGAGGCGGGGTCCGGAGGGCCACGTCGGCGGGCGGCGTCGGAGACGCACCGGCGACAATTTCCGTGGTGGAGCATCACCGGACTTCGCCAAAAAAATGCGACGGGGCATGGGGAGAGGTGCGAATGGGCGCGTTCGATCAGGCGTTCGACGCCGCATCCATCTACGGTGGCGGCGCTGCTGGTAACGGGCTGGAACGACGACAGCGAGAGGCGGGGCGGAAAGAGCGCATGGAGGGGTGCTCTGGGTTCGCACGGGCGTGCCGAGCACGAACCCGAGCTCATTTGAGCTTGATGGCAAGTGTGGCCACGGTGATGAGTGTGGTGGTGGAGGGGAGCTACGGCAATGGCGGTGACACGTACAACTAGCTAGGGCGGTGCAGCAGCGCACTGAGAAGGAGGAAAAGGGGCAGAGGTTACAGCACGGGCACAGGTAGGCCCCTTAGGGGTCGGGAGCACAGGGGAGGTCGAATCGACGACGACGGTGTTCGAATATCCATGGAGGAGGAAGAAGGGGATCCGACGCTCTAGGACTTGTCAGATCCAACGAGCAGCTCTAGACGATGAGGCGGAGGCCGGCAGAGCTCCGAGGCAGCACGGAAGGACGAACGAGCGCTGGTGGCCGCGGGTTCTACGGCGGCGAGGCCATGGCGGGGCTCAGATGCGGTGGGGAACAAGGGGAAGAGCGAGGAGCGATCTGGTGGGGAGAGGGAGAGGCGGAGTGGGCGACAGTGGAGAGCGAGGGAGAGGACCAAGGCGTCGGGTCTGCCCTTATCCCTTTGCCGGCGACGTGCCAGTACGGGGAGGCGCGCTCGGTCCTGCAGGGACGCGGCCCGGTCGAAGGAGCAGTGAAGGAGGGGATCGACCACGCGGGGAAGGTGGGCCGGCTTGCTGGGGTGGGCTAAAGCCCGGTGTGGCAAAGGGGTGGGTTGGCTTCTCTCTTTTCCTTTTCCCTTTCTTTTGCTCTTTTCTTTTTACAGAAAAATGCTATGCAATATTTGAGCTGCCAAAAGGAGTTCTGTAAAATGTGGGACTTGGCCAAATAAATACATTACAATATTTGGCACCTGCAACAAGAAGATTGTGAGGCTTTTGAAATAGTTTGCAACCTTCATAAATTAATAAGGCATTTAAACTATAGTTTTAGCCGCTGTTTTAAAATGGTTTAGGGCACTTAGACATTTGCAAAAATGTTGGTTCACTACCAATATTAGATATGGATTATTTGGCACATGAAGAATATTTTAGTTTTCATGTTTGAGAAATTTTGAATTTCACTCATAATTTGAATTTGAATTTGACTTTGATTTTTCATCAAGTGATAATTAGCTCAGTAAGCATGGTGACCTGGCACCATTAACAGGGGATTACTGTAGCATGACACTAGGGGTGTTACAATCTTAAAGTGATTGGTGTTTCTTCTACTGATTCTTTGTTTACTAAATTTAATATTGATGAAAAAGGGACTTGAGGAGAGTCAACTTTAGTTAGAAGAAGTCCGTATGATTCGGAGGGTGAAAATCTTGTTGAAAAGTTGATAAAAGTTGGCTTGAAGAGGTCAAGACTTTAACTAGTGATGTGCCCACTACTTTGGATTACAAAGACTTTAATTGTAATTGTTTATATTTGGTTGATTGTATTTTTTTGTTGCAATCCATGATAAATTAACCCGATGCTTATGAACAAGATAAAGCTTTTACTAAACATATTGTCGATGCTATGATGAAAGCTTTTGAAGAAAAGTTGGAACTAGAAGTTTCAATTTCTAAAAAATTGCATGATGAGTGTGAACCTACCTACTATTAAAGTCAAGATTAAATATTATGAGTGTTTTGCTTTGTGTGACTTGGGTGCTAGTGTTTCTACAATTCCGAAATCTTTATGTATGTGCTTGGTCTTACCAATATTGAAGAATGCTCTTTAATTTTGCACTTAGTGGATTCTTCTATTAAAAATCCTATGGGAAGTATTAATGATGTTCTTATTCTTGCAAATAGTAATTATGTGCCCATAGATTTTATTGTTCTTGATATTGATTGCAATCTGTTTTGTCCAATTATTCTTGGAAGACCGTTTTTGCGTACTATTGGTGTCGTGATTGATACGAAAGAAGGCAATATTAAATTTCAATTTCCATTAAGAAAGGGAATGGAACACTTCCCTAGAACAAGAATTAGTCCACCATATGAATCAATCATGAGGGCATCTTATGGATCTAGAACCAAAGAGGACAAAACTTAGATCCTACGCGTTATGCCTAGCTAGAAGCGTAAAATGATAACGCTTGTTGGGAGGCAACCCAATGAATAAAATTTATTTTTTTTCTTTTTTTCCTGTTATTTTGTGTTAGCACAATTATACTATTGTTATGATTGTGTTTGTTGTGTTTTAATTAGTGTTTGTGCCAAGCAAGACCTTTGAGAAGACTTGTGTGAAAGTTTATTTGATCTTGCTGAAAAACAGAAACTTTTGCATTCGCGAGATTATTTGTCATTTTTTACTGAAGAGCGCTTTTAAGTTAATTATTTTTGCAGAGGATTAATAGACAAATTCCTCACGTACACCAATTTATTTAATAATTTTTGGAGTTACAGAAGTATTCGAAATTTGCAGATTTCTACAGACTGTTCTCTTTTTGACAGATTCTGTTTTTTTTGTGTTGTGTGCTTGTTTTGATGATTCTATGGTTTTCTTTGATAAGTTTTGCCACAGAAAAGTTGGAATACAATAGATATAATGCACAAACAAAATAAGAATAGGTTTGCCACAGTACTTATGGCAGTGATTTGGTTTCTTATACTAATGTATCTCACGAAGGTTTTGTTTGGATTTTGTGTGATTGAGGTTTTCCCATTTTGGGTTATCTTATGATCGATGAAGGAACAACGATAAGCAAAAGGCTAAGATTGGGGATGCCCGAGGCACCCCAAGATAATATTCAAAAAATTAGCAAGCAACTAAGCTTGGGGATGCCCCCATGTGGCATCCCCGCTTTCTTCTAACAACCATCGGTATTTTACTTGAAACTATATTTTTATTCGTCACATGATATGAGTTTTGCTTGGAGCGTCTTTTATGATATGAGTCTTTGCTTGATTTGATTTGTGTTTTAGGTGTTGAATCCTTTCTGGAAACACCTTTTAGAGAGAGCCAAAAATTATGCTATGCTTGCTCCTATGCTTCACTTAAATTTTTAGAGCCATGGATTTGCTCTAGTACTTCACTTATATATTTTTTAGCACGGTGTGCTTTGTTTATTTTGAAGAAATTCTCTCATCCTTAACTTAGATTTATTTGGGAGTTAGTAAATTTTTAAGAAATTCTCTCTTACTTCACTTAGATTATTTTGAGAGAAAGAAAAAAAATTAGGCTCATGATCTTCACTTATATTCGTTTGAGCTTATCAAAAGCAACACATCAAAATAGTTCCAAAGTGATAGATATCCAAGGAGGATATAATAAAAACTTTCATGAAGATCATTGGACAGAATAAACTTGATTCTTCGTAATGGTTTTGAGATACGACGATATGATATGTGAGTCATGTTGATGAGTAATTGTGCTTTAGTAAGAATATTGGTGTTAAGGTTTGTGATTCCCTGTGCAAGCACTAAAGTCAATATTTATGCAATGAAATTTATATCCTACTTATGGTGCATTATTCAGTGTTACTTATGCTTAGTGCTTGGGTACAAGATTTTTCAATTTTTGGTTGGTCGCTTCTCAATCTTTTTGCTAGCCTTCATTTTGCACTAAGTATGATTACTACTTGTGCATCCAAAACCCTTTAAACCAGTTTTGCCATATGAGTCGACCATACCTACCTATATACGGTATTTCCATGCCACTCTAAGCAAATTTGCATGTGCCATCTCTAACATTCAAAATAAATTTCTCTTTCATGTGCTCTACTACACGCGAAGTGGTAACATGTAGCTAATATTTTCCATGCTAGATGTGTTATTCTCACAATGAGTGTTTATTCACTTGTCATTGCACGAGAGTACGTCAAAGGTATTAGGGATGCCCAGTCCTGAAATGAATAATGAATTTACTTTATGTTGTCAAATGATAAATTCCTTGGAAAGTGTTGGTATGGGGGGCACCCGTGGATACGGTTAGCCATGGAAAGTGAGAGTTATGGTGGAAAAAGGAATAAATGTTATTTTCTGTTTGGGAACCGCTATGATGTATCTAGCATGGAATGTGTTGGGATGCTCCAAGTCATTTTCGTTGGTGGGGAAAGTATGCCTCTCAATAATAATTTTTATCTCTCAATTTAAGCTTTGATCTCTGACACCTCTACAAATCCCTACTTCCCTCTAAGAAGGGCATTTCTTTTACTGATGCAATTTTTATTTTTATTTTGAGTCTCCATCTTCTCTTATAAAGGACGAACTAAGGGGCACTATGATCGTATTTGAGCATTGGGTGTAGCTAATATTCGAGTGTGTTTCATGAATGGATCAATGATTGAGCATGATGGGCTAGGGATAACTTGATTTAGTGTTGATATTTTGAAAGACATGGTTGCTTGTTGGTATGCTTGAGTATTAAAGTCTTCATGTCAAAACTAGACTATTGCTTTGAATCATATAAAGGTCCATATGTCCATGCTATAAAAAATGAAAAAAAATGAAATGTGATGAACACGTTAGGCAGCATTCCACATAAAAAAATTATGTTTTTATCATTTACCTACTCAAGGACGCGAAGGAATTAAGCTTGGGGATGCTGATACGTCTCCGACGTATCGATAATTTTTGATTGTTCCATGCTGTTACCTTATCATTCTTGGATGTTTTACAATCATTTTATAGTCATTTTATATCATTTTTTGGTACTAACCTATTGGCATAGTACAAAGTGCTAGTTGCTATTTCCTGCATGTTTTTTACATTGAAGGAAATCAATATCAAACGGAGTCCAAATGCAACAAAACTCCTCGAGGATTTTTTTGGGCTTGAAGAAATCCAATGGGCCAAGGAAGAACGTGGGGTGCTGCTCGATGGGAGCAACACCCACCAGGGCGCGCCAGGAGACCCAAGCGCGCCTGGTGGGTGCTGCCCACCTCAGGTGCCCCATGATCCGCCTCTTTGCTCTATAAATACCCAAATATTCTAGAAACCCTAGGAGAGTTTACAAAAATCAATTCTAGCCACTGCAGAGTCTAGAACCACCAGATCCAATCTAGACACACTGTCATGGAGGGGTTCACCACTTCCATTGGTGCCTCTCCTATGATGCGTGAGTAGTTCTTTGTAGACCTACAGGTCCGTAGTTAGTAGCTAGATGGCTTCCTCTCTCTCTCTCTTGACTATCAATACAATGGTCTCTTGGAGATCCATATGATGTAAGTATTTTTTGTGGTGTGTTTGTTGGGATCCGATGAACTTTGATTTTATGATCAGATCTATGTTTTTATCCATGAAAGTTATTTTAGTCTTCTTTGATCTCTTATATGCATGATTGCTTATAGCCTCGTATTTCTTCTCCGATATTTGGGCTTTGTTTGTCAAACTTGATCTATTTATCTTGCAATGGGAAGAGGTGCTTTGTAGTGGGTTTGAGGTTACGGTGCTTGATCCCAGTGACAAAAGGGGAACCAACAGATATGTATCATTGCTACTAAGGATAACAAGATGAGACCTATATCTCCGTAATAGATAAACGTATCTTGTCTACATCATGTCATCATTCTTATCCATTTTCTCATGAACTTAACACACTAGATGCATGCTTGATAGCGGTCGATGTGTTGATTAATAGTAGTAGATGCAGGCAGGAGTCGGTCTACTAATGTTGGATGTGATGCCTATATAATGATCATTGCCTGGATATCATCATGATTATTTAAGTTCTATCAATTGCCCAACAGTAATTGTTTTCCCATCTTTTGCTATTTTTCTCGAGGGAAGCCACTAGTGAAACCTACGACCCCGGGTCTCTTTTCATCATATTTGCCTTTGCGATCTATTTTCCCTTGCATTTATTTTCGGATCTATTAAACCAAAATACAAAAATTCCTTGCTGCAATTTATTTGTTCCGCGATCTATTTATCCTATCTACAACTTTTACCTCATGTTATTTGCCTATCTTGAGGCGCCGTACCCGGAAGGGATTGACAACCCCTTTGACACGTCGGGTTGCGAGTATTTGTTGTTTGTGTGCAGGTGTTGTTTACATGGTGTGAGGAGGTTCTCCTACTGGTTCGATAACCTTGATCTCATCACTGAGGGAAATACCTACCATCGCTATACTACTTCATCCCTTCCTCTTCGGGGAAATACCGACGTAGTTCTAGCAGACATCGGGGGCCACTTGAGGGGCTTTCGTGCATCTTCTATCAGTTCCGCTGCAATACTTCATGTGCCCACTGCTTGAGCTAACGATGGGAGGAGTTGTTGAATTCAGGGCTTCGCCGACCCAAGAAAGGTTCGAACTCTGGGGCATGTGAGAAGAACTCAACATATCCAGCCTACCAGCTTGTCGCCCCACAGCCTAGCTTAATTCACGTGAGCAAGGAAGAAGATGAACACAACAGTTTACCCTGGTTCGAGCCACCTTGTGGTGTAAAACCCTACTCCTCCATTGTGGAGGATTAGCCTTACGAGGAGCTGAGCATGAACTGGTACAAAGGATGAACAACCTCACGAGGGCTAGGGGCGAGAATCAGTCGACCTCTTCTGTGGTGGTGGCTAACCTATATTTATAGTGGCCTCGGTCCTCTTCCCCCAAAACATAGGCGGGAAGGGATCCCACAGTGGCCAATTTGAAAGGGGACAAGTAGTACATCTTATCCTGACGAAAGGTGGTCTTCGCCTGCAAAGCTTCTGCTGGTGACACAGCGGTGGGCTCGGTGATGACATCCGTCCTGCCGTGCTGGTGGTCTTGGTCTCATTGCAAAACAATGGAAACTTTGCCAGATTCCTCAGGAACCCACGCTTGTCCTTGCCTCCTTAGCACCAAAGAGGAAACTGCCTTCTCTGTGCCCGCTGGCAGCCGCCTGCCATGGTTGTCATGGCTTTTTTCATGGCAGCCTTCTTAGGCTGGGCGCTTGCATAGAAATATCCGCTCCTCAGGAGGCCGCCTAGGGAGGCCGCTCCCTCGGGGGGTGTTGGTGTCCTCCGACTCGCAAGGCTTGGCCCCTCGTGAGGGTCTTGTCTTGGTGGTCTTGCCGATGGGCCATACCAGGCCATTGGTGAGGCTACGCCTTGGGCCGCAGGCAGGGAAGTCTAGGTACCCTGGTTCCAAGAACGCCAATAGTAGCCCCCAAGCCCAAGGCACGATCGGGCTTGGCTTCGAGGCAAAGCCAAAGGGCAAGGGTGAAGCGCCGCAGGCCCCAATTGCCTGTAGGCCAGGATGATGTGTGGCGCTTGACGGGACGTGGGCGTCTCCGCTTCCCCATGCCATCTCCACAACCACTCGACTTGACAACTGCCTGGTGCACGCAACCGAGCCATCATTGCCATGTTGTGTGCTTACCTTCTGCTTCTTCTCTTCCTTGCGAACTCATATCCTCTTTGCCAGATTACGCGATAGCTCCAATCCACCTTGCCACTATGGCTCCCAGTAATAAGAAGGGCAAGACCCCTGTAGTGGCAGAGCCCTCACCGGGGCCAGAGCCAACTCTGGGCCAGTCCACAGTGATAACCCACAGGGGCTGGATAAGGTCCGATAGGCCATCGCCACCGATTCCAACGAGTGGTAGGCAACAAAGATCTGGCCTGACTCCCTGGCCTTGGTCGATATGTAGGCCAACGAGATCCCTCTTCATCTTCATGCCCTCTTCATCCGCCTTTTCCCGC